>NC_139352.1:40554633-41154633 GCF_055883805.1 Amblyomma maculatum
GGGAGTTATATGTGATAAAGTACTATTTAGAATACAACGCTACGAACATCCAATGTAAATGAACAGAGCGAGTTTTGGAAGATGTCAAGGTGAGGACAAAAAGAGTTAAATAACCACTGCATCCTGTCCAGAGGGGAGTGGGAATGAAGAGGAGAAACCTGAAATGGTCTGAATTCCCTCATGCTCTTTCGCGGAACGCGCAGTAGGATGTACTCTAAGAGCTGAGGGCACATAATGTGGCCATGAAGGAGTTTGTACAGAAATATGATATCAAGTCTGATACGACGGCAGTGAAGGGAAGGAAGATTCAGTTGGGCGCTCCTGGTGGAGCGAGAGGGGGAAGTTGCAAAAGGAAAGCGATAATGAAATATCCGTAAAAATTTTTTTTGTACTCTGTCAACCCTTGTCCAAGTTCGATTTGCAAGTGCCATTCCAAACAACCGACGCATACTCCAAGACCGGGAGGCATATGGACAGGTACAGTTTTAGGAACGGAAGTGGAGTATGGAACTCTCTCGAAAGTCTGCAAACGAATCCGAGTGTGCGCATAGCCCGCTGAGCAATGCGTTTAGTGTGAGAGGAGAAGCTGAGGGTGCGGTCAAAAAGTACACCAAGGTCATTAATTTCATCAACCCTATCCAACAGCACAGAATTGACAGAATAATGGTAGAGAAAGCTATGTATTTTACGAGTAAAGGACACAACCCTAGTTTTGGAAGAATTGAGGGTAAGTCGATTCATCGCACACCAATCAGAAAAAGCAGATATGTCCGATTGCAACAGCACGCAATCTTGAAAAGAATGTATCACCTTGAGTATTTTTATATCATCAGCATATTATTATTATTATTATTGTTATTATTATTTCATAACACATCATCTTATATACAAGCATATGTAGAGCGTTTCGTTTGAAACAACTGTCGCTGCAGCTTTTTTTACACATACAGATACGTGCCCTGTAAGTAAAGCGAAACTCAGAGAGGATACATCAACTACGTTGTTGGGAGTTATCTTCTGTGGGCCCTGCCTGTCTGCTGCTTTCTGTCGTCTATGATTAACTAGCTGCCCCAAACCTTTCTCGTATTTACCGTATGTGCAATATTTATAGAGCAAGAGATTCGTTTATCAACCTTGCGCACGAAGCTCGTGATGCCTAGCTAGCGCTGTTTTCACACTTATAAAGTTGCGCTTCCGCGGATTCAACAAAAAGCCTCGGCACAAAGGAAACTCCTCGGCCTGTTTAATTTTTCAAAACCACTGCATGAAAGAGCTCCTCTATAGCTTGCAAACACTTACAGAAGGATGCAATCATTTTGTATGCCCCACCCCAGAGGTTGCTTTTTTCATCGTGATTGCCGTTTCCTTTTATTTTTTGCTATGTTGCTACTCCGAACACCAGCTTGTGCGGCTTCAACAATGTTTTCCTTTCCCGTGAAGAAATTTCTATTTCTTTTTGTGGGCATGTGTCATTTTTTTGTGGTTCGTTTGCCGGACACACAAGAAATTGGCTAGAGTGCAGAAATACTCGACGAAACCAGCACGTTCACAAGAATGCCACGTGTTTGCAAAGACCCGATGTACGAAGAAAAAGAAAAGATCAGAAACGGTGGATTTGTTTGCAATCCGGTCGTCATCGGTCAGTCATGGGAGGTTTGCTTGGCGAGCTGACGGTTTTGTTTACGCGACGCCGGGCAGCGAGACGATTCACGTATGCTGAGGCGGCACGCAGCAGAAGGCACCTCTTTTTTGCGGATGGAGCAACGCTTCGCAACCAAGCGCGTCTTGACGCAGCCGCTGGCCAGAGTCACTGGCGCCCCCGGCGCCCTCGCAATAATCGTTCCCCTGTGCGCGACGAGCAACCTGGAGTATCTACGCTTTTCTTGTGATGAAAGCGCGATGCTCAGAAAGTATTTAAGGGCTAAGGTGCTACGTTTAGCAGCCTTGTTCCTCAATTAGGTCAGGCTTACCTTCCCTCAAATCTAGAAGAAAACTTTCGGGCAATCCCCGTAGCCGTCTTCGCCTCCCAAAGGCTTCCAGGGGCTGTTCCGATGATTTCGAGTACAGTTTGTACGTGATGAGCCACGAGTGTATGGCACACAATGCGCTTACTGTAATATTTGGGACTACTGACTGTAGATAAAGTTCTTTTGTGCTGTCCATATTTCCTCTTCTTCTTGTACTAGTTGAGGGCAACTGGTGTCTTTTCGCTTACTTGTTCGACTTTCCTCTTTCTCCTCTTCTTTCCCTCTGCCCGCGGGGTGGTTTCGTGGTTTAAAGCAATTGGCTGCTGATCTTTAGGATGGAGGTGCAATCCCAGCCGCGGAGATTGCTTTTCGATGGCGACGAAACTCAAGGCACCCGTGTACTGCGCCATGTCAGTGCACGGTAAATAAACCCTGGCAGTCGTAATTCCCGGGGCCTTCCACTACGGCGTCACTCAGAGTCAATGTCCCTTTCCGACGTTATTCCATGCAAAGCGTACAAACCAATATTTTTTTTTTCATCTTTCTCTTTCGGTTATCATTAAAATAATATTTATAACATGTGTCATGTATACTGAAATAAGTGAAACCTGTCTACGCTCGAGGAGTACGCGGGATCTGCTCCATAAACCTTGCTCTGGAAAAACAGCTGACTGACATAGATTTTTAATATACGCTGATCGTACGGCCTTTTACAATATGGCTTATCGCTGATACTTTTCCAGTGTGCTTTGGATAGTTTCACGCTCCAGTTTTGCCGCTACAGCATTAGAAAATACTCCCGGTGCTATTTAGGTAGCTCTTGAGCTGTAGCGAGGATAGACGTGGCTAGAAATGAAGCATGAAGGACCGCTGTTTTGTTGTGTCACTAGGTACCACGCTAAACCCTGTATGTTGTGTCAAATCTATGCACTGTTTGAGAACGGGTGATTTCAAGAGCACCTTGAGAAGCGCGTGACTTAACCACACTTGGAGGGGTCGCCTACAAGCATGCGAAGGACAAAAACACATAAATAAACTCACCCAATCATCGTTGCACAGCTTATCTCTATAACTATGCTCTTTTGTTTTTACTCTCTGTGCACGCTAACCAATCAATGGCTTTCTTGACTTTGTATGTATACATTTTGATGTTTCTTCTGTTTGTAGAATACACTTGCTTCGTGCGGATGAGAAAGAAAACTACGCTTCTCTGTTGTTGTTTCTTTTTTCAGACTGGCATGTCATTTCTTCATTGTCGGCTTCAGAAAAGGAAATAGCTGAACACATTATGTTGTGCATGCATACACGTATAAGCACTGGTGAGGCATGAAGCCAGCGTAATTTTCTTGCCGGGGGGAGGTGACGATGCATCTGTTGCAGTTTCCTGCCGTAGTACCAAAACACGTCTCACATTTTGTTTACCGGACATCTCTAGTACATCAAACAAGTACAGGCACCAGAAGTCCGCTCCTCTTTCGTGGTTACTTCAAAACATTCTTTGTCAGAAGCTGCTGGGACATTTGGACTGAGCAAAACCGTTTCGCGGGCAATAAGCAAATAAAAAAGTTGTTAGAATTGCCAGGTTTGCAGATACTTGTAGCTTTGGATGCCGACACGTCCACGGATATAACTGATGGCATGGTTTTCGCAAATCAGAAGGTGATGCCTTTTTAGTCTAGTGCTTAACCTGTCAGCGTAGGATAGAAGACCGCCGCTGCATATTTGTCCAACAGGTCAGTAGTTATATAACTTGAGCAATTATTAGCATTCTTAATTAGGGACAGTGTACTCGATGCATCTCAAGGACAGTTCGGGAGCACAGAAATGAAGCGGAGTTGTAATCAGAAGCGTTACTATATTCTCATTAGCAGTCCAAGGAAGTATTCTAACCACATCGAGCGGTTTCTTTTCAAATCTTTTGACATAATTGGCACCGTTCTACAAGAGCTTGCTTTTATAGAGCCACCAGCGCCACAAAGTTATGGCGGATAAAATAAATTGAGCCGTTAAGGTGTGCTATTCGCGTGAGCACGTCAGACCTTTAGAGGCCTCTGTCTACCTTGTTCTGTACGCGCATCAACTGTCGCGGTAAGCCAGTATCAGGCATTCTTTAGAAGACATGTTTTGCTGGGACAAGAACAAACATCTTCAAATGTATGAGACTCTACAGCTCCCCTTCGTCCACGAGAACGCCTTCAATAAATTATGGGTACGTGTACAAACGCTATCAACATAATGCATAAATTTCATTCAGTCGCCATTATAATGAATCTTAGCCTAGACATACGTGCAATGACAAAGAATATACGTTTTTTATCGATATCAGTGCGAACGGTAGTTATTTAGCGTGAGTCTAAAGTTTTGTTTGGCGCATGATGGCGGCATTTGTTTATGCGCCATTAAACTTCACATAGCTCAACTCTTGGTATGACCATCTAAATAACACAAATAAACTTGAGTGCCAAGAAAAAACTTAAAGACAATCTAAAATAAGAACAAAATTGCGAGCACTTCGTCGGAGATGTCCGCAATTCCGACCATTTTTATTCCCCCCTAAAAGCAGAGGATACTCGACGGAACACACCAAGACAAGATAAACACACCAAATGCGCTGTTTCTCTGAATCCCATTGCGTTAAAGGCATAATTATCGATAAAAGCAGGCACTAAGACCACTTTCTCCCGCCCTAGCAGAGGAAAGGATGAACGACCACCAAGTGCGGGAATCAAGCTCTCACTGCGACGCTTGCACCGTTATGCAAGGGTCGTCATTAGCCCAGAGACGCGCTAGGGATACCCGGCTGCCCTTGGCCGAGAATTGTCACCACTGAAAGCTTGCCAGCACGTTTCTCGTGTGGCTGCCTGCGCAGTGCGATGGAAAGTCATCAAATACACCGGGAGTTTTTTATCGTTTTCTTTTCACGCGGCAGTACTTTATGAAATTGCTTACGCGTAATTTCCTGGCGCAGCACCCGCGCTTAGCGACTCACTGCGCCTGCGCAAAAGCAAGCGGGTGCTGTTCGCGAGAGATTTTGTTTTAGGACGTACTTGTACTGGCCCCTCCCTGCAGTGTATTGCTTGCAAACATTCGTAATTCCGCCCACCTTTCCTAGGGTAAATTGTTTGTGCCAAAAACATCAAGAGTAAATGTAGAACCATGATTGCGAAGGTATTCGAATATTTGAATCGGGCAACATGTTCCCCCTCTTTATCAGCACTGACGAGGCTCCCAAAGAAATGTCCCCGAAGTGGCAAGATCCTTGCGAATATGGCTGAATTGAATGCACGCCTCCTCCACAAATAGTCGGACCGTACCGAAACGCAAATAGAGTATACTAATTGAAGTAGAAGTCTAACAAAATTGATAAATAGCGGCGATTGATTATAAAAGCTGGTTCTGCCCTTCAAACGCCACTATCGAACCGCTGTTATTTTGGTGCGATGCAGAGATATCTCGCACGTAATAAGAGCAGAGAGCATTGATCGGTGGCTTTCAAACTGAGAAAACGTTCTTACGGTAGTTTCAGAATGATTTGCTCCACATTAGCAAAGCCAGCTGCGCAAATATTCTTTTCTCTAAGCCGAATCGAGCGTGAGTAGTTTAGCTTTGCCGATTAATCGAATGCAAATATATTTGCTGAAATCCAAATCGGATGCTAATTACTTAGAGAGCGCAGAATTGAAGACGTCTCCTATAGTGATACAGTCGAATTGATTACGAACCATAAATTCTAACTAGAATTCTCTCGTACAGAATGAATGAATGGACGAGCGAAACAGCGACGCGCCATCGGAGGGCGCTATAAATAATTTACGAAATTGGAATTACGGCTGTCATTGGGGCGCCATGTTACACGCGTCAGTGTAACGTGGTGATGAGAACGCATGCTAATAACCTAGCGCTCGTTTATATAAACATTGCGTCAGAGTGCTGGCGTCGAAGTCAGCTTCGTAGTCACCTCCCGAAAATCTGTAGAGTCTCTTAGTCTTAGATGCCATATATGAGGGAGAACAACGCCCCGTCTGGGATGGACCACGCGTCGGCGTTGAGCCCGCAATTCCCTGTTGACGAATTATGGCAGAAGGCTTTTCGGCATCGCAGGGGGCCCTGTTTTTTCATTGTTCATTGATGAAAATTGAAAATGGCTTTATTGAAACATCCATACTAATTTTTCGCAACGATTTCAAAACCTTAGATCGTAATTCATTCGTAATAATTTTTATGCGCGCTTTCTGATTCCTTCGACGAAACAAATATAAAGATTTTCGATATTCGATTTAGTTGCGTTACTACTACTGTTAGAAGAAACAAGGTTCTCGTGTTCCAGATAAACATAAACAAGCTTTTAAATTTACGAAGCCCCCCGTCGAGTTGTAACCACCGAGGGTTGATGAGATCCAGCTAACTTATTCTGCAGCCTTTTGGTTCGTTCTACAAAGTAAATTAGTAACAACGTCGTAATTAAATAACCTTTTATTTTTTTCCCCCGAGGAGCAGAGTGTCAATGTCGAAGCTGCAGATTGTTTGGAAAATTAGTCGACAGAAACGTTTTCACCAAGCTGCCATCTAGTTAAAATACATTCTTTTTATTGGCTTTATTACCGAAAGCCGGCGGTGAAAGAGCATTCCCGAGCGTCCCGTGACGGCACTCTCAGGAGGGCTTTCCCCAACAAGGGCTTTGAGTGCGCGCTGGAGGAGAGCTGAGCGCCAGCTCCTAGTCACGTGACAGCTTTCATTTAGAATCGGCAAATACATTAGCGTAAATGGTAGGTGGGTTGAAGAACTGCAACTAGCTGTTTATGAAGGGGCCCTAGAACCTTTGAATTTACACATTGTTCCTCAACCCCATTAGTCCTAGGGGCGCTCATTGGTGTTTGCGTTCCAGTTTGTCGCCCGCTCGCAGTTGTGCACCCAAAATTAGCTATTTTCCACTAGTTAGCTATTTTCCACTAGTCCTGTTCTCCATATTACTGATGACTCAAAATAATTATCGGGTAATTTATTAACGTGGGTAGAACAGGAACTCTCCAGGCTAGACTTCGCGACTCTTAACAACCATTCGTTGGTTTCACCGGACTAGGACGCTCAGTATTTTTCTTATCTTGGTTCCATTTAGCTGGAACGCCCTACGTTTACGAAGCGCAGTGCACACACACACGCATTCTGTTCTGCACCGCATCTTGCCTATCTGCATCATGAAAATTTCAAGATTCATTAGGGGACATTGTTTTCTATATATGCTGTTTAGGTGAAGTCTCGAACCACGTATGTTTTCTAAGCATCGACGGCCGTCATAAAAAAACTAAACGATAAACAAATTTACGAAAGGGAAACGTCAATGCCAAATTACTTCTCTTCCAAATTGCAAAAGGGCGAGGTGAGGGACACTGGGTAAATATCCCTTCAGCAAAGCATTCACGCAAACCTCAATCAGTCTTCTTCCTGTCCGCTCCTTAATTTTCGGCCCCTTTGCTTTCCCTCGTTTGTTCAGTTAATTTAAAAGTTGCCGGACAACGCTGCTTTGGCATCCGTCCCAATTTCTCTGGCTGCGCACTGCTGATGTGAAAAATTGTCGCCCGCCCAGTGAACACGTTTCTGGCACGAGTGACATGACAGAAATTGTCGTTCGCGTCTCGTGCCCTTGTTGTTTCCATTGGCTCTTTACCATGGCAATCCTTCCGCGGAGTTCCACGCCGCAGACACTGCGACGCCGCCTCGCAGTTTGAAGCGCGGTGCTGCATCTTTTGCTTCGGCTCAAGTTTTTCTTCCGTGGAAAGTGCTGCATGGGGAACAGCCTGCGGCGCATATGGTGCTAGCTTCGGCGTCACCCGCTGGCCAATGAGCATGTTTGATATGGTCATGTGACCAAGGTGAGCCGGTTCTATGTCTGTTTCGATTGGCTGATTTCATCGTGGAAGGTGAAGAAGGCGCCGCCGAGCTGCCATTTTCTAGTAAACTTGTGCTTGGACGAAGGTACACATGTCTCATGGGCACAACATGCCGGCCTTTGTATTAGCTTCCAATTGTTCCTCTTTATGTTTTGATCGGCGCTATAGGCATGGAGTGATATAACTCACATTTCGCCCTCAGTAGATACTGAAAATTCTAGCAGTGTTTCTCCTCGCCCGCTTAGGAACTGTTATGTTATAATGTCTTAATGATACGTGAAAAGTAGAAGAGGCTGTTTCTCGGATGACCTAGAGAGAACGCTGCTTTCACAAACATGCCACACGCAGTCTCATTTCTTGGTTTCTGCAGCTAACTAATAAAGCCTTTGTTGCTATTTTAGTCTTTTTTGATTGGAGCTCTTCTTAGGTGAACGTTTAAGTTCGTCTGTTGCATATGTAATAGTATAGAGGACGATTATGAGCCAGCAAGAAAACGTAGCATGTCTTCTATACTGAATTAAACTGATGTTTTCACGACTTCCTTGAAACCTGAGCACAAAATATATAGATGTGGAGAAGAGCCTACAGGCTGCAGACTTGAAAAGTCTGAAATGCTTAAGACGGAAGCAGACGAGCTTAAAAAATCTTCCGCGAGCAACCTTGATGGACGGTGTTTCATGCAGAAACAGGACAAAATTGAGATGGTCATTGTTTGTGCGAACTAACTTTCATAAAACTTTGAAAGTTTAGCTAAAGCATTTTGAACTGCCATTGTGTACGGCCCTTTGAAATCTCTCTGGCGTGTGCGCGGAGACCAGTGGATGCCCGCCAGGCAGAACGAGAAATGATAAAATGCAGAGAATAGGCCGTTTTGTGATTGGAATTTTCGTATGAGCGATATGAGTAACGCATAAAGAATACTGTGAATAGAAGCTCCAGTAATACCGAGAATAGGCTTTATTACTTATGCTTTCTATAATGTTTTGGCCTTGGTTCTCATTCTCTTTTTGTAACGTTTCCGCATGACTTCCGTGACATGCATGTGTGCTGTCATGCAGATTCAATATCCATGCAAACTTTTGGTATGCTGGATTCGTGCACTCTATATTAGACGCCATATGTTTCTTGTGGTTTTCATGTGAGCCATGGTAAGATATAATACAGCATTAATGAAGTCGTCATGTGCAGCATTTCCAAGTTTTTGCACAGTGCGGGTATTGCATTGATACCCTTTAGTTCCAAACAATCTCCACCAGACAAAGCGCTGCCTACGTGGCCGGTTGAGGGTGACGTGCAGCGGTCCTGAATTCCAGTAACAACGCCCGCCCCTTATCTGAGTGGTTGATTTTCAGCCGGTGATTGATACATAGCTTGTTGAGGATCAACGTTGTCCTACGTCTCCTCCCATTTAGTTTTGTGTATTCTTGAAACGCCACAACGCAAACCTCTTCACTCATTGCAAAATCTGTACGCATAGATGCCGTCCACTATTCAGTGCTACTCGTGTCACCCAGTTCCAGAATCAAAGATGACAGCTACTGCTCCTGGATGCCTCAATGTATATCTAAGCTATCGAGTTTGTGTCCTTCTCGTGATGATGGCTGGATATTCTTATTGTCTCTAACGTTATCGCTGTCAATATGTATCCGCCTATGGCTTCGCGTTAGCTTTCTTTTACGCGCAGTGTGTTAAGATATATTTAGCTTGCGTAATTTTTATTCATTAAGTGAAATATTACTAATATACGTGAGCCGTGAGTTAGCGCTTCACCTGTCAGCTTTTTTTCTTTCATCCCGTTGGATTTGCCCTCAGCGTTCAGTCATGCCTCGTGTGCTCGCCCAAACCATCTGCGAGGGGACATCGTCTTTACTCAAGTAGTATATCCATGTCACAACAAATATAAACGCGGAAAATCACAGCTACCCTGACCAAAATTTGCCATATAGAATGTTTCGGCTTCCTAACGGAAGCTTTATTCACTAAAAAATGAATGACTATTTTCTAATTAATCGGTGTAATTTCTTATAGCTGCTCCAGCAATTATCATGTCCAAAGTCAGAGCATCGACTGTGGACGTTGCTAGTAGGTAGCCTCTATTAAATCAATTGGATAAACAACTGGGCCCAGAGCTGTAACAGCGGAATGTGTTGTAGAAGTATAAATATAAGGGCGTTGGTGCAGTTTCTGATCTAGATTGCACCAGAACTACACAATATAGGCGCCTCTGAAATCGAACCAGCGTTACAGATACAACTAAAATGAAGAACCAATGTTCTAGGTTCCCATAAGATCTGCCCGAGTAGCCGCCACGTTTGTAGGATTCATTGCAGTTGGTGTTTCGCCAGTTTCAACACTGAATTCTAACATAATCTTGCTCTACAAACAAAACAATATCGCCTAAATTAATAAGAACCTGACCGAAACTACTTTCATAATTTTTGAAGCAAATAATCTTGAGCAAAATGCGATGCTCGATTAATATTTATTAGCTCCGGTTTCCACGGAAAAAGTTAAATTCGAGCACTGCGTTGCCTCACGAAGGCTGCGACAGCGTGGAGCACTCTTTAGTGATTCGTATCGGGACCCTTTGAGACAAAAGAGGAAGAATTATTTTTCTGATGCTAGCTGTACCGGCGCGGGCGAAGTTATCTTCTACGCCTAATCCTAATATCTGTCATTCATGTGTTGCGATGTTATTTTTGAATTATTGAAACTTTCAAATCCAAAACAAATTCTTTCTTCTCGGGAAAAAGCTCCGAATCTCGGTATGTACAACTTCATGGCTAATAAAAATTATTTATGTATATACTTTTTATTATTTCAATAACTGCGTGAGGCTCTGAGAGCAAGAGAATTACGTAGGGGGGAGATTTCAAGCATCAAGTACAACACGGAAGCGCAAAAAGGAACATCTAAAAAGGAACAAAACAATAAAAATGAATGCACGAGAAATTTGTGGTTTATAAGTAAAAAACGTGACAGAACAACAGCGGTCAAAGTAATATATTGCAAAAAGCAACATATACAAACAATACACCTAAAATCAAAACATAATACGGCGACCAGGTTCCAGTCAATAGCAATTTTAGGTAATAAAGGTGCGGCAAGAGTTGTAGGGTGGCGTGTGATGCATTTGATCTTGAAAGCACAGTGGTTGTGAGCACCGCTGAGGGGGGTGTGAATGTGTCATGAAGAAACAGCTGGTGGTTTTCCAATCTTGAGCGAGTAACTTCGCGAAGATTTTAATGGTTATCTAGTCCAACACGGGATTTTCAAACCTGGACATTGAGAAACGTGTGTACGCTCGAAAAATAATTGTAGCACGAACAGCAAACTTTGGAGGGAATTCGGTGTTATCGATAATGTAGAGTTGACCCTACTCCCATACGATTGGTGCGTGCTGGACTGTCGCTCGAATCAAGATATATCATAAGCGAGTCTCCACAGATGCGAGAAAGCCTGTCGAAGGCTACGTTTCAGAAAGCCTAAATCTCTGGTAGCTGCTCTTAGCAGCAGGTTAATGCAATACTTCCAGGTAAAGAAGTATACTGAAGATGAACTCCTAAATAGCAGGTCTGGTCTGGTAACTGTGTCCCTAGCCTTCAGCTGCATTTTTCGTTTTCTTCTGGCGGTCTCCAATAAATACTGTTCAGCGGAAAAACAGCAAAAGCAGTTTGAGATTAGTTGTATTATGCTTATTGTTGGGTACTGTGCATATTCTTCATTGCACTAACATTTGCTATAATAAGCAATATTGTTCCTCTTTGAGCTGTTTCCGGCGGCTGTGTTCAGCACATTTACTTTACGCCATCAGGCAGAATGCTCTTGAGTGGCATGTTTAGCAACTGCATGAACAAAGCTAAACATCTAAGATCGCATTGTCATAATTTTAGTATGCAACTTTCTACTTAAGAAACTAACATTTTTTTCTGAGCACACACTGGATAGGCAGAAATTTTGAGGACTGTTTTCGACGTGAGAACCGCCATAACTAAATATAAAGATAAATCTCCTCAAGGCTAGAAAATGTCTAGCATACGATGACTTTACGCACAACACTTACTGCCCTCGCGAAATTTTTCGTTTCCTTACCAAGGTGCGGACTTGACACTTCGGCACACCCACACCAAGTGCGGACATTAAGTCGAACATCATAACGACTCTGCTGGCCAAGTGTTTTTCGTCTGTGTCAGCTTTACGAGCTGCGGATGTTGTCCGCACTTCTCTCGCTTGGTAAAAAGAACACCGCATCTGGTGCTCTTCTGTCGACATCAAGAATGTCTGCAGCATTACCGCCACGTGCATCCCAACAATGCCGGCTGCACGTGCGCATTTTAAAAAGCCACTGGAGCTGCCTAGTGCATAGCAGCAAACAGCCTGCGGCGGCCCCTGTTCTCCACATCCCAAAGTCCTCCTCCTCCGCAACCCTGGCCTGGCTCCAGGTGGAAGGGAACCCCGAGCGCGCGCTGACTTCTTGCTGCCCGCGCGGCCCAAGGTGGTAGCTGTAGGTGGGCGCGATATTTTCGAACACAGCTGCTGCGCTCTCTTCTGTTCTTCTCCCTCTTCTTCGCTACACGGCCCCTCGCCCCGGCCAGGGCGCCGTACCGGTGCCACAACCCTAGCAGCTCTCTCCCTCCCGGTGCATGCGCGCGGCACAAGCAGGGACCTCGGCAGAGTCGCAATCTCCTTCGTGGCGCGCGGACAGCGCTGCGCCGCGCTGAAGGAGACACCTGACGTCGAGCAATACGGCCTGACGCCCCAGTGCCGTGACTGCGGTCAGCAGCAAGAGCCGACTCCGCGAACCTTTCGAAGATTTCCTCGGCGCCAACGCTTCTGAAGACGGTCCTTGCCTGCATTTGTGTTTGTTCGTGCCACCGCGCCGCTGGCGCGCGCGCGTGCGGATGTCACCGAGTCGACCCGCTCCGCCTGCTTTACCCCGCCATCAAGCTGCCGGGACGGAAGTGATTGAAGACCTGCATTCTTAGCGCGCTCTCCGGACACCGCCCGTGCTTCCGACGAGTGGTGCAGCACCCGCTCTTTTGCTTCCTTCGGTAGTCTTTGCCTTGCCGCCATGTCCTCAGTGAAGCGAAGAGCTCGGACACCCCTCGGGGGTACGCCGTTATTTGGAAGCACTGCCTTCACCAGCCTCTCATCGTCGCCGTTCGATATGCCTCCACGTTCGAGGGCCGGGTTGCATCAGAGTTCCCTGGATCTCAACAGGGCGCGCAATCCATCGCTGTCCCGTAGACTCCGAGACAGCAGCTGGGGCTCTTCTGAGTGCCTCTTCAGGCCCAGTTCATCGGCGCTGGCTTCGACGGCCAACTATGTGCTCTCCAGCCTGGGTGGCTCTGATTTCCATCACCGCTGCAGCTCTCCCGCGAGGGGAATGACACCGCCTCCACGCCGCTTGGGCCGCGAGTCCAGTCCATCTCCCATCTCCAGCTACTACAAGTCTACGTACGCGTCGTCCTGGTACGACCAGTACAAGCCCGTCATTCGTGAACGTCCTGCCCTGAAGGAGTACCACCGGCCAGCTAGGGGATCCAAGGAGAGGCGAGAGTCTATGGGCATTATTACAAGACATAGACACGTCGTGAAGTTCAGGGAGGACCCGACTTTGCATGAGTCCAGTCCGGTTGTTTCACGTACCAGGCAAGATGGGTCAGGCCACAGCACGCGCTCCGTGGATTCCGGTATTGGAAGCTTCAAGGAGGTACAGGTGGGTCAGTTGCCGGTTGATTTCGAAGACATGTTGGGTTTAGATTCACCGCCAGCAGCTGCCGAAGAGATACGGCGCGAATTGCTTCCCGTAACAGATAAGAACAGTTTCCAGAGTTCCCAGAACGACGTTATGAATGATAACGTCCGTAGAAGACGGAGAGTGCGAAACCGAGACGGCTCCGAGGAGCGATTAAACACAGCTACTTCAGGCGTACCTCAAGAATCGGAAAGATTAGCTCGATCAGGACAGCGCAGGCATAATAGCGCGTCTACGCCTGGTTGCACAGTACCTGAATGTCCCCCTGAAAAGCGCTCAGGGGATGGCGAAACAACGCCTACAATCGAACTTCCTAAAGTGAGCGAAATATACGAAACTGTGGTGGTGAAACTCAAGAAGGGAGCGAAGGGTAAAGTGTCTCCCGGAGATAGTCCTGTACCTGACCTCTTGGAGAGTGTTGTGCATTGCCTTCCGACACCCAACGGGCACTGCGATGACACAGCTGACGAGTCGCTACAAGGAAGGACGCGCGAAATCTCGCCCGCTGTGATCACACTAGAACTTCCTCCGAAGAAAAGTGATAACGACATAAAACAGCCAACGCAAGACGCAAAGTTTGTGGGAGCTACTGCAGCGACGGCAGTGCCAGGAACTAAGAAAGCGACAAAAGCGAGCAAAATCTCTGCGTCTCTCGCCCAGCTTAAAACTGGTCGGAAAATAGAGCAAGATCAGTCGAAAGTGAAGAAAGATTCCAGGGCAAGTCCTGCAAGTCCACAACCTAAGTCTAGCCAGCCGCCCACACCAGAACCGCGAGGAAAGCCTAAGCATTTCAGTAAAGCGCCAGAAAATGCGTCCAGCCAGCCTTCCACTCCAGAACCGCGAGGGAAGCCTAAGCCTTTCAGTAAAGCGCCGGAAAATGCGTCCAGCCAGCCGTCCACTCCAGAACCGCGAGGGAAACCTAAACCTTTCAGTAAAACACCGGAAAGTGTGACTAAAGTGAGTGCTCAAACCCACACAAAACCCAAAGTGCAAGAGGTCAAGCAGCCTAGTGTGGCAGACGCCACAGATGCACAGTCAAGTGCTACTGCAGAAACCCAGTCTTCAATCAAAGCAGCACAGCAAGCTAATAGTGCTTCCTTATCCAACCAACTGGATAAGCCACCATTCCAACCGGAGTCACAGATCAAAGTCGCGTCTAAAGACAAACCTCGTGCTGTGGAGCCTTCGAAGACAACCGGAAAGGACGCTGAAAGCTCTGTGATCCCACAGGCAAAATCCGTACCTGAAGCGCCTGACACTGGCGTCGACAAACCGAAGAACAATGCAGACACGGTAAGCAAGAAACCTGCCCTGGGAATGCTGGAGCTACGCAAGAAGGAGCCGTTGGGAAGGCTCGAATTCAAATCCAAAGAGCCACAAGGAAGGCTGGAGTTAAAAAAGCGACAGCCGATTCCTCTCGGAGCTGCGCCTGAGCCCACTGTGGTGAAAAAGCCTCAAGAAACGACGCCACCACTAAAATGTCCTCAAGAAACTGCACCTACGCCTCCGGTTCCGCCACGGAAAGATGCAGCAGCAGCAGCAGCGGCCGTAGCGGCAGCCACCAGCGTCGAGGCCGAAAAGGTTTCTCGCACCGGGCCGAAGCCTGCCGTGCCAACTTCACTACCGCTGAAAAAGCGTCCTCCAGCGCTACCGGACAAACCATCTCCATTGTCAGACAAGCCACACCTGCCCACTCCACCACCACGTGCGGGCTCAGAAGAAGGCAGAGCTGAGAAGCTCAAGAAGATCAGGAGAAGCAAGGATTCGGAACCGAATCGATCTGCACCCGTAAGCCCATTGTGTTCCAAAGCACCCTCGCCACTGGCCTCTCCTCAAACCGAAGCTACTCCCTTGTCGCCAGCTACACCCGACGCGGCCAGTGGTGAGCCGCCGTTGAAAGCTCCGCGGAAAGTTAAGAAAGTCAAGAAGGCTTCCAAGGTAAAGGTAACCGGCAGTTCAAGTAGCAATAGCAGCGGAGGCAGCGTTGGTGCCAAACGAAGCGCCAAGAAGGCGTCCAAGGAACTTGAGTCGGCGACCGCAAGCGCCGAAGCCGCCGCCAGCGCTCCAGATTCCCCGGCCGGCATCTTGAGAGAACCGCCAGCGGCGGACGCCGTCGCGGTAGTCGAACCTCAAAGCACGGTTGGTGAACCAACGAAGGTAGCGGACGTTGAACTGATACCGGAGGATGCGCAGCAGAAGCTCAAAGATGACGAGGCTCCCGCTGACGCGACATGCGGTGAGTTCGTTGGCCTGGTTTTCGTTTGTTTTCGACGTCTGCTTTTTTTTCTTCGGCCCAGTTCCTTCGTCAAGGCCGCTAGTTATCCGAAAATACTGCCTGCTGCAGTGTTTACGGCCATCCTGCTCGCGCCTTGCTGTGTTCGAACTGTTGCTACGTCCTGCTTGTGCTACACAACAGCTTTTTCTAGAGTATAGCTCGCTTAAGATGCGCAGATTCTTAAGTTTTATGACCTCGGGTCTGCAAGAAAAGAAACTATGCTGGTAGAGCCGTATTTCGTCTGCAGATAATATATAGGTCTGTCACTTTAGAATTTTCAAAGCTTGCGCAAAATTATAAGACACAAATAGCAACATACATTTGTGCTTGCAAAATTGCAAATGTTCTGTCCATCCTCAAATTAGTTCAGTTAAAAAAAAACTACCTTGAAAAGAAGGATCAAGACGGAGCAATTGTTTTTTAAGAGCTACCCGGGATAGCACGCTGACCCATGATCATCACCTCCCTTATTTCTGGGCAGTAAGTTAAAGCGGAAAACAATTTTCTTTTTCCCTGGTTATCTGTTGTCTACAGAGCGTTATGAGGCTTCGTGTTCAACCGCACACTTAAATCGAGTGGGTGGAAAACAGAAATTCCTCGGATTGAAGGAGAATGCTTCCTAAAATATAATAATAATATGGGTTAACAATTTTCATTAACACCACATCAGATACCATATGTTTCACTGTTCCCACAAAAAGCTTCGCCTCAGCGTTAAAACACCGATTTGTTTTCAATAACGCTTTGCTCCACAACATATTCATGAGTATTATTATATGATCATCTGTCATGAGCTTCGAACTATAGGCTTGAATTGCGAAATATTTTAGCCCGTCCCATCAATTTTTGATGTTTTATGTGCACATCTTACGATGTACACCTGCTCATCCTGCAAGAAATTGTACATATATACATCTAGTGGGCCTGGCCGCAGCTGACACGAGGCCAGTCAGATTGGAGGAACATGAATGAGGCATTTGACCTGCAGTGGTTATAGTCTGACTGATGTTGCATGCAGTGATGTTTCGTGGCCAACAGGTTCATTTAACTCGGTATTCTATACGTTTGACTCCATTCTTCCCGCTTACCACGAATGTATCTTCATGAGATCTTACGCCTGACACCTTACGAAAAGCTTTCACAAATTTGGGCGCGCATTGATATCTATAGCAGACTGATCAATACATCAATTATAATAATGAAGCACTTTCGCAATCCTTGTCGGTAGATAAGGTCCCGCTGGCTGGGATGTTATCCCAAGCGGCAAGCCTATGGTCGGCCCGCGCTCGGCCCTTGCCAATATGGCCGACTGAAACTCACCGGGCCAACCTAGGCGACCAACCTCAGCCCGAGGTCGGGGATTGACAATGGCCTAAGAATGGCCGATCATCGGCAATCGACCTCGGGCCGACGAGTATGGCCGACTTGGCCAGCCTACCGCCGCGCTAGGGTCCTGCATGGGCCATGGCTTGCAGACTTGGCCAGCCTACTGCCGCGCTTGGGTCAAGCATGGGCCATGGCTTACCCACACATGGCCCAACCACATCGGTGGTACTCGCTGGCCGCTGGTTTATCTACCATCGGCAGTAGACCTCGGGCCAACGAGTATTGCCGACTTGGCCAGCCTAGTGCCGCGCTAGGGTCAGGCATGGGCAATGGCTTACCCACACATGGCCCAACTACTTCGGCAGTACACACTGCCCGGTGGCCTATCCATGTGTAATTAGTGATCTACTCATCCATGGCCTATTGTTTACCCATTAAAACGTCTGCAGTGCTATTGTTGCTGAAAATTAGTGCTGCGGCAGCATTTTGAGATGCGCATCTCCTCCAAGCGGGTTTTTTGTGGCATCAGCAATGCTGTTCTCCGGGCAGGTGAAAAGCAACCCATACGTATATGTAGCTTAAAAAAGCCTGCACATCGACAAATGTAGGTTTAAACAGCACTTTTTATTGGTCTTTCTTAAATATTCCAAAGGCTCAAAGCCCTCCTAATAAAAAATGGCACTTACAGCTTACTAAGTTTGTGAGGCTTCACAGCAATTTATTCTGGCATTCAGCTTCTAGGCTGAGTTGAAGATGTCACGGTTCCCTGCTCGTTGTGCCTGCTGTCCCATTACTTCACTGTTACGAGCCATCGCTTGATTGCTGCCGTGGTCTTCCTGGAGAGGACGTCACTCAGGTACATGCTGCCTCTCCTCAGGCATCCTAGAAAATATACGAAAGAAAATATCAGCCTTCATTCCGTATTCATGTGAATTTTCTAGCCTGTTAGAGAGATAAAAGGCTGCCACTCAAGCAATTATAAGGACCTTCAGTGGGATCAGTGGTGATGTAGTCATCGGATATATTTTTACACATATACTGCTTGTGTAAGCAAATTTGATCCAAGGGGGAAAAAAGACATTTCCGAGGCAGGGGAAGGAAATCAGATACATATATATCGCTGGAAGCTACCTTGAGCGCCACAGAAAAGGTTTTGTTTGGAATCCTTAATTGACATTAGTTACCTAAATTACTGATTAATGACTTACACATTAAATGGTGTTGCTACTGTGAAGAGTACCGGCACAAACCACGTTTCATTATTTGCGATAAAGAACCCTCACGTCTGCATTTTGTTCCCCAGTACAATAGGAGACCACGAAAATACAAAATCAGATTGCCGGACAATACAATTGCGGCCTTGGCTTGGCTCGACAGCCCTGTGTAGCGGTAGACCTATAAGTTGCCTATGGTTTCTTCGTGCGCGCCAGCACAACCATTCAACAAGACCGTATTTGTAATTTACAGCTTAAAAATAATGTTCCACTCATTTATATCCTTACCGCTTTGTAGTCATTATCCGCATTGCAAAGTTCAACACGCTCACTGTAACTCGCGCCTTCATGTGCGCCAAAGGGCCGACATGAAGCAACCATTACCCGCATATCACCCTTACTCATGCATGGGGCCAGCCATCATAGCGGCAGGTTGTTTCGTCCGCTCAAAATCATGTTGAGAGCAGCGCAATTGAGGTGCGCGAATGGGCTGGTAACGGTTTCGGTATCTACATAACCCTGAATTTTTCTGCAGACGGAAAAAAGGTACACATGAGGTTTCTAGCCGCAAATATTGAAACAGGGGTTTCCGAATGTGCTCACCGACTCTGTAAGTCTTGTTTATTGTCTAAAGTGAATATTTAGTACTTGGAGCGAATAACCTCACTTTCTTATGTACAAAATAAAAATTTACTGCGCTGTGCGAAGTGGCTGCCAGCAATGCGCCACCAATGGTTTATTTCTAACCCTTGTCTCAAGCTATCGGGCACAGCAGGTGTAATGTACCTTGCATAAAACCTGCATGAGAGCATATTAATGGGTAGATTTGTAAGCTTTAGATTTCACTTACAAATACTACGAGAATCGCGTCACTGAGGCCTTTCTTTAAAATTGACACGTAACAGCGCAATATATGTGGCTAAAATAAAGTACTCAACACATTAATTCAGCTTCGCAAGTGCAGCTGTAACAGAAAGTGAGGGCTGGAGACACTGAAGGTGCGCCTAGCTTTCAAATTTTCTTAGATGGCACAACCGTTCGAAATATGTAATTTTAAAAATAAGCCCTTGATAGTGGCTTTCCCACAGCGTATATATGGGTGCCTTAGATAAGAATTATAATCGAGGTCCCATGACCATCTTTAGTTTCCAATTAAATTTTTGTATGTGATGGGCAAATATCTACAAACAAAGAAATTAACCTTAGCCTTGCAAGATAAGGCGCAGTTTCCTTGAAAACAAAAAAAAATTGTACGGTATATCTTTAGAGGTAGAAATTAAATGCTGTTTTTGCCATTTCAAAACGTTGCAAGTTTGGATACCACTATTTTGTCATCTATGTTTTACTCACTAAATATATGCAAGTTTTACATTTACAAACAATATTAGAAACCGTTATGTTTTTGTAGTTGAGTTATTAAAAAATTGCAAACTTTGCTTCAAGAGCAATGGGCTGCAGAAATATATATTTTTAATCTTATATGCTGGAATATGATGCTTAGGTTGGTTGCACTAAATATGTTTTCACTTCCTAATGCATGTTCTTAATTCCAAGCAATTTTTGTAGCTCCAGACCGCTAGGTGTGTTCTCCACAACTCATCAAAATTGCCCAAAATTCGAAAACAGCAGTAAAGGGTAAATTTGCTGCAAATAAAAAAAGGATCATCTTCGATTTTCATTCAAATCCCGGTCAAGAATCTTCAGTGCCTCAAAAATATTAGACTAAAATGTGTTGCGTTATATTGTTTAAAAATATAACGTTGAATATTAAACCGAGTGCTTGTCCTGATAATGGCCAAATTCAGCCTGCATTCTTGCAAGATCCAATAATATTGTGGCACTGAAGCTATCTCTAGATTATCTAGGTTCCATTCTTTATTTCTAAAAAAAATTTCAAGCTCTAGATGTTTTTCTTCTGCATATTATATTGAAATCGGGCAAAATTAAAAAAAATGGTAAAATAAGGAAAACTGATTAGAATTGAAGAAACTGCCGCAACATCGATTTGTATCAAAATCTCTGGAAACAATGCGAAGTACTTTGTTAATACGAGTCAGTAAATATATTCAATTCTGCAAAATGAAATATTAGAAACATAAAAATGCCTGTTTTTATTCTATAGATGTGTTATATGGCTCCACCTTATGGAGTAGGCATCAAATCTTCAATTTAGTATTTGCTGAATTTAGTTACATTTTACCTTAAGTAAAATTTAAAGCCTTGTCAGCGCTTATAAACCCTTTTTCTGCTTGTCGGCAAAGACTTAATATAGCTTAAAATGGAATTAATTCGCTATTTCTGTCAATTTCATGACAGAACGCAAGTGAACTGAACTTTTTCTCTGTTCTGCACTTTTTTATTGCTAGGTGCAGTAGTATTCAATCAAGTTTATTAATATTGTATTCCATTCCTCAGCTTTGACCATAACTAACAATACTATAAATTTGAAGGGGAAATGAGGGTGCTCGTTATAATACATGAAAGAAGCCAACAGTCGGCGAGGCCGAGGAAAGCGTTGGGGATGGTACTTTTATGTCTTTTTTTTAACGTTTACTTGGATAATCAGAGAAATTATTAATGTAATCTGACTAGGGGAAAGATAATTAAACACAAAGTAGAAGAAAAACGTGCTGATGGTTGGAACCGAACCCACGACCTCCGTATATCGCGTCCGGTGCTCTTACAACTGAGCTACATCGGCCGCTGTCCCCCCGCTACTTTCTTGGGTATTTATGTTGTCTGTATACGAACCTTGAGAGTGTTCACCAGTGCCACCCTCAACTATAGCGGCGGACGTGGAACGTCCTTTGTTACCGCCAGCGTCACGTAGAATGTGATCAATCAAGAGCGAGGGCGAAAGCTGCGCTAGAACCCTCTTACGCTACCTATGGCTTCAAGACTGCCAGAACCGAGACCCCCGTACGCTACAAGCAGATCAATTAAGGGGAAATGAGGGTGCTCGTTATAATACATGAAGAAAAGAAGCCAACAGTCGGCGAGGCCGCAGAAAGCATTGGGGATGGCACTTTTATGTCTTTTTTGTAATGTTTACTTGGATAATCGCGATATTCCGAGGTCGTGGGTTCGGTTCCCACCATCGCCACGTTTTTTTCTTCTACTTTGTGTTTAATCATGTTTCCCCTAATCAGATTCCATTAATTTCTGTGAGCAGTCACGTAAGCACCGATCGCACACGGGGGCTGATGGGTCTTATTGGGCGTGGTTCGGTCAGCTGCCCTCCACATGTGCATACCGGGGCAAGAGCAATTTAGTGATTGTGTGGTTCTGTTTTGTCTCGCCATATTCACGAAGCGTTGACTGATTTTTGTTGTGTATGTGGTGTCCGCAACAAAGTTGAATGCAGCAGCGGTGACCAACGGCTTATGCGATGCGTTTAGCAGCTAGAGGACGCTTTTGTCGGGCAGAATGCCAACGCGAAGCGGGCAAGCATTACCCAGTTCTTCCTTCAAAAATCAAAGTTTAGTGTTTCCTGAGAGTTCCTTCATGTTTATTACAAAAGCTCCCTTAGTGCAGTGGAGCGTTAACGGGCGTAACGGGCCGAGGGCCGCCAAAGCATTCCGCTCGGCGCTGTCGCGCTCAGGTTCTGGGTTTGTA
The DNA here is from genome assembly GCF_055883805.1 of Amblyomma maculatum. NCBI lineage: Eukaryota > Metazoa > Arthropoda > Arachnida > Ixodida > Ixodidae > Amblyomma > Amblyomma maculatum. The sequence goes on from NC_139352.1 coordinate 40,576,677, forward strand.
GAAAATTTTGCATATCACCCAGAAGCAGCTTGCCGTCCTAGTTCTTTTTTTTTTTTTTCGTGAGCGAAGTTGGTTTTCCTAGTCCGATTTGAGCGAAGAACCTGCAGACGCTCACTTCTTCTGATCCGTGCATATATGAGCGCAAAGCTTGGTAGGGTAGTAAAGAAAAATAAATACGCTAGTGTGGGTAGATATTTTCTAAAGGAGCAAGAGGAAGTCATTGCTTCCATCGCAATGTAGTAGCGCACCGCTGAGCTGTGACCTTTTTTTTTTTTTTTACACGCGATGCGTTACAAAAACATTCATCACCGTTTTGCCATACGTCATGCTGTTTAGTGTTGAAAGCTGGATATAGCATAATTGTACTCCCCCTGACTGACCCAATTGACCTTCATTTTCCCAGCTAGGGAACTGGAGATTGCGGACGCTTTATTAATGTGTGGAGCTATCAACGGTAGCTAAGGAGTTCAGCTCGGCTCTGCTCTCCTTGTCTGAGTTTTTCTTCCTGTTTTGACGTGTAAATAGTGTATATAAAACTTCTTTGCCAGCTCTACCTGCTGCTTCTCGTCCGATGTCTTGTCCGCCTGATCACGCTACCCAGAAGCCTTGGCCCCGAACCTGATCGCATGAAGTCGATGGTTCCGGTGTAATGGTCTGCACCTCCAGTCCTGACTCTGGTACAGTAAGTGCACGGTCCTTCTCTTGGAACATTGCCAGGTTTTACAACTTGTAGATATTTGTAAGCTTCGGCAAATGAAGGGTGGTTTTAGAGGCAGATTGGTTTCCTTTAACCACATAGTACAGGGACTTGCCATTGCTGCACTAGTCATGGACTGAAAAAAGTTGCACAAACCGGAGCTGGTTTTAATCTTTGGGGAATTGGGCATTGACTGTGGGCCCATCTGCAGAAAACCAGAACTGATTAGGGCAATTGAAGACATCGGTGCGGACGCGGAGGAGATAACAGAACTTTGGGAGCTTATTCAAGAGGAGTTAAAGAAGGCTGAGGAACAGGAGAAGCTCAAAAAGGATCTTAAAGACGAATAGAATGAAAGAGGGATCGAGAAAAAAAACAGCATGATCTGCAGTTAGCACAGGCAGAACACACTGGGAGACACACACCAAGCTCCGTTGTGAGTCAGGAAGCATCAAGTGTTAAAATAAAAACCTCTTCCTACCGTACAAACTAGGGGAAGACATAGGGCTTTTTCTCGTAAAGTTTGAGTGGGCGTGTGAAAATGTTGAGTTATCATCAGAGTTTTGGCCCCAGAAACTGCTGACCATCCTCCCATGTGAGCAGCCCAAGTGCTTGCTCGGTTGACAAAAGAAGGAGCGGCCGACTAAGCTAAAGCAAAGGCAGCGCTTCTCAAAAAGTACCGCCTATCCCTCAGATGCGTTTTGCCGCCGGTTCAGGGAAACGAGGTAACAACGTAATCAGTCGTTTCCGCATTTCGCTTACAATCTGAAGGCAGACCTGACAGAATGGTAAAAGAGGAGAACAGGCTTTCGGAACTCATGTCAAAGTATTAGAAGTGATCTGCCTGGAACAATTCTAGAGCTGTCTAAGAGCAGAAACGTGTGTGTGGTACAAGGCAGGCCGGGAAAAAAAAGCTTAGAATGTGCAGCAGACCTGGCCGAAGAATGTCATGCTAGGTGGGAAACAGAGTGATCGCATTCTCGGGGAAACCCTAAAGCAAACTAAGTTTCTGCGAACCCAGACTGGAAACCTAGCAAGCGGCATCTTGGAGCGAGACGAAAGCCACAGGGCAGAGTCGAGTAACTGCCCTAAAGTGACAGCCGACAAAGGGAAGGAAACCGAGAGAAAAATCTGTCTGTTTCCGATGCAACGAGCCCGTTCACTTTGCCAGCACATGCTCCTGCATGTGTTCTCTTTTGTTCTCAGATCAAAAAAAACATGCGCCTGCTAGTCATACCTAAAAGATGCAGGTTAATGGGAAGCATTGTCAGGTTCTGAGAGATTCTGCGGCCATCATGGACGTAATCCACCCCACATACGTGAAGGCAGCTGACTTAACGGGGGATTGTGCATGTATTAAACAGGTTCCGGTAAAGAGTAGCGCATGTGTGCCAGTCGCACGTGTCAGATAAGGCCCATTTGGCATTCTGGAAATAGAGGCAGTGGTATCACGGAACCTGCGAGAGCAGTTTCCGTACCTCTTTTCAAACAGGTCAGAACAGATGCTGCAGGAGGAAGGTCGTAGCTTCGGTGACCGAGCCGTCCAAGCGCTCACTTGATTGAAAGCCCGCGAAATTGCAGCTGAACTAAGCCGAAAGAAGAATGAGCTTTCTCTCGCAATGGGCCAGGCAGTAGCAAACCAAGGTAGCGTCAGGTTCTGGCGAAGTGGCTCAGGTCAGTGACAGAGAGGACTTAGAAGGCAGGGAATCGGGCACCATGTCCCCGAATGAATCAAGGGAGATAGCGTCTATTGTAGTGCAGCCACGTGTGGAACCTTTGTTAGCTCTGGCAAAAGTCGATAGACGATAGCAGCCGAGCCGTAAAAGACATGGTAAAAATGAAGATAAATACAAAAAACATTTGTGGTGAACACCCTTCCTCCCAAGTGTGGCACAGCTTCACAAAGGCCAACCTAGAACGCACCAAGCTAGGGTGGCTGCGGGAAAAAAAAAAAAAGAATGCTGCGGGGGATTGAGCGGCCGAGGATAGAATGAGTATGGGAGAGGAATAGGAATTAATGAACATACTGTAGGCATGAAGTGCACGTCATAGCCATCGTACAAAAATTTTGAAACCGAAGCAGCAATCTACGTATTCTAATTCTATAGGAAATCATTTGGGAGTAGAAAAGAGCAACTTAATAAGATGTGCATGGTTCTTAAATGAACAATATGTATACAAATGGACGGTTGAATATTCACAGTAATGGTGTGTTGTGCTAGAATTCTTTACAGCCGTGAGACCGCAATAAATATTACTGATATTGCTCTTTGCTTTAAGCTCTGGCATTGACAACTCTATCCAAAGAACCGACTGGCAGTGACAGGTTGTTTACAGCTGTTGATGAAAACATAGGCCATCATGATATTATTGCAAGCATATTTGCTCCTTTTTGTACTTGTTTATTACAAGCAAAACTTAAATTTGGTCCCTATTCCTAGGGACGCTGCACCTCTTACAACACCCACTGTTCAGTCGCTTTCATCTAAGGCACAAACGCGCCACTGCTGCTCGGTACCTTGGATGAGGTTTTCAAAGGGGTTACCTCTGATACCTAGCAATTGCTGTAATATTTATACCAACTACATCAGTGAAAAAAAAAGGCAACACTGCATCACTGTAACTGCTGCATGCACCTTTAAACGTGCCTTAATTTTATTTCCTATTCTTATAGACACATGACCTCTTGCTATTGCTTTGTTCAGTAAGCAATCGTCTTTCATTGCTTCAATTTCTATCTCTCTACCACTTTCTTGTTGCTCCTGGTGTGATCATTTGATTTCATTCTTCAAATCATATTGGTTTATGACATGTGAAGGATTTAGCCTATACATAGATGCTTTTTTTTTTTTTTTAGATGCGCATCGGATGTGTTTTCTACATAGAAATGAATCTATTGAGTTGTATGACTGGCGCGAAAACATACAGTTTGGCACCCCCAAAAGATCTGTGTCCTGTGGTTGGAAGGGGAATAAAGAGGAGGATAATCAGCGGAAAAGCCTGCCTAACAAAAGGTAGCACTGCATCACTAACTGCTGCATGCACTTTAAATGTGCCTTATATTTATTGCCTATTCTTATAGACGGTGGACCTCTTGCTATTGTTGCAGTAGGCAACCGCATTTCATTGCTTTATTTCTTATCTCTCCACCACTTTCTTGTTGTTTCGAGTGTGATCATTTGATTTTATTGTTCAAATCATATTTTATCACGGGTGAATGATTTCACCTACACATACATGCTTTCATTTTTTTTTAGGTGCGCATCGAGAGTGTTGTCTACGTAGAAATGGATCGATTGAGTTGTATCACTGATGCGAAAACAAACAGTTCGCTACCTCCAGAAGATTTGTATCTTGTGTTTAGAAGGGGAATAAAGAAGAAGATAATCAGTGGAAAAGCCTGCTTAAAAACTTACAAAGATGGTGCAAAAGCGAAATGCTGATCAGGGTGAGGGTCTGATTACTTCTGTTATCCCACTTCACTTGCTAGGTAATGTGACTGTATATGAAGTACCTTAGTGTATTTTGTGGTATACTCGCTGAAAATTGTGTATACACTAAATTTTTCCTCGTTCGATTATTTTGAGTGATGCACGAATTGGAATAAAACGAAGTCATCCACACATCTAATGCCCATAGACATTAGATGCATGGATGAGCTCATTTATTGTGTTTCGATGTAAACATGCCATAGTTTGTCGAATATAGTAATAGGCTAAAGTCGACTTTTTTACTGTTAAATGGAGTAATACATATGCTCTATATCATAGCATTATTTGACTATAGTTTGTAACTGCTCTTTCTTAAATTGTATTCTACAGAGTATGCATGTGTCATCTCGTACGTCTATTTAAATAGCGAACAAAAAAAAAAAACACGCCTATCACTTAAGAAAGCACAGTTTTTTGTCATCTCAAAAAGTTGCACGTTTGGAGGCCTGCTGCTTGCGCACTAATTTTTGTCATCCATTGTTTTTTACTCACCAAATCAACGTAATTTATAAAGGAAAGAAGCCAACAGTCGGCGAGGCCGAGGAAAGCATTGAGGATGGCACTTTTACGTCTTTTTTTTTAATGTTTACTTAGATAATCCCAGAAATTATTAATGTAATCTGATTAGGGGAAAGGTTATTAAATGCAAAGTAGAAGCAAAAACAATGGGCCGATGGTGGGAACCGAACCCACGACCTCCGAATATCGCGTCCGGTGCTCTTCCAACTGAGCTACATCGGCCGCTGTCCCCCCTGCTACTTTCTTGGGTATTTATGTTTTCTGTATACGAACCTTGAGACTGTTCACCAGCGCCACCCTCAACCATAGCGGCGGACGTGGAACGTCCTTTGTTACTGCCAGCGTCACGTAGAACGTGATCAAGAGCGAGGACGAAAGCTGTGCTAGAACCCTCTTACGCTACCTATGGCTTCAAGACTGTGTAATTGTAATTTTTTATAATTATAATCATAAGCAAATCGCTTTTCATCATAATAATTTTGGTGGTGTTACGGAGAACACACATACCAGCATAGAGCTCCAGATTCTGCCTTAAATTAACACTATAACCTGCGTAATAAACACAATGTTTTAGTGCAAATAACATAACGCATTACGCCAGTATGTAAGGTTGAAAATCAACATTTTTGTAGCGCGTTGCTCCTGAAGCAAAGTTTACGATTTTTTACTAAATCAACTGAATTAATGAAACAAGCTTTTAATACTTCCTATACAAATAAAAGTTACGTTGATTTGGTGAGTAAAAAACAATGGAAGACAAAAATTAGTGCGCAAGCAGCAGGCCTCCAAACGTGCAACTTTTTGAGATGACAAAAAACTGTGTTTTCTTAAGTGATAGGCGTGTTTTTTTCTTTTTTCGGGAAAACTACGCCGCATCTTGCAAACCTAAGGGCCTTTCCTTTGTGTCGAGACATTAGCCCACGACATAGGAAAATTTATTTAAAATAAAATGGTGATGGCACCACAATTACTGTTCCTGTCCGAAGACATGCATATTTGTTTCCATTTCGTCTCTTTAAACAGGCTCGTTTAGGCAATGCGGTGAATAAAAATATCGCATATATTAAAGATTTCTGCGCTACGCGTTATACCTAAAGCCACCTATATTGTCACAACTGTTATTAGTTATTTGTAGCTGAAACAACAACACAAAAGGGACAAATTTTTCGCTAGTTAAATAGACGTACGAGATGACACATGCATACTCTGTAGAATACAATTTAAGAAAGAGCAGTTACAAACTATAGGCAAATAATGCTATGATATAGAGCATACGTATTACTCCATTTAACAGTAAAAAAAGTTGACTTTAGCATGTTAATATATTCGACAAACTATGGCATGTTTACATCGGAACACAATAAATGAGCTCATCCACGCATCTAATGATCTTGGGCATTAGATGTGTGGATGACTTCGTTTTATTCCAATTCGTGCATCACTCAAAATAATCGAACGAGGAAAAATTTAGTGCATACACAATTTTCAGCGAGCATACCACAAAATACACTAAGGTACTTCACATACAGCCACATCACCTAGCTAGTGAAGTGGGATAACAAAAGTAATCAGACCCTCACCCTGATCAGCATTTTGCTTTTGCACCATCTTTGTAAGTTTTTAAGCAGGCTTTTCCACTGATTATCCTCTTCTTTATTCCCCTTCTAACCACAGGATACAAATATTCTGGGGGTAGCGAACTGTTGGTTTCCGCATCAGTGATACAACTCAATCGATCCACTTCTACGTAGACAACACTCTCGATGCGCACCTAAAAAAAATGAAAGCATGCATGTGTAGGCGAAATCATTCACCCGTGATAAAATATGATTTGAACAATAAAATCGAATGATCACACTCAAAACAACAAGAAAGTAGTGGAGAGATAGGAATTAAAGCAATGAAAGGCGGTTGCCTACTGCAACAATAGCAAGAGGTCCACCGTCTATAAGAATAGGCAACAAATATAAGGCACATTTAAAGGTGCATGCAGCAGTTACAGTGATGCAGTGCTACCTTTTGTTAGGCAGGCTTTTCCGCTGATTATCCTCCTCTTTATTCCCCTTCCAACCACAGGACACAGATCTTTTGGGGGTGCCAAACTGTCGGTTTTCGCGCCAGTCATACAACTCAATCGATTCATTTCTATGTAGAAAACAGTCCTTATGCGCATCTAAAAAAAAAAGCATCTATGTATAGGCTAAATCCTTCACATGTGATAAACCAGTATGATTTGAAGAATGAAATCAAATGATCACACCCGGAGCAACAAGAAAGGGTTGGAGAGATAGAAATTGAAGCAATGAAAGATGATCGCTTACAGAACAAAGCAATAGCAAGAGGTCATGTGTCTATAAGAATAGGAAATAAAGTTAAGGCACGTTTAAAGGTGCATGCAGCAGTTACAGTGATGCAGTGTTACCTTTTTTTTTCCCTGCAGTAGTTGGTATAAATATTACAGCAATTGCTAGATATCAGAGGTAACCCCATTGAAAACCTCATCCAAGGTACCGAGCAGCAGTGGCGCATTTGTGCCTTAAATGAAAGCGACTGAACAGTGGGTGTTGTAAGAGGTGCAGCGTCCCTAGGAATAGGGACCAAAATTAAGTTTTGCTTGTAATAAACAAGTACAAAAAGGAGCAAATATGCTTGCAATAATATCATGATGGCCTATGTTTTCATCAACAGCTGTAAACAACCTGTCACTACCAGTCGGTTCTTTGGATAGAGTTGTCAATGCCTGAGCTTAAAGCTAAGAGCAATATGAGTAATATTTATTGCGGTCTCACGGCTGTAAAGAATTCTAGCACAACACACCATTACTGTGAATATTCAACCGTCCATTTGTATACATATTGTTCATTTAAGAACCATGCACATCTTATTAAGTTGCTCTTTTCTACTCCCAAATGATTTCCTATAGAATTAGAATACGTAGACTGCTTCTTCGGTTTCAAATTTTTGTACGATGGCTATGACGTGCACTTCATGCCTACAGTATGTTCATTAATTCCTATTCTTCGCCCATACTCATTCTATCCTTCTCGGCCGCTCAATTCCCTGCAGCTTTTTTTTTTTTTTTCCCGCAGCCACCCTAGCTTGGGGCGTTCTAGGTTGGCCTTTGTGAATCTGTGTCACACTTGGGAGGAAGGATGTTCGCCACAAACGTTTTTTGTATTTATCTTCATTTACCATGTCTTTTACGGCTCGGCTGCTATCGTCTATCGACTTTTGCCAGAGCTAACAAAGGTTCCACACGTGGCTGCACTACAATAGACGCTATCTCCCTTGATTCATTCGGGGACACGGTGCCCGATTCCCTGCCCTCTAAGTCCTCTCTGTCACTGACCTGAGCCACCACTGCCTGGCCCATCGCGAGAGAAAGCTCATTCTTTTTTCGGCTTAGTTCAGCTGCAATTTCGCGGGCTTTCAATCAAGTGAGCGCTTAGACGGCTCGGTCACCGAAGCTACGACCTTCCTCCTGCAGCATCTGCTCTGACCTGTTCGAAAAGAGGTATGGAAACTGCTCTCGCAGGTTCCTTGATACCGCTGCCTCGATTTCCAGCATGCCAAATGGGCCTATTCTGACACGTGCGACCGGCACACATGCGCTATTCTCTACGGGAACCTGTTTAATACATGCACAATCCCCCGTTAAGCCAGCTGCCTTCAAGTATGTGGGGTGGATTACGTCCATGATGGCCGCGGAATTTCTCAGAACCCGACAACGCTTCCCATTAACCTGCATCTTTTAGGCATGGCTCTAGCAGGCGCATGTTTTTTTCATATCTGCCAAAGAGAACAAAACCTTCAACTTCCTGCATGTGTTGGCAAAGTGAACGGGCTCGTTGCATAGGACACAGACTGATTTTTCTCTCGGCTTCCTTCCCTTTGTCGGCTGTCACTTTAGGGTAGTTACTCGACTCTGCCCTGTGGCTTTCGTCTCGCTCCAAGGTGCCGCTTGCTAGGTTTCCTGTCTGGGTTCGCAGAAACTTTTAGTTTGCTTTAGGGTTTCCTCGAGAATGCGATCACTCTGTTTCCCACCTAGCATGACATTCTTCGGCCAGCTCTGCTGCACATTCTAAGCTTTTTTTTCCCGGCCTGTCTTGCACCCACACACACGTTTCTGCTCCTAGACAGCTATAGAATTGTTCCAGGCAGACCAATTCTAATACTTTGTCATGAGTTCCGAAAGCCTGTTCTCCTCTTTTACCATTCTGTCAGGTCTGCCTTCAGATTGTAAGCGAAATACGGAAACGACTGATTCCATGTTACCTGGTTTCCCTGAAACTGCGGCAAAACGCATCTGAGGGATAGGCGGAACTTTTTGAGAAGCGCTGCCTTTGTTTTAGCATAAACGGCCGCTCTGTCTTTTGTCAGCCGAGCAAGCACTTGGGCTGCCTCACATGGGAGGATGGTCAGCAGTTTCTGGGGCCAAAACTCGGATGATAACTCAGCATTTTCACACGCCCACTCAAACTTTAAGAGAAAAAGCCCTATGTCTTCTCCTAGTTTGTACGGTAGCAAGAGGTTTTTTTATTTTAACACTTGATGCTTCCTGACTCACAACGGAGCTTGGTGTGTCTCCCAGTGTGTTCTGCCTGTGCTAACTGCAGATCAAGCTGTTTTTTCTCGATCCCCCTTTCATTCTATTCGTCTTCAAGATTCTTTTTGAGCTTCTCCTGTTCCTCAGCCTTCTTTAACTCTTCTTGAATAAGCTCCCAACATTCTGTTATCTCCTCCGCGTCCGCACCGATGTCTTCAATTGCCCTAATAAGTTCCGATTTTCTGCGGATGGGCCCACAGTCAATGCCCAATTCCCCAAAGATTAAAACCAGCTCCGGTTTGTGCAACTTTTTTCAGTCTATGACTACTGCAGCAATGGCAAGTCCCTGCACTATGTGGTTAAAGGAAACCAATCTGCCTCTAAAAACACCCTTCACTTGCCGAAGCTTACAAATATCTACAAGTTGTAAAACCTGGCAATGTTCCAAGAGAAGGACCGTGCACTTACTGTACCAGAGTCAGGACTGGAGGCGGAGACCATTACACCGCAGCCATCCACTTGATGCGATCAGGTTCGGGGCCAAGGCTTCTGGGTAGCGTGACCATGCGGACAAGGCATCGGACGAGGAGCAGCAGGTAGAGCTGGCAAGGAAGTTTTATATACACTATTTACATGTCAAAACAGGAAGAAAAACTCAGACAAGGAGAGCAGAGCCGAGCTGAACTCCCTAGCTACCGTGGAAAGCTCCACACATTAATAAAGCGTCCGCAATCTCCAGTTCCCTAGCTGGGAAAATGAAGGTCAATTGGGCCAGTCAGGGGGAGTACAATTATGCTATATCAGGCTTTCAACACTAAACAGCATGACGTATGGTAAAACGGTGATGAATGTTTTTGTAACGCATCGCGTGTAAAAAAAAAAAAAAAAAAAAAAAAGGTCACAGCTCAGCGGTGCGCTACTACACTGCGATGGAAGCAATGACTAGAAAAGTAATATCTACCCACACTAGCGTATTTATTTTCCTTTACTACCCTACCAAGCTTTTACTAAATTGTCTCGATGCGCTCATATATGCACGGATCAGACGAAGTGAGCGTCTGCAGGTTCTTCGCTCAAATCGGTCAAAACCTAGGACGGAAATTGAGCAGCCCAAAGCCTTCTGTGATTGGCTGCCTAGCGAGCTGCTTCTGGGTGATACGCAAAATTTTCTACAAACCCAGAACCTGAGCGCGACAGCGCCGAGCGGAATTCTTTGGCGGCCCTCGGCCTGTCACGCCTGTCAACGCTCCACTGCACTAAGGGAGCTTTTGTAATAAACGGAAAAGAACTCTCAGGAAAAACTAAACTTTGATTTTTGAAGGAAGAACTGAGTAATGCTTGCCCGCTTCGCGTTGGCATTCTGCCCGACAAAAGCGTCCTCTAGCTGCTAAACACATCGCATAAGCCATTGGTCGCCGCTGCTGCATTCAACTTTGTTGCGGACACCACATACACAACAAAAATCAGTCAACGCTTCGTGAATATGGCGCGACCAAACAGAACCACACAATCACTAAATTGCTCTTGCCGGTATGCACGTGCGGAGGGCAGCTGACCGAACCACGCCCAATAAGACTCATCAGCCCCCGCGTGCGATCGGTGCTTACGTGACTGCTCCCAAGGTGAAAAACGGCTGCGTCTGCGGGAGTTTTGTATTCACTCTTTGAACGTGACTGCGTTCGGCACTTAATATAAGAACAAAGCGCTCGCTTGGAGCCCCTATCACTTTTCGGTAATGACCTCTGTCTTCGATCTTTGCGGTCAAAATTTCGACATATCCGCATTATGCCCGAAAAATCTTCAAGATAAACGGGAGTTAATACATAGTACCTATGGGAGGTGAAAGCGCAACGTGGAAAATTTTAACTTAACCGATTTTTCGAGATAAGCGAGTTCATGTTAACGAGGGTTTACTGTATTTTTTTTTACTCACATACCTCACAGGCTCCAACTGGAGTATTATGTGAGGGGGGTTACATAAAAACCTGGGGTGCAAAAAGAAGCACTAGGACACAGTTACTTGAACATTGTTATACAAATAGTTAACAGCCAACCAGAAAGTTTAATGCAGTTAGAAAAACTTCAGATCAAGAGCTGAGCACCCCAAAAATCAGCCATGCAAATGACACACTAAGAATGCATTTTTAGCAAATAGAGTCACTAGCCGCTATTTACAACACTGGAATTAAGAAGTGAAGCTCTCATTTCCTATTTCTGTTGGTTTATTTGGCCGTGCAATGCAAAAGAAAATACTCTTGGTAATGATATTTTTACTTCCATGACCACAAGCTATATAAACATGTAATAAAAGGAAGTGAAGGAAAAGCCCTATGCTTATGCGTAGCAGACTGTGCACAAAATATCATGCAGTGGAATGTTTACTTCATGTGCCTACACTATGTACAAAGATACTGTAAATGTCTACCTTCTGGCTTCTTAAGTGTTATGGACAGAAGTCTGCCATCAAGGACAAAATTTACTGGACCACTCCACAGCAGCATATCATGCACACACCCATGGTAACACACCAGGTGACGAGACTGGCTCTAGGACCATGCATGTCCTTCGTTACCAACAAGCGTGCTTTTTTTCTGTCACTGAGTAGCTGCTTATTGATTGCCAGGGGCATGCTGCAAGGCACTGTTGCAGCAGTGGCATTCTGCTGACTCACCAGTGCGAGCAGGTGCCTATTGTTCCCTTGCTCGGCCACTTGCACACCATTGTGATAATGCACATCTTCGGTACTGTGTATTAGCATAAATACACTGCCGCATGCAACGCATTCATTACAAAAAGTTCCAGTCTGCACGTCGCTGCTTCTTTATATTTGCACAGGCAGACAAGATGTTGCAAACTTGAGCATGCACTGGGGAGCACCTATACACAATACCAATGAATCAGGGTAATATTGTACATAAAAACAAAATATAGAAAACTAGCTGTGTGGGTATTGCTCATAATTGCTCAAGATATCAATTGCATCTGTCCATGAGTTATCACTTATGCAAACACCTGGTGCCGAATTCTCTAAGGTGCTGTATGTTTGGTGACGACCCCTTAAGTGATGCAATAAAAATACCAACCATTTTCCTTGTTGGTAGATCATTTAATATGTAGCTCTATGCAAGGAGATATATCACATAGCAACATGGAATGTAAGATCTATGACGCAAGGTAAACTGGATATCGTCAAGCGAGAAATGGACAGATTGAACATTGATATCTTGGGTATCAGCGAGCTCAAGTGGACCGGAATGGGAGAATTTAACTCCGGCGACCATTATGTCTTTTATTGTGGGCACGAATCCAAGAGAAGGAATGGGGTCGCTCTCATAGTAAACAGAAGAATGGGCAAAGCAGTGCTAGGGTACAACCCCAAAAACGACCGAATGATTTCACTTCGGATCCAAGGTCACCCTTTCAACATAACAGTTATCCAAGTCTATGCACCGACCACTGCTGCTGAAGAAGCTGACGTTGAGAGATTTTATGCGGACCTACAATGCCTTTTAGACCGCACCCCATCATCAGACGTCGTTTTTCTCATAGGAGACTGGAATGCTAAGGTCGGGAGTGAAGAAATATCCGGAATTACAGGCAAGTTCGGTCTTGGTGAGCCAAATGAAGCTGGGCAGAGGCTAGTAGAGTTCTGTCAAGAAAACAACCTGACCATAGCGAATACTCATTTTCAACAGCACAAGAGGCGCCTGTACACATGGATTTCACCGGACGGTCTGTACAGGAATCAGATCGATTATATTATTTGCCGGCAGAGATGGAGAAGCGCTATACAAGCAGTAAAAACAAGGCCTGGGGCCGATTGTGGCACCGATCATCAGCTTCTTGTTGCCAAAATTAAGCTTCGATTGAGGAAAACGCAGAAAACTAGAAGGCCTTTCAGGTATGATCTGGATCAGATTCCATTAGAATATGCTGTGGAAGTGAGGAATCGATTTCAAGAATTACATCTAGAAGACAAAGAGCCCGAAGAGATGTGGACTGATGTTCGTGATATAATACAAGAAGTTGCTACTAAGGTAGTTCCAAAGCAAAATAAATGCAAAAAAGCAAACTGGTTATCTGAAGAGGCTTTGCAAATAGCTGAGGAAAGGAGGATGGCAAAAGGTATGGGGGAAAGAGAAAGATACAAGGTTCTCAATGCGGATTTTCAGAAAATAGCAAGGAGAGATAAGAATGCCTTCCTGAACATACAGTGTCAAGCAGTTGAGGACAACAGCCAATTAAGGAACACAAGAGCTCTGTATAAGACAATCAAAGATATCAAAGGAAGCTTCTGTGCTAAGCTGGGCGTGATAAAGGACAAACGAGGCAAGGACCTCACTGAAGCCTCAGAGATAAAGAAGAGGTGGCAGGAATACACAGAAGAACTGTACAAGAAGGACCCGGATGTGCAAACCCAACATAGGACGGTTGTGATTACTGATCTCGAGCCGGGCATCCTGAAGAGTGAAGTTGAATGGGCCTTAGCCAGCCTTGCTAAGAACAAAGCTAGCGGAATTGATGGTATTCCAGCTGAGTTGCTTCAAAACCTCAACCACGACGCTGTTAACACACTGCATACATTATGTCAAAAGATTTGAACAACCCTGCAGTGGCCACAGGATTGGAGGAGGTCAGTTTACATCCCCATTCCAAAGAAAGGCAGTGCGAAAGATTGTTCCAACTACCGCACGATTGCGCTTATTTCGCATGCTAGCAAGGTGATGTTAAAAATCCTGCAAGGTAGGCTGCAGCAGTATGTGGATCGGGAGCTTCTGGACGTGCAAGCTGGGTTTCGCAAGGGCAGAGGAACTAGAGACCAAATTGCCAACCTTCGCTGGATCATAGAAAAAGCAAGAGAGTTCCAGAAACCCATTTACTTCTGCTTTATTGATTATGCGAAAGTGTTTGACTGCGTAGATCACAGCAGATTGTGGCAAGCTCTCCAAGAGATGGGAGTTCCAATTCACCTCATCTGTCTCCTCAGGAACCTTTATGAAGGGCAAGAGGCCACAGTCAGAACTGGGCACGGTCTTACTGATTGGTTTCCGATTGAGAAAGGGGTGAGGCAAGGCTGCATACTGTCGCCCTGCCTATTTAACCTATATGCAGAGTGCATCATGAGGAAGCCGGTCTGGACAAGTCTTCAGCTGGAGTGAAGATTGCTGGAAAACGTATCAACAACCTTAGGTATGCAGATGATACCACTTTAATGGCAGAAAGTGAAGTAAAACTCAAGAGACTTCTGATGCGCGTACAAGAAGAGAGTGAGAAGTTTGGGCTTAAACTGAACATTAAAAAGACGAAGATCATGGCGTCTTGCCCTATCAAGTCCTGGAGCATCAATGGTCAAGAAGTGGAAGCTGTGACAGATTTTCTGTTCTTGGGCGCCAAGATTACCTCGGAAGGAGACTGCAGCCATGAAATTAGGAGACGCCTGCTTCTGGGAAAGAGAGCAATGGTTAGCCTTGACCGCCTAGTAAAGAGCAGAGACATTAGTCTGCCAACCAAGATCCGTATAACCCGTGCTATGGTCTTTCCAGTTGTGATGTATGGATGCGAGGGTTGGACTGTGAAAAAGGCTGACCGCCGAAGAATTGACGCGTTTGAATTGTGGTGCTGGCGAAGACTCTTAAGAGTTCCTTGGACTGCCAGAAGATCAAATCAGTCGATATTGTCGACCATAAACCCTGACTGCTCATTGGAGGGTCAAATTCTAAAGTTAAAGCTCAGCTACTTTGGTCATCTGATGAGAAGAGAGGAGTCGCTGGAGAAAGATTTGATGTTGGGAAAGGTTGAGGGTCACCGGAGAAGGGGTAGGCAGCGAACGCGATGGTTAGATGGCATTCTCGAGGCATTGCAGATGAAGCTATGTGATGTTAAGAAGATAGTGAGAGACCGGAAAGCGTGGCGTGACATGGTCCATAGGGTCACGAAGAGTCGGACACGACTGAACGCCTGAACTGAACTGATTGCAAAACTACATTCATGAGAACTGTGGCAGTGTCCGTTCATATTGATATGCATGGAGTGTGGTGGCTCATAGAGGCACAACTGCTTTTTGCGACATTTGAATCAAATTAGCAGATAAGGAAGCTTGGGCAAGTTGGTGACAGTATTCTTGGTACCAGTGGCCTAGCCAGAAATATTTTTCGGGGGTCTTATACAACAGAATACAACAGACAAAACAGACCAACCAGAAGGGGAGAGCGGGGAAAGGAATGTGGGTGCAATGTTCAGAGAATTTCCTATTGTTCTCAACGTTACACTAACTTATGGTTTCTGCTTGTATATAGATCCCAAGTACTAAATTGAGACCACAGTTCTCACCTGGCCCTTAAAATGTAAGGAGACAGTAAATTACCATTTCAGAAATGCGCTGTTTACAGCACTGCATTTGTTGTTTTATTTTCCTAATATGGCCTTTTAATAAGATGCGGTTAAAAGTGCTGAAGGCAAGCATAATCATAATTGCATAAAAGCTCCCGGGTAAGTGCATGAGACGCGCCTGACCATGCCAATTAGTCGGCGGGGTGCCAGTAGTGCAACAAGAACCTAGAAGCACATTCTTGACGTCCAATAAGAAGCAACCCGAAGCATGAAAATTGGTATGCTTTAAGGGAAGGATTGGGCATGCTCCCAACATTGGCCTTGTCACAAGGCGTCTCACTGTTAGAGTATGTGCAGACATCTAATTAATGAGCAGCAAGTAAAGTTTAGGAAAGTAACCAACATCTTCAATTTCTTTTCGACACTAAATATTGCTAAGGACAATGAAGATGAAGCGAGCTGTGGCACAGGCATAAGCACTTGCTCCAGGCCTGCTCCCATTATTAAAAAACATCCCATCCCATCACCATTGGTCATGCTCTTTCTTCACTAGCTTCCCATCCTGTAACAATGTTTTTCTAATCCTTAGAGACAGGTAAAACTCAACACTGGGGCCCCAAAAGCCCTTCAAAAGAGGTATTCCAGCTGTACAACATCATGGCTAAGCCAGCTGCCAAGCAGCTCACTTTGGGACTGCTGCAGGTACCACTTCTTACATAACAGCAAAAGCAGAAGGCAATATTCAGAGATAAACACAGGGGTTTCAATCCTCAGTGCACTTACCTCTTGCTTCTCCCTGCCCTTCCGCCATGTGCAGGGTGGGTATCCAATTCCAATTCAATATTCTCTGTGAACACATGCAAACAGAAACAAGTCAAGTAGAGTTTGCAACCTCGTTATAGGTAATTAACAAGAAGCTGATGTTTGCAAGCTTACGTCATGCACTGCACTGCATCAATGCCAAACACTTTTTACAAGTGACCCACATTTGACAACTCCTTGCATGCAAGCTACAATGAAAAACATTGTTTACAGCAAAGAGAAAGCCTTAAAAGAGCTTCAAAATGCTTGTTAAGCACATTGTTCTGCCTCTTGGTTACGTAGATAGTGACACTATAACTGGTGGTTGTTTTGTGTATTATCCAGCGTTTAATGCTTTAAGTTGCTCCCGAAAAATGAGTTCGGGCCACTGAGGGTGCTGGCACACAATGGCCGTTTTTGGCAGCGGATGTGTTATCACTGGGTAGGGGTTTGATGATTGGACGAACAATAAATTCACAGCTAAAAGGGCTCATAAGTAAATATATGGTTTGTCATATTTTTGTATTTTCTATAGTATCTACAAAACCAGCATGCTTGCTTTCGTCAAAGTACTCCAAAGTATTACAAAAAAGTAATCATTGCTACAGGCTCTGGCTATTCTGCCTCGGGGAACTTTGCGTCTCTCTACATAAATGGCTTTGGCAAGTATAGCTACCCTCTATGCACATGCAAACTCTTGCCTAAACAGCTGGTTTCTCGTAGGTGATATCTTGCTGAATTCTGCGCTGCCATGAGAACGAAAACTAGGCAGCACCATGCTAATCGAGCAGCGAAGGCAGTGGAAAAATATCTTTTCATATATTTCCCTCTCAGAATGAGTGAAAAAAATATGGATGGAAGCTCTTGGCATTCACGAGCCTGACGCGGCGGGTGTGCTCGGCACATTTCACTCGAGCACGCCCTCGAAACTACTTTGAAGGTTCACCAAAGATTTGGCATTCGCTGGCTACAAGCAACGGCGGCAACGATGCGACGCGGTGCTGGCGGTGGCAGGCACTCACGCAAAACATCGATTGAAAAAAGTAACTATCGTGCGCATTAGCTGAGCAGTGAAAGCTCGTTCCGATCGGAGCCTATCGATGTTCATACATAATAGAGTTTGCAATGTTTTCACTGCTGTTCTTTTCTCAAAAACTCACCATCACGAGTAACGTCCCTGGCAGCAGCTCACTGTGCTCTCGCCTGTCGGCTTAGTTTTCAGTCAGATTAACGCGCATGAGCACACTTATTGAGAGCTTACATCCCTTTGAATTATTTATAATATTGCATTACTATCGGCTGCATGGATTGTCAGCGCCAGGTTACAGTGGAGCACAGGAAGGTCAGCGAAATTTACAAGTGCACCATTCCTTTTTTTTTTTTTGCTTCATTGTCACTAGGAAAAAATACTGAGGTATTTACATCTATGGGACACGAATTTCCTTTTTTCTTGCCAAAGCGTCTGTTGACGCAACACGGATAAAATGTATTTTCAGCCAATCCTGCTGCTGCTGTTTTTTTTTTCAATGACTTGAACCCATGCATGCCAAATGGAATTGATCAAAAACTAAAATGGGAATTTATCACCTGCGTGCTAGGTGCTTTTTTTTTTTTTTTTTTGGAATGTGAACCTCTTGATTTTCCCTCGCAGGACGCAACTTCGGAACGCATTCACAGGAGTGAACCAGGCTGTACTCTTTGAAGCAATGAAGCAATACGTCTTTTGAATGCATCTTTGCAATAGTTTGATACCTTGCTTGAATTTGCGCAACTGATTTAAGCGTCATCCTCAGCATTACTGGAAATGTCTCACTGCCCTTTGAGGTGTGCAGGCAATTTAAATATTAAAGCCATGAAATATGAATGTACACAGACAAAGCCTCTATTCATCTTAAAGCAGCGCGAAAACACAGGACTAAAAGGAACAGGAGACGACACAAGCGCTTTCTAACAACTGAATTTTTATTCGTAGAAAGGTGTAGTTATATAGGAAACAACCCAGATAAAATCAAGACAAGGCACGTGAAAACCACCGCGGTGCCCCTTTTAGAAACAGTGCACGCGCGCAAAGTCAGGATTAAACACTTCAACACAACAAACCTAACAGCCTCCCACATGACAAACACCCGCTAACACTTCATCGCTAAATATTCACCGAGAGCGTGAATCTCTTTTTCTTCAAGATTAGCAGAAGGTGTAGCTACGCACGCGTCAAGCTCTTTATTTATCAGAAACGCCTCGACCAGCTCTCTGCATATCCGATCAGGGTGACTGAACAAGATAGTGGTCCTGTTCAATTTGGGGAAACAATCTTTACACTCTCGGCAATGAGCGGCAAGGTTGGACGAAAGCTGTCCAACTGGACGAAAGCAGTTGTTAGAAAGCGCTTGTGTCGTCTCCTGTTCCTTTTAGTCCTGTGTTTTCGCGCTGCTTTAAGATGAATCCTATCCAACTCGCCCAGTTTTCTATACTTGTAAAGCCTCTATTCACTGAAGATGGCCGCATCAAATGCAAAGCTGGTGGCACATCTGATGATGCCGTGGGCTGTAAATTGTTGGAGACTCCAACCTCCCCCCACCCTCTACTGCTGCCTTAGCACAAACCCCGATAGGTACTACATACAACTGGGAGCCGTGCGCACCGCTCTGAAAAAGTCTCCGCAAGCCACCAGCTGACGGCCACTTGCCCCCCCCCGTGCTACGTAACGTGCGTCCCGATACATACAACTAGGCGCCGTAAACAGCTAGCCACCAGCTGACGGCTACTTGGCTCTTCCACTAGGGAACCCAGTAACTCAGCTTCCGACAATAAAGTTTTGTTTCTCTAGTGACGCGCAACTGCTGTTACTGCTAGCCCTACTGCCATTGCAATAAGAAACAGGAATAGGGAAAAGGTACGCCCATGCAAACATAGTTACAGCACTTACCTGCCAATTCTTCACCATTTCCATGATAAAATTTCTTCTCTTGCGGTCATCTCCTGGCATGCCAACACCAGTAAGCCTGCCTTTCGCAGCATTCTTTGTAGTCTGTGGCTTGTATGCTTTCACAGGCGATACGTTCACGAAAACTTTCCCCTGTCGTCGCATACCGCATAGGCTATTGTGGAGCTTCCATGCCACGCGACAAAATGCCTGCAGGCAGTGACTGGCAGATATGAAACAATGAATACTTGCGTACAACAAGAGCATCGCACGCCATGACCGCGCACAAACACCGCCATTAACGCAGCCTCCCAGACTCTCTTGGCTACAGGAATGCCTAAAGCTTTGGATGGCTCTGGCTTCGTTCGTTTTGCGACATGATATCGTCTGCTACTAAATTATCGTCTTCAGACAGGAAAACCGGTTAGGTCAGATATTTGTCATGTAGTTTTAACAGATAGGAAGCACTTGCTGCTATTTAAAGTAAAGAAAATTATCATTTTATTACTGATGTCCACCGTGGTCATATGGCCAAAGGAAACAAATATACACTCTCATAATCACGGAGGTTAACATAACTGCGCGTTCACATTACCCCATTTTCTATGCGCTTTGGTGGAGGACGTGTTGCTCATTAACGTGTGCATTCATAGCAGCATACATACTACCGCGGTATTATTATATCACGTGATGCAAATTTTGTGCTATTATTTTTTTTTTTTTTTTTGTGACCACCACATTACTGCGAAAGGTGCGGTCGCGATTCTACTGTACATTATACCATATATAGTGTATATATCTTTATTTTCTTATTTTTGCCTACCCTGTCCTTTCTCTCTGTCGCTCTTCTTTGATTTCCTCTACCGCTTCCTTACTATCCTTTTATTTTCGCCGCCTCAGCCAGGTGCTGCCGGGGATAGCAAACATATTTTCCTCCCTTTTTGATATCTAATGATAAATAACCACATACTACTGTTTGATTTTTGTGGCACAGTAAGTCGATCTAACGTCGTTACCAGCGTAATTTTGCAGTAAATCTAAGTGCCCCAGCATATGTTAAGTTCAGTATCCATGCATTAAATGTACAGTCCAATACCATCCCAGCTAAAATCGAAGGGTTGGTCCCCAGCATGGTCTTAGAATGGCGCAAACTGTAACGAGGCGCGGAGACGAAGTGTTGTCGCGTTTCATGCCTTTAATATATAGCTTTATTTGCATGCAATGCTGCTATGTTCAAGTCCGACTTGCAGACTGCCACTTGATATATGACTTGATTCATACAGCTGCACAAAAATGAAAGTTTGAAGCCATATCAAGCCCTGTATGCCCGATTATATTAGCACACATTTTTTACCATAGGTTTCCTCTGCAAATATATGACCATCACATTAAATGCTCCTACTTCGATTTTGTCTCATTGCATTCAGCATTAACTCAGGAAAACAAAGTATGCAGTTACTATACGTCCTGTTACTATACTTAATCCCTCTCTCATAACATAACGAGAGAGGTGTCCCTTACAAGGATTAGGGCCCTTACCCCATCGGTGACATGCCGACGGGGCTCTGAAGAGGATGCAGTGCAGAGTACATGCCCTAAGTGTACAAGGCCAACTGCCGAGGTGGGTCTTCGCCACCTTTTATGGACGTGCCCAGGAATGCAGCCGTCAAGAATAAGACAACTACAAGAAGTTGGACTGTCGGCTACGAGGGAGGAACATTTACACGTGTGGCTAATGGACAATATTAAGAGCCGGAGCTTGCTCCGGTTTCTTGAAGAAAATAGACTGCATGACTTCCTTTAAGAAGACAGCCTCATTCTATGCCACATGGCAAGCCTTTGAATAATAAAAAAAAAAAATGAGTGCACTTCTGGGTGACCATTTTCCTACTAGCGAAATGCAGGACATGATGGGGGGGGGGGGGGGGGGGGGGGTGGCATGGTCAAAAATTGTCAAATTTACAATAATTTATTTCTCAACTTTTGATGTGAAATTTTCTCGCAATATTTTCACATCTGTCTGAATTAAACAAGGCAAGGGAGCAAATAATACAAGTTGAAGTTCATATACATATATGTAAACAACACTGTTTTATACAACTCTGTTATCATTGTAGTATATGCTCTGACACATTATTGACCTGAGATGTACATGCCACTACCAACCGGTGGCGAGATGTGGCTCCTATTTTATATTGTGCTGTGCTATTCAGGCATCCTTCCCTAACCGAATTTAAAGTATTTCATGCTGCTTGTTGATGCAGTATTCATACTACTTTTAGAAGAGTTGAGTGAAGAACAGCTGCAGCATACTGGTAAGTTGAAAAATTTTATTCAGCTATGTTGTTTCAATATTTTAATAGTTCACGCTTTTCTAACAATTATGCATGACATAAAAGAGATTAATAAGAAAGATACATACGACATATTTCAAAATGTACAGGGATTGCAATCACTGGCTTCAATTAAACTAAATGAGAGCTGTAAATATTGTCATTTACACATTCCTCGGACAAAGCAATTGCTGGATGTCACAACATAATATGTCACAACATAATAATAGTAGCTGTTCAAATACTAAGTAACAGTTGAGCTTGCACTCTTGGTGGATTTGCCCCTCTACAAAGGATCAGTGGTTAGGGCACTTGATCGCTGTGCCCAAGGATGCAAGTTCAAACACAGGACATGACTGCTGCTTTTCATTGGAGATGAAAAGCAAGGCACCCGTGTACTGCATGACACCGGTGCACTTTGAAGAACCCCAGGGGGTTGAAATGACACGGAGCTGTTAACTGGTATACGTCTACCATTGTGGATATCGCACATTAAATAATGCAGTGCATTTTACAAGGCGTGATTTCAGTTAACAAGGTATCACTTCATTTTAATAGGGATAAAAAATTTGTTAAGCCATGCAGAGTATCAAATTTGATATTTGTCGGACAATTGAACTAACCAGAATTCATGTGTGAGATTGTGCATGAAGATGCCGATGTATGCTTTATAGTCATATTTTAGCATATAGCTAAAATGAATAATATTCCCCAGGAAAATAAAATGGGCACCCAGTCAAATACAGCAAATCCTATCACAACAGGCTAAACAAACCCAACTTTCCTGCCTTTGCAATTGTTTTGCTTATTGCACAGAATGTTTTGCCAGTGCTAATACATGCTTTATTTGTTCATTTCTGTGGTGCAGGTCACTTGCTACAGGAGTTTGTTGGATGAAGACTCTATAACCGGCAAATGATGATATTCAATCTGCATCAATTGCTTCACCTCGTAACAGCTATTAGAAACTTTGGATATCTGTGGGGACATAGTGTTTTTGTTTTTGAGAATGGGAGTGGCAGGCTCATTAAAATGATAACTGGTGCAAAATGGGTGCCAAATAAGGTGGTGGAGAAGCTGGTAATGCTACAACAGCTGTAGCTCAACACTTCATTCCTTTGAGAGATAAGTGAAAGACCTCATTAATGCCATGCTGGCTAATCCACTGACTGCTACAGCTACACACATATTGATGGAGCATGTCTTCTTGGTCATGCCAACTGCACACCTAGCCTGTCAGCAGAGGCCATCATTTTGATGGTACTAGTACTATTTTTCTTTCTAAGAAACTGGTTTGCATTGGTAGTACACACAGGCTGCGAAGGCACATTACTGAGTGCTTTTTGTCTCTTCTTACTGCTCTATCAATATTGAAATTGAATGATATTGCAGCATCATGCCTTCTCATTGAATTTCCAGCTGATGACACAGCATATATGTATGTGATTTGCCAAACCTTATTGAGCGGGATTAAGATTTAATACTTTGCTTGTACTCTCAGTTTGGCTTATAGGGTTTAACATCCCAAAGTGACTTAGTCTATGAGAGATGCTGCCATGATGGGTTATGGCAATGTTCAAACATCGTTGCTCTTAAGAAACACTGACGTAAAGAACGACACGAAAGACAAGAACGCAAACTATCAACTGAAATTTTATTGCGATGAACACACATATATAGCATTACACATACCAACATCACAAAAATCGACAAGTCAGCAAAGTAGCTATCGTCTCAAGGGTGAACGTGATATCTCCTTCACAAAAAAAAAATATGCACGCTCTCATGCGGTCGTGCATATGTGGGGCAAACGGGAAGATGCCTTAACGAAAGGCTCAGAGAGCACAGGTACAACTGTAACCAAATTAGTGTATCTGGAAATCTGGTGCCACACTGCGCTAGATGCAAAGATTGTGCACCATTTTTCAATGAGATGGCAGTTCTTCTGAAATCTAAAGACAAGCTAACAAGGGAACTGTGGGAGGCCCACTGTATCGAATCCGGGAATGGGACATGTGTAAGCGACCCTTCGGTCCCTCTATCAAAAGAAGAAAGGGAATTCTTGGGAAAATAAAGAAAAGGAGACAAATGGTTTTTTTTTTTCTTTTTTTTGTGTGAAGGAGATATCACATTCACCCTTGAGACAATAGCTACTTTGCTGACTTGTCGATTTTTGTGATGTTGTTATGTGTAATGCTATATATGTATGTTCATCGCAATAAAATTTCAGTTGATAGTTTGCACTTTTGTGTTTCACATCATTCGTTACGTCAGTTGTTCTTAAGCACAACAATGTTTGAACATGTCAGTCACCAACTAGCCCAACTAGAAACCCTCTTGATGGTTATGGCAATTTCAATCATCTGCGGTTTTTTTTTTAAATGTGCAGTGGAATTGTACAGTAGACAGGCACCATGCTTTTCACCTCCATTGAAAAGCAACCACTGTGGCTAGGATTGCATTCGTCTTTGGGTTTATATCAAGCCCCGTAAGCACTGAGCCATCATAGTGAGCATATGCTTTGTACAGTGCACTCTGACTAGATAATGATGAAATGTCACTCAGTATGGCCCACAATTTTTAAGACGCAGCTACTGTTAATAAACGTGGAAGTGCAGTGATGGCAAAACTTTGCTGCTAGCTGCTAACAGAATATTTTCAGTGTCTTGCTGTTTTGTATTAAGGTGCATTTAACTACTCTAAAGTTCAAGCTGGATACTGTTTTCTTGAGCATGTTGTAAATAACATTGTCATTATACTCTACAGGGTACAGGGTGCTTCTAACTGTGGCTAAATACCAGCTGCTGCTTTCTCTTTACTTGTACCCAGCAATAAATATGCCATAGATATTTTGAAGTAGTGCCTGCAAAATGAAGCTTATACACTTAGCTAAACAAAACTACACTTAAGCAAGTAAATTAGGTCTACTAGAAGAAATAGGGGGCGTGAGGGATTGGCAGGATGCTGGTACACAATGCTATTGCCTTGCAGGCTAAGCAAAGATTCACATAGCTTTCCTATTTATGAAGTTATTGTCTGATATCAATGCTCTAATTCAAAAAGCAGATGCCTCCAGGTCAATAATAAGCTTCCAAAGAAAGTCATGCAGCACCTTAGCATCAAGTTGTGCCACAGGTAGAATGTGTACGTCTGTTTGAAGAACCCCTGGCGCATGAATATGTGGACGGCTTTCGCAGGGCTTCACAACTAAATAGCAGCCAAGCCAGCTTTGCGATCAAAATTTGCTTCAAGTTGCATTTCATCTATCATTAAAGTTGCTGTTTGTTCATGCTCTGTATGTGTTCAGAACCCCCTTCACTTAAGAAAGTTAGATTCCTGTTTTATGTAGCCGGACTTGTGTTTTGTGATAATATCCAGAGCCATTCTGACTGTATTGGTGTGAGACAACCTGCCTTCAAACGAACTTTTCAAAAACTTATGAGCGTGAGATGAAACTGTGAATTGACTTGCAAAAGCTAAAGAACCTGGGGGCATCAGAGTATTGTTTAAAACAAGATTGACTTTGTTTTTGAAGAATTTTAGCACCTCCAAAATGCAAAATGCTCATCACTCACTTAATCCAGTAAAGTTTCTACCAAATCATAGCATTGCACGTATTAACTGTTGCACGTTATTAGCACTAAATTCTTCATTTTTCCAGACGCAATATGTGGAACGCCCTGCCAAACACCATCGTATCATGTACTGATTGTAAATCATTCAGGGTAAAACTGAACGACCAACTTTTGTGAAGGCATTGATGGTGACGTCGGCGGAATTGTGGGCGCGCGGGGGGGGGGGGGGGGGCAGGAGACAGCGCTTACATTGTCTTGCCTTTTTTCGCGTGTTTAATACTTCATGCATATAACATAGATTTATATAACAGTTTCGGCATCATTTACTTATGGTATGTTGTTATTTTTACTTTTCATATTGTTCTGTTTAACCCGGCCATGCACTATTTCTCTCGTTTATGTTTTCTTGTTGTTCCAATGTTTTCCCGTTCTTGTTCGCATTGCATATTAAGTTTTCTCCCCCCTTATGTAATGCCCTCAGGGGAAAATAAATGAAATTAAACTGCAGAAGATGAACCCTTTCAGAAGGCTCACATGCATGCCGATATTCTTGTGAACCTCTATTAAAACACATGTAGCACTGTTTTCAAATCCCTTCGGTCACTCAGCTTTTCAGGCTCAAGCAACTCATCACAATTGCGCAGCGTCACCAAAAAAAACGCTTCTAAGCAAAGATCGGCAATGACACAATCACCCGCGAACGGATTGCGGAGAAGAATGAATAGGACCGTGCTATTTTTTTTTCCGAAGTTCGCGGTTGTTTTCGGTACATATCCGTGCATTCAATGAACGCTGATAACATGCAAAGTGATAGCGGCTAAGGCGTGGCGATCGTTCATGCTACCGATCGACTGCAGTGCGTCTGCAACTGCTATTACCGCCGCGCGAGCCATTTTTTGGTGCGTCTTAATTGTCACCGCGAGCCATAGTCTTTACATGGCTTATACATATACGTATGATTCTCTCAATAAATGTATAAAAAGTGAGCGAAACAGCCTCATTAATTATTTGCAACGACTGCATTCGGGACACGTGGCTCAAGCGAGTAGCTGTGGTGAAGTCCGTTTCTTCCGCATTTGCCGGCCTGTACAGAGAGGTTTCCGCTTACGCGGAACGGAGTATCCGCATCAACCGTACGCACTCCGTAGTTCCCGCATCATGTCAGTGAGGAATCCGTATGCTCCGCACACATCCGTCCGCAATCGCCGTACATGCTCCGTACACTCTATTAGGACATCCGTATCAATCGCATGACGTATATGCTCTCCGCACACGACCATCCGCATCCGCAGCATGAAATTCGTAAGTTCCGCAAGGACTTCCGTAACGAACGTATGAAATCCGCTTGTTTTCTGTAAGTGTGATGCGAAAAACGTACGGAATCCGCACATTTTCTGTACTGCTGCAATAGGGGGGCTTGCCATGCTCGCAGTCTAAGCGAAAAGCTGCCATTTTTTTCTTTTTTTACCACCGTGTGAAACTAAAATGGCAAACTCGACAGTCTTCCGACTTTTCATTTTTCAGGGATTGCATCTAGAAAGTGCACACATCGTATTCGGTCCTTTCCCCAGGTAAACATACGATGCTGCGCTTAGTTCCTGCGCGCAGAAAACGGTCATTTATTCGATCAACTTGCGGCAACGTTTTCTTTCTCGGCAATGAAAAAGCTGTCTTCTAATCACTAATTTAATGTCACATGATCGTGCTATGACCACGCGGTTTTGTTTTGTATGCGCGTTCTCACTGACAACTGGATTTGTACAAGATGTTAAGTAGATCCAGGGAGGTAATCGGCGTCCACTACAGGCAGATTGGGTCGTGAGTGCTAGCCGGCTTCCTGGCCAACATGGCACGCGGCCGACTATGGGCAGCCAAATGCCCGAGCAACCGTTGCCAGTCGGGGTTACAAGCTCGGGCCATGGATGCTGGCCGACGTCTGCCCTACCTAATAAATGGCCGGCCATGGGCCACCCATTGGCCGAGCTACCGTGGCCGAATTGGTCGGCGTTCAGTCGGGTGCCTGAGCTTGGGCCTTGGTTGATGGCCGACTTCCGTCCTACCTGGTACATGGCCAAACATGGGCCATCATTCGACCGAGCACCGAATGCCGGCAGGTCGGCTGCCGACCAGCTGCCGATGACCGGCCATAGGTCGGCAGTCGGCCAATGCTGCCTGGGATTAAGGCCCAGCAAGCACTACGCATATTGCACTTGTCTTTTTTTTTATTTTAGGCGAATATTATTTTGCTTTTTCATGATGATTATCCGCGATAGCTCAATTTTGTCAGCCAAACATCAGCCTTCAGTTGTGATGAATTACACGTGTACTTATTTGACAGTATAGTAATAAAATATAGCTGCTAAAATATTAAAGTTGCTGAATCCATTTCCTCCGGTAGTATTAGCCAGATGTCATAGCAGACTTTCTAGTAAATAAACACTAAGACGAGACACCCCGACCAAAGCACATCAAATGTTGACGCCGCAGCGTGTACAGGACCCGCATTTCTGGGTTCAGCCATCGAGGCCCCTAACCACTTAACCACCCCGCTGGGGAGGTCAAATAATAGTCGCGTCATAATTTTATGCGTAATATATCTTAACGAAACCAAATTTATGGTTTTGTCTCCGATGTCTGGTCTCCAGTTATGTTTTATATCATCGAAAGGTTTGGAACGTGAAACTTTCGGCCGAAAATGACCCGGTCAGGAGGAAAATGCCTTATCATAGAAATCAACGTCTGGTACTTCCTTCAGAGTTGACTGATGGGAGAGCAAGAGATGGGCCTTTTAAATTTCGCTGCCACTGTACCGGGACACAGTTTAACCGGCGATTGAGTCACATACGTTGAAGATGAACAATCGATCGCTGGAACCCTCGACGTAAGAATGAACTCGCTTGGTCCACGTTCCAACAGCATCCTTTCTCAGAACAGTGGCAATGTAGGTTAACCCTCTGACTGTTTTTGCCGCACGAGTACTGCGGCCGCATTCCGTCCCGCGGCGTGTTTGCCCTACGGGTACTGCGCTAAACGCATAGCGTTTAAAACAATTTCGACACTGGGGGTGAGTTTCTTTTCTTCTTTTTTTTAATATTTAACAGTCAAAAGATTAAACAGCGTGCCTCTTGCTCCTGCCCAGTCAACCCTGAAGAAGGCGCCGAGGCATCGGTTTCGCTCAGGAGGCTTTGGTTATAATGTCGAGATCTCTCTAGTTTTCCTCCCGACCAGGCCAACGTTATATGGAATTTTCACGCTGCAAGGATTCCGGTGATTTAAAACACCACTAATTTAAAAGACACTGAAGACAAAACCGTAAATGCGGCTTCACAAAGGCATATTCGGATAACTTTATGGCACAACTAATATTCGATCACCCCGCCGTGGCGGTGTAACGGTTACGGTACTCTAACGCTGAACCCATGAGTGTGTGTTCAATCCCGGCCGCGGCGGCCGCTTTGCGATGGAAACGAAACGCACTGTGCGATGTTGATCCAAATTAAAGCATCCCAGGTGGTCCAAATTTCAGGAGTCCTCCACTACGGCGTCTCTCATAGCCTGAGTCGCTTTGGGACTTTAAAGCGCATAAAACTAAGTCGAGTATTCGATCATAATTTTGTTGTGTCTTTACTGAGGATGATAATTATACAACAGAATGGATATTAGTGAAGTCCTAATGAAATGTAGGTGAAAATGGAATGCTGCTCTGAAACAAATGATACGTGACGATCAAAGTTGTGTATTCGATCATGGGCAACACCAGAATCACTCACCAAACGCTGAACAGTGCAAGAGCCTAAGGTATAGTCCGATCTCGGCGTGCGGATTATCGGATAGCAGACGCACTGTGCTCATCGCTCTAAAGGTCAAGGCTCGCGTTCTCGCCTTCCTGTCCCGGCGGCGTTAACTCAGCGCGTCTCCGGCAAAACATCGCCCACACTTTCAGACTGCATCTCGTGCGACTGCGGGTTTCGTTCCAGGCTGTTGACACCGTTGGAACGGCGGCGTTGTTTTGAGACCGTTCACAGCAGACACAAACTGTCGCGGCAGCCTTCAAGGCGTGACGTGCGCCGCCATCTGACGTACTTTGCGCGAATCTGTTTGTCTCGATCTAAAAATACGGTCGCAAGAGAAGACGAATCGGCCAGAGTCTTCCCGCGGACCGACTTATACTGCGAGGCAAATTTGCAAGAAAGTGCCACTACGGTCGCTGACTGTTTTGTCCTCCTAGCTAATTCTGTATTCGGACTTCCGCACTCGCCGCCACGAGCAGTGCTGTTGTGTAATTGGTTTTAGCGCAATACAGTTTTCATGTCATTGCTGCAAGTGCGAGTAACGACATACAATGCGACATACAAGACGAGAGACAAGATCCAATCAATTTGACAATGTTTTAGTTTTCATTAATTTGTTTCAGCAAGACGTAACATAAAAAAAGTTTTTACTGGTGCCGTAGAAACGACCCGCCAGCATCCTTGTTTTACGGGGGGCGCTGTTTTATTTATATAACTATGGTAACGAATTTGAAGATCCGACATGCAAAATACACTATCAGACATTGACCGCATCATAATTGGTGCACTACATGACGCGCTCAAGCCATTCAATAGGATGCTTCAGTTAAGCACAGGTTATAGGCCATAACTTCACTTCAACGGCAGAAATTATTTTTTCCAGCTTATTGACTCCTTCCTGAGGAGGTTTCTAAAACGTTTCTTGAGGCCTAATAGGGCGGTAGTATATATGTCTATGTACTGCAAGGTTAAAGAACAACAATACGTACGATAGCTCAGCGTGTAGATCGACGCTTTGCTGTGAAGGAATGATTGGGGAACTATTTACTCAACACAACCTTACCAAGCCAAACAAACGGGCTTTTTTTTTTTTTTTGAAAAAGGAAACTTCATGGTCTGAAACACTTCGACACTTATCAAACGCACACACGTGGTTTTTACGTGCGCACTCTTTGGAAACTCGTCACCAAACAAAGAAGCATAAATTCTACGAGTTGATAAACACTTGATGTAACATCACCGGCTCTTCTCACGTTGTGCCGAGCCGTCGGTTATGTAGTAATGATTGACCGACGCCGAGGCGCAAGGCAAGAGAAACCCGAGTGACACCTGCCATGAAACGCCTACTTCGCCTACGCAGCATTTTGAGGAATAGCCACCAACACATCATCGATCTGATGATATCTTTGTGAACCTCACGCCCACTGCAGCAGCTGACCTCAGAAGAAAACAAGAAACTGAAAATTTTGCTTTCGAAGAACCGAGTGTTTGAATCAGCTTCGCATGCGCTCGAATCGAAACCTTTCGCTGTGATTTAAGTCGGCTGTATGTTTAACAGCTGTTAATCATTTTATACCATCTTCGCTGCGGAGGCGCACCCGCGAGGATTTGAGGCGCCATTTTTAGCTCCGTAGCAAGTATCAGGAACCTTTTCTGCCTGCCCTCTTTGACCCAGACGGGTCCTTTGCCACCAACGCTTCGACAATTTTTAAACAAAATAATGTTTTAAATCGAAAGGCGCCAAAACCACACGCACACATGCAATAGAAAAAGAACGGGACAGAGCGTTACTCATAACTCCCGTCCCGCGTTCTTCTTCTCTTTTGTGTGTACGTGGGGTTTTGGCGCCTTTAAATTTAAACTGATGAGCTACCAACTAGACCAACAAGAAGTTCTCCAAAAATCAGGTTCTTGTCCTTCCTCTTTGAAGATAGAAAATTCTCGTACGTAACATCTATTTAAACATGTGAGTTAAAAAAAAAAACATCTTTTTGGTCCCGTATTCGGAGCAGTGAAAATGAAAACTAAGCCACTTTTGTCGAAGAACAATGTGTTGTCACGCCGTCGCGTGTGTAAGAAGCGTAGGCTGCTACGTCATTGTCACCGATCAAGAGACCGTCCCATAAGTCAATTAATTTAACAGTATTCAGGCGCTGAAACCAGAAACAACTGCGATGGCAATAACCCTGGAAAGCAAAACCGGAGCTCTCCTGCGAAGAAATTTCGAACAGTTCAGCCCACGCTTCCAAAACTGCGTCCCACTGATGATCGGTGACATCGATCTCCGATAGCAAGCCAAAAAACACGCTCCAGCTAGCACTTTCTCTCTTTCAACGCCGGGCTGTTTGGACTCCATTCAGAACACGCGCTTCAAACACGCAGGACTTCGACGTTACCTCGAGGCCGTTACGGCACCTGTTGCATAACGCCCGTGCAGAACGAGTGAGACGCTGCGCGGAAATCGCAAACCGCTCACGTGGTCGACGTCCCCGCAGCGAGCGGCCGAGCTCGCTCCTTTAAGCCAGGACCGCGGGCTGAGTCGTCCGCGAGGCAGCGGGGGCAGTAGGCGTGCCTAAGCTGCTTGGAACGTCACCAAGAGCAGGCAGCTAGCGAGGCAGGGCGCGAACGCCATTTTTTACGCATTCCACGGGCCCTCTCTCCGTCTCCCGCCAGCGAGCGGGCCCGAGAAACTCGGGTAAAATAGAGTGGGTGAAGAAAGTGAGGCAAGGGAAGTAAAGGGCCGGGCGAATCATGCCACAAATCCTGCGCAGCCCTGGCTTACACCACTGGCGCTGAATAGAGTGCCGCGCACCAAGCGAAGGAAGCCATTTTGGGAGATGCGTACGGAGTGGGTGACCCCACTTCGCGGAAACCGCTACTCCGCGTTGTGACGCTATTGTGAAGAAAAGTCAATCTGCCACTGCTCTGGACTCTTCACAACTGTGAGAAAGAGCGGTGGAATGAGTGGGATCTCGCTGCGATGCAGTTGCAGCCATGAACTTGGGCGCATGCGCGATATAGCTAGCACGCGGTCGACTTTCCATTTGTCGACATAACGGCAAATCAGTGTCACTAGCGAAGAGGACAGGTATACGCGTGTCCAAAGGAGAAAATGAATTTAAACGCTAGTGAATGCCGATACCATTGCCAGTACTGTCAATAATTCATGGTGGCGCCTACGAAAGCTGCGAAAGCAGCCACAGTGATCACATGCACTATAGATATCATGGAACGGGCACAAAGGGATAAGCTGATACAAATATATTTGATTAGCGCGCGTTTCTTTTTATCAGGTATTGCTGGCTTGGTGCCCTTGTTTTTCTAATATAATGTCTGTCACATTTCCTTTGCAAATATTGGAAAAAAGCCAGTTCTTTTATTAGAAGGGTGCAGTCTTTGCAAACATATTGTTTAACTATTTATTACACTTCGTCACTCCCGTCATTATTTCAGTCTCATTCTTCCGACCTCGCACCTACTATATGTTTTCTCAATGTGGCCAATAAAAAAGGCTTAGTGCGAGTGTTTGTATACAAGGTGCTATTTTAATTTTGTTTGGCGACTCATATTAGCAACGCTTGAATGGCTATAGCTGTGCCAAGTAAACAAACAAGCCTATAAATAGGCGCTTTGAGCCGCTTCGCCCAAGACGTCAACACGACAAAGCGGGTGACGACAGCTCAGTGACTGAAAATACTGTGGTAAGGAACCTGGAAAACGAACTAAAAGACCAGACCTGACTAAAGGTTAGCGAGGCCATCGCTTCTTGGCAAGCCGTTCGGTCACGACAGCCCGTCTGAGGAAGTCGCTCACTAGGCTATTCGAAGCCTTCGCAAAACGACAGTCACTGTGTCCCATATGTTGACCTCTATTACTAATAATTAGGAATTGCTTCTTCGGAATGCGCTGTCACTATTACCGATTTGTGTGGCATTTATTTTCCCCGGTACAAAGTTAGGAATATATCGGCAATGCCCGTCACGGTATAGAACCACTGCATTGCCTGCACTGTCCAATATTGGTCCGATGGCTTTCGATGCCTGGTCTGCACTGTCTATATTCCAGCCCCCTTCTCTGGCCATATGTGCGCTGATCTCTTTTATCAACAACCAATTAGTGTGGACTGTTGCTGCTTTTTAAAACCTGATGTAGTCGATGCATCTATCGCTTACGACTTCTTCTTCTTTCCACTTCTAGTTTTATAATAACATTGTGAAAATTATACTTTACAACAACACTGAGCTAACATTCCTGGTGTTTTGCGGATGCCGTAAGTTTCGTAAAGCACGTGAGACCAGTGGCAGTGCGCACCGTTCTTGTCGACGAATAAATGAGACAGCAGTGTAGTGAATTTTTGTATTTTAATTTCTGCAAGATTCGCGACTCACATGGAACACTCGCAGTTCACTAATGCCCTTCGGCCCCGCCGCGGTGAAGCAGTGATTAGAGCGCTCGACTGATGTATACAAGGATGCGGGATCGAATTCCGGCCACGGCAGCCGCTTTTCAATGGAGGCGAAAAGCTAAGCGCCCGTGTGCTGTGCGATGTCAGCGTATAAGAACCCCGGGTGGTCTAAATTTCCGGCCACCCTCCATTACGGCGTCTTTCGTAGCCTGATGTTATTCGGGACGTTAAGCCCCATAAACCAAACAAAATCGAATTTATGTCCTTTATAAGGGAAACGCTGCTTTCTCACGCCGAAATAGCAAGTACGCACCCTTAGTTCCAGCAGGTAATCTAATGTTAATAGTAATATTTTTTTTTTTTTTGCCGTCGCGTTCTACACGATGATGCAGGGGGCCGAAGTAAAAGCTACAACGGTTAGACAAAACAACGGGCCCCCTTTCAATAGGAGCAATAAAATGACGGAAATGATAATGTTCACGAAAATTCAAATATTACGCACTTTCATCTCACTGAACTACAGAGCGTTATAGAAGCAAGCATAAAACAAGCAGCCGGCACATATTCTTAAAAGAGTAAAACAAGTGCACGGAAACAGAAATGTAAGGATTCTGATCATTTACGTAATGGAAAGACAAGACAAGAACACTTTCCTGGTAAACAAATAAATAACAGAGTAGTACATGCTTTTATTCAGGAAAAGATTGGACTTTCGTTCGAAAGAAAAAATATTAACCAAGAAAATATCAGAAGATAAAATAGGCTGCAAGACCCTCAATATGTAGAAAAAATATTAACCAAGAAAATATCAGAAGATAAAATAGGCTGCAAGACCCTCAATATGTAGTAAATTGCGGTGTTTTGTCCTGCATCAAGAAATAAGACTTGTTATGACGCAAGTCTTTTAAGGCTTTCACAAAATATGTTCGGAATATTTAAATATATTCCACACGTCTTTATTTCTTGTCTTATAACTTTCTTCTTGTTTTCAAAACACAAAACATCCAACCAGCACATATGTTTAAAGGTTAAAACAAGCACACGTAAGCACAAATGCATTGATTCTGATATTAACATAATGCAAAAACAATGCAATGTATTATTCAAAAGTTCCTATTCAAGTGTTCGGCAGCGACGATAGTCATTTAGTTTTGTTACTTGAATAATTTTATGGTCCAAAATTATTTCTCGCGTGCGACTCAGCCTGGGCAGTTTCTTAACAATGCCTAAGACTATCAGTACAGGCAAATTATTCAGATTTTCCTGTGCTGTAGTTCCCCACTAGAAAGAGGATGCAGTAACTAAGGTGTGATTGAAATAAAAAGTAGTAAACTTACATCGTGACAGAAGACGGAAGGAATCGCGGTTCCAATAGAGGAGACCTGTGGTACAGTTTCTAACGTGTACACTGCTCACGAGCTCTATCATAACATTTTCAAATTGTCCCCTATACTCCACTGCGCCTCCCATTTTTATTGAATTAACCAGTATACAAGATGCCAGATGTACCACATTGCTTATTTATTAGGCAGACGTGAAGAAATCTAGTGCTTTCTTTGTGGTCCGGTTTGATTTATGAGGTCATCATCATCATCATCAGCCTGACTATACCCACTGCAGGGCGAAGGCCTCTCCCATATTTCTCCACTTAACCAGTTTCTGTGCTATCTGCATCCACTTGACCCCTGCGAACTTTTTATCTCATCCGCCCACCTAACTTTCTGCCGCCCCCTGCTACGCTTTCCTTCCCTTGGAATCCAGTTTGTTACCCTAAGCGACCATCGGTTATCCTCTCTTCGCATTACATGTTCTGCCCATGTCCATTTCTTCTTCTTAATTTCCACTAGAATGTCGGTAACTTGAGTTATTTCTCTGACCCACTCTGCACGCTCCTTATCTCTTAATGTTACCCCTACCATTTTTCGTTCCATAGCCCTCTGGGTTGTCCTCAACTTAAGTAGAACTCTCTCAAAACGACTGAGCCTTGGAGGGACTCCCTATAGACTGGAGGGCTCCGGACAGTTTCGGCCCCCTGGAATTATTTAACGTTGTGTGGCATCGAACAGTGCACTTTTCCCTTCCATCGAAACACGAACGCCTTGAGTAGTCAGCATAATAACCTGATACATTCACTGGACAACAAACTATTGAAGCGTAAACTTCAAACAGAAATTACCGCAAAAGTGAACAAACGGCAGGTAGCATGTCCTTTGTGAAATTCCCTCATCAGATCAGGGTATTTACCTTTATCTGGGGTTAGATTTAGGTTATTAAACGCATGAAACAATGTACTGTTGCAGCGCGAAGCATACTCCCACCTCAAATGCCCCTAAATTGAAGCATTTGGCAACAAAATGAAACTTTTTCCACCGGAACGAGATGCCTTTAGAGTAATAATTTTGAGAAGGTTGAAATGTTTGTTAAGAGCTTGGTAAGTCCAAAACCTTTCGTCGTTCCGCATTTCGAAGGAACGATTCGTTGTCCGCTCCAAATATTCCACAAGTTTAATAACTTCAGTCTACTTGAAAGTTAGTCCAGGTGCACTTGTAGGAAGTACGGGGTATGCAATGTTATGCCAATGTTATAACAGTGCCAATGTTATAACGTTATACCAATTTCGGCATATTGTGTCCAGACTCTAGACTGAAGACTGCCCGGCAATCATCCCTCAAAGCTCTCACCTACCGCTTCCTTAAATATACCTAGAAACAAACATTCATAGATAGAAACACTAGCATCCTGAAAAAAAAAATAACCAAACCATAGCCCATTTGTTCAAGGTGCATTGGCTGCTCAACAGCCACAATTCGATCTTGCTCTGCCAGACCA
This sequence comes from Amblyomma maculatum, assembly GCF_055883805.1. Taxonomy (NCBI): domain Eukaryota; kingdom Metazoa; phylum Arthropoda; class Arachnida; order Ixodida; family Ixodidae; genus Amblyomma; species Amblyomma maculatum. Next base: position 40,612,917 of record NC_139352.1, read on the forward strand.
CGTACGCGGCATACGTGGTTGCGAAGCCGAAAAGCAGCGAGAGTGTTGCATAGCAGGCCCCTGCCACCGAAATCCAAGCTGCACTCCAGACCAGTGCTGATGAAACAGCGGCGTGGAGCATCGGGGGCTGACGTGCGTTACATGCCGCCGGGCAGCGCCACTCACAAAGGGGAAGCATGTGATACAAGCACGGCCTGAGCTCTGGACACTTTCCCAAAAGCACGCGAGACACCCTGCCTTCCTCGAAACACCCTCCCATCCACCTCTTCCCCTTTCGGCCGCTTGAATTCTAGGCATCGCAGCCTGTCTCCTCTGAAAAGGGGAGAGTCAAATCAATGCCTGGCTCCGTTCCAGAGGAGAAAACATATATAGTATAGGCGCTTACTGAGCCGTGCATTCTTCTAGGCTACCTGGCTGAGCCAAATGCGTGTTTTTTGTATGTTTCGATTTTCGATGATGGGGTGTGTGGATAAAAAAATGACTGCGCTGTTCTGGCACGAATTGCTTTAATGCGACTTTAGGTATAGCACTTGTCATGCCTAAAAAGTAAGAAATTGTTCTCATGACAAGGAACGGGCATAGTAAGCATCTGCAAGGAGAGCTTCCGTGTGGGCGGCCCTATATTTCTCGCTGTGGAGGGAACGCTCGCAACAGCCAGAAGAGGGCGTGGTTTTTGTGTAGAAAATAGAGAGACGCTCAGTACGGCGCGCGAAGCGATCGTAATTGCACCACGTAGAAGCTAAAAACGATGCTCTTTTTAATTTCCTTTTCTTGATGGTTAACCTTTCACTAATAACGAACGTGTGACTGCGTTCTAGTAGTTTTGTTGTAGAGGTTGCGAAGCATTTTTAATTCACCACGCTTTTCATGCAGCCTCATTGGTCACGAAACACAGGTTGTGCATTTTACGGACATGTGTTTCCGGCGACATACGACATTTGGTGAGATGGAGTCCTCCCGCACCACTAATGTATCGCGGGTAGAGAAAGTTCCCTAATTGGCGATATAAATGAACAGCTCCATCCAGACAAAAGTTGAGATTGGAAATTATTAAATGAAAGGGGGGAATGCTACTTAGCGACCCACAGCCGAGGGAGCGGGCCCGGGGAGACCCCACGTATCTCCCCTGGGACGTAGCGGAAGGGATGGGTTATGGGGAAACGGAAAATAGGAATGAGGATAGGGTTATTGGAATTAGGTGGGGAATGTGGGCAGCGTAGGATTTTGACTGACAATTTGAGTCGAGCTCCCTTTCAGGCCTCCGTAAGGGTGAGCACTCGCTCTTCGCCAAATGTGTGGCCCTCGGCCTCAAGATTGTTCTACCACCACAAGGCGTTTGCCGGGTTTCCGGCATCTGAGACAGATTTTGTTCACGAAGCCGCTTTTGAGGTTCCCCGTCCCCCAAGCCTGTTTTCCCCTCCCCGATTCTGCTTGAGGTACTAGCGAGGTGGATTTCGCTTAGCTTTCATCCCTACTTCAAGTACTAAGCAAGTGGCCAGATTTTGGTCTCTGGCGCACACTGATGAATGCTCTTCCCCAGTGTTCGCCCGACATTGCATGTAGGATGGTAAAGCATGCAGGGTGGACAATCCTAAGTCCCTTCCGTTGCTACACGCTTATGTCCGCTTTCGTGCTGTAGGGCCTTGCATCCTACAAAGGATGCTTCCCGCGTGAGCACTTGGCGAATTGTTCACTAGGCTACTAACCGATTCCAAGGTTGGTGTTTCCACACTACTCCTCTCGTCCTAGGCGCTTCCACACGTGTGTTCCACCAGTATTTCTTCAAGTTTCGCTTTTACTAGCTCTCAGCTATTCTCCACCGTATTTTTCTCTCTTTCAAGCCAAAGGTAGGTTCCCCAGGACCCAAGCTTAGTTTCACTCCAGCCGCCAGGCTTCCGTCGAGGCACCGCTCCCTTCGGCAACGGAAACCAACACGTTTGTGGCTGATTAACGCCTTTAGGCACGAGGGGACTATTCAATCTAAAGTACAGAGTCAACTAGCTGCGTTTCCTTACACAGAACCACAGCCATTGGCACGTCGCGTGACCAATGCCAAAAATGATAGCGGTAACGCCGATTCGGCCGCTTGCAGATTTTTATATGAACTCAGAAATTTGAAGCAATCTCAATAGTTATTAAGGCTTAGATAGCACATTCACTACATTCAAGCTTATTCACAACATCAAACTTGTCTACTTAATTTCTCTAAGTATTGTCGTTGGTGACCTGTTCTGACAAGCATCACCATCAGTTCAGACAAGACGCGGTTCTTACCACGGTGCAAAAGTAAACCGAAATCTCTCGCGTCTTCAAAAGGCTATTTAAGAACTCCAAGCTAACATGTGCTCCAACAGCTATGCTTAATTATACCTAAGGTTGGGACATTTGACGCTGCAGAAGTGGTGATTTACGTTTAGTCACGTCTTAAAAACGCCTGTTGCCGAACCAGCGATCCTGCGAGAATGGGTGGTGGCGACAAACGTCTGTAGAGTCCACGTCGACAAATCCGCTACCGTTTGCTTCGCATAAGATGAGTTCAAGCGCCTTTTTTACAAACTGATAATGCCTTGGTAGTGTAGCAAGGTCACTTTAAGAAAACGCGGCTTGTTGCCGGCGTTAATGTTGTGTGGGGAAAATTTACATTGTTCGAAAGCGCCATGATGCCACACAGAGCTCCGACTTATTTTATTGTGCGATAAATTTTGAATGTATGGTTAAAACATAGCGCAAGCACAATTATTACGTGAAAGAATGTAATTCAATGCACGACGGTAAAAAAAAAAGTTAAGCCACTTAGATAGTAATCTAATCTAGTAATCTTGTACCCTTGTACCGAGGCACACTGTCCTTAGCATGCATTTGACAACCGCGTGAAAGGACAACGAACGTGCGGTGGTAATATGCATTCTAAAATCAAGCGCCAACTATACCCGCTTTTCTCTGTTGTAGTTGCTACCCTTAGGCAATTGAAACGCGTTGAATCGAATTTGTTGAAAGTTAGCCTTGGGTAGTTTGTGATAACTACAAAATTTAAAAGTCAAATATCAGTTTTCGGGGGTACGAAGTGTAAAAAACGCATGTACTCTCTCGCGTCGCGTAGAGTTAGAAAAGAACTTAATTTTTCCCACGCATATTTCCCATAAATGGCCCAAACGACAACCTCCGACAAGAGCCGCAACTTTTAATCGTCTTTTTTTTTTTATTTAGCTTAACATGTAAGTTCGAAAAAGATTTGATGGTCGCACAGCATCAGCATTTTCATATTTATCCGCTTATCACTTGGTGAGCATGCCAGTCTCTTCTTCATTAAACCGAGCCTATATCACAGGAATAGTGTTGACGGACGGATTGCTTTACTCAGGGGTCTATTCCGCCACGAACGACTCCTCGGTTGACATCTGAGGAAGAGCACAAAATCAATATGACGGACAAAGAATACAACACAAATCACAACAGCTTTCGTTTGTTTTTTCTTTCGTCCTTAATCCGTCGTCTTGGTTTTCGCGCTCTCTCTTACGTCATGGATCAATACCGACTTGCCCAGATTCTTAGCCTTGCAGACACCATTTTCATTTATTTGTCTTCTTTTTTCCTTTGCTCCCATCTACGGCCATACCACAGAATGCAAGGTCAACTGTCACAAGAAGTGCGAAAAGCACATGGCCAACCTGTGCGGGGTCAACCAAAAGCTGCTCTCCGAAGTGCTCGCTACGGTCAAGAAAGGTGAGTTGGTGATTCTTCCACATCTCTTGCGGCAAAATTTAGTCATGCAGCGGAACGCACTAAGCATATGAAGCATTCGTGGTAAGGCCGTGCTGAAAATGCATTCTGAATTCGAAAAAAAGCAGCTACAATGCAAGAACATATCGTATGTAGTTATTCCTGCGTCAAAGCGTTGCACACATTTTTGCGCCGTCGTTGACAACCCTAAAACTGTATTACTTGAAGAGAATAAATAATTAGCACCGATCTACAGCAACACCCACAGTTTCTCTCATCTGCTAGTACACGAGAAGTGTAAATAAATAGAATATTCTGGTCCTACCGCCTCAATTGCGCAACTGAGTAATGCTTCCAGGGTTGTAAGCCTGAGCCAGATAGTTGATTATCTGCAGTTTAGTTTCTAGCACATAAATTCCTCACAAAGCAGGAGTGTAGTACATATCATTAATGTTTTTGTGCGTTAAAAGCGTTATGTCATGCCAGTGAGCTCCGTCTCAAATTTGTTAACTTTTAAAAGAAACGCTAATTTTCCGTTTCATTTGCCATAACGCAGCACATATGATGTCATAGATTACGAACCAACGTGCAGACCCATCAACGAGCGCTAATGTATTTTAAGTATCGGTCTTTTCCATTAATGTTACTATTTGGATATTGGAAATCCAATAATATCCCACCTTCACTACGCGGCTGATCACGACCGCGATACGCATCGGGACAGTAATGGCTGGGAGAGGAGGCTAGTTGACTCCCTCAAGGGGGAGCCGAAGGTAGCGACTGAAGTATAACCACGTAAACGTCCAGCTGCGATCCTGCGTTGAGGAGTAAAAGACTGTGTTGGTAATTGATAGAAGACATGGCTGAAAGATGTCATATATAAGACATACTGTGCGCTGTGAAGATTTCTATTTCACCTTTGAAAAAAAAACATCGAAGTAACCGTAACCATAAGCATCCGCTAATTATGCCTCAAACTGTTTCAAATGCTTCACGTGGTTGCCTGAGCCCTGCTTCTGCATTATATCATTTTCAAGATGGTTTTAGTTGGAAGGTTCTTACATTTTTTGTTCATTTTGATAGCAAGTTGGTTGATTTAGTTAGTCCCTTATGATACCAAGTTTCTTAGCGCAAAATCATTTAGGATCATTATTACCTGAACATTAGGTGATCAATGAGGATCTTGGTCTTGTTTGAATGCTTTTCTCCTATGGATTAACACAGCGCTATGGAACGAGAAAACGAGAATACACTCAATACATAACGGGTGCTCACTTCAGCGTCTTGCAGACGCGCCTTGCGTGCCTGCCGTCAGGAATGCTCCAGTCAACCAAACAATGCTTGAACCTCACATGGTGTTATTCTTCTCTAGAGCCAATAGGAAGCACTCTTGACTGACAGGTGGTTAGTGCAACCAGATCTGCAAGGTCCTGAACTTAGCGCCTGTTTTGTATTTCGCGTCTTCCTCTCGTGTCCTTGTTCCATAGTGCTGTGTTAACCTGTCGGCAAAACACGCTACAGACGATGCAGGCATTTAGCCGTAAAAGCCAAGCCTTCTCAGCAAATAGTGAATGCGAATGATTAGTGAACAACTGACCCGACGTGATATGTATAACCATCTAGCCTAATAGCCAACAGTCCTGCAAAAAAAAAATGCGAATTACTGGTTAATGATTCACCGGACGTTATGCATACCGCCCCCACAGATATGGCGACGTCGCCCCCTTCCGGGACGGCGACACCAGGAGGCAAACCCCGCGCGGGCTCTGGAGCCCCCGAAGAGAGCACCACAGCGACCGCTCAGCCTCCGCTGGGGCCGGCGTCTCCGCGGCGCTCATCTACAATCTCGGACCTGGCCGAGCTCCGTCAGCGCGAAGAAGCGGCGCAAGCAGCACAACTGGAACGAGACCGCCGGGAAAAGGAAAAGAGGGCTGGGGAAGACGCCACGTCAAGACCGCCACTTCCGGGAACCCAGTCGGCGCCGCAGACTCCCACGCAGCAGGAGCGGATCCGCTTCCGCAAGTACAATCTCACCGACTTCCACCTGCTCAAGGTGCTCGGCAAGGGCAGCTTCGGAAAGGTGCGGACTCTCTTTGGAGTAAAGGGCTCTCCTTGCCGGTGAAGCACGTTAAGACGAAGTAGCGGTGCCGGTTATTTACCGGGGGTGATAGTAAGAGTTACCACAGCACGGAAGAACCAATACGCAAGAAAACGCTCGTCCTTTGCCCTATTGTGTATACGTCCTCCCGAGCTGTACATGTAACCATCTATGCGAAAACGCTACGGCCCGTAACGGAACCGGCACACCTTTGGGGCGCTGTCCGCACATACATTTCCACTGCAGAAAAGAGGGATTCGAGATACACAGTACACTGTCACCGTACTGAATGACCGGTGATGTCCAAAGACTCAGATTTCGTGGCGCTTACAAGAGAGCTCAGTTTTCAGTTCCTTTATATTCAGCCATCGCTTTACAGCCGGCGAAAGACCGTCAATTAAATTTTAACATATAGGAATCAAGAGCTATCGGTGTAATCGTTCTCGAGAAAGCTAACTGTGCATTACCTTCGCGAGAGCGCACGGAAACATTAATTTCGTCAAATGAAATCAAGAGACAGGAGCAGGCAGAAGAATGTATACTACTCTGTTTTGGAGGTCACAAGATTCCATGAGCAGTTCTGGCTGTCTTTCACTTAAACGTTAATCATGTTCTGCGCAGTTATAGGGCAGTTTAACTCAGAGTTGCAATATCCGCTGTTACGCACCGATGCCGACAGATAGTTATAACTGACACGTCTACGACTAATAGTGCGTTTAGTAAGCTGGGCCTCAGTAGCGCTCGCTCTGCGAGACAGCGTCTGACCGCGACTCTGCTATACGGTACTCAGTCATGCGTTGCCAATTTGCCCGAGAGGAATGGCATTCGTATACGCCCCAGGATGAAGCGCGTTGTTTGCGCGAGTGTGGTACAGCTACAGAGGCTGGGTCTCACTCTCTCCGTCAGAGGAAAACAAATGAACCGGGCGTGGCGGCGTCTGGCGTCAGGCTTGTCGAGCATGGTAGCATCAATCTTGGACCGGGCCAGATGGGCAGACCACTGGGTCACGCAGCGAAGCCATTAAGCGGCCACCAAGTAGGAAGCCAACTCAAGGAGGCGCTGTCAGAGCAGGAAACGTCAATTTCTCACGTACAGTGAATGAGCTATCAGGCCCTTTTATGGTCATCCTTCGATAACGGGCGCATATCTCAGTTCCAACCAAACATTCGGAGTTACTGCAATTGAAGATTAGAATTGTTACCTCTTCGGCGTATAAGCTAATCACCTGTTAAAGCGATAAGAAATTGAGGCACAAGATGGTTGGCTTCTACTGGGGGATCAGAAAATCCTTTCCAAATGCAGTAATAATCATTAATAAAGCCTGCATCTTGAAACAAAGAAAGAGCATAAACCATACCCCCACTCTGAACGGTGCTCACAATCACGTTGCTACGATAACAGCATAACCATCCGAACAAATGAGTGCCTCAGTAACAAGACAGTCAGCTGCAGTCCAGTGCATTGAATTGCCGTATTCCACCTTCAGAAATGGCTCATAAAGGGACTTCTGGGTATTTGCTGTGCGTTGATCAGGAATATAAAGAGCCGCGCCTACAGCGCGCGTGATTTTGGCAGTAAAACATCGATATGTTTGTACCCATTTTGAACTCTCACTGCTTTTGGTGTCGTGTTCCCTGCACCGTTCGAAATCAGAGCGTAATCCTGATCGAGGCATTGGGTCACATTCGGCTATGCATGTGGTTATGCTGCAAAGTTTGTTTGTTTTTCTCATTTTTTATGAACGCATGTCCGGTGTCTTCTGATTGGCGTGCGTATGCAAAGCATCGAATTTACCTGTACTTATAATAAAGGGTTGGCATATTTATTTATTAATGCACTTTCATCTGTGACAAGTCCTGCCACCATTTCAAATGCTAGCGAACTAGCGCAGTCTAACAACTCTTGCCTGAATGGTAAGACTCAAATGGCTATCGAATGGCTGATTAGCGTTGTTGTAAAGAGCACAACCTGGTACTCAACATTATTGCATCATTAAATCTTGTATACGTTGGTGTTTCACTACGCGCTTACCGACCGAAGCCCTAACGTTTTAGCTCATTTTGTATTTTGCTTGACCCAATTTTAGCGCGTAACATACTGGCAGAACACAAATGCTGACCAGGTGGTTATTCTATATTAATTTCGCTTGAAATAGCGAACACCTCGCTCGGAGCCGTTAGTTCTCACTGTGTGCGCAAATAGCCTGCGACGGCGGCCTGAGCCCCTGCATCTCCACGTCCCCCGCAGCTCCGCTCCGGCGTGATAAACGACGCGAGAACACCTACCCGTAAATTGTGAATTTTGCACGAGACATTTAGTCCGCTCTCGAGAATACTGGCGGTGAGTTCTGGAGGCTCTTCCAGCAAAATGAATACACGTTCTCCCCACGCGGGACAGTTTTCACGCTCGATGCGCCGCGCCTTTATGTAAGGACTACTTCTTTTAGTCTTTTTTTTTTCTTTGACTCCACAGCCTCTAGCACATTGTGAAGTCTCTCTTTTCTTGCTCTCCGCTTCTCTACGAGCAGCTTAGAGAGGATGCACCGTCTCTGCTACATGTTTTGATCTCAACCTCTGGTTTCGCGGTGTCCTCGGCCATGATAAACGGCCGTGCAAATTCGCCACGTGTGCAACCGCGAACGCTGGCGCTAAAGTGTCCCAAGCGAAATATGAGTCTGCTCCTCGGTCGAGGAAATAAGCACTCATTTTGTGACGCATAAAAAAGGGATAGAGAGAAGCGTTTAATCAGCGGGAGTTCAGGTGCCTCCGCATTCTCAACGTCACGGGGCATTTCTCGGATGACCGAGCTAGGGACGGTCACTGGAGCGGTTGCCTGGGCTCCGCGATAATGAGTGCCCCTGCGCGTCTAGTTTTAATTGTTCTCGTGCGCTTGGTGGCGTAAACACCTGCAAGAGCGCATTGTTTATGCCCAAAGATCTGCACAAACGCATTTTCCAACGGGCATACTTGTTTACAAGCGCAATCTTGCACGCAGGTCGTGAAATTTCGCAATTAAGATGAGTGTATACGAAGACAACCTGCCCGGAAGCTAGTGATTTGGCCACTGTTAACATTTTATAATAATAATAATAATAATAATAATAATAATAATAATAATAATAATAATAATAATAATAATAATAATAATAATAATAATAATAATAATCAAATTGTCCACAAGAAGGGAAGGCGCACTATCTGTCACACTTGTTTCTGTAGACACCTGAACCACGCCGTAAGGGAAGGGATGAAGGTGCGAGTGAAAGTGAAAAGAGAGAAAGAGGAACTGTAGTGGCCGCGGAGTAATTTCGACCACCTGGGGATCTTTAATGTGCGCTGACATCGCACAGCACACGGACGCCTCTAATTTATTGGAAGAGAAAGGCGCGGTAACTGTCTCACTTGTAATCTGTGGACACCTCAACCACGCCGTAAGGGAAGGGAGGAATGTGGGAGTGAAAAATGGGAAGAAAGAGGAGTCGTAGTGGAGGGCTACGGAGTAATTTCGACCACCTGGGGATCTTTAACGTGTGCTGACATCGCCTCTTAGTTTCGCCTCCATCGAAACGCAGCCGCCGAGGTCGGGTTCGAACCCAGGTACTCCGGCACAGTAGTCGGGCGTCTTACGACTGCACCACCCCGGACAGCACACGGACGCCTCTAGTGAAAGTGGCAAGAGAGAAAGAGGAGCCGTAGTGGAGGGCTACGGAGTAATTTTGACTATCTGGGGATCTTTAATATGCGCTGTCATCGCACAGCACACGGACGCCTCTTCGTTAACATTTTGGCTCTCGTCAAAAATGATCTCTGTAGTCTTTCTATGGCGACAGGTGGCGACTTAAAAAGAAAGATCCTGCTGAGCAAAGTAAAATTTGCACATTCTTGAAATATTCATATAATAATGTTCGTACAATGTTTCATAGTTATTTATTTTGTTTGTTTATTGCATGCCTACAGCGCACGTAGGGCACTACAGCAGGAGGGAGGGGGGGGGCACGAACGCAAGTGTGACTTTACATATTATTTCAATGCATGGTAAAAAGTATTGTTCATGGGAATATACACAGTGCTTGGTGGCAAACTTCCCATCTCGCACGGTTCTAATATAAAAAGGGTAGTAATGCAAAACATGACCCCTACAACAAACTTCTCTAGCCTTCAAATCATAGTCAAGTCGCTTCGATATATAATTTAGCGCCTGGAGAAATTTCGCAATGTGCATAAAGATATGTAGATACGTCGATACGTCAATGCGGTGATTCAGTCTGCCTCAGTGCTGCTCGGAGTTGCAGAAGCGAACCGAGCAAAGATATTTCCCCTAATCACTGCTGTGATGCTCCTTGTAATGCTGGTAAGAAAAGCGGGGTCAGTATCGCTGTCCTATCTTTTCTTTTTTTTAGTGTATCCATGTAGCTTCTTTTTCAATAATTTTAACTTGTATGTGATTTTTACAAGATTCGTATTATTTCGCGAAAATAAACACAAGGGAGTACGGGCGCCTGCCGAGTTTTCTTAGGTATCATAATATTCAGTCGCTGCGAGCTCAACTACACAATCCCTGTCAGCCGATGAGGAAGTGATTATGTCGCAGTGTCACGTCTGGAACCCTCTTAGCTACTGTTTCAAAATGGGAATGTTTGGTTTAGAATGTTAACGGGCGGGCTGCAATGCAACGAGTGCTGAAAACAGTAGGCAGCTGTCGTTATGTACATATAAGTATGCGGACACGTTGGCTTAAAATCCCGCTTTTGTTTGCGTTTTGAACGACGTTTAAAACTAAGCAGTGGCATTCGCATGCACTAGGGCTCTTATTTAAAACACCAATCAATATTTGAAACTAGGCATAAGCGCTTTATGTTTGTGCAGTGCCCGATCCTTTTAGAACCAGTGAAGTTGAACCAGCTCCATTGTTACTGCGCAACTCTGACGATGAAGCACCAATCAGAAAAATCTTATGAATCGGGCTCGGTGATCAAAATGGAACATCATCAATTTGTTTCCCACGACGTTCCACGCACTTCGATTTCCAGAACCGCGCAAATATGACCGCACGACAGGCCTAAATTTTGTTCATGCTTTGCAACTTACAAATAAGCTTATTTCATGCATCCTCGAAGCAGTAACGTCAGCATAATGCTCCAAGCCTCTCAGCAGTCGTCATCCAATACGCTTAATGCCAATAAAACGTCGCCTACTTAGAGCGTTTCGGGCCCACTTCGAGACGTCATATACTATATTTGCTGTAGTATACACGACTATTTTTTAATCTTATATTTCTTTTTACTTAAAAGAATTGAGATTTGCTTCCGTGATCTACATCTTGCCTCGTTTTGCATCCTTGGAGACGGTAAGCCATCAGAGGCGAAAAGGAATGCTCCCAAGCATCGAACTACCAGATATGCTAGTAAGCCCCACCTCAGAAATCAAACATCTCGGACTGTATAATTTTGTCGGTCGTTGGGCCTTATGTGGATCAATGCGCAGGCAATAAATCAAATTCACCAGTCAACTTTATATTTTTTTATATTAGGGGTAAAGTAAGTTTCTGAAACTGTAGCCTGTCAGCGTCAAATCAAGCCCTGTTTTTAAGATACCCTGTAATCAGCAGCGTGGCTCTGAATGTGGAAAGTCAGGAATACGCATAAAAAAAGCTAGCTTGTCTATCCACGTTGTATGTTTATAAAGTGGCGTCCCTTGCATTTTTGTTCGGCTCTAAAATAGGGAGAGTACTCGTTGCTGCTGATATGATGAGATACAGTGGAGAGAGAGAGAGAGAAAACATTGGCTGTGGCTTATCTCAGCTAAGCCAAGATATACGTATCGAAAGCAAATGTGCTTGGCGTTGGGCTGCCTATTCCTCTCCAATCCAATCCCGCCCAATCCACTGTAATCCAATCTAGTCGGATCTAATCCAGTCCAAACCAATCCAGTCTAATCAAATCCTCTCCACTCAAGTACAGTTCATTCCAGTCCAATGCAATCCAATCCAATCATGTCCAATAAACCAGTCCAATGGAGTCCAATCCAATCCACTCCAAAATCTAGTCCAATCCAATCCTGTCAAATGTTGAGGGGCGTATTGCCGTTACCCGAAAACTGCAGCAACGGAAGTGCCGGGTGCGTCACTCAATAATAGAACATAACCTTCCGTTTTGTTCCAGCATGAAGCGCAGTACGGAAACAGAAATACAATATTAATATAATAGTTTTATGGATTGAAATTACCTACTTAATAAACGTAATACATCGGTGACGTCCGTCGCGCTATTTTTGCGACGTTGAATATGTTAACTTGAAAAATCTCCGCGGCGTAAATACGTAAAAAAGACTTTTAAGCATGTTAAAAGGCGATTGTTGCAGAGAGCTGTCTCTGAATGCAACCTAAAGGTAACATACACTCACCGAAGACAGGAATTGATTACGGTGAAGGTACTTGAATAGTGTAACCGTTGTCATACCGTTACATCCTGGCTGCGTTTGCGGCTGGTTTTGCTGCTGTTAAGAACAAAAATAATCATGGTATTATGCAACCTACAGGGGAACATACCGCACGAAATATGGTTGCAATTTATTTCAATGTTGTGAATTTACAAAAATTAACATTGTACCTACAGGGATCGAACACATGTTTTACAATCAGGTACGTGATGTTAATCCATTGCGCCACAGAAGATTTATTTTCTTTATTTCCTGTTAAATGATATTTACAGTGGAGCAAAGTCAAAGTTTAGTGCCACAAAGCGCTCTGGCAAAAGTAAGGGTTCACAATATTTCAAAAATGCTTTAGGTTGGCCATTTCACTCAAAACTGGCATCTATTCAGGTTTCTCACTTTGAGTATTATAGATGGCGGTAAGGTTGTTGATACTCGCAATGAAATACTCCCTCGCTGAGCGAGCATCCACGTCCGCGTGTCTCACAGCCATTCTCGTTTTCCATACACTGTGGAGGCAAAGCAACATGAATACGTCACATGGCACACCCCCTTGATTATGGACTAGCAGGAACCGTATACCATAGGGTGTAATTGGCAAGTCCTTTTTTAAAGTTTTCTGCAAGATATCCCACAGAAAGACTGCATCCCAGCAGTCAAGAAAAATATGGTCTATGGTTTCCGGCTTATGACAAATCAAGCAATCCACCGACCACGGAAAAAAGACACCTTTTTCCCTCAACCACGGTTTAACAGATAATTTACCACTGTGTAATAGGGAAAAAAAATTTTTTGGAGACGACCGTGCTGGCATATTTTTAACTCTTTTTAGGACATCCTTACCTTCCCCTCCACAGTGTAATGATCGATTGCGCCGCAGAAGTGACGGGTTGTGCGCTCTTTAAACGCGCTCTTATTCGTTTTGATTCAACGCACTAAAAATGGAACGACGGATGCAACTGGCATGATCAGAGGATTACTGCAAGCAATTTTAATCCAGCGAACTATTTTATTGCGTAAGCATTTTAGTTTATGCTTCGCAATGTATACTAAAAAAAAACATAGAGCTTTATTGACTTCCTTTTTGTTGTGTTTCTTTTTTTTAGTGACGCCACCCGGCACTTCCGTTGCCGCAGTTTTCAGGGAATGGCAATACGCTGCTGAGTACACGCTCTCCCAAAATGCGCCGCTGGCTAGCCTATCATCATCAGTACTATTGCTCTCACTCTAGAGAAGGAGAATTAAAGTATGTCTAGCTATGTTTTTGTTGCAGTAATGACCAGACGAGACATCTTCTTCTGGTTGCTTCTTGATTGCCAGATGGCGCGGCGAGCGCAACGTGTCTGCCAGCTGCGGCGGTTGCTAGGCAACGGCTCTGTGCCTTCCGCCACGTGAAACTCCTCGCTCGCGGCCAGAGTAGCTTTCACTACAAAAGGAGAGTGCACGGACCCTTTGGCTGTAGCGTGAACTGCAACACTGCCACTTCCGCGAAGAAACATAAGCGAATTTATGGAAATAGATGTCCAAGGAAATATTGCGACAACAGGCACTCTTTGAAGCAGCCGTGTATGGCGCAACCATGTCGCCAGTCGCTGCTGCAGCAACTTATATCCTGTCATCAGGTACTAAATACTGTTTATCTTTAAATTTCGGAGAGGTAACGGTAAAGGCGTTTCTAAAAACTGTGCTGGCGCAAGGCAAATGTAAAATAAAACTTTTTTAAAAATATCATAAAATAGACAAATATCAACTGCTTTCCGATGCACATTATTCTCACAAGGTGACCAAAGAGTGACTCCTTGCAAAAGCTGAAGCTAATATCCTTCTGGAGCGCACCTTTCGTCACAATGGGTTCTGTTACATTCTAGAACGCGTTCGTAGCCACACTCGCGCTTCTTTCTGCCCGCGCTCGTAAGTTCTTGCAGTGTCCGCGATTCATGTCTTCGCGTGCAATAGTTTTTGCCGTGGTTGGCTCGTCACTTGGGGAACACGTCTGCAAACATGCTTGGGGCAACGCTAGCACTCTTGATGGTTGCATCCGCCAGATAAACCTCATCTTAAACACGTGGCGCCACTAAGAAGTAAATTAAACAGCATTGAACTAGTTACAATTATCCTTCATTGCAGATTTCTGCTGGTGGTATCGGCCGAGACTTTGCATTTTAGTATGCCAAAGATTGAGTAATGTCTCAATGTGTTAGACCCTAAGCCAAAGCGGTGTACAGTACGGTCCGCTGTTAAATGGAACATGAGTCCGTGTTGCAGCCGCGCTTTACAAAACACTCCCGAGTGACCCAGCGGCAAACGATCGTACAAAATCCTGTGCAGTAAGCATGGCTGACTGCTCTTTTCACCCATGCACTTGATGCCGTCCATTCTTGTCAGTGGCCGGCGGCAGCGCTTTTCAAAGCCACGCGATCTCATGCTCCCTTCAACAGTGGACATTACCGTACATTCGCCTAATGTGCGCGCAGCTTACAGTTTGGCAACACGTCGACTACCTTGCTCAAAATGTCATCACTCTGCGCATCTGCACAGCAGGCTTCGGCGGGGCAAAGGCACCTGCCGTCTATTTTGATGTATTAAGCCGGCCAGTGTCTACCGTACCAGTGACCATCGTTAAAACATTTTCGATTCAAGGCGTCACCAGTGTTTCTGCCATTTTGTCGCAGGTGCTGCTGGCCGAGCTGAAAGGCACAAAGCGCCACTACGCGGTCAAATGCCTCAAGAAAGACGTGGTACTGGAAGACGACGACGTAGAGTGCACGCTCATTGAACGCCGCGTCCTCGCCATGGGCACACAACACCCGTTCCTCTGCAACCTCTTCTGCACCTTCCAGTCGCAGGTGCGGCTTTTTTAGTGGTGTGGCCGCCGCATATTGTACCCACCACACAGAAAAGTACAGTTCGCTGCCTCAGAAGAGTCAACAGTTGGCTCAATTGATGGCTGTTATTAGTAATAGGATGATGATGATGATAATTTGATTTGATTTTGGCACGAGGGTTGATTCTGTGTCACGAAGTATACATCTTTTTCTAGCGTTCGGGGCATATGTTGTCGCAAGCAGAGGGGTTAGGCGAAGGTTCACACAAACCTTCTAACGCTTAAGTGGAAAGAAAGTTCTGCGGGAACGTCATTGCTGGCTTTGGAAACACCAAGCTGTCTTACCTGTCCCACACGTATCCATCTAGTCGCCCAGGTAGTGCTACCACACTATTAAAGAAAGTTGCATGGTATATTAACCATACACAGAGTTACTCGGACAGTGTAATATGAATATATAATATCTTGTATAATGTTCGACCCGTAATTTTCGACAATGTGTAACAATGTATGACATTTTGTATATTTGTATAACACTGCATGATAAAGCCTGCATGAGGATATTCTCGTCATACAAATTTATTCATCAAAATGTTGCTGCGCCCGCTCCACCATGAAAGCTCGCCGACGGCGAAGAGACAAAAGGCAGGCTTTCCACAAGTACCACGGAAGGAGTGCATGCATATTCCGGTACTGCAAATGCATGCGCTAAAACCTACAGTAGAAAATAAAAACTGTAAGCGCTTAGTGGTTTGCGCATCCGCTTGGTATGCGAGAGCTACGAAAGTGGGTCCCCATAGGCGTTAAGTATTCACCTGCTTTTAATCGGTACAAGATTTCCCTTAATCTAACTCTCGGCTTGGCCGGGGAGAATTGGCAACCAGTTTTTTACCGCCCCTCGCATTTGCGAAAACGTCTTTGCCATTGTACTCTTGTATGCAGCCTTGGCAGCAATAAGTTTAGACATCAAAATCACCATTTGTCCATGCCTGCTCGAAGAGCGTTTTGCACAGCTGTATTGCGACAAAACAGGACGCGTTTCTTGGATAAACAACTGATCTTTGAACTATTCTAACTTGGGAGCAGGCGAAAAGGAGTGCTGTAAACGTAATCTGCTTTACAGCAATTAATCGACGCCACAGATACAATTTACGTATCACGGTAATGGAGAACCATGGAGGAACTATGTTCCCTCCTTCAACTGGCAATATACTTCATTCTTATATTATAATTCCAGACAGTTCCATGGCGTCTACAGTCGCACCGTGCTTTTCTGAGTTCTCCATCACTCTTACATATTAGCTTCTATTAATCACCCAAATTTTTTTTTTTTTTAAAGAACCTGTTGTTTTTGTAGCAAGTTTGTTTTTTGTCCTAAATATATTTTTCCTCAGAAAAGCTTCCGGAACGTCGAAAAGAAATGCTAAGAACATGTCACGAACTGCTACTTACGCAACTAACGGTGCTCCTCATTCTCAAGCCTCGTACTTTGCACCTAACCTGAAATTTCGCCTAAGCTCATCCTAATGCGTGGACATTTATTGGTCGCAATAACGTACCTACTCAGAGCAGGCGTTATTCGCATCATATTAATGTCAGCGATCACTCCTAGTAGCTTACTATCGTATTCAATACCACAAGTTGTTTCAGGGCATCATACATCAACTTTTTGCTTCAAGAGCAAGATGTCATTTTCTCAGAAAAAGTGAATTTCTAAAGCAGTAAACAGCACAACCAGATAAGGTAACCGTTCATAACCTCGTAATTGAGGTCCACTTACCTTGTGTATTAAGCAAGGCCCGTATTTTTCTACAAGCATGAATATGACTGCGACTTGCCATGACATTTTCAAACAGGTTTATTGCGATGCCCAGTGAAGGTCCTTCATGAATCAACTACTTCAAGAACGTTTGTCGCAACTGCTCATTATAAATTTATAATCACCACTCGCTTTTATGGGTAGTTCTTGCGTGAACCGATTTCAGTGCTTCCATCACTGCTGTGAGCTCATATACCTACAAAAGAGTTATTTTTTTAAGAAATATACAATACTTAGCCATTCAAAACACTTCGTCAGGTTTTTCTCAGACTTCATCGAGTGACTTCCTCGCACTTAGTAGAAAGCTCTGCACTTTATAAAATCTATCGAATGATTCGAGAGTGCCCCTTTAATCATCTGCACAACAGCTAATTACGAATTTTGTTGCAAGTAAATCTCGCCTTCCTATTCTTTTTTTACTTTCAGAGCCACCTGTTCTTCGTGATGGAGTTCCTGAATGGCGGAGATTTGATGTTTCACATTCAACAATCCGGGCGGTTCGACCAAGACCGGGCAAGGTGAGTGGCCCGTTCAATTTCAGCGGCCGTTATGTCCTCACTAGAAAGGCTAATGCCCGTAAATATATCAATGTGTTGCCAGAGATACCAAAAAAAAAAAAAATCGGTAGAAGCGGAAACGCCTTGATAATGGTTGGTACGAGTTAAGCTAAACAGCCGCACACAAGCGCAATGCACAGTCTATTCATTAAAAATAAGGTCGTCGGTGTCCGACTTCAACTGGATACAACGCACGTTTAAACCAATTTTCCTTTTTGCGAATAAAGTGCCTTCGGCAAAGCCGATTGTGGTTTTCGCACTTTCAACGTAAACTGATTCAATCATTAGTGACGTCAGTGTAAAGATCCTGATGGACACTTTGCATTTCCATTTACTACGGCAAACAGTCTGCTGGTCCGATTCTGTCTACTGGTCGCTTGGGGACAGCGCACAGTCTGAAGGTTACGCGTGGCTGCCCAGCCCAGCTTTAAGAAAAAAAAAATCTAGCAATTTCAGATACGTTCACACGGGTGTTTTAGACAAGTAGAAACGACGTTGCCCGGTTTATAGACTATTTATAAATAACTGAATGTTTGAGAAAACGAGCGCAATAGTCCTTTTGTGTCGTACACGTAGTATATTCGTGTACCTGCTTGTCGAAAAGCACTGTAATGTTGTTCTAACGTGGACGCGATATGCAATTTGCTGGCCACTTTATCAGTGCGAACGGTTTTTAATCGTCTTGCTCTGATGGTGTGGATAGCAAGAATGGTACGCTGAAAGCTGTCGCACGGGAATTTTCATTGTTAACACAAATTTCAAAGATTTTTGTACATTCACCACACATAATCGCGTAACTTCAAATCTGGCTTTAAAGTTTTGCCGAAACTGAATGAATACGCCCTGCATGATTTTCCATCTTTTGTGGTGCCTATAGGTGGTTTGGAAATATTTCGTTGACATCTACTAAACAATCACTATCGCCGTGTCATTAAGCCGATTTCATTAAATTTTTTCTTCCTTTAGGGCTTTCTTTCTGTCATCGTGATCAACCTAGTACATGTTGAATTTTTTGGGACAAAACGCAACAACAGAGAGCTCTATCTCTTCACAGTTGTTTGCCTTCGGCGAAGACGAATTTTAAAAAAGGCCACATGCGTTCCCTATTCCAGGTTCTACGCTGCCGAGATTGTCTGCGCTCTCAAGTTCCTGCACAAAAAAGGCATTGTCTACAGGTGAGAAGAGTCACAAAGTCTGTTTTCAGTACTAAAGCTTACACTCGATATCTTATGCAAACAGCCATAAAAGCCAGCGTTATGATAAGGGAAGAAAACGCAGGTTGGATTCTCTGAGAATGTGCTTCCATAATACACATCATTCAACCATGCTGAGAAAATAATGACACGTTAAAAATCATCATGGTCGTTGTGTAACACATTTTATATCTAAACCACTGCATCTCAGAAAATATACTTCCCGTTGTGCCTAAAAAATTTTGACGCTTCGATCTCTCAAAAATTACCACTTAAAAGTAGAAATAAAAAGGGAGTCTAAACCCACCCTCCTAAACCTTATTTACAGACTATTTAAAACCGGAACTAAAATACCTCAACCAACTATGTTTAAACTTTCAAATAAATATTTACTTCTTTCTAAGAAAATCATTCTAGAGAGCTCCAGACATTCAATGCTAGTCCGATGAAAATCTGCTATTGAGAATAACCTCCATAACGGACAGGTAAAAAAAATGAAGGCACTCTTTAAAGTTATAAACTTTCTTTCATGTACAAAATAAATTAGATACGAAAACATCATGGGAAGATTCACTGTAAACATCTAATTGTATGCCTACCTATGCCGAGCGCTTTCTTCGTCAGATTTATTTGTCCCCGTTCAGCGCCCGTAAAAACATGTTATTTTCCTTCGCACACTTCATTCACGACTGCAAACTGTTTCCCCTAGAGACCTGAAACTCGACAACCTGTGCATTGATTCGGAGGGTCACGTGCGCATTATCGACTTCGGCATGTGCAAGCTGAAGGTGTACCGACAGCAGCCACGGGCCTTCTGCGGCACCCCCGAGTACATGGCGCCGGAAGTAGGTGGACCGGAAACGCAAAGCGAGCACGCTCTCTGGAATGACGTAACACGTGTGCCGCCTTTTGTAGCAGATAGCACTCACCCTGCGTGTCGTATATAGTCGGGTACGTCTCTCCGACCCGTGTGAACACAAACTTCATAACCCTGCATATCTGCCACTTAGAATCTGTAAACTCATTTGTAGCTTCCCTTACGCGTGATAAGCGTGGCTTTGGAGTTCCATCTTAACAATGAGTTGGTGCTGCGCCGCTTCGGTATCACGCAGAAGGCGCAGTAGGTAACAAAAGGGGCATTTCTCTATTCCTTGACTTCAACATTTTCCACATAATAAATATTTAGTTAGGTATCTCTCAAGAATGCTTGAAGGTTTAAAAATGTTCGAGGTTCGCGTGATCAACCTCGCTCACGTATTTTTTTTTTCTGCGCTTACTGCCTGGTACAGCGGCACGCGTTTTCCTGCGTTACACCACATCACTTCCGTGTGGATAGTTGATAAAACAAATTCTAACCGAACCGGTAAGTGAAGCTCACGTGTTAACAGCTAGTTGCCTGACCGGGGTGTTAGCACATTCTATACTCGACTGCCAAAGCTGTTTCATTGCTAACCTTTTTTTTTTTTAGTTTGTTTGCGTGTGCACTAACAATGAGGGGGACCATGGTGTTTGATGCTGGAGCAATATTCTGTTTCTCTACAGACGCGAGCATGAAAACCGCCGTACGGAACAAGAGGTTTAAACTGAAGCAGCAGCTCCAAACTCATCATTTAATTTAGGAGGTGGGGTAGGAAATGTTCGGCAAACCAGAGCACCTGTGGAGCAGTATTCAGACTGTGCATAGGGCATCATAAACGACCCTGGCGTCAATTGCGTGCTTACCATATTGTCCGCGGCTCCTCTCTTTTCAAACGTGTGCCAATACAACATGTACCATCAACCAAGATATATCGCGTAAGGCGTGGTGTGAAACCACCCTGCTCCTTTACTCTGCAAATAGCTTACTTCGTTCGTTTCACACCATAACTAGTTACACCAAATGCTCGCTGAAGTTCGTCACAACCAAACTAGGCAAAAGCCAAGCAGCCTTCTCCAAACAATGCGGAATATCCATGCTCCCTCGAAGCCATCTGTAAGACGCGCGAGTCAGAAGCTATTAGTGGCTTGGCGCAAGATTTGTTACTATACAGGTAGAGCCAAGCAAGTCAAGTTCATCTCAAAGATAGCTCGACATTGTGCTATCTAGGGGCAAATGGCATTTATTTCGCTGCAAACCGAGACCTTTTAAGCTGACCTGAGGGTGACTTACGATCTTAATCGTGTGCGCTTTCATCTCAAGGACAGTACCATCTGTGCGGTCTCTGATCACGTGATATACGTGAGTGCGTCATCTTGTGCTGAGTACAATGCACGCAAAACATTCAATTTCTTTGGCATCAGCGACGACCAAAATGCGGTAGTTCCTTTATTTGAACACTCCCGGACTGCCTTGCAATTTCAGCGTCAAAGGGAGGTTAGGAATCATCGAACTACAGCAGGTTCTTACTGAACTAGGGTTCAAGCGTTGCGATAGCTGTTGAGCAATCAGTTCAGTTCAGTCGTTCAGTCGTGTCCGACTCTTCGTGACCCTATGGACCGCGTCACGCCACGCTTTCCGGTCTCTCACTATCTTCATAACATCACGTAACTTCATCTGCAGTGCCTCAAGGATGCCATCTAACCATCGCGTTCGCTACCTACCCCTTCTCCGGCGACCCTCAACCTTTCCCAACATCAAATCTTTCTCCAGCGACTCCTCTCTTCTCATCAGATGACCAAAGTAGCTGAGCTTTAACTTTAGAATTTGACCCTCCAATGAGCAGTCAGGGTTTATGGTCGACAATATCGACTGATTTGATCTTCTGGCAGTCCAAGGAACTCTCAAGAGTCTTCGCCAGCACCACAATTCAAACGCGTCAATTCTTCGGCGGTCAGCCTTTTTCACAGTCCAACTCTCGCATCCATACATCACAACTGGAAAGACCATAGCACGGGTTATACCGATCTTGGTTGGCAGACTAATGTCTCTGCTCTTTACTAGGCGGTAAATGCTAACCATTGCTCTATTTCCCAGAAGCAGGCGTCTCCTAATTTCGTGGCTGCAGTCTCCTTCCGAGGTAATCTTGGAGCCCAGGAAGAGAAAATCTGTCACAGCTTCCACTTCTTGTCCATTGATGCTCCAGGACTTGATAGGGCAAGACGCCATGATCTTTGTCTTTTTAATGTTGAGTTTAAGCCCAAACTTCTCGCTCTCTTCTTGTGCAATAGTCGCGATTATATGAACGTATTGTGCATACAATTGGGAATCAACGTTTCTTTCTCCGCGTGGCTATCACTTGCTGTACAGTGAAACTGACAGTACAGGCTCGTTATGCTCGTACACTTCGCTCGTCCCAAGTAGAGCCTTCTTTGGCGTCATTTTAGGTGTGATGCTAGTGTGTAATAGTCCAATTACTGTACAGAGCATACTGATGAGAATAAGCCAACCTTCCAATGGGTTGCACAATCTCGCCTCATAGAGAGGACAGATTTGCGCATATTGGTAGTTAGTGCCTAATAAGATGTTATAGATGACGGGATGACAGGTGAAGACGAGACGAAACGACAGAAAACACATAGGCAAGCGCTAACTTTCAACGTCATTCTTAGGGACCGAAAAAGAAGGCAAGAAGACGAAGCCCAGAAAGCGTGATCTTCACGCGAATATATGCCATCCCGCGCTGTACAAGCCATAAAAAATGCTCTTCTTTAGATACAGTTAAAGACAGGCCGCTTTGCGCCTGAGTGCACACAAATGCTGCGCGCGCTTCCAAGAGCACAAGAACGAAGTTAATAGTTGTTGGTTGGTTGGTTTATGGGGTTTAACGTCCCAAAGCAACTCAGGCTATGAGAGACGCCGTAGTGGAGGACTCCGGAAATTTCGACCACCTGGGGTTCTTTAACGTGCACTGACATCGCACAGCAAACGGGCGCCTTGCTTTTCGCCTCCATCGAAAAGTGGCCGCCGAGGCCGGGATTCGATCCCGCGTCCTTGGGAACAGTAGTCGAGCGCCATAACCACTGCGCCACCCCGGCGGGGTAAGTTAATAGTTGTGTTGAAGTTAATGGCCGTGTGGTGATTCACTGAAGTACCTATGTCAGTGAACCGCCTTGCCTTTCTGCGCAGTGTATGAAATAACAGTGTTTCTTTATGATTGCCACGATAAGATGACAGCAGAAATGCTGCAAGCGTCTGATGTTCCGCGAACTGGAATGTGCCAGCGGGCAATATTTAACAAAATCTAAAAAGGAACTGATTAACACAGGTTTTTATAATATGTCTTATGGCAAGCTTGCGTAAAAAAAGAAAAAAAGTCTGACTTGAACGGCAGCCGCTAGAATCGGTGTTTTATCGTGCCGATGACGTTTTCTTGTCCTTCTCCTTCTCTTGCCTCTATAAGACGTATTATAGATATGTGTTCCTGACCTTGCAGTAAAACTACAGTTGTTTTTGTTAGCCAAATAACTTATGGCACATACCCACAGAGGGGGATCGGCCAAGAATTCGGCAGCAAAGAAAAGTTTTGAAGTATACTTTCAAAAAAAAGTGATTTGAGGGGTAGAGGAAAGGAAACAAAACGGGAAATAAGTGAAAGATAAAATTAAAAGTGGTAACACACACGGAAGATTGACACTGCAATTGAAGAACAAGTGATGTTTATATATTTAGCAAGGCAAACGATTTGACTCCAGTAAAACATTTTGCATGGCGGTGAAAACAGGAATGTGACTGTGCCCAAGGATGGTGGCGCCAAATGATAACACTATCGGGTTACTTAAACTGAGGCTAAGCTGTTGCAATGGTCTTTCCATCGTCTTCTCGACGTAGTGAAACGGCGGCAAAATAATAAAAAGTTACATAATGATTCCTTTTCACCGCAAAATGCGCAGACTGGAGACAGTGCCAAACCAGACCTGTAGAGACAGAAATTTAAAGGTGGGATGCGGCATCGCAGCCTTGTTAGAGAAATCTCAAGTTGCCGTGAATTACATAATTTTCTATTCCAAGAATAATTCAGACGCAGGTAGTCAAAAGATCTTAAAAGATGTCCATTTTTCATATTTAATAAAACGTTTCTCCGAAACCTCGCTGTTGAAAGTTAGCACTCGCCTGTTCTTCTTCGCCTTTACTCGTGCGCTGTGGTGACTATTTAAAGTTGGGTTTAAAGTTGGTCCTATGTGCCCCCTAGTTAGACAAGACTGCCATAGGAAAGCACTGGGGCGCATTTTTGACAATAAATACCAGTAAAGTGCAAGCATCCCACGGAACGACCTGCGGATGCATTAATTTTGCGGTGAAAGCTTAAGACAATATAAACAATTGACGCTCATGAACAGCTAACCTTTGAAACATATTCTTGCCACAATTTCCGGTATGTTCTTGCCAAAATGAACACGACACCGTAATCATAGCACGTAAATGTTGAAGTTGCTTTTATGCTAAATTGGGCAGCATCTGGCCAGTATGATTCATGGCTGCTTCGTCTGTGCTTCGACTGAGTGTATGCATTTCTCGCCCTCTTCTAGAGCAACGCGGCCTACCAACATACCTGTTGTGTGGCGTCACAATCTTCGACCGTAATTCGCATTGCACATGTAAAACTTTTCCTGTTTTTTATTAGCTACACAGTTTTACGGAGTGCAAACACTCCTGTTCATCGTACAGGTACCGCATTATTGCTTCAGAATTCAGCAATCTCTTGGATGACTATACGTGACTTCTCCTAGATGTAATGAATGAGGCTTGACGGTGGATGCATTTTCAAACACCTGGAGTGAACCACACTAATAACGATTCCAAAGCCTGGAAAGCCATACAATGAGCTTGGAAGTATGCTATCGATACCTCTGATCAGAACCTTCTGCAAGGTAATGGAAACCATGGTCTTGAAGATCACTGGTTTATATAGTAAAGAACGCCGTCATCCCTCCTCGTCAAACAGGATTTCGCCTAGGGCTAGGACGTTAGGACGAACTTCATATGCTGCGGAATCACGTACTTGAGATGCACATCTGTTACACATAAGACGACCATTGAGAGAGCGAGGTTAAGTTCTGGGGTAGTCCACGTCGTTAACAAAACCTTCCAGGCTCAAAAAGCACGCCAAACTCGACTAAGTAGCCATATTGACCCTCCGCAGCCAAACAACATCGGCGTACCGCAATTTTCAGTTCTTTCGCTCATCTTCTTCAATCTTGTAATGACCAGACTTCCACCACTCCTTGCTGCCATTTCGTAATTCCATTATGTCCTGTACGCAAAAGACATCACCACTAAGCAATGACAGGTCCCGCGGGTGAACGATAAGACACTCCAAGTAGTCTAAGACACCATCAACGACATTTAAGAACAGTGGGCATGACCGTCCTGCAGTAAAATACTGAACGCGTCACAATTCTTAATCGTTCACATAGCCAGACCGTAGAAGTCCGGAGATTCATTTCATATAGGGTGGTGCAGTGGTAAGATGCCGGACTACTGTGCCGAAGTACCCGGGTTCTAACCCGACCGCGGCGGCTGCGTTTCGATGGAGGCGAAACGAAGAGGCGTCCTAGTGCTGTGCGATGTCAGCGCACGTTAAAGACCCCCACCCAGGTGGTCAAAATTACTCCGGCCCAGTTCAGGTGGCCACAAAACCAAGTGTGACAGATAGTGCGCCTTTCCTTTCCTGTGGACCAATTATTATTTTACATGTCTGGCCAACTCATTTGGCGTCTATATGACATACATATGCTGGGAGCGTGCCTCGACTACAACAGAAAGGGCACAGTTTGAGTCAGCAAAGAAAGGACCCAATGCCAGATCCTCCGAAACCTATTAGCGGAGTAACCTGCGTTCAGTGAGGTATAAAAATAGGAAACCCACCACCCAGTCATAGCCCTCTTTCGATAAAGTTTTCACATCACCTCATGAAAGCACTCAGACAAATTCCAGAAGCTTAACGCATAGTCACAGGTATGCCGAAGCAAACACCTTGGAGCCGCACACGAACGGTGGTACCAGCCGACATTCGAATATTGCTGAACAGGTGTATCTCGCCTAGAAGGACCTGCAGAGCTGCATGCTAGCTGGAATTCATAGCTGGATGATACTGCATACGAAACCAAAAACAGAACTTTATCTCTCAAATGATTACGTTCGTTCTCCGCGATTCCCAGTAGCTGCACTCACAGATTGCTGACCGTTCCCAATAAATAGCTTCACGGTGTGGCAACTGGGACCGACGCAAGCGATTAACAAAGGCGCGCATCCGTGGTAAAACCAACGGCAACGTCTCCACCCGACCCTACACCTAGATATGGCAGAGATTGTGCTCCCAACAGTTGGTGGCGATATCAGCCAGTATGGAGTTCCAAAGCGGGCTCCTGAAAGAGGCTTGGGTTGACATTACAAATCGCGTGTCAAATCGATGATGTCTTAAAACAAGTAAAGCATACAATTATTTTGGAACATCTTGTAAACACCACCCCTGCATTTATGCAGATCCTAGAGAAGAGCGCCCAGGACCACTGGCACGATAAAATTTGCGTGCAATGACAAGTGAAAATGTTTCCGTTAAATGCATTGAAGAGCCGTGCTCATCACTACGTCACTTTTGTGCTCAAAAAAGCGTTGGTGGTCTTGCTGAGCTCCCATAACGATATTTGAGATTATTGGGATATCTATCGCCTTTGAACTCAAACTCTTGTCATTTATCAGCTGTCAAAAAATTAATTGGCGCCCGTTGCATGCAATACAAAGTTCCGCTTGTACGCTTGCGCATGCCGGCAGTGAAAGCTTTATTTCCTTTGTACAATAAAAATAATGAGTTGGAACGCCTTTACGCGGCTGTAAATTTAGTGGCAAGAACAAATAATACCGCATAAGACCTGCCTAGGTAGTTATTTTTATTCTTCCGCGTGTAGCTGCACTAGCAGAAAATAAAAAGAGCAGCCACACCCTCTATCGGAGTAACATATTAGGCACCCCCTATGACGTTCTTCTAACACGACAGCTTTAAAACTCTCGCCTTGGTGTCGGCACCGTTGGCGTGCAGGGAAACCTCATACTACTCGAAGTGGTCTGACATCTCACGGGGGGTGGCGAAATTGAAATGTGAATAAAGCATTACATTTTGTGATTGCACAGTCGCAGCAATATTCAAGCGCTATCAGGGCACGCCAGTATAGAGCAAATGAATTGCGCTGAGAAGAGAAATGGAATTTGCGTGAGATGAGAACCGAATCCTAGGTCCTTGGATTTCACGTCAGGCCAGCTATGCTATTATCCTAAGCCGCCCGGCCACGCTCGTGCGACCTGGCTAAAACGGGGCTCTATATCTATGTCGTGTAGCCTTTCACATAATATGATAGCTAATTAACATAATAATAAAGTAGCTAATTAATCATGTTAATTAGTTATTAGGTACCTTAAAGGGCAACTCCGGAGGTTTTTTGATATTCGAAAATTCTAATAAAAATTTTACTGTATACGCATTCTGCAAAATTTGGGCGCCGTACGATAATCCGTTCGTGCGCAACGCTACTTTAAATATGCTGTTTTCATGGCTTAAGTTGAGACTATTTCTGTCGAAAACACTGAGTTTCTGACGTCACAAACAGTATACCGGCGTTACTGTCCACTTCCCGCATGATTATGAAATTGTGAGGCTCATATTAACTACCTCAGACATTTTATGCAATGTTTCATGATTTCCATACGTTATTTTCACCATCCAATGCACGTACGAGTGTTTTTCTAATACTGAGTGTGACGTCACCATTTCGTCACCTGGGACGTCGTTTCTAGCCGTGAAAGCAGTTTCGGTTTATATTTGCTGTTTTTCTTTTTTAAAAATACTTCTAATTGGAATTTCGAAAAACGGTTTTTTGTGTTGAAGTCAGGACGTGCCGAGGAATGTAATTCAATGAAAAAGAGAAAATGATGGATAACCCACCAAACTTGACCTTTAAGCATCCCTGTACAAGTGTGCAACCTACCTGCTAGACACAGCAAGAGTTCCTGCTAACGTTTCGTTCATAATCCTTCGAATTGGTCGCTGTTTTCGCACTACTCCTGTTGCTATATTTCCCTATTCCGTGCCGTACATAGGGAGGAGCCTGGAATATCCAATTGCGCATTCCAGCATCCGTTCTCGTACATCCCCAATGTGAACCTGTGCTCTTTCTCTTACATGATATCAGGGCCGATGAGCAACATTTTTTAGTCAACTTCCAACCCGTCTAACCCTGTCGGCAATGATAAAGAAGGGATATACGAA
This sequence comes from Amblyomma maculatum, assembly GCF_055883805.1. Lineage (NCBI taxonomy): Eukaryota > Metazoa > Arthropoda > Arachnida > Ixodida > Ixodidae > Amblyomma > Amblyomma maculatum. The sequence goes on from NC_139352.1 coordinate 40,640,738, forward strand.
TATTTCGTGAAAGTAGCTTCAAGCGTTCTACATGTTGTAAAAACGAGTGATCGGCTGCCAAGAAGTAAGTGATGGGACCAGAAGTGTACCCATCGGCTTGAGGGCAGTGATACCACTTGGTGGAAAATGAAATGACCTGAACTGATCGGCCAGAAAGAAGTAACAGCCCTTGATGACAAGTGACAACTAGGTGTTTCAATATAAGGTGTTGCAGTGTATCTTCATTGCCTCCGAGTCGGCACATCTACAGGTATTTACTAAAGAACACTTAACCACCACCTAAGTAGCCAAAAGAGGTGTCTTGTACGTGGCTGATTTGTGGACCATATTTAACTATAAGTATCATTATGGTGGAGCTATTGCCGGCAGAATCCACAAGACTAACGCGCCCTGCAGCTACCAGCAACACTAAATCGAAGTATTTGTTCGTGCCCAGACATGCGTGTAGGGATCCGCAAACACAACCATGAGTGCATGACACAAAACTCGATCTAAAGGCGTCTTTAACTTCCAATGATATTGCGGTGCCAATGTACGCATAATCGAAACTGGTGTCTGAGGAAATTAAGGGCGCAGTAGTTCTCTCACTCCAAGGTGAAAGCCTGAACGACGCTTTCGGGTAAGGCGCATGGAGGAGGTAGTGCGAAAAGAAAAAGATAGACAGAGGGGGCGTCCTGAAGTGTGATCGGATTAATTACGAGCGCGCGGGTATCTTCAATAACGGGCACCTGCATCGCACAGCTCAAGGAAGCCGTTTGCCTTTCGTCATCACAGAAACGCGATCGCCAGTAAGGTTCTATCCGGATACTCGGATGGAACTCAGTACCCAAGCGCTGAAGCCACCACGATGGGTCCAAAATATAATACAATTAGATGTTCCTGTGTAGCTGTTTTTTTTATAACTAATACTCTTAGAAAGCATCGTGAGAAGGCACCTTTACATAATTGAAATTCATTGTAACTTTTTCTAAAAAATATTCTTAAGCGCCACGCTTAGCGTATGTATCGCAAAAGAACATTTTCAATTCCCTGTAAAAATCAGCAAGTATCAACTCATCGTCTTCTCAAAAACAAAAGCATTTTCATTGTGATTTTATATAACCCCGCCTAGCGCTTCCTCGTAGAGAGGCTCGAAGGGTGGCTGCTCCTGGTACTTAGGGGCTGGGACTGGTAGGTCACTTCCGCTTGCGGTGGAGGCTAGCCTGCCACCATATTTTTATCTGTTGTAGGCCGTCATTGCACCCGCTACCGTTTCGGTGGTGGACGACGGTTGTTGCGACGCACATCTTTCTCTCCTCTTCTTTTTCTTTCTTCTCTATTTCCTCTTTTGTCCACACGACGCTGCGGAGGTGGCGCAGCTACACAGCCAGTAGCAGGCCCGTGCATTTTCTTTTCCTTCTTCTTTCAGTCGCAACAACAACGCAGTGCGATTTCACTGTGATGGAGAATTCCTGGTAGTGTACCCGCGAAGTGAGGTCATATTTCTAAGCCAAAGTTTTAAAGCACTTCAGTGATCCCATGCAGTGTGGTGAAGACGCTAAAACAAATTCCAATTTAAATAAGCAACACGAGCAAACAACTAATGCAGTCGGTTCACGTGGGCTCTTTCTCTCTGGAGGTCAGTGGTAAGTTTGTGTTTGTGGTGAGAAGGAATTTTCAAATGCATGGAATGTGTGTCTGTGTGCGATTGTCTTTAAAACTGTGCTAATATTTTGGAACAAATCTACCAGAAATCGTCTTGCCTAAGCAAATATTAAACCACCTCTTAACGTATATATATATCTGCGTGTTCTCCAGTGGTTAATATGTATCGAAACAATTTCTAATTCGTCAGGGGCAATACTCGTTACAACTCTAGAAATCTATTTCTTGCTTGTGTTTATTCGTCTTCCTCGCGCTGACAAGTAAAAGACATGTTACAGATATTGTTAAGTCGTCCCGATATATTCTAGCGCAGCAAGCGGAGTTGTTGTCTTATTACCAATGCTGTTTGTTTTATTGAGAGGGTTCAAGGATATAAGTAGCACAGAACACTAACAAAGGAAAAGGCACAAGTGCATCTGTAAAACACGAATCGGCATTTTTCATGTGCACCAATAAATACGATGAGCTACCATCGAGTGGCACGCCACTAAATTGCCCGCCATCTTCGCTTCTAAACAGTCACGGCGCATCGAGAGGATTATTTTGTTTTCAAGTCAAATACTTACGCAAACAAAACATGCTTAAGCCCAAAAAGCATTTAACTCAACAGAATTGAGGAGCCAGGGTCACTTTGTGTATGGGTTTTATGTAAATGGAGCAGCAAGTAGTTTCCTTTGCATTATCAGTGCATAACGTTGCTATATTTACAAGCATTACAACTAATTACGTGCTCCACATTCGCCTGAAGGCGCCGAGTTCGGCCAATCTAATTTTTCGATTACGCTTTGCAACAAGCTTCTTGTCTATAATTTGCAAGCGCTGCCTTCAGTGGTTAGTGAGCCTCTGATAGCATAAGGGAAGCCCAGCATACGCTCATCTTACGGTCAACACTATCACAATTAATGTACTAGTTACGCTTGTAACAAGGACAATGCTCCGCCTGATGTACAAAGGACAGAAAGCGCAGTACTAAACGGTGCATTTTTAGACTAACTCTTCGAAGAAAATATTGAGCTGTGACGCTCCCTCTGTACGCAGTAAGCATGTATGACACAATTGCACACTTGTCTTACCACAGCGGAATAAGAGAGTTGTACAGAAGTCGGTTCACAACATGCAGTACCAAGTATACCTGCACCACGCTCAGTTGACTAAGGCATATTTTAAAACATATTTCGCAGTGCACCACTTAAGACAGGCTTCGATCTCCTATGAATATTTTTCCCATTGTCTTCTGTAATGTGTGGAGCACTCATAATTCTTTATTATCCCCCTTTCGAATTCTGTAGTTTGGTATCTCTTTCTGGTAATATCTCCTCATGCTACCATGAAAGGTAGAAGTCGTCTTTTGGGCCACCAATTTTTGCTGAAAATCTGTGGAAATAAGCTGCCACACAGTGTATCGCACGACCTCGCTACTATCATCGGAATAATTAACTAATTACGCTAATGGGTTAAGGGCGAGATGACAGTCTTCTGTATGTGCCCCGCATTCTCTCCTCACACCATCTGCTCGAGGCTCACCATACAGAGGTGCGTCCTATGGCGTTAGGGAGCATGCGCGTGACGTTGCTGTGTGATGACCGAGCGTGCCGTGGTGTGGCGACTAACACGTGTCACGGTGGGCCCTGACCGCCAGAGACCTGAAGCTGGACAATGTGCTGCTGGACCGCAAGGGGCACGTCAAGATCGCCGACTTCGGCATGTGCAAGTGCGGCCTGGCCGACACCGAAAAGACGTCCACCTTCTGCGGAACGCCGGACTACATCGCGCCAGAGGTGAGTGCACCATCTCATTCAGCCTGAGCTGGCTGTAGCTGGTCACTGATTAGCTATCCAGTTTACCGATCGATCAGCCCTTTATCAGCCACATTTTTTGACAAAATTATGAAGTGGAATATGACCACAAATGGTCCGTCATACATATCGATGAAAAGCTCAGCCAACCTGCGATGTATTTTACTTTTTTAGCTTAAATGGCGTGTTTTATGCCCTATAAGGATTACATAGTAGCCCCCTACTTAAAAAACACCTAGTCACTCACTCACTTCACAAAAACAAAACATTGAAAACAGGGCTTCGAATACACAACGGACTTGTTCATGGTTTAAAGGAGTAAAGACGCCAAATTTTGGATGCATTTTTCTTCTTGTTAATAATACGTAAGACGTTATACTGTACATATACTGTGCATAGATCACAACGTGGTATTAGTACACTACAGGTACATAATTTACAATTGAAAATTTTCCTCACTGCTTTCAGTGTCTGTACACACTAGTAACCACGTGGCATTTGCCTAAGAACGCTAAGTAATTTGTAATTTAATTTCCTTTCCCACCGGTTCGGTTTCGGTCTCAACTATCCATCGACAGCTGTGACGTCAGTGTTACCTAACGAGATAGATAGATGAAAACGCTTATTTAAAGCTACAACAATTTAGAGAAAGAAAGGCTGATCAGGTTGCTGGTCCGGGACACCGTTGGTGAAATCCGCTTTCCGTGGTATTTCGACGAGGCCTCGTTGTTCCTCGAGGTACGAGTTGGATAGCGCCGCCTTCCAACACTCCCACGTCGTCTGATTTATTGTGTCAATACTGCTAGTTTTATGACAACAGCATACTGTCTAGTATTAGTCTGTTTTCCCGGCTCAAAATCTACACTGCGACGAAAATGAATGGAGCTCAGTGGCGGAAAACGCAGCTAGATTATTAAAATACATATTTTGTAGCCTTCGAAAGTAGCAGCACTATTTTGGTTTATTAATCCTCTAAGCAGGTCTTGGAATGTCTGCCTTTCAAGACGCAAATGCTGTAATATCTCGGAATACGTTATCACACGACAGAAAGATGCCTTGAAAAAATTGCGATCTAATTAACTAATCTCACCTTCATCGTTTTTACTCACTACAACGCAAAAGTCAGCCTGCCTCAAGAAGAGGAATCGGAATCAACGAAGCAGCGATTATGTCCCAGTCTCTTCATACCTCACGTGACTTGGAATTAGCTTTGACGCTATAACCATTGAAATTATTTAGCCATTGAAATTATATACCGGTTGTGTGCGAATACCACGTGACGATCCATGTTCAGCAACGTCTTACTATCATTTAAAAGACAGAAAAATGGATTCAAAATTTGGTGTCTGCAGTCCTTTAAATCAAGAACTAGTCGGTTTGTATTTGAAGCCTCGTCATACAGCGTTTTCTTTTCGCGAAGTGAGCGACTAAATGTTTGTTTAAGCGGGTGTGTCTCTTGCCTAAACAGAAAAGGGCCATGGGAAGCGAAGCGCCTTTCTTAAAAAAGCACAAAACAGTCTATCGACACATTCCTGGATTTTTACGTAATTAATGCAACTACCACAGCCTCAGTGCAAATACGTAATTCAAGACGGCGAGGGCTAAGGTAGTGAAGGCTACGTCGTGGGATTTACAATACAACGCTCGTATGATCATCCAGTCTGAAAAGCATTACGTCACACACCTGGTACCCAAACATTAGCGTTGCGCGAACGTAAACTTCAATGTAAACTTTGTTCAGTCAGCTTTCACTAACTGACTTTTCTTTCTGACTGGTTTTTGCATCGCCTTTTTATTTTATTTTTGGCTGCCTGGCAACAAATTGGATGCATGCTATGCTTGATGTACTAGATTAGTTTAGGAATGCTTGTTTTGTCGACGTTCGCACTGTGTTTTTCTTGGCACTGCATGAGTCACGACTCAAGAACTGTGCCGTATCGCATGCACTCTTCTTTCTCCAGCCCGAATTCAGGCAGCCCGGCTGTGCAAAGGTAAGACCTGGCCGCGCGCTCAGGTGGTATAGCGTACCGTAATTTGTCAGCTCGGTACCCAGCAATCGGATTTGCCACACAAAAAACACAGCCGTATTATTTATTATGGGCATAACTTCACGCCGAATTTTAACTTTCACCTGTATTACATAATTTTGCTTTAGCCACTATGTATTCCATCCTTTTTTTTTTCTTCAAACCTCGAAGGTAGTAGATTGTACGAAGAATGGAACAAGAGGACATGAGTGAAGCCTATAACATGTCTCAACAAAACAATATGTAACCTCGTTACACACAACACACGTAACTGCCTATAGTAACGAACCCGACTGTCTGGCTTCCTCTTCTAAATCACACTTTGCATATCCAAATGGTTTGGTTTGATTTGTGGGGTTTAACGTCCCAAAGCGACTCAGGCTATGAGAGACGCCGTAGTGGAGGACTCCGGAAATTTCGACCACCTGGGGTTCTTTAATGTGCACTAACATCGCACAGCATGCGGGCGCCTTGCTTTTCGCCTCCATCGAAAAGCGGCCGCCGAGGGCGGGATTCGATCCCGCATCCTTGGGAACAGTAGTCGAGCGCCGTAAATCACTGCGCCACCCCGGCGGGACAAATCATTTTTAAAATGCGGATTCGTGCAACCAGTACGCGCAACATAGCGTTTCTCGACAGCACAGTGATTTGGACACGGAAACGTGGCGTTAGAACATAGGCCCACTAAAACACTGGAGATAAGAATAAATATGTTCGTAAGAGAGTAATTGATTGAAGGCTAAACTGTAAACATTGCAAAAGAGGGCAAGAAGTGGAGCACACAGTCCCGTACATTGTTCAAAGATTTCACGATGCTTCACCATGAGCAAGCAAGATTCAGTGCTATATAATTACTTGCCTTCTTCGTACACCTGGAGACATTCTTTTGAGAGGTTGAAATAGATTGCAACATATGTCTTGACTTCATTTGCATTTATTACTTTTATTCGATAAAGTGCGAACAGGCACATCAATCGATACTGGCTTGAATGACGATAAATTGCATCACATGTGCATTTTAACAGAATACATTATTCTTTATTACATCTGTAATGAGAAACGCTTGAGAATCAAGGTTAAAACAAAGAATATAATTCCATTTTCGCCTCACTTGCCACGGCAAACCATCTTGTCGCGATCAGTGATCGCCGGAAATAGCAGAAAGGGTACGGTTTAAAAAATCTCTCTGAATTTAAGAGCACAGTTTAGACACCTTGAAGTTTCTCTTCCACGCTTCCTCGTCTAATATTATATGCATTCTGAACAGTAACCACTCAGCTATGCGCGCAGTCGAGAAGGCAAGCTGAACTCTCCTAATCTATAATACATACTGGTTTTTAAAACAAATTCCTAATGTGCAACGCTTCCACCTAGCAGGGCAGTCAGTCTAGGGAGCGTTTTTTTTTTTTCAACACTGTGCTGTTAATTTACATAACAAACGACTTCTGGAAAGAACACGGCGTCGCGGTCGTGCACGTCTTTCGCGAAACTAATTGCTGCCCCTGAGGCATAATTTAGCGGCAACCGGTGAATACTCCCCGAGAGAGCAACTCTTCCGCCGCAGAATATATTATTTTCACATTTCATAGAGTAAACTGGGGATCCAGAGTTTTAAATTCTGACTCCAACCGCGTGCGCACTGCCAGGAAGTCGCCTCGTTAACCAACGCGTCTTTATGCGCAGCTTCGGGCGAAGCAAAGGTCCTGAAGTTTCAACAACCCCAGGCGTGCTGGAAGCAACCGTGTAGTCGAGAACACGCTTCTTTACTACATCTTGATACCTTGAGCATGCAGAGCTTAATGTTGGCGAAAAGTTCAACGGGGCGTGGACAACCAAAAATCCCTCGCACGCACGCACAAGCACCTATGCAAAACAAAAAGTGAATAATAGCTGACACTCTGTTTTAAAGCATTCCCATTCAAATAAAACCCTTAACCGCTCCCCCACCCCTACATCCATGAAGCAACTTAGTTCTGCCGCAAAGTAAACGCCTACCGTAAGCAGAAATAAAGACGTAATAAAAAAAATAAAATAACACCTACAAAGCGCTTAATTTTAAGGGCGCCAAAATTTATTTGACGCTCTCTGTTACGCTGCCACAGCTGACTCGTTTTTGTTTTTTTCTGGGAACCCGTCGCTGATGGGCGACGGGCTCCCACTGGATCAATTCACGAGCTCCATTGATGATTTGCATTCTACAAATAATAAAAATAATAAACTTGTTCACAGGAAAAGAAAGGCGCTGTATCTGTTACACTTGCTCTTAGACACCTGAACCGCGCCGTAAGGGAAGGGAGGAAGGTGGGAGTGAAAGCGGAAATAGGGAAAGGGATGCCGTAGTGGAGGGCTGCAGAGTAGTTTCAACCATCTGGGGTTCTTTCCCGCTTTTCTTTATTCTCTATATTCTCTTCTATCTGCACGAGGCAGCGGAGGTGGCTCAGCTACAGAGCCAGTAGCAGGCCCGTGCATTTTCTTTTCCTTCTTCCTACAGCCACAACAACAACAATAGGGCTGGGGCTGGTGGGTCACCGCCGCTTGCGGCGGGGGCTAGCCTGCCACAGAAGTTCTATCTGTTGTAGGCCGTCATTGCACCTGCCATCGCTTAGGTGGTAGACGACGGTTGCGGCGCGCGTCTTTCTCTCCCTCTTCTTTTTCTTTCTTCCCTATTTTCTCTTCTGTCCGCACGAGGCAGCGGAGGTGGCTCAGCTACAGAGCCAGTAGCAGGCCCGTGCATTTTCTTTTCCTTCTTCCTACAGCCACAACAACAACAACAATAGGGCTGGGGCTGGTGGGTCACCGCCGCTTGCGGCGGGGGCTAGCCTGCCACAGAATTTCTATCTGTTGTAGGCCGTCATTGCACCTGCCATCGCTTAGGTGGTAGACGACGGTTGCGGCGCGCGTCTTTCTCTCCCTCTTCTTTTTCTTCCTTCCCTATTTTCTCTTCTGTCCGCACGAGGCAGCGGAGGTGGCTCAGCTACAGAGCCAGTAGCAGGCCCGTGCATTTTCTTTTCCTTCTTCCTACAGCCACAACAACAACACAACAACAGCACTGACATGCCTCTTCGTTTCGCCTCCATCGAAACACAGCCGCCTGCACGACACCTTATTAAAAAAAAAGAGGAGGATGCTTAATCCCTGCCTTTAGGATATGACTTCTAGAAGCCTGTGGTCATATGGGACAAATGCGCAGCACTGAAAATGATGCAAATGTTTCATTGAACGTAAAAATTGCTGAGGATTTGATTTAAGATTTGACTTAAGACGCGCAGTTTGCGCTATACCTCCGCAACGGCGTATAAAGTCATGATTAGTTTTGGCGGCCCTGCAGACTGGCGCAAAATTTGGCAATAATTCTTGACAATTATAGGGTGCTGTAGCAGCGACTTCTTTCCGACTTCACGAGTTGTATATGCTGCCAGGTATTACAGCGGTCTTCCTTGAAGTTCTCGGAGAAAATAATGCTTTAATCTGCAGACATCATGATGGCAAAAATTCGACGGCCTACTTCGATAAACTAGGAAAGACAGCTACTTCTACTTATGGGCGCATTGCAGGCATTAAAGAGACCATGAAATCCTACAACAATGCTGTATGATTTGATAACCTTATACCAGCTTTACTGTTAAATGTTGTACAAATGTCATGCAGTACCATGCATTGTCATACGTTTCCTTCAGTTTTTAGAGCTTTGCGTTTAAAAGCGACTCAGATTTCGATGGACGCCCTTGTGGAGGGCGCCTCAAATTCCGACCACTTGGGGTTACTTAGCGTGCGCTGACATTGCATAGCACGCGGTCGCCTTGCTTTTCGCCTCTGTGGAAAAGCTGTCGCCATGACCGATATTCGATAACTCTTCCTTGGGTTCAGCATCCTAGCGCAGTGTATACTCACTAAGCCGCCGCGGCGGGTCATACATTTTGTATATTTTGTTAATGTTTGACATTTGTAGCCGACGCCTGTAAGAGGTTATTGCACCACACAGCTTTTTTGAGCATAAAATTTATGAATACTTCCGTTTTTCTTCGCACCTTTCAAATTCGGCTCGGATTCATACAGCTTGTAGTCATGTTGGAAGCATTCGGGGCTGGTCGGCGCTCAACTGCAACAGCCAAAGCAAGGTTATTGGCTCTCGTTATCACGGGGCGCTTTTACTTTATGACCGCTTTGGACTGAAATAGACTAATAAATTCTTCTCAACTTCGGAAAACTGCGCAGTACACAATATTTGAGTTAAACTGCACTGCGGAAGGTGGATTCGCAGCGCGAGCCACCCAAGGTACTTCTATATGGACGCCGCCAGCTCTCCCAGCATAGACCCCTTGTGGCCAGAGTAGGACGCTACCGATTAAGAGCTCACCAGCACCGCCTTCAGTAACAGTTCCGTAACGGAAGTCGATGAGATTACGATAGTTCTCGCCAGCGTTAAAGACAAAAAACAGTACAGACTTTTAACAGTTATCTCAGACTTCCAAACGGCTTGTCGTCAAAACTTCAAAATGTTTAGAAAGATCACCATACATACTGCGTCATATGTACTGATCATCCGGATGAGCACGATAGCCCAAAATGGTTTCACCACAAAATAGGCCAGCCTGAGCGAGAGCCGAGCTTTCCGGTATTACGAAAATACGACGTAACCCGAAACCATATCCGAGTATCCCGCCAGCAATATATACTCCGAAGTTCACTCATAACTTTGTAGGTAGCAGTCGGTACGCTACAGAAATATGCAAACCAAAACATTTCTAAACCACTTCATTTTACACAAAATGCATCCCACCAGTCCTGGGGCACCTGCCCTTGTAGCGAGGATCGACAGAATAATTCTTTATCGCAGAGCACGGGGTTTCCATCACATGAAGATTCTCACCTACTTAACGCCACAACGAAGCACGAGCAGTGGGAGGCAGCGCTGTCTAGCGGGTGCCTGTAAAATTATCGTAGACTGAAAGACCGGAGCTGTATTCGCCGCAGAAGCCGAAGGACTATGGCAACTACTTACCAGATTCGCCAACATCTGTATTTAGAATAAAATTCTTCCGTTCATTCATTCCTCGCTTCATCTGCAGGTGAAGCTTTGTGCGTTGTCTGATAGCCGGGAAACTCACAAGTGGGATCGTGGTCATCGTTGCGCGTACGCCAACCTGTATGTTTTATTGCGAAAGCAATACTACTTTCACTTTCAAGCCTTTGCGGTGCGACGGTGGTGCACATGAAATGACCTTTCGCATGACCTCTGTGTCCTCACGCCTTAAAGCTTAAATGACCTCACGCCTTAAAGCTGGGCGACCAGCTCGCGCCGTCCGTGAGAGGCGGCGGTGTGCATGAACGGCGGCCTAACTCCCGCTCTCTCCGCCAGGAGCGCCACAGTTGTTATGACGTCACGCCTCAAAGCTGGGCGACCAACTCGCGCCGTTCGTGAGAGACGGCGGTGCGCATGAACGGTGGACTAACTCCCGCTCTCTCAACCAGGAGCGCCACAGATGTTGTGACGTTATACAGCTGTATAAAGCGGCGACCGACTCGCGCCTTCCGTGAGAGACGGCGGTGAGCATGACTACTATGCCGCCTACTGCTAAGGATGCTTTCGCAACCTACCGGGCTTAACCAAGCTAAGCCTCTGCCAACTTTTTTCTAATGCGAAAGCATTACTAGGCTATGTCGACAAGGTCGTGTCATCGAAACGTGTCCGAAGCTGGTGTGTCGTTCTCAGAAGAGTTGGGATCAAAAAATGGTTGTGATCGATAGAGGATGATATGAGGAGGCTTCAGAAAAAAATATGTCGACAGGATGGTTAGTCAATTAACTTAGAGCCAAAATGTGAAAGTAAAATCAAGCATACGTCGACATTAGACATACGACTAATGCTGACGTCTTATGGATGCGACGACGCGCCAACCGGAAGTGGTGTGTGTCAGGCTTATATGGAAAAGAAAGGTATATTATCTGCCACACTTGTTCTGCGGACACCTATACCGCGCCATATTAGAAGGGAAGAAGGTTGGAGTGAAAGAGTAAAAAGAGAAAGGGGTGTCGTATAGTGGAGGACTCCAGAGTAATATTGACTAATAAAGTGGAGAGCTGGGCCAGTTGGTACATATTGGAAAGGATTGAAACCGGCGGTTTTCAATCCGCTGGTTTCAATCCTTTCTAATATGTACCACCTGGGGATCTTTAATAACGTGCACTGACATCGCACAGCACGAGGACGCCTCTTCGTTTCGTCTGCGTCGAAACACAGCCGCCAGCGGTCGGCACAGAGAACTTTTTATTTACACCAGCGGATGAAGGAGCTCCGTCCCTCTGTCGCTTGGCGCGGATGGCGCGGACACCGCCTCATACGCAGGCCGCCAGACGTTATTGGCCGGCGGCGCCCCAGGCCAGCTGGACAGCGGCAAGCCGGAGCAGGGTCCAAGCAGCGCTGCACGGTCTCTCGGAGTTGCGGTGTCAGATCTAAACCCCTCCCGGGAGAAAAGGGGCAGTCCCAGATGATGTTCACTATTCCCTGGGATATGTGCCAACATCGACGCAGGCGACAGGAATGTACAGCGAAACAAAGCAGACGCGGCGGCACAGGAACCACTGGTCGAAGGAGCGGCAGTGTCGCACTTCACCAGCGTCGAGCAGAGCTTCTGCATCACGCCAGTTAGGAAACTGCGCTCCAAAAAGTGACTATAGTTCTAATACACACTTTGCGGATGCTTATGGATTGTCGCACCATCAAGAATCAGTAGAAGCTTTCTGCTATTGCCACCATTGCCTTCTGGAAATAACTTTGTTTAGTTTTTTTTTTCATTTTAATTAACTGTACAGTTATGCCTAAGAATTTTCGCTACTGTAACTCGTCAACTTTTAGTACGTAGCACTACTAGCCACAATCACGGATTTCGCCGATATCTCTCCGAAGCCGCTCAATCTCTCTCTCTCTCTCTCTCTCTCTCTCTTTCTTTCTTCGTTAACTTGAAGTGGAGAAAGAGAAGGTGGCGACGCGCGCGTCGCGCGCCTCAGCAGTGAGGAGGCGGAGCGGCCGCATAGTCGCAGCAGAAGCCGCTCTCTCTCTCTCTCTCTTTCTCTCTCTCTCTGTCCATCCGTTTCTCCGTGAACTTAAGGAAAGCCCCGCCGGGGTGGTGCAGTGGTAAGACGCCCGACTACTGTGCCGGAGTTCCCGGGTTCGAACCCGACCTCGGCGGCTGCGTTTCGATGGAGGCGAAACGAAGAGGCGTCGTGTGCTGTGCGATGTCAGCGCACGTTAAAGATCCCCAGGTGGTCAAAATTACTCCGTAGCCCTCCACTACGGCTCCTCTTTCTCTCTTTCCACTTTCACTCCCACCTTCCTCCCTTCCCTTACAGCGCAGTTGCGGTGTCCACAGAGAACAAGTGAGACAGTTACTGCGCCTTTCCCTTCCTACAAATAAATCAGAACTTAAGGAAAGGGAAGTGGCGATGCCCTCATCACGCGACTTAACACTGAGGAGGCGGGGCGGCTGCATAAATGCACGCAGTGAGAGGAGTAAGACAGCGAGACAGGCACGTGCCAGTTGCAGACGTGGCGGCCGTCACTGGGCAGCATTTCACAAGTGTGTGTTACTCCGGAGTGAGTTGCTCACGCGTCCTCGACTTCGGCATCTCTCCCGTCACATCAGTCACTCCTCAGCCTTCATGGTGAGCGGCTCCGAGCCGCTCACCGCGACGTGAAGCTGCTTGTGCTTACCTCCGCGCTTTAACTGGCGCTCGCCTTCAAGCGCGTTTCCCTATCTCTTCTCTCTTTCTCTCCCCCTATGATCCCACCCCAGACCTTTCGGCTGCAAAACAGTGCATTGTAAAGATATACATTGCGGCTGTTTTTGTTCATTTCTGAAGATGGTGTAAGCAAAGCTGAGGACGCGGCTGCGCCGCTCGTTTGCTTCGCGTCGCAATGGATGAAGCCGGGCCATCAGGCGCTGCGGCGCAGGTTCGCCGTGATTGACGTACTGAAGTATAACGGTTAAGCAGTGCTACGCACCTACTTCGAATTTGATTAATTATGCAAATCGGTCATAATTTTTTTTAATTTAGCGGTGGTTGTGCATTTATCAACAATCTGAAAGTTTACAACTTAGGCTTATACCGCTGTCACACGGGCATTTCGAAGGCCCTCGAACCGACTTCCTATCGACTCGAAGGCCTTCGAAAGCTGCCACACGGGCGATTTCAATGGCCATTGAGTCGATAGTCTATCGAGTCAATGGAACAACTCAGAACTCTATCGAGATCTCGAAGGTCATCGAACGTCGCGCAAGGTTGCTAGCGTTGACCCGAGGAGCGTCACGCACACACGTGCACAGCGCGTTTACGATACAAAAACGTGAACAAGCGTTATTATTTTATATCTTTAATTTACGCGGTAAAATATTAATACCCGTAATAATTTTAAAATAGCATCGCTCTCTTTTTAGGCGTATTATTAATGTACTCTCTACTACTGTAGCATGCGCCGCCGAGAAAAACAAACACAATGAAAAGCACAGTCGTATGAACGCCAACGCGTTAAAAACAAAAAAAAAGTTGTCCTTGAATAACGACTAAACACTTGCAGTTACTAAAAAAAAAGACAACAGTTAAATTTTATTTTACATTTATAGAGCGATTTTAGTTATTTAAGCAAAACCGAAAGCAACGATAGTGGCGCCATAAATGTCTGGCGCCGAACACCACAACTATTTCAATAGCCTTCGAGCTTTGCCGTGTAGCAGCGGCACAACTCCTTCGAGTTCGATCGCGATTGAAAATCTCGAAGGCTATCGACTCAATCGCCTTTGAAAATGATCGTGTGACTGGGGTATTAGTTTTCTTTAATGGCCGCCGGCAGCGCCACTATTCGTAAACACCCGTATTTCGACCAATCAAAAACGTCATTATATATCTATATATATATATATATATATATATATATATATATATATATATATATATATATATATATATATATATATACACATGGGCACCGTGGCAAGTTTCGCAACTGGTATTGTTAAAGAGATCTGGGGGTCGAGCAAGGAGGTTATATATATAAATATTTGGGTCGAGTCTACATCCGAGCGCCATCTACCGGAACAGTCACAAAGCCTTCTCTGACGTAGCGCAATTTCGCCCGGTCCAAAAGCGAAGTCGGCGCTCCTCTCAAATCTTACTCCGTGCTCGTGACCCATGAGAACCAAGTTCAATCTAATATTCTGCCAACTCGGCCATCTAATGCAATCTCGTGACGTTACAAAATCTGCACACCAATCAATCGCCGGTCACATCACCTTTCAACTGCAATTTGCCAGATGCTTGCTCGCGATGTTTATCTCGCAATTACAACGCCGGCATTTTTGCAAAACGAGGCTTTTAACGCTGTTGGGCTAATAGCAACACCTACCAGCATTTTGTTTTTCTTTAAAACTGTTCTTACTTTCACAGTCACGGTGTTTCGTAAGACTGCTGCAAACAAGTATCTGTCCAAGACCTAAATTAAGCGTGGCAACATACGTTTTAAACCCCGACAGTCTGCTTGACGCTGCTCTCACTAATCCATCGTAGGCTTCTCGCAGCTGCTGTTCATCGTGTTTACTCTCCCTGTTGCAAGGTCAACGCAGCATTAGCAATGATGACGCCTTCGCTAGCATTGGCCCCCTTGATGGGCCATCCGCGCTGCTCCTCGGCGCGTCCTCATCATCAGTCTTTTCGTCACGTGTTTTTCGGACGGCAACGTCGCAGCAGACGCCGCAAATAGTGTCGTGCAAACCTAGCACGTTTCCCTACCCTTTCTCCTCAACACGCCGCCTTCTTCTCCTCGTCCGTTATCTCCTAATCTATGCGGCTTGCACATAACGTGAACCGACGCGCTCAAAATAACCATCACGTCTTCTCAACCATTTTTTTTTTCCACGTATTTCTCGGATCGTTTTTCGGGAACACGCGATGCGTTGTTCGGGACGATGTCAGTGGAGGTCTTTTTGTCGGGCCCGCGCTCCGAAGTAGACGCCGTTGCCGCTTTATATAATATCAAGGGCCGTCGTTGGCTGCCACTCAAACTGTGACGGCGGCAAGCCTCCGTTCCGGCAGGTGACGTGGACTGCTTCCAGGCGGGATGCCTTAAGCTAAAAGCCCGACGATTACGAAGAAGGACAACAGTTGCGTGACGAGAGAAAGTGGCGTATATACGCCACTGAAGGATCGGCGCAAGAACAACAACTCATCCGCTGATTTCCCCGAAAGATACACAAAACCTCGAAACCCAGAAAAAAATAAAGTTGGAGCGTAAGCGAAAGCTTCGAAGGCCGCGTCGGTCTAGCCCCCCCCCCTCCCCCCTTTCTCTGGCATCCCTCTATTCCCTTTCGGCTGAGCACATTTAGAACTGTGTCAGGAGGGTTCCCGGGAATAAACCAGGCCGCAGGCAATGCCAGCCGGGGAGCTTTGCGCAGTAGCTTTGCTTCTTATTGCAGAGCCGTAAAAAGAATTCTCTGAGGCTGCATTTATAGCGTTGGCGGTATTACGCTTGTCTGTCGCGTAACTCTTTGATATTGCTGTGTACGCGCGGATTTGTGCAGGTCTTGCACTTTAAACCTTTCTACGCGACTTTACCGTTTCGTCCGTATCCCAAAAGCTGTCGCCGTTGGACACCCTGCGTGAAAAGCGTGCTGAACACACTCATCATGGATGCCTGCTAGAAGGTGAAGCTTCAATATGTGTACGTTTTACCGTTAGTATCAACCACAGAGTGGCTTTTCACCTCCGAGATTCTAACAGGCAACCTCAGGTTGTGTACCAAAATCAAATGGTCACTGATAAGCCACAGCTGCCAGTAGTTTTTCTATTAAGTTTATTAAGGCCTTTCTTCACCCACACTCACAGTTCGACGGAATCATCCCTTGCAACCTAGTTTCGAGGACTATGACGCAACGTTTTTGAAGTTTCTTGTGCTTATAGCTACGTGATATCCGGCTAACGTGGCGTGCTCTCTCTTTTCACAGCTATGGCGGCATGTTGCAACTTCTTTTTCGGCTTCGCCACACGTCTTGGCTAAGCAGTGTCGGTATCGCGCTTCACGTGGTGGCTTTGAAGCCATCCAGGGTCGAGTGGGCATCAGTTCGCCGAGTTGTGAAAGATAGTATGGGAATAAGGTGAACTTCTGTCGTAGTGTCCCACGAGATTTTTAACTTTTCGTATTCATTTTGTGCTCCTTACTCTCGTCCTACAAGTTAAACTTGATAAGATTGATATATTACAGCGGTGCTACAGCCACACTGTCACTCCTTACTTGTACTCTTATTTGTTGCTTGCTGTGTGCCCCGAGACGTCAAACGTGGTTGAAATGCGGTGAGACGATATCATGCATGTACTAAATAGCCCGGGTATTTGTGCATCATTTCAAGAAAATATTGTCGTTGAGAAGCTAGGCCAGCATATGGTAGAATCTGCAATGGCGTGGAGTAGATGTCATTTCATTGAAGGAAAAAGTTGTTAGAGCAATGCGAATAAGATATACCAAAAACCACTGTACTCGTCCACCCCGTTACCTACAGCGAACATTTATGTAGATCTGCATCTGCACCTTTTACTAGCAGCTATCGCGCGACTGAGCAAGCGAGAGTCATTGCCCTACAGACTAGGGGCATCCCTAATCAAAAATGAACTGACGCCATTCACTCCGCGCCGTGCACCAATATGATCTGGTCTCCTGATTTGGTGCTGATGTTCACTTTTAGTCTTCGGTATTTGAGAACACGTATCGATCTTGTGCTGACTTGAGGATGAGAACCCATTTGTGTTCGTAGTCTTCTTGGGCTTCTTTAGAATGCTGCGCGTCTTGCTTCCTAAAGCGAGAAAAGGAAGTTTTAGCTTCTGCATCTAAAATGCTTTCTCGGGATAGTTCTTGGTCACCTTTTACCAGAGACAGCACTGCGTACATAATCCTTTCGACCATCTTTTTCACCGCACTAGAGGCTCGTTTTAAAGCTGGGATTTGCAGTCGCGACCTACTGATATTCTCCTTGGTCACTCCTTATTTTTCTTCTTTCTTGAGCGCATATTCTGCGACAATTGTTCCCTTTTGTTCTCATCACCACAGCGTGCGGCAAGAGGCGGAAGTGTGGGTCCCCACTGAGATACGACATAAAATGGTTTGATTTGGTTTGGCTTGTGTGGTTTAACGTCCCAAAGTGACTCAGGCTATGTCAGACGCCGTAGGGGAGGACTCCGGAAATTTCGACCACCTGGGGTTCTTTAACGTACACTGACAACGCACAGCACACGGGCGCCTTGCTTTTCGCCTCCACCGGAAGGCGGCCGCCGAGGCTGGGATTCGATCCCGCATCCTTGGGCATAGTAGTCTAGCGCCGTAACCACTGCGCCACCCCGGCGAGCCCGACATAGAATGGAGCAAAGCACGGAGTCGACTCGAAGGCGGTTGAACAAGAAAACGGCGTCATATGTCTAAATTCCCAATAGCTTTGCACTGATCAAACAAAGTGGTTTAAAATCACATATTTCAGTTCGAAATTATGAAATAAATCACATTCGTACTTTGCATGTTTCATTTGTGTGGTGCGGAAATTATAGACAAAGTCGTGAGAATTGAACGCTATAATAACAAAAAACCGCAATATGTTGTTCATGAAGAGCAACGGTGCTTTCAATAAAGCAAAAAAACTTCCTAATTAGAGTCCGTTATCGTGGCGGCGACAAAAATACGATGCGCAGTGAGAGTATACTGTGTACTTCTGTCACCTGACGAAATACTATCCGATAATTCCGGGCTACGCGTCGAAAACTTCACGTTGGCCAGCTCTAACTTCTATTTATTTACTATATTTTCTTATGAAAAGGGGGAGGGGGGGGGGGGGCGAATTGTCGATGATGGTGAGCTTGCTTGTCACGCACAAGGATCCATATAACTGTTGTTGCTTAGTTTGTTGTTGACTACGAGCTATAGACACGCATCCGATTAAAAAGCCGGTATTTCCGGAGCCAACTTGTTCCGAGAGTTCTTCTCTACGCATGTAGCATGACCACAGACGTCAAGACATCGCGGTGTTGTTGAAAGGCAGCACGTTGGCTCATCGTTCGGTTCGGCGCTCCGTGAAGTCTATACGCGTCAAACTGTCCGCGAAGAATTTCTCTCGCACGACGCGGCGACACTTCGGACAGGAGGTCACCGCAGCGTCAACTCGTTGGATGCCCCCACGCTTTCGCATTCTTCGCTATATACTCTGCGAGAAATCGATTAACGCGGCCGGCTTCGGCATCTGCACGACGAAGGGCCATCACTGAGATCGATAACGGCTTGCCGGAATGATACGTAATCAGCGTTTTGGGCGACGCATTCATCCCTTATACTGCCACTATATGGCGGCGGCCCACGAGCAGCAGCCGAACGATCGATCACCGAATGCGTTCGGGTACTGGCCACAGAAGTACACCCCCCATGTCCGCCGCAGCGGGATTTCTTCCTGTTTACCGCAATGGCATTGGACGGCGCATTCTCGCTTTACTGGCATCAAACGTCGATGCAGAGCGGTGGGCGATATTTTCACCGCGTGACAGCCTGGATATTGGAACTCGTTAGCCATACAGCCACTGCAGACCATATGGGGAAGAGTTAGTAACTAATAATCAAGTAGCCAGCTGTTTATATCTTTTCGAAAGGGGGGGGGGGGGGGGGGGGGGCCTTTCCTCTTGGCAGCGGTGTAAGGCTTTTGTTCTTGTTTGCGTGAGGTTGGAAGGCAGGAAGGTCAACTGCACTGTTGTACCGCGCCATGCAGTTCATTTCGATTCGCTATTCTCAAACGACCGCGCAGGCAGCAATTATTACCATTTCCCTTACCTCAAGCGGCGCAGCAAAACGATGCACATATTCATTTGTAGCCGTATGGCTGCGCTTGGGTGGATGTCAACGAGTAATTACTCCTTATTATATATTTACTCAACCTTGGGGGATTCCCTTAGATATTTGACCGACAACATTCCTGCTTTGAGTCATTGATCAATTCGCTCTCACCCTACCATCTGGTCTGCTGGCCGTCCTGGTTAGCTCAGATAGCAGAGCGACTGCCTCGGAAAGGCGCTGGTCCCGGGTTCGATCCTCGGTGAAGTTTTTTTTAACCAGCAATTTTCTGAGAGAGTTGTATAGCTTTCTTTTGTAGCCCTATGACAGAACTTGGGTGGATGTCAATGAGTCAATGGCATGCACTATTGCGCTATGTCAACTCCCTTATGACATAGCACAATAGTGCATGAATTTCTATGTCACTGAAACACATCACCAGCGGTCATGCCGTTATCACCTATCTTTCTGCACTCAGGTTAGGTTTCGTAAGGGAAAAATATCGCCTGATTTCCTCGCCACTGCAGGGCATTCGAAAATGAGTTTTTCTTTGCTTGAAAATGTTGCTTATTTACGCGCTTCACTCTTCACAAAGCGGTACGAACTCGACACGGACAGGACGAAGCGCGCACTGACAACTGTTTATTATGACAAAGCTTTTCACAGATTGGCAGCTGTCACCAGGCTTTACAAGCAGCATGTACACAATCAGCCATTCTCGCTCTCTTCCCTTGAAATAGTGAAATGTCGTAGTCTTGTCTGCTGCTTCGCACTCCTCATTGGCATGAATAAGCAAAACGCGATCATTGAAAAAGCTATTTAGGGGTTTTATAATTAGCAATATTATTGCAAGAGGTTTTGCGGTAAATTATGCCAACAGCAAGAGAGTGTTCATTTCTGAGCACACTTGTTTCTTTTATCTTGAACTCACAAGAATTAGAAATTTCTGGTAACGTCCTCTGAAACCATCTGCAGACATGTCTACCATGGGTGCTTTTTGAATAGCTCCCTTGTGGGAGGTAATAAAGCGATATCAGCGTCATTTCACACTTTCAGGGAACAGTGCAAGATACTGCAAATGGCACCCAAAAAACGATGTTCTTGCTTCTAACGACAGTCACATCAAAGAGTAGGTAAAGTCCAAATATATATGAAGGAAAGAAGCCAAGGAAAGCATTGGGGATTGTACTTTGTCCTTTTTTTTTAATTTTTACTTCATAATCACGTAAATTAGTAATGTAATGTGTTTAGGGGAAAGCCACTCTCAAGATTCGTATACAGACAACATTAATACCCAAGAAAGTAGCAGGGGGGACAGCGGCCGATGTAGCTCAGTTGGAAGAGCACCGGACGCGTTATTCGGAGGTCATGGGTTCGGTTCCCACCATCGGCACGTTGTTTTTCTTTCTACTTTGTGTTTATTTATCTTTCCCCTAAACACATTACATTACTAATTTACGTGATTATGAAGTAAAAATTTAAAAAAAAAGACAGTACAATCCCCAATGCTTTCCTTGGCTTCGCCGACTGTCGGCTTCTTTCCTTCATATATTATAACGAGTACCCTCATTTCCCCTTCATTTATCTGCCTATATATATATAGGTTGCAAAACGGGTTCTGAAAACATCTCGCCCGCCTATGTCTGCAATGGCAATCGGCCTGACCTTTGTCATCATCTGTGGCGACCATCTTCATTCAAAGCTTCGGGAGCGTGTGCAGATATCACGAAAAGGTGCAAATGACTGTGATTTGTCATGCATTGCACGAAAGTCGAGACGGTTCATTAATGCGAAAGAGGAAAGTTGGTAATGCTCAAGGGGGCCTCGGCCCTGCGACCCTGCAGCCATGAAGTAGGCTGGGAATTATATTAGCCTTCGTTGGCTCACGTCATCTATTGGTCCTTTGCTCACTACTTAATACACGCTCTCAGCCAAGGACTTTTCACGGTGGTCATATGTCGCGCGTCCTAAGGTCCTTACCGTCAAAATTAAAATGGGACTTCATTATTCAGCGTGCTTGGAAAGGTTTCATCGACGAACGGTAATGCCACACGAGGTCGGTGTCAATTGTAGTTCAGGGTGTCAATGATAAGCTTTTTTTTTTTTTTTTTTTTTTTTTTTTTAGGTCTGTAGCTTCGATGAGCAGAATTCGACGCTCCGTTCAGAGTAGCTCTTTCCTAAAGCCACGGTTCAGAGGATCATCTTCGAACCGACGTCCTGAGGACATTCGAGAGGACCAGAAAGAGCCGAACACCTCGGCAATATCTCTACGGTTCAAGTACATGGAGTGTCACACCTCGAAACGAATAAGAAAAACAAAATGTCTCTCAGACAGCCGTCCAAGCGGAACAAGAATGCGCTTTTACAAAACGCTGCTAGGTTTTTTTAAAGCGGATAAAAAGCACTAAAAGAAGCATAAGTATAGATTGTGGTTCCGGAACCACTGCGTTGAAAGAGTGGCAGCCCTCACCGCCCACGGCGCTGTTTTTAGAACGCACGCCGTGTGCGCTGAGCTTTGTTGTAGACTGAAAGAGTGTGTCGTCACTTTGTTGGTCTTTTCTACTTGCTCTGTTTTACGTGTCGGGGACGGCCTTTGTACTCGTCGGTGGCTCATTAGGCGCGGCGCGCGGAAGCCTTCTTCGCGTCTTTGCGATGTCGTTGGATCCGGCGAGCTATGTGCGCTGTTAAATCGTTACTCTTCGCGCCAGGGCAGGTGATCCGTAACGATGATGGCGGGCAGGGCTTCTTTGTTTTACTCTATAATGGCTGTACATCTCGTCGGAAACAGGTCTTTCAGCGAAGACGACGCTTCGTCAGGTTTAGTTACTTCTGGAGGGGACAAACTGAAAAACGTGAGAAAAAAATGTCAGTGACGTAAACGTTAAAAAGGTCGTGCCCTCGATCCAAACGCCTAAAATTGTTAACGTTGATCTGAGCGCATCAGTCGGAACATTTTATTCAGCTTTTTTTGTTGTTTTCTTGTTTTTAATTTGCAGTGCTTCGCCCGAAAAAACGCGATGAGCAAATTATTCATTTAGCAATTTCTCTTTCCTTTTTTTTCATCAGCAATCTCCGTCTATGCATCACTTTTCCTTTTTGTATTTTTGACTCACATAAACGGTATTAGCGATTAACTGAAAGCTGGAAAAATAAAACTAAAAGCTCTCCCGTCAGTTCCTCTCTAAGGACAGTGTATATGAAGCGTTTTTTCTTTTTTTTGAAGGAGAGGAGGGGGGTTGCGCGCAAAGAATTCCGAAAGAAGACCAATCACCACACTGACTTAAAAGGGTAAAGTTTCAAGGCGCACGTGACACGGCACAGTGTCACGTGCATTGCACGGTGCCTGCCTGTGGGCAAAGCTTAGATTATATCAATGCCAACCGGATCAGCAGTTTGGGGACGTTGGGTAAATCAAAGCCACTCCTTCCTATTGCCCTTTTTTCACGCTCCCTCACTCGTCAGTCTCCGGCAGCTTTGTATCAGAGAACAGCTCATCCGTGGCGACATACGGTGCAAAGGGCCAACGAACCTTATACTATCCGTTGCTAGGTGCCATGGAGGAAGGAAAGAACTTAGGAGAGGCCCTGGCGTCACTTTTTTGAAGCCCGCGCGGCCGCGCCGCGATCGGACGCTGCAACGTCTCTCCTCCTCATTTGCCCTTAGCATTTTCTTTCTCCGTGACGCTCACGTACATCGGGCCCCTAGCAACGCTGTTGCTAGTGGCCCGAGTTTTCATAGCAACAGCGATGCCGTCGCTAGTGGCCCGACTTGGCTAACCCTAAATTTTGACGTCACTTCCGCCACACTTTCTCCAATGTATTGGGAATTAATGGCAAGGGCCTCTCCTAAGTTGTTTCCTTCCTCCATGCTAGGTGCCCTTCGCAGCCATTACAGCTTCTCGAAACAACCCCTCCTCCCCACACACACACACACGCCAAGACAAAAAAAAATAACCGCAGAAACCATTACAGCGCACCTTTTCCTGCGCGTTTACAGTCCTGCGCTCCTAAGGGAGGAGGGAGGTGGGGGCCAGAGCCGTACTGAAAAACCAGAAGTTCTACGTGGCAATATAACCTCATAAAATATCATCTATTCGCATAGACTCTCATACGGTTTACATCATTATCATAAAATACGGTACAAAATTTATGATAATGTACAAGAAGCTATGAGACTTTGTGCAATTATATGCGACTTGTATGTGATTTCTTATGTGAATTAAGTGAGATTGTGTGAGAAATGTGAGGTTATTGCCTCATGCAATTTTTTAGTAGGGAGGTTTTGTGCTTACCGAACTCTCGATTTGAACATATAAAAGTTACGCGAATCGAATGACGTCAACGCGGTATTCATGAAATTAGAAGTGGAGAATTAAAGATGCGAAGTAAATGCCAAAAAAAAAAAGACAATAGTGCATTCCATTAGGAGCCATATTGGTTTGGGCATCAAAGACCATATTCCGACTCATGGCACAGTTTCTCCTGTATGTGGCATTCCTTCGGAAGCATGCGATTTCTGTTCGTTCTGTATGACCATGTATGCGCAGCATGATTGAGGGTATATGCTCGTGCACGTGAACTTTAAAAATCGGTAACATGCGTGCATGTGTTTGTAAGAACGCGTCAGCTCAGTAACAAGCATGATTTACGAAGGTAAATGGCGTCACGTTCACTAACTCGTGAGTTGATAATGTCCCATGTTTATGTGTTCTTTCCACAAAAATACGTCTTTTAAAAAAATGGTTGGGGGTGGGGGGGGGGGGGGGGGCTTTTTTAGCCTCTATGCAATGAAAATGAGTTTTTTTATGCTGATTCAAATATGTCACCGCATTTTCTGATATGTGAGTTAGTTTTCAACACATTTCGCATTTTCGCTCTTTTGTTTATAGAAACAGTAGAGAAAAAAGCACTAAACAGAGAACAATTAATTAACGTATGTCGAGACAGAACAGAGTATAAGGAACATATCTATGAACTACTTTTTTTTATCAAGACAGTATTTGTCCCTTTAGAACTTGTTGAAGTTCGATGTTGAGAAAAGTGGTTGATGTACCATTCTAATTAGGGCACGCGAGAAAATTAGCAAGCGCAAAATGCGAAATCAGTTCCGAACATCGCCAGTTTAATTAGTCAGGAGAATGCTGCAGTGAAAGCCATTCCTTTTTCTGCTCTAAAAGCGAAGATATCTTTCTTATAAACTATGAATCAGTGAAAAAATTGTGCTCTGAGTATAAGAGAAAAACATGAACAGACTTGGGATTTATTCAGCTTGTTTACGCCTATCAGTGAAAAAATTCTGTTCTGAGTAAAAGAGAAAAAATGAACAGACCTGGGATTTATTAAGCATGTTTCCGCCTTTATAGAGGTGAATAAATGACCCACGAAGTGAATTAGTTAGTAGGTATGTAGAAGATTGTCTGTAGACTTGCAAAATGTCATTTCCAAACAGTTGCTTTTTTTTTTTTGCACTTTTCGCCGCTTCAAGAGCCCTGTCCCCCCTTAAGGATGGCCTAGTAAAATACTTTGCCAAAAGCTGAAACAAAAAAATAGTGCGCCTAATAAATGTTTAAAATATAGGCGCAGCTTAATACTGGCACAAAACTGGGCACGAAAGATGACAACCACACATGTTTATTGGTAATGTCCTGTTATGGCCATCGAAAGAAACGCTAGTACAAAATGGGACGGCATTCTTGAAACTAAAACTTATTTAAGTACGCAAGCTAAATATTCTAGCTTGTTTAGTTTGTAGTTTCGCACCAATTGTGTGCTTGCGGAGGACTTGCGAGTCGACGTTAGAAGAAATGCATTGACTGAAGCTATGCACAGTGGTACCAGACCAGACAAGAAATACGACATGGGAAGTGGGACTTAAGATATATGCTTCAGTGAATGACATTCAAATGAAAACTATATGTTTTGAAGAGCTTCCCTACTCAGCGTTACCCTTGTAGTAATCATAGCTGAGTTATTTTTCTTTTCATTGTGTTTTATCTGAAATTTTGTTCTGAATTTCCAGCTGCAAAACGTTTGGGGTATAAGAACTAAACTAGAATCTTGTGCAAGCATAGATTTAATGGCTTTTCCAGTGGACTGACTTTGATAGCACTTCTCGTCGACGCGGCCTAATGTCAAGTAACGTCAGACAATGAGGTTTAAGAACGACTAGGCGCATAACTCGCTTCATATCTGCACCACGACTTCGGTGGCAAATAATGCAAGCCCCTTATCGAAGCGAAGGACACGTACCAAATAAAGTCGAGAGTGCTCTCGATCGGACTATAAGCAATAATTTTGCGGTTTACCCGTTGGTGAGGTAGAGGAGCTTACATAGTTCAATTAAAAAAAGAAAGCTTCAAATTATAAGGCGACTTATGTCACACCTTACCGCCACTACAAAGCGCTGAATCTTCGATAGCCATTACTACAACTTCATACGTGCAGTTCGCACTATCGTAATGAAACGTGGCTCGAAGTGTAACCTCTAATTAACGTTGCATTTTTCGACCGATAATAGTTGTCTTCCTGCCAAGGAGGAAGTCTGTTTAAACAACGTTTTTTTTTTTGTTTTTTTTTTTTTTGCTTAGCTTTTTTTTTCCCCCTAAGCACTTGTCCCATCTGGTCGCAAGGAGATTCGATGGAAACCAAAAGGGGTTGCTGGAAAGCGACAAGTTACGATAGCAAAGTTTGTTGCATTTTAATATGTTTGTACGCATTCACGAACGGGTGCTATAAAAAGACGGCGAAAAACATAAGTGCGCGTTCCTCTATCGCGATCATTTCGGACGCATCACAACGCTGTACCAACAGCTCCTGTGTTTTTTCTACGATCATGCGAGTTTTGACAGAACACACTTTGCAGCAAGTGGTTTCGTTTTCTATCACTAATGCCGCTGCGCAGTGCAGAAATCACGCCTCTCTCTTAATCATGTTAAAAAAAAAAATGCGGGGAGCACTTAAGATAGTACTTGCCGTGCAGGGGAATTCATTACTATTTTTAATCCACCGCGATTCACAGAATCTGCACCATTCGAAATAAATCCAACGCAATCACTCTTATTCCAAAGTAATACCACTTAAGACAGTTGTAGCCCACCAGAACCCAAACATAATTTACCATAATCTGTCCTATCCACCTCTTCCAAAATAGTCTACTGCAAACTACTAGACTCCGCTCTCAACGTAATGCAGCGAAATATACCATTAATCGGCCGCAAGTAGCCCTAATCCAACATTATGCAATGTATTCCACTCTTAATCCACCCTTAGTTCATCGCAATCTAACTTAACAGGCCGTGCTACAAGTTAATCCTGTACAATCCACCCTTAATAGATACAGTGCGCTGGAACTTGATCTTACAAAATCTACCAGAATCTAACGAAACACGCCCTTACCCTAATTAAATACAAGGTTAATCGAACGTGATTCACCATAATCCGGCCTTACGTCATATGCCCGTAAACTTTCAAATTTATATTTCCCTTTTGAATTTGGCGCCGGTTGCAGATTGGTCTCCAGGATGATGACGTCGCAGTCTTAATTGGTTGACCAATCTAAGGCTTTCAATACTAATGCCTGCCTGGCGTCGCGCAAGTACGCACATTCGAACATCCCATGTTCACGAGTCTTGTACAGCGTGACGCATGTGTTTATAAGCCTGTCCCGCACTGTGCCGCAGATCATCAAGGGCCAACACTACAACCAGTCGGTAGACTGGTGGTCCTTCGGCATCCTCACCTACGAGATGCTCATCGGCCAGTCTCCCTTCAACGGCACGGATGAAGACGAGCTCTTCTGGTCAGTCTGCAACGAGGAGGCCTACTACCCGAGGTTCCTCAGCCGAGAAGCCAAGTCCTTACTAGTCCTGGTAAGCACCCTAGCATTACTGCTAATTACTGAAAGACCTTAAGAGATGGCCCTCTGATCTCCCTGTTCCCCACTTAGTCCAAAGTGCTACTTGTGCAGTAAGCGTCTTTATCATCATCATTATCAGGCCGCTGGCTTTAACTGCAAATTACCAGTGGAAATTTTCAAGGATAGATTCGAATACAGTTTCAGATCGTAGCTGCAAATGCCTCGACCATGTATCAACCTCACAGGTAGCACAGAACAATAAATTGTGAAACCTTTATGTTAATTCCAGTAGCGCTGCGTAATTATTGAAATACTGCCCCACAGGTGGCTCAGTGGTTACGGTGTTGGTCTGCCGAACCTAACTAAGCGGGTTCAATCTAGGCCATGCCGGCCACTTTTCGATGAAAGCGAAAAGCAAGGAGCACATGCACTGCATGATGTCCTTAACCATAAAAAATTATTCCAGGCTGTCAAAATTTCTGCACCTTTCAACTACAGCGCCCCTCATAGACTGAGCTAATTTGGGACGTTAGATTCAGTGAATTAAACTACTGTAAGATTATTTTTTGCAAACACGGGAACACTTTAGACGGCTTTCGTGAAGTGAGAGCGAATGCATGAATGTCTCACTGCTGCGTGGCTCAGTCTAGTTAGGACGCTTGGATGCCGCTCAGTCAGTGTACATGGATTCGAACCCCATCGCAACGGACGTGTTTCGATGGAAACGAACCGTAAAATGATTCCGTCTGCTGTTCAGTGTCTGCACGTTAAAGATCCCCAGCTAGTGTGAATTATTCTACTGCCCTCCACTATTGTTTCTTCTTCCACCTTTCTCGTTTCCCTTATGGTGAGAATCAATTGTCCATCTACAGAGAAATATATTGCTCCATTCCTGAAGGTCAGTTTTCATTTTTTATCGTTATTTATTATGTCGCTGGTTGGAATCCCTGTGGCGATAGCCTCCAGCTTGATAGCAAGATCTGCGCTCTTTGCAACGAAAAATCGTTTTACACCCCTTCAACCCTATCAACGAAAGGTTGCATCAAAGTTTTTGGCATGAAAGAGGGAAAACCTAATACCACCTGGAGGCCTCCTAGTTATGCCATGCGAGAGAAAAAGGGAGAGCTAGAGCCTACGGGAAGAGAAAAGGAACCGCGACACAAAGAGGATAAAGACGAGAAATGGACAGAACGACAGGTCCTGGACAGGTATTCGTCCTGTTTGTGTCGCGGTTCCTTTTCTCCCACAACTATGTCGAACCAACTGGCCCAAAACTTCCCCCTGTTGAATCTACTGGAAAAGATCGCTCACTTTGTCGCTTTGGGTTAGCAGCAGATAAGCCCCAGAACTGCTCCAGGAATTAACTGAATGTTTCTTTTTCTATTCAACAAACTTCTCATGAAAAGAGATGCAGGGCCTTTCGCCGATTATGGGAGGGGCCCTTACCACAAAGATATGTGTTATGCATGCCATTGTAGCACTCCCCAATTCAGTGGTTAGAGAGCCGCTAGATGAGGACTGTTGTGACGGCTAAGTTTTATGACCATCGGTCGGCCTCAGAAGTAACGCTAGCCGATGTAATTTCGTCTAATGGTCATAAAGTGTCCTAAAAATTAGCAAACAACTTTATATGCGCAATTTCAGAAATGTGGTCTACGTTAATTGAAGACATTGTTCTGACGATGTGCTCTGCCAAGCATTATTATGGTGCTAAAAATAAACACTATTACGCCCGAAATCGTAAACATTATAAAACTTTTACATTCTGCCCAAATCTATTTGGCCCCGGATGCCCATTGGCTACGCAATAGGAACATACTTCCCTTGACTCAGTGCTCGGCTTCTGCGGGATGAAATGCTTGAGTAATTTGTCTTGCTTTTAGCCCACCTTGTGTGAAGGTCCGCAGTATAGGCTTTACCTAAGGCACATTTAAGTCCCTCGCGGAGTAAGGCCCAGTCATGAATTTTATTTTAATTCTGCCCTCCGCACAGAGGCCTGCACAAAGTTATATAAATGTTATTATTATGAGTATTCACTTTTCATTGTGGACTCGCTTACAGAAGCTAGGGTTGCTTTCTGACAGGCTGAATCCGTAATTACCGCTTGTGAGGCAGACAAGCGCGCTATTGTAATGCGCATTTCTGCGTGTCTGTGTGGCTGACCAGCGATGCACTATTCCTTTCGTGCGCGACTTTCCATTCCGAGTGAAAACAAGTATTTTTGATTTACATACTCAATGAGCGCGGTGGATGTCTTTTGGGCGTTTAGAACGTCCGAGGGATGTCCACGGGAGTTTCAATGCCCATTGAATAGCAAGGCCTGATCCTAGCACACTCAGTTGGTTGGTTTCACAACGAAAAATGCCAATGGTCAATTTTCTACAAGCATGAACAATAGGTACCAGAAACTCCAAATAGCTGAAAACAGCTGTTAATACATAATGCAGGATCCCTGAAATAAGCAATATTAAATTGTGCGATGATTCAATACCGAAGTGCGCGTGAAGCAAGAAATAAAAAAAAAACGTTGGTACACGTGTAAAAATCTGCAAGCATCATAAGGGCGGAAGTCGTGTTACCATGCTCAACTCGCCTCTACTATTTGTCTGAAATAACTCAATCAATCAATCAATCGGTTCTACTTAAGTTAATGACAACCCAGAGGGCTATGGAACGAAAAATGGTAGGAGTAACATTAAGAGATAGGGAGCGTGCAGAGTGGGTCAGAGACATAACTCAAGTTACTGACATTCTATAGTGGAAATTAAGAAGAAGAAATGGGCATGGGCAGGACATGTAGTGCGAAGAGAGGATAACCGATGGTGCTTAGGGTAACAAACTGGATTCCAAGAGAAGGAAAGCGTAGCAGGGGGCGGCAGAAGGTTAGGAGTGCGGATGAGGTTAAGAAGTTCGCAGGGGTCATGTGGATGCAGCTTGCACAGAACCGGGTTAATTGGAGAAATATGGGAGAGGCCTTCGCCCTGCAGTGGGTATAGTCAGCCTGATGATGATGATGATGATGATGATGATGATGATGATGATGATGATGATGATGATGATGATGATGATGATGATGAATCGATATAAATAGCGTGCCAGTTACAGCACACTCGTAGAAAAGTCAGCGAGTTCGTAATCTATACAATCTTGTACATAGCACTTTATTGGCTAAAACGGTCGGGGAGGGGCTGTTTTGTTTCACCCTAAATCACTCGTTATCTTGATGGCAGGCATTTTGAGCTTCAGCACCGTGACTTATATATTTTTCAGTAATCCACCCTGCACTTGAACACATGTCCCGAAACGTCGGAGAAGCAATATTCTTCTCACGCAAACGTGCAAGACCGAACAACCTAGCTGTGTTCGGGAAAGTTGCAGTTTTTGGTCATTAGCACAAATGGCGTTGTTGGTTCAGTTGGTTTTGAGACGCTTTCCCGCTGATAGCCTGGCTTCTCTCCAAAGCCATGAACGTGGTACCTTACGTTTCATGTCTCGCATATAGATGTCTTTCATAAAAAATAAAAAATGGTGAAAGTCAAGCTGTCAGCCTCCTTTAGCCCATTTAGTCTCTGTAACAGTCCTCTATGTTTCGCCTGACATGAAATGGCTTGTCCGTGCGAAGCATGTTATGTGCAAACTGCAAGCTTCATACTTAATGCCCCCTCCCGCGATTTCAAAAAGAACTCGATTTCGCGGACAGGATTGCTTGAAAACCGGAGGAAGAGCACTGCTTTGTATAGCAGTGAGCTGTTTCTGGGCTGTCGTCGTCCAATGTTTGCTGTAATTGTTACCTACCGTAGAAGGCCGCAGGTGTATAAGTTAATGAGAAACTATAAAAGTTATCGTGTGCGTGGAGAAAATAGGCACGCAGCCAGAAACGAAAATAGGGGATGTTGGATTGCAATGCACGGTGTGTGAAAGTTCCGAGACGATTATGTCAATCTGGTGTCAGACCTAAACAGAAAATTTATACCACTCATACAGGCCACTGACCATGAGCATGCTTACTCAGGAGTGTAGTATACGGTGAAAGTATGTGGTAATCTAAAGGACTGAAAAAAAAAGGAAAATAGAAAAAAATAGAATGAGGGAAAAAAAACTGTGCCTGTGCTTTTACGGCGTTCTGATTGGCCAAGGCGGGATGCGTCCCTACCTGCCATCTGCAATGCCACACTTGAACGCGCGCCAAGGAACGCCACGCGACAGGAGCGATGGTGTACCGTCCAAACTCACAGTTGCCGGAGAAAGTGTGATAGATACTGCGCCTTTCCTTTCCTAGCTGTAAACCAGTTATAATTATATGTAGCACTGCAACGAATGCCGATAAAAGATGCTAACGATGGGAGGCAGGTTATAGGATAGAGGAAGGGTAGGCTTTCGCCATTTTCCTCTTACGAGACATCTAAGAGACCCAAATTTTTTTTCGCTATACAGGAACATTTTATTGGCCGGAAAGAATGATATTCGGGTATTTGCAAACGTATGACAACGAAATTAGTCACGTGAAAATGAGACGTACACACTCATGCGGTAACTTTGTGTTTTCTATTCCGCTCAGATTTCGTTCACGTACTACGCCATTCAGCTCTGCATTCGGTGCATGCGTTGCGATTATTAAGGACTCTAGATTTACACCTAGTGCGATAGTTAGTATTGTGTGTAAATCCTCCCCATTATACTGTCTGCACTTTTACTTGCAAATTCGCCCTCCGGGAGAGCACACTGCCACGGCCGCTCGATCACTGCACTATAGTCCACTTCATTAGCAGCGAGTTATATTAAAAAATGCGCCTCTGAATATTGCCTATATGCCCGTACAACAGACACGTGTTTACGTTTCTTCATTTTCTTCCTTTCTTTCATCATGATGACTGCCATGAAACAAAATCGATCAGTTACTAATAGAAAGCTCATGGTATTATTGTAATGGCTGTGGCTAAAGGTACGTCCGACGGACCCGATCAATGGTCTTAAAGGTACGTCCGACGGACCCGGTGCGTTTTTGTTCGGGATACGACGGACGGATCCGGGAAATATTTTTCAGAGGTACGGCGGACGGACCCGATCGGTAGGGTTCTTCCGACGGACCCAACGCATTTTTCTCCGATCTGGGCCTTGGGATCCGTCGGGAAAGCCGGACGGATCCGAGATCCCGGACGGATCCGAGACATGGTACATTGACCTTGTCCGAGATCCCCAGATGTGGTTGTAGCAACAATATGGTAGCCATATGTAGCCAAATCGAAGTTGGTATGAGGTGTACTACGTGCGAGGTGCAGGAAGTATGTTACTACTGCATGCGTGAAATGTGAAATTACAAAGAATAGTACAGTGGCAAGAATAGTGCCTAGAATGGGTGATATACTACTTGATGGCATGATGATAGGTTTACGTGAGTTGGACCGCGGCAGGGTCGCAAGCACGACCAGCGCAAGCGCATGTAATCGCGGTGTTGACGGCCAGCCCGCGGCCCGCACGCCCGCTCATTCCTCGTTATCATGTGGATTAACGTCTACGACGGTCGTTATAGTTATGTAGTTTTGATTCTTCAAAGTTTCCTCACTTCTATCTGTGATGAGATGTGTCACGTAACGCATCGCTTTCTGCTCGCATTGAGGTTTGGTGCTGCAAGTTATACGTAGTCGCTGAAAAAGCTGGGTGCCGCCGGAGTGTCTCCAGCCCAAGCATCGCGTCATTCGTGTTTGTTGGAGGTGTGGTTTGTGCTTACCGTGAGATGCTGTGATGTACGGATTACGTCCTACTAGAGTGCTGTGTGAGACTACGAAGAGTGCTGTGATGAGTGCGCCGATGTCTGGACGGACATCAGTGTGTCCGTTTATGATCGGCGATGTTGCACGTGCATGTCAGTGTTTATTAGGTGCAGTGGTAATTTATTTACACGCGCTGTGCAACAATCAGACGAAAATAAGTCATCGACAATTTTTTAGCCTGCACTACAGAGCTCAAAACTCGGAAAATGGGAATGCACATGATGCAGTTTTCGCATGTTGGAGTGGACCGAAAAATAAGTGCCCAGCCCACACCGCCGGGATGCGCATTACTACAGGTGAAATGGTTCAGGTTTCTGTAAAATAGCTGCCTGGCACAGCACCTTCCTAAATTTTCAGGCTTTGTACTATTGTTGAAGGCCACTTTATCATTAATAAAGGAACGAATATGCTTTATGTGTTAATGACTAGTACTTTTTCAACATATGTTCATTTATTTTTCCCTTAGTTTCCTTTGTTTTTCATGGTAGACAAACACAAATAGTACACTTTTAAACTTGTCAGTCCAAAGCTGAACATGAATATCTGCCATACATGTGACAGCTTTAATGCTAGAAAGGTTGACGTGTATAGCATGTACGTAAACGCTGCGACATCTTAGTGGCACGTTCGGCTACTTGCCCCAAGGTCGTGATGTTTAATGCCAGTGATGGCAGTCGCACTTTGGTGCAGGTGAAATGCAAATGCTTCTGTTTCCTGCAAGATGTCAACGCAAAGTACAAAGCCTGGGCAGTTAAATTAGTCTGGAGCTCTCCACTACGGTATTTTTCATAGCTACATATGTCACTTTAGGATGTGAAACCCTACTTGCCATAGGTAGGCTGCATTGTTTTTTAGATTTTGTAACCTCTCATCTATGTTTTGCAACATTTGGCTAATTTTAGTTCTCAAACAGTTGTTAAAGATGAAACCGAAGCAGTTCTTGGCATGGTTTCCTGCTTGGATTAATTTGCTAATTGCAGTTCTTTGAAACTTGCATCAATGCTGGACAGTTCAAATAGCAGGCAGTTGAATTACAGAAATGATGTGGATCGTGCATAACAGTTCAGACAAATGGAAAGTAACGGTCCCCTCCTTGCATGCATAGGTGCCCTTAGACAAATACATGCCCGGGTGTGTGATTGTGACTCATATCAAGGGTCAACAGAAGGCCATGTGGAGCCAGTGTGATATTCTTCATGAAGGCTAAAGTAGAATTGTACAACAGCTGCTGTACCATGCAGAAAACAATTGATCGTTTAGTGTATGATTAACTGACCATGAATAGCATCTTACTCAGAGTATGATGTGATATATATCTGGTTTAGCATCCCAAAATAACTACGGCTATGAGGAACACGATAGTTGAGGGCTCCGGTATAATTTCGACCACCTGGGGTTCTTTTACATGCACTGACACCGCACGGTGTATGACGGCTTATTGTTTCGCCTCTATTGAAATGCTCCTGCTCTGACTGGAACCAAATCTGCATCTTTGGGTTCAGCAGCCAAGCACTAACTACTGAGCCAGCACAACGGGGCCAAGTATCAAAATGCATGCCATTACATTTCCTTCTAGCCTGTGGTTTTCTTCACAGAACTAATGTATACAAGGAAAAGTAAATAGCAAGAAAACACTAGTTTTATTGCACATTATATTCACATTTCAGCAAACATTCTCTAGGAAAAAAATTCTCATAATGTTTGCATGGAAACCATGAACATCTTACAAAAACAAAACAATGCACTTACTCCACTCCAATTATTAATGGGCAAGGTTGCATCTATGCTACTACACTGCACTTATCACAAAACCACAAGCCCCATCTGCTTTGGCCAATCACTTGATGAAACTAACGGAGACAGATGTCGCACACCACAGACTGGTCGTCTCGCAACATATCTCTGCATATGTTGCATTTCAATTTCATGCCTTTCCACTTAGCTTCAACTGTTCCCAGCATTACTAGTCACCCATCTTTTCTGAAATTCCTTTTTACGCTGTTGGGATCAGCATCCTTGTTAACGATGGTCTCTGGAATTTTCGATGCTATCATTTTCACATCTTCCTCATCTGGAAGAATGAAGGAAATGACAAGCTTTGAGCAGAAAAAAAAATTAGGGAGACTCCTAATCTCTACCTGTAAGGGTATGGTGTGCCAGCGTTAATGGTTCTTGTCTGCAGATCCCACTGTGGATTCCCGTTAATTTACATGCCCTTTGCTACAAACATAATTACTAATTCCTTAATTCATGTCTCTGTTATCTCAGATATACTCATTAGCATACGGTCGTAGGCTGCCCTGTTAGGTGATAGACAACCTGGCATAGACCTCTGTAAGCCTCAACCTTTCTTAATTGGAGCTGAAACGTCCCAGAACATATTTCAAATATAACTTTGTAAGCTTGACTTAACAGCTCCTGCCATGTCATGTGGCCTCGTGACATTTGGCTCGTGGCACTTTTGGCTCGTGGCACTTTTGGCTTGTGCACAGGGGTCATCCGTTAAATACTGGTTAACATGCATGAAAAATACATTTTCACACAAACTGGTGGCAAATGGTCAAGTGGTGCACTGCAGATTCTGAAATGTATACCTATATGCATGCAAGGATCGCATCATCACATAACATGATCAAGAGTTCTATCAGTACCTGTAGTTACATAGCATTTCAATGCCCATTAAAGGACTACCTCAGACAATGGTTGTTGTTACCACAAGACCTGTTCTAACAAAGTACTGACACCATTCCACTGAGCGATGGACATGTATATGCATACCCTAGATAGCTCATGATTGTGGATCTCATTTATTTCTATTACTTCCAAGGAGTTCCTGTCGTCAGAGACCCTACACTTTATGAAATCGGGACAGTTGTCTTGAAAGGTGATGAAAAGAAATAACCAGGTTACCTTGATGCAATGCTAAATTACAGAGGGTGAATATGCTGCATGAAGATACCAAGAAGCTTGTACAAAGAAAAGTGAGAGTGAAATGGCAGGATTTTTGAAACATTGAAATAAACTACAAACTATACTTGTCAAACCTGTCATTAAGGAATGGAAATCATGCAGTAATCAAAAACACAACATGGAGGCCATTTTAGGTCATCTTCACAAAACACATACCCACACCTCACACACAGCTTCATACCTATGAAAGAGGACAAACCAATATGCAAGGAGTGTGGAGATGAACTAACAATAAACCATATTTTACACGTGCGTCATAGTCGAGAAAATAAGAGGAAACATTTTGTACAATTTTGCAACAGATCCCTTTCCATCCCAGCATGATCCTAGGAAATAAATAAGCGAGTAAGTGTCCTGTTTAAGTTGTTGCGCATTTCTCTTATATACTATGCAGAACCAACTAGCCCGACAACACGCTCTTCTGAACTGTAATCCTAGGAGAGACGTGCAAATTTCCTGCATTTTTGGTTTCTTAAAATGTTCCTAAGCAAGCTACATCCTAAAGAACATTTTAGTCATAACACACAAATAAATACATTAAACCTTGTTCTTGGTGCATGGCAGCATTAGTCGCTTATGCACCATAAAAATCAACACAATGCTGTAAGGTATACCTTGGTTAGCTATGTTATATGAGACAAGCTTTCGGTCTGGTGTGGTCCTTATTCACGTGAAAGCGCTGTCATGAGGGTCTATGTCCCAGCGATCGGAAAGTGACCTATTCCAATAATTTTACAAACTGAAGGCAATTCTACAGATTTCTAAAGACTGGAGTGCTCAACTGTTTTATCAACGTCCGCCTGCTTTGACAGCCTGGAGTGAAACTGTTGAAGAGAATACATTTTTGAACATTTAACGCGTTTCTGGAGGCGTTGCTTTCAATTACGGGGCCCACAAAAAGCAGCTGTATGACAAACGCCGCCTAGGTAGGCTTTCTAGCAAGACAGCGGTGTAGCGTGGAAAATCGCTCCACCGGTCCATCGCTGGCGCGGCTGACTTGACAGGCGAACTGTTCAAACTTACAGCTACTGACCACACCTGAAACACTGAATTGCGCATGATCAAGGCAGAATTTCTCTAACACTGAGCACTGGTAGCTATCGATTTCGCGCCCAAAACTGTGAAAATCTGTCCTCTCTTCGATCATTGATACGTCCACGGTTGAACATTTATGCGCCTCGGGGTAGGCCAGCCGTTGGAACATGGATGCGTGGTTGTAGCAATGATCACTTGCATGGCGCACTCTGCAAAATTCCAAGAGTCAGCTTCTGCAACGAAATGTGCAGCGCACATTTTCTACCGCGTACCCAAGTCCGGCGATGCATGCATATCGATCCCGATC
Source organism: Amblyomma maculatum (assembly GCF_055883805.1). Lineage (NCBI taxonomy): Eukaryota > Metazoa > Arthropoda > Arachnida > Ixodida > Ixodidae > Amblyomma > Amblyomma maculatum. The sequence goes on from NC_139352.1 coordinate 40,677,988, forward strand.
GTTTCAAAGCTGCGCGGCCGTTCAGTCGGGTCATGCTAACCTCGAGCATGCGGGTGTTTAAACTACGTGTACGCAAAATTCAACGACAAGAAAAAGATGCAGGCTAAGCACTTTAGTCTAGTCTTCCCCTAAATACCAAAGAACATTGCTGTTCACAGGGAATTCGGATCATTCGCGCTTCCGGCTTTCCGGTTGTGCACTCTTGCGGTGCGGTGCAGTAGGTCTTCGCTTCGACGAGTCGATGTGCAGTGCAGCTCGCCGCAGTAACAGCGGAGGCCTCTAGTAGATTCGGCATGTCTTCTGCCACGGCTCTGAGGTAGAATTTAAACGAAGAATTTAGCTAGAAGCATCCTGTTTCCTCGGTCTGCATGTGAGGAACGAGCATAATGCCATTTCACATACATACTTTGGACTGCCGAATATGTTCTGCATGGCGAGGTGTGTATATGTTGTGCCGGCGCTAGATCTTCGGAGGTCGATGCAGGACCTAAGACAGCGTAAATGCTAGGAGTAACTCGCTTACATTACGGGCAGATCGAGGTAATAGTTTAGTGCGAAGCGAAAGCTGCTCGTGAATGTGCGTATCTCGATGCCAGCTGGTGAAGCTGGTGCAGTACGTAGCATCGCTTGCAGCTATGTGCGTGACAGCGATGCTTGCCGTACACAACCCTAAGTGAAGACCGTGATCTATGTTAGAACGGATGCACTCTTCGTAGCACCTCATCGAGAGTCGCGGCTAGCTGATATCATAGAGGCTATAAGATTCATTCACGCGTAGCAAGCGGAATGTGGCCGCGTTCGACGTGCATATAGCCATGAGCCTGTATATCGACGTCCGCCGTATCTTTACGAGAATCGAATGGATACGTCGGACGTACCTTTAGACACTTCGTATTGTAATTGGTAACCTTCAGACGAACGTTGTTTGCCGTTACGAATAGAAATCCCATGACAAAAGCAAAGATGCTAATTATACCTTCATACGCGAACGATGATCGAATGAAGGTTACAAATTTCATGCAACTATCCTTTCGTCGTGCGATTTCCACTTGTAACGACAAAAGCTCCCTTGAAAGTTACAAAGTTCACTGTCCTTGCCTTGAAATTAGTAATTAACCGATTGATTTTGGTATGATGATGAAAGGACTTCGCCGGAGATGCATTGAAAGCTGACACATGCTAAATAATTAGTCAGCCATTCGAAAAGCAAATAAGTTTTGGAAGGTTAGACCTCAATGCAACGAGTTCACAAGTAAGAAAATAGCAACACCAATATCAGACCGACTATGTGCAAGCAGTGCAAGTGCTATGCATAAGCCTAAGTTACAGGGCTCTAGAATCTACCTAAGTGCTCCACTTTCTAATGCATATGCATAGGTTTCTGTTGACTTTCACCAGATCATGTCTTCATCTGGCCTCGGTGGTTCAGTGGTAGAATACTCGCCTGCCACGCGGGTGGCCCGGGTTCGGTTCCCGGCCGACGCAGATTTTTTTTTTTTTTTTTTTCGTAGTACGTTTAACCCCACCTACGGAGGCTGCGTTTCGATAGGGTCGAAACGGAAGGCCACCCGTGTGTTCTGCGGTGTCAGTGCAGTGAAAAGACCCGGTCGAAATTTCCTAAGCCCTCCCACTACAGCGTCTCTCATAGCCTGATTCGCCTCAGGACGTTAAACCTCGTAACCATTAACCTTATCGCGTCGTCTTATCTTGGCAGCCATGAGCATTGCATTTGCAGGATATGTGGTATGCAGCGCCGGTGTATTTGCGGTCTTGTTTCTCGAGCACTCGTAGAAGATACGTTCTACTGCGAACCTGACTTGAATCTCGAGCCAATCATTCTAAACGAATCGGTTCTACTCGAATAATTTCCAAAATGCACTGTTCTAACGATATCCAAATTTTAGAATATTCGCACACCCTGTCATTCACCATGCCACAAGGACAAAACCATCCCGCTTAGCATTCACTACATAGCCACAGAAAACGAACTACTCTTCGCATTTGTGATCCAAGTTTCAGTCTTGTACACACATCATAAGCCGCGGCTGCGTTTCGATGGAGGCGAAACGAAGTGGCGTCCGTGTGCTGTGCGATGTCAGCGCAAGTTAAGATCCCCAGGTGGTCGAAATTACTCCGGAGCCCTCCACTACGGCTCTTTCCACTTTCATTCCCACCTTCCTCCCCTCCCTTACGGCGCGGTTCGGGTGTCCACAGAGCAAGTGTGACAGTTACTGCGCCTTTCCCTTCCTGTAAACCAATTATTATTATTATTACACACATTGCACATTCTCTTTATTGCCATTATAATTGGATGAACTAGACCTGTTAGCGTCATATATTTACAGCGGGGCAGGGAAGTAAAACGGAATTCGCTACTACGGCGTGAGCAGATTGATCGCGGCGCACATGATAAATCAGTCGACGGCACTGGCGGAAAGGCCTCATGTGAGTGGCATCTACCGATCCGTTCTTGATCAAAAAACTTTAACCGTGGTAAAAAAGAAAAACATCCCCCGGCGTGTGTGAACCTCAGTCTACGGCCTCAGTCGTCTTTCTTGCGAGCTCTGTCGATCAGCTTGAGCTGGTCACCGGGCGTCAAGCAGGACAGCGCATTTGCAGGGGAGGAGAGGAGTGGCATTCGCCACCGCGAAAATTTGTCAAGCCGAATAAAAAAATTACCGAGAATGTAATCAGACTGGAGACGTGTTTCCCGAGAATTAATGCAGCCCAAGCTCTCACAGCTGTATCTTATTTGATTTTATTTGTTCTATCTTCGTCAAAATAAGTGCCACAACGCCGTAATGAGCAATCAAAATAGGCTTTAATCAAAATTCTTCCCCCCTCTCCTTCAGTGTTGTCTACGATACCCTATTCCTTATTAACGTCCTGACAACGACCTGGTTGTATATGACCGTAGTAAACCAGTTAACTTAACCATAGCAGTTAACTTTTTTATTCTTACGCTCAGTGATTAGTTATAATTGGAAGTTTTCAGCCCTCCATTAATAACAGCCATATCACTTGACCGGATTTCTAACGCAGAAGGACGAGGATAATAGAAACTAAATGGGCAGGGCACAGCGCTTCGGGGACACTTCTATGTCCTCGTGCGTCTCCGCTTCCAATACGTTAAAACGTACACCGACAAGTCTTCAAGGACTTTCTTGCACCGCATAACTTTTTTAAAATTTCGAAAACGCGATTGCCTTGGGCGCTACAAAATAAAAAAAAAATTGCCATTAGTTGCGATTTTCGAAAAGCGCGCGTCTACGGCGTTATGCGCAGCGTCGCTTTTCGGCGCGCGCTTTTGAAAAGGTGCGCACGGAGGCAGAAATTCGTTGGGCAAAAACACCGAGTGATGTCGCGTTTTCAGAATTATAAACGCGAGCTACGTTCCTGCTCCTTGGGGGTGCATTTCACAACTATCGAGTAGGGATGAAAAGCTGCACTCGCTCCGCGTCAGCGCTATCACTAGCTGCAGAAAACAACTGGTCAAGAATTTTGCTGTGTTAATCACACGGCCACCCTTCCAGACCACACATTGCAAGTGTGCTGAAGCACTAAAGGTTCCAGAAAGCACTGTATAATGTGCAGTAGAGAAATGCGAAAGCCTGAAGCGGTACTGCTGCGCACGGTACATCGCGCGCCCCTTGTAGTGATTTTGCTAGCAATGCCAGCGCTCATGCCGCACAGTGGAAATTTCCTTCCCCTGGGGCGCGTTCGTTGCAGTGCTCCTGCAGGTGTGGAACTGGCTGAAAGGTGTCGCTTCTGTCACGTGACGTTCCCATATTCACGAGACATTCTCAGGCCACTTCGCGTGACCTGTCATGTGATGCTCTCATATAGTCACGTACGTGATGATCGTCGTGTCATTAATTAAGGAGACAACTAATCACGACTTATTTATACATTAACGAGATGGCGTTTAAGCAATGCGTGACGTACGAGACCACATTGACAGGAAGAACTGGGAGGGTGACAACATAGCCCGGGCTTGCTTAAAGCGGAGCTTACCGTATTTCTACGTATATAATCAACCCCTCCCCCCTCCACGATATCTGGGCTTTAAATCTCTTGCTCACTCGCTTGCCAAGCCGGAGTTGTCGAAGTCCCAAGGTAGCGGGGCGTCTGTGGCGCGAGCATAGGCTTCTTGTGTTCATAACGCCAAAAGCCGGCTGAAAGCGACCCCGATAACTCTATCAGCGTTTTGTTACGTGGACCTGGAATCAGCTGTTATTCCGCGGATGTCGGCAAATTTCGCAGGTATCGCGGACACGCGTTGGGTGCAAGCGACATATGTGTGGCAGCCATAATGAAGGTCGCGAAATAAGTTTGAAGATGGATTCCACAGGCTGAGGTTGAAGGGAAATGTAATCGCGTTTTCCGAAGACCTTTGTCGTCTGCAAAATACGCGCCGGTCTCGTCAAGAATCGCCATGAAAACGGAGTTTTCTTTTCAAACCTAAACACTCCCCCCCCCCCCCTTCCCTCCCCTATTCGACATTGCGTTCGTGAACACGGGTAGTTAGAATTGAGTAAGTAAGGTATATCTATGTCGGGTAGTCTTCCGCATAATGTGGCAGCTTTCGACTACACGCAGATAACAGGAGTGCATATGTATAACGGGTTTAGTGTTTATAAAGGAGTCGCAGACACGTACGCGATGACCTACAAGGGTAACCGCAGACGGATGCATTATTGCTGTCGAGTCATAATAGCCCTATGAAGTCAGAGCGTATAGGTGTCCTGTTGTTTGATGCTGCGTAGGAATGCCTACCGAATATTTTATTCGCTCTCACCCTCTTTCCTATATTTCTTGGCCCCCCACAGTCACAAATGACCCGGCACTGTCCGCAGCCGTACTATGCATAAAATGTCTCCCTCTTCCCTCGTATTTGTCTGGGTACGATTTGGGACTCGCTGTGGTGTTGCTGCCGCCGGTAATTTTAACAAAGTATCAACATATTTGAAAAGTTGCTAATAAAGAATACGATTCGATAAGACTACAGACAACTTTGGTGGCACATACCTTGCTTGTTCCTGGGCAGGAAAGCAAGGATATCCTAGCGGAAATAAGGAATGGACAGGATCAAAAGGTCTCTCAGGGCAACGAAGTGGAACTTCTCGAGAGAGAGTAAATATACACAGCGGTGGGTGGCAAGAAGGGGCGTGGACAACCGGGTTCAGCGTCCCAAAGAGAGTCGGGCTATGAGAGGTGCCGTAGTGGAGGGATCAGAAAGTTTTGACCTCCTGAGGTTTCTTAACATGCACTGACATCATATTGCTCACGGGCCGTGCCTTGCTTTTTCGCCTCCATCGAAAAACGGCCTGGATTCGATCCCGCATCTTTGATTACAGCAGTCGAGCATCCTATAACCAGCGCGCTACAGGAGCGGGGCACGTGGGCGGATGAGAACTCGGAGGCGATGCGGTGGCCACAGCTGGTGTACAGTCTTAAATGGAACTAAATGGGCGGGACCCTAGTCCCGCGCAGTGGACATGGCCAAGCCAAGATCAGGTTGATGGTCACGGTGACACCTCCCAGTCGAAAAAATCATTGGAACCTATTCAAATCTCGAATGGGTTCCAATTGGAATTCCCATTCCATCTGGAACCCATTGTAGAGTCCATTAAGAAGTCACACTCCAAATGGATAGTTCAGTTGGTTCCATTTGGAGCTCTAGTATTCCAACTGTTCCAGTTGGATAGGCCAATTGGATATGCTACTTGTGCAGATTCTATAGAGTGCCATTTGTACATAGCTATAGTCCTAATAAGTTCATGTTCCAAATGAAAACTCAGTTCGACGAATCTGTGCCAACTGCACAGCCCAATTGGTCAAACTCATTGCATCCAATAGGTCTTACCATTTGAGTACAATTGGTATGTCCAATTGCAGTAAGTGCATCCATGGGCACATTCGCATATTTCACAAAGAAATCCAACACAATATTCTGTTCACAATAACTATTAGCAGCTTAACCTGTTAAACTAAATTCATCACCTGCACTATTGCTGCAAACAAAATAACTGCACTCAAATGGCAAGTCACTGGCCCCAGCATAGGATGAGTGGTGTATATAAGCAGGAGCAGAAGTGTTTTTGCTGGGTGTATGTAGTGTTCTCGTGTTATAGCTAGTTACTGTGCAACTGTATATTGTTCTTGTGCGTGATGTGCGCTTCCTGTACTCCTTAATTTCCATCAAGCATGTAATTATCAGTTTCCACATGCCTAGTAAACACGTAAATCGTCAGTCAGTCTTCCTTTTGTCCCAATTGGATCCCACCGGTATATCCTGTTGGACCCATTGCACGCAGTTGGTGTGACCAATTGGATCCAGTTGTGTGCAGTTGGTCTCATTATTGGCTGCAATGGGTTAAGTGTCCAAAAACACAATTGGTGCCAGCTGGAAAACCAAATGGTTCCAATTGGAAATTCCCAATTGGTTGTAATTGTCTTTTTTGACTCGCAAGATATATGGCTGATTGCTTTACGCTCCTTTCTCGCTCAGCTGCTGGACAAGAACGCTGAGACACGGCTCGGCATGCCGGGATGCCCTGCGGGTGACGTGTGCGACCAGCCTTTCTTCCGAAGCATCCAGTGGGACAAGCTGGAGAGGAAGGAGATCGAGCCGCCGTTCAAGCCGAAGCTGGTAAGAAGAGACAGACGCGGTCTTCGTTACATAATTTTTCGCCTTCTGGACGCCATCTGTCGATGTTCTCAGTCAGCCCGACTGGTCCGGAAGAAGCCATTTTTGTTTATTTTCTCCATACTCTATTACCCTTCTCAAGAAGGATGTCATTCCCCTTGCGTGCAAGCAGTATTTTTTATCAGATTTTAATATTTTCCTCAAACTTAACAGCTGCCATATCATGGACTTCATCCAATCGTTTATTCGAGGCTCCCGTAACTTTTAGGCTGCGTCGAATATTCGGCACACTGTCTCGCTGACGTCACCTCAACTATTTTGTTGCGCGGTAAACTCTCGTCTTCATTTTACCGCCCCTAAAACAAGCGCACTCAGCGAAAAACTAGGCATCTTCTACCAATTTACTTTCCTATAGGCACCGTGCAGAAACCCAGGGGGCAGCACTCGCGGCGAACAGGCAGCGCCACGAGTGAGCGCCGGAACAGTTTGATAGGGAGATGCGCGGCCGCCTAGGCAGGGCGCGCGCTTGAAAAGGCGGCCTGCGCAACGAAATGGTAGCAGTTTTAGCCAGCTCGAGCGACGTAGCGAAGCACAAACGATGCGAGAGCCACACGGCACAAGACGCAGAGACAGAGACGAGCCCTGGCCGCCCGCTGGGCGTTTATTTCTAGGCTGGAAACACGCGAAACGGAAGACGACAGGAGAAGCGCGCGCAGTTGGAAAAGGCCGAGCAATAAACACGGTAAAAATGTAGAAAAATACAAAAAAAAACATTTGTGGCGAACGCCCCTCGTCCCAAGTGTAGTACAGCTTCACAAAGGCCAGCTCGAACGCCTCAAGCTGAGGTGGGTGAAAAAAAAGAAAGCTGCGGGGAATCGAGCGGCCGAGAAGGGTGGAACGAGTATGGGAGAAGAATAGGAATGAATGAAGCTGTAGTCGAAGAAGAGAAAAAAGCCTAAAAAAAAGGGGACAAGCCTGAAAACTCGAGAACGCGATTACCGGGGCCTGAAGATGCCGCAGGCACTGATATTACACAGACGGATTTTGAAGAGCTTAAGCTGTTTTCTGGTGAGGCGGTTGCCACTTTTCTCGACGATAACGGAAAGGATGGCAGATGGCACGCGGTCACTGATACAGCGACACAGCTATGAGAATGGAAACTGCCTTACAGCACCGCACAAACGATCTACAGTTTCCAATACACATTCATGTCTTCCTCTCTGTCACATATCAGAATTGTACCATGCTTAATTTTCTTTTTCGTTGAAAGAACGTCCTGCCTCATCCCGACTTGAATGCTAGTTTTCTTTCGTTTTTTTTTTAACGATCCTTAATGCCTCTTTAACGGTACTTTCAAGTCCTCTGCCACAAAATTAAGTTTTGACAGGGGAAGGTAACAGGTGGCAGCCAGCCGCCCGACAACTTGTTTGGAGCAGGATGGCATGTAATGAATGCAAGATCTGTTCAGAGTGTCCACTAATAAGTAAAAAAAAAATCATTTTTTACTTATTTTTTATTATAGTCTTGATTGAGCAGTATCGCATGAGAAACAGCTTATCATTCGAGGTTCAACAACTCAGTAGACATCGAAATGTCATTAAAACAACTAAATGAATAAAGCGTATGGAATGGCACCTCCTGAATCACATCTACAGAGGAGGGCGAAGTGGACAGCGAAGGATGGCGAGGAAAAAAAAAATATCAGGCGGGGGGACGGACAAAGGAAGTCGCCCAAGAGGAGAAGGAAAGTAGCGGCATAAGCGTGGAAGGAATGGGTGTGGAAAGAAGAAAAGGAACGAGCTGAGAGGAGGAAAAAATAATGAAAGCAAGCAAGCAAGCAAGCAAAAAAAAGTTGCCAAGGCAAATTCGCGAAACTAATGCGCAAGACATAATAAATGCGCCATTTAAACACTCCATTCCTGTTGATTACTCTCTGCATTGTACTGGTGCTTATGCAAGCTATCGTAGACAGGGAAATATAGACCACAGGACAGCATAAATTAAAAGTATGCAATGAACAACTGCATCCACGAGCGCCGCCCACAGGCGCACACGGCGGTCCCAGTAGCGCTGATGCCTGTGAGCTGCCCAATTTCTTTAAATATATATATATATTTTTTGCGGGTTAGGAAAGGATGCTAATGCAGGTGAAGGTATAGTCTGTCCTCTTTCGGGAAAAATGCTTCGCGGTAAATCTGGACGCGGCAATACCCGGGCATGATTGCCAGCTCACTGCTCGTTGGAAGGCAGCGATTCGCACTTAGCGTCTCTTCGCGTCGTAAAGCTTATTCGGTGACGCGAAAAATATTTTATCAGGCCAGTGAAAATGTGTGCAACAGCAGCAATCCAAGGTCTGCAACCTAGCAATTCATTTGTGACCATAGAATGCTGCGAATCGAAAGAACGAGCGGCGAATGCGCCCCACGCACAGCAGATCTGCCGCGTCTCCGCTGTACGGCCGGGCGCACGTCTCCCTACCAAACTGTTCTTCCCGCCGCGAGGGGCGCGCGCGTCGCACCGCGAGTTACTCCTGCACGCGGCCGGTCTCGAGGGAGAGAGCGCGCGCTCTTTCTTACGGCCTTCTCAATCGCCGCGTGAACAATGGGAACTTTTCTCCTTGAGTCACGCCCTCCGCCGCCGCAAGGGGCGCGACCTGCTCAACGTTCGCTCCGCATCTGCTTCAGTGGCGGCGGGTGGCATTTGCCTGGTTTCGCGCTGTCGCCCGCGGGTTTCGTGGTGAGTGCAGCCCCTAAATGAACAATTACAGAAGGTAGATGCTGCAGCGGCATCCTGTCAGCGTGCTACACACGTGAATGCAGTCTTTATATTAAAAAAACACTGTCGCTCAGCAAACGCTCGACAAGCATATGACATGTATTGCGGCATGGTATCTGATTTTGTTCATTTTAATCTGAATTTTTTCCCAAGCCTGTACAAGAATATGAATAAAAAAAGTGAATGAGCAGTGATCACGTCGAAGCTTCTTAATTCAAGGCAAACATAACAGCAACAATGGCAAAACCATCTTTCAGCACTAGATGAGAAACCATCGAGGTAACACCGAAGATGAAAATAACTTTATAAAAATGTAATGTAAGTTGCACAATGCTTACATGACATAAAGTATTAGTATAACGTCAGAGTAAACGCTTTTAAGTTTTGTTTTCAATTTTGCTATAATTTATAGACCAGCAAACGTTTTATGTTGTATTATAAGCATTATTTTAATTTTGCAAATAAACGTTGGTTTAATGAAATGTTTACATGATATCATGATTATTTCATGAAAAAAAAAGGCAATCTATTTCAAGCCCTAATTAGCAATATTTTCTTTCCTTTTCTAGTATGTTTTTGAACTAATAGTTCCTTGTAACTATCTGTGCAGTAATGCCTGCCTTAGAGAGCAATCGCTGCCCCATTATTTTGGTAGAATGCTTTGCTTAATACACATTCGCCACTGTTACTCAAGGGACACTCCTCAATAATGAATATAAAAGCTTTTCTCTGTGCTATTTATTCAGATCGAGGTGACTATGGGAGTTGTATGTCGCGCTGTATTGCGCGCCTAGGCACCTAGTGTCGACACCGACGAAATCATTTCAGCTCTGCTGCAATCAGTAACCGAGGAACTGAAAGAAGTGATGGTATCTCCTGTCATCCCGTTACCCACTGTCACGTATTCTGGTTTAGCTTACGTCGCTGGATACATTAATTGTAAAGTTAATCAGTGACTTCGGGTGTGGGGCTTGTGCTATATCCTTCTTGAAACCAGCGAAAGAAGCAGCCCCATGTACACTATTCTGCGAGGACAAGATTCTAGCGGACTGCATTATCCAAAACCAGAGTTTGTAGCCCTCTTGCACAAGGTTGTGTTTTTTAAAAAAAAAAAGCTGTCGTGCACCTACCACACACAAATGTCCTTGAAGTCCTTCAAATCTTAATCCAGCCAATACTTGAGAACTCACCTTTGCTGAGTTATCTGGAAGGCATTAACAATAGCCATGCTATAAGGTCTGCTTCTTTAATATGTGAGAAATTTCTCAGAATCCTTCTTGTCAATTATGCTAGGAAGGTGACAGACAGGAGCGAAAGGCCAGCTCCTTATGTGCACAAACCGTCCAGAAAGATTTTGAGACTTTAATTTTCTAGCCGCATGTACCGTTTTGATGAATGAGTGCAATGTGTTAACTTTGAAGGACATTTTTTTTATTGCTTGCTGCTCTTTTCAATTATGCATATTTGTTTATTCCCATTTCCTTGATTAAATGTTTTTTTTTATCGCTGTATTAACCTGACTACGACTGTCTACGTGTGCATCAGTCGCGAGATTACGTATACATCTGCTGTCTTTCAACCTACTGATTTGTTTTAAACGAAGCTAGAACAATCCGCTTCACTAGACAAGTGAAATTTTAACTGTATGCGTAAATTTTTGTTCCTTACTCTGAATCTGAGACGTGCTATGAATTTTCGTCAGTGCCTCTTTTGCTCTAAACGAAAACGGCAGCGGCTGACAGAATATCCACTAGCTGAACAGTTTGCCAAGCACTAGCGTCAGGTCGCGCTATACCTGCTTATAGCTTTCAAAGGCACACTGCATAAAATGATACATATAGTTTTGTGAAAAATTTAGGCAAAAAGTGTTAATGTAAGTGCACCCGAAACTTCATTCGACCGTGCGCGGCAGCACTGACGAAGGCGCGCGCGCTCTCGCGCGCACGCGCATTATTGACTATTTTGTTGCTCATACACGATAAATCAGACGCTGATTACGGCTTCTTCCTATAAGCCATAAGGAGTGAAATATCAGGACCTGCCGGTTGCAACCAATGCGGGCGGAGCGAAGAGCGAGCGCGCGTTTCCCTTGCGCGTGAACGGCTGTAGCGGAGGAGCAGCAGTGGGGCAGTGGCGACCCCACCGAGGCGCGGAGGGCGGTGGAAACAGACCCCATTGGAGAGGCCGTAAGAGAAGAGAGAAACGCGCTCTCCCTCGAGACCGGCCGTGCACGTATAGACAAGCGTCATGTTTGTAAACAAAGGTGGCGCTGCGATCGGCAGCGACATGGGGTGTAGGCAAAAGCGCGGCGTGCCTACACTGCGCAAAGCGACGCTGCCTTCGAAACCAGTTCGCGCGTGCGAATATATTGAAACGTAAGCTTCGCTTATACGTAGAAATAGCTTGGTTTATGCCTGGAGAGTATTTCCGCACATTATCAGCCGATTACAGGTAGAATTACTTGGCGAAGAGCGCTGCACTGGCTTCCTTGTCCGTGGCCTCAACAGCGCGCGGCTGCGGTGCGTATAGGCGACGGCCGTGAGTGATTAAGTTAAATAAAAACGAGAAAGCGCAATGTATAAGAAAGACTTATAGTCAACCCTGTTCAACTTCCAGGCCTATTCCGAGCGCATGCAAGGAGGACGACAATATGAATGACTGGAAGTGTGTTTAATTCATATGACGAATCTATTGACTGCATGCCTTTCTGTTGCTTCAAGCACTCACTCTAAAGAACAATATCATCGGCAAGTATATATAGTAAACTAGAAATCACATTTCTAGCTCACTTTACCGGCGACTTAAGTCATAGAATTTCGTATCTAAAAAGAAGAACTCAATCTTTTAGATCTTTTTAACGTGTTGGCAAAGTGCACTGCCAACTTGTTTTCGCCTGCCCGATAAAAAAGACGTTGACGTCTATCTCATCTTACAGATGAAGCAAGGTCATTCACAGGGTAATATGTACATGAATGCCAGTACGAAAGCTCTCATTTTGTTCTAGCTCTTTGCTCTATAGGAGAGACGCATAAGTGCAGATGAAACGTTCTCCACGATCACTTGCAGCGAAATTTGCGTGATCTGCTGAGCTTATTTTAATATAAATGGAAATTTTTTATCATCATCTTATTCTGCTTATTTTGCACCCTTCATAGTCGATTCCTCTTTGGGACATTGAACTCCATGTACCATATATAGTTAAATATCCTGCTCGATCAGAGCTAGATTGTACGTGGATATTTAGTTCGTTCGTCAGGATCATATAATGACCTCCAAAAATAAAATTTAGAAATGAGAAATAAAGCTGCGGGACTGCCCGGATCATAACAATGTTTACTATAAAACCGGTGATGAAGAGACTGGTTGAAACTCGTGAAAGTACAAACAGAGAAAAGCTATACTTTACAGGTCCGGGCCTGTTATAGCCAGCAATATCGTACTGAAGTGACCGCGCTCAAAGTAATTGCAATTACCTTCACAGCAGCGTTGGTGTCCTTTCTGTGTGAACATATGCACGGGCAGCACTGCAAGTGAATAGAACTCACAGTGCAGCTTCCCTGCGGGATCATACGCACACGGAATATATCGCGTCTGAACTTCTTACAACTTAATAGTAATAAATCAAAATGGGCACGAGCTGCAGGAGTTTGTTCTTGTGCTATTCGTCGTATCGCCGAAAAGCAGTCATGATAATTAAGGGTTGCAAACGAACTGATCTAGTTTCGGTGAAGAACTGCACCGTGAAGGCAATCCGTCACCGAAGAGTCTATCTTGTCGCGCTCAATGCCGCTGCCCTTCGCTCTCATCTTTATTCTACCGCAAGAAACATGTTAAAACAAGTGCCAGTTTGCTTTTTGTGCCTCGTGGCGCAATCAACCGCACCACAGCTCGTAGAAATATTGGGAATTATGCCAGAAAACACAGCAATCGCCGCGCATCCAATGCAGACGGCCCGCGCTTTTGCCTACACCACGAAAGTCACTGCTGTCGCCAGCGCCACCGCATCTCCGCTGACGTCACGGACTGACGCTTGTCTATACTTGCTTTAATCTCGACACCAAAACGCATCGCGCCAAGTTCCGTTTTCTCTGCCTCGTGGTGATCGGTCAGAGAAGACGGAACACACGAATAAATTCACAAGGCGGTACGTACGTCTACGTGACATGACAACGAAAAATGCGGGCGAGTTGCGTTTCCCTAGAGAGAGCCCCACTACTTTCCTCTTTGATTGATCACGACCAACCCGCACATTTACACATATATCGTACCTGCACCGCCCACACTCGAGTGCCTTCCCCGGTGCCCCAGAGTAACCGTTCACTGACAGTTAGCGAGGCAACAAGAGCGCGAACAGTTGCTGCTGCCTGCAGGAAAGCACAATTTAGCGGACGACACAAGCAAAAGACGAATACACGTCCTGCGCGACACAACCTCGCCCTAGAGACGCCAATAGTGTGCCAACTCTTTTTAACATACACGTTTGCGTAACACGGCAAAACAAGAATTCCTCGATCATCCCTCATTAGAAGGGACAAAATAAGATCAAGAAAAGGAGAAAATAAGTAAAAACGAAGAAAGCGAAGCGCGCACTGGAGCATGTGTACTGCGCGCAACGCAGCTGCCAAGTGCACTGCGAGTGCATACATGCGTTCTGCTCAGTCAACGCGTTGCACAATGCAGGACAGCTCGGGTCGGAGCGGACAACAGCTGCGGTCCGGTTTTCGCCACTACCGCGCCTGTCAGCACAGGAGAGTAAACGGGAGCAAGGGGGAAGGGGGGGGGAGGTAAAGCGGACCGCGAACTCCTGCTGCTGCTTGTTAAAAAAATCGGAGTTCCTGCGGATTACGACAGACAGGGGCGCTAGCGCCGCCTCCGCTCCAACTGCCATCTCAAGACTGCGCCCGCCCGCTTGCGAATTCCCCGGACTCAACGATCCGGCCTGCGCACTTCCTTTCTTCCACCCTCCTCACCAACATGTCCTCCAGACCGCGAGCAGCCGGGGGCGGCATCTATTTCTGACTTCGCAGCATCCCGCGGCAGTGCCCCATGCATCGTCTCGTTGTTCTCTTTCATCCCATTTTTTTATGTCCTGTCTGTCATGTTCATATCCCACCAGACCGGCGGGTCGACCTTGCGAACCGGTTTGGTGGAAACGACCTGCATAGTCTTGTCTTTTCTCTCTCGCGGCCATGCGCATCCCAGCAGGCACGGGAATCGCAGCGCGTTGATCGTCTAGCTCGCCCGTCCTCCTGTGCTGCACCAGCGTTTAACAAGATCCCCCCCCCCCTCCCCCTCTTTAGAGAGGTTGTTTTGTTCCATGTCCCGGGCTCTTTTGCCTAGCATTGCCTTCATTCTACTCATCTTTACTCCTTTAATGCTTCCCATCTCTCTCATATTGCATGCTAATTCGTCCCTCAATTTTGGTGGCGGTGCTGCTCAAGCATCGTTAGTGATAACGAGGATGGCGCAAATGAGCTTGGAAGAGAGGCATGAAGTCATATAGCGCCCTTCAGTAAAATGCCGTCCTTTTCTTTTTACGCTGTCGCATGCTTTATAGCCATCAATAACGTGCTCCATTTGCATTTGTAATCCTTGCGCAACTTAAAAACACCGCGCTGCTTTTCTTCTTCTAACATACACCACACAAAAGCATCTGCATTGCTGTAGTGTCTGGATATGGCTCCTGGTTGCCTTGGGGTCTGAGAAGAAAGGTTTTTCTCTTTAAATTTGCTCTTTCAATATAATGCATGTTTTGAAAGAGAACCGGTGCATATTCCTTTATTTGTTCCTGCTGATGATACCCAAAATGAGTTGTCTAAGCTTCATTCTGATGCTTTCCCTGTGATGCACTTAAAAACCAAGAAGCACTTCACTCAATCTTTGCATATATCCTGCTCCTGAAACCCTTTTTCCCATTCACAGAAGAGTACGGCTGACGTGAGCAACTTTGACAGTGACTTCACGATGGAGAAGCCCGTCCTGACGCCCATCGATCCACAGATCCTGGCCTCCATGGACCAGGAGCAGTTCAAGGGCTTTACTTACACCAACCCGGCCATGACTGACTGAGAGTGCCCTCTCTTGAACACAGGGGGCGCTCGCGACGCAAAGTGCACTGTGATATGCGGTGGCTCAAGCAGCCCCCCCCCCCCCCCCCCTCCTCTTTGCATTCTCATTCTGCGTCGCACATGAGATAATGTACAGCCGCTTGCATTGAACAAACACCAAAACGAAGCTTGTCACCAGGTGGACACACGTGGACTTGCGGTGCTGCTCTTGTTCTAGAATGGTCACATGGTACATGTTCACAATATTCACACTGCAATCAATGCTCCAGTACCAAAACTAGGGATGCACAGATGAGATGTCAGCACTCCGGCGTGCTTGCACTACTACAGTGCAAGTACCTTAGGTAAGCTCTTTCAAGGCAGTTTGCTGAAACTTGGATAGAGTGGCATTGCCATGGAATGCTCTCTATGTGATAGCACAGAAAAAATGTATGTATCGTGTGCAATGTTCAGGAAGTGATGAATTGCTTCTAAACGAGGAGACAGTGTCATTATGTCAGCTCATGAAACAATTGCACGACAAAGTATGACAAAAGTTTTTTTTCTTTCAGCTGGCAAAACATTAGCAGTAACCTTACACTGTAACCAGGATACATAACTTTAGGTTAATGCAACTTCAAATTATTCCAGCATCTAAGAAGAACTCGCTTTTAGTCTACAAAAAGAGCCTAACACTTTACTAAAAATGCAACTTTTCGATAGCTGTGCCGTGAATTGACCTGAGTATAGGTCGCATGACTTTTCTCTTTGAAAAATATGATCTCTGCTTAAATGGCAGCTTTCAAAAAGCATCCTTAGTTTCCACACTGGTGCTGTCAAATTAACGCAAACGAGTTCTTTGCACATAGTTCCAGACTTACACAAGCTTTTCTGCCACTTGAAAAAAAGCAACTACTGTGCAAGAACAGGTGCTGTAACGCCACTACTGCCTTCAACATTACATTAACACAGTGCGAAACTGGCACATAATGTGTCATGTAATAATTAGAGTCCAGTCAAATAGCTTTGCTATGCATGCTGACCATTGGCCACTATGTTGAAGCTGCCCCACATATAAATCAGCAGGCCGGAGATGCGCTAAAGCTTTGACATTTTCCCTCTTCAATGGTGCACAGCCAAGAGACTTTTATAACAGAAATAAGCAACATTTCAGTGAGCAAATATGCAAAAGTGATTGTGTCTAGTCATCTGTACACTATACTTTGTCCTACAAAATAATGTGCTTGGCAGTATCTGCACTCGTAAATGGATACGAGCAAACAAAAGTGGGGAAATCTTTGCTAAATACAGACATGCACACATATGATTGCAAAAGCGCTGCACTCTATCGTTCAATATAGAGTGTTCTCAAAGTGACACGGGGTCATTTTTACAACACGCACCATCTAGCACATATTTCTGCATGCCACACATTTCTCACACAAGAAGACGGCACACTTTAAGCATTCCTTCTAAAAATGTATCTAAGAAACCCCTTTTCTTTATTCTACCACTATTTAAGCATTAGCAGCGATGCCAGTTTTTCCGTGGCATGTGCTACGATTATCACAAAGGAAAAAAAAAGTCTATATACTGTTCATTGCCAAACTTCGATTGTTGGTGCCTTTTTCATGTACCCAAGATGAAGGAAGTTCTATACTCTATAACAGCCACTTTGAGAGCAGTGTACACGCCTAGTCACAAGCATCGTTCCCAATTTCTTCGCACCGCTTTGCAATTGTTAGCATTGTTTACATGTTATCAGTAATTCTCACCCAAACATTAGGTGTGTCGCGTTTAGACTGACTGCTTGTTTCATCCCGTGCTTGCAAACCTAGGCACCATCAACTCATCCAGATTTTATATATCCGTAAAAGTTCATCACACCGCTTTATTCTGCTGTTCGAATGAACACGAGCTTTGCGAGCTGTTTTGGGTTTAGCGTCGAGTGAACTTCAATGTGTCATTGCGTGCAATTCATACGGCAATTTATTTAAAGTTCCTCGCCACATCGACCGCACTGTTCATTTGGCAGCTTCGATTCAGAATTGTTAAGCTACACCATCAAGAGCGATGTTCAGTATTATAGTGATGTACCTTGTCTGCGGCCGTGCTGGCCGACTTTATGATTGATGTGGTCAACGCATTTAGAATATTTTAGGCTGTGCTCTCATTGCTGAAATGTAATTATTACGATGGCGATGCCAGCAAGGCGCCATTGGAATTCAGGTCTACTTGTTGATAATAAAATAAAATTAAACAAACTCTCTGCGTGCGATGTTTCATGGGAGAAAAAACTCGTGCAACACCAGTGTTGTCCCACTAAAACACCTGTTTCAACAGTCACCCCTTGATAACACAGTGTGACTGCTACTAAAGTCTACTTTATTGTTTAGACGTTTTAGAAAAGTGGTCGTGGACGTTGCCATATTGGATACAAAAAAAGCTAAGTATTATCTCCCCAAACTTGCCCCGCATACCTGTCAAACCAGTTTTGCCGAGGCTCGTGAAAAGGTCCACGTGACCAAGTATTACTTATATGATCACTTGCTCTTGTAGCAAACACCAGAAGCAAGACAGCCTTCTCAATGTCTTACAATGCTCAAGTTCTGACACTGCAAAAATGAATAGTGTGACAGTGGAACAAATACCTAATTCTTTTCCGGAAGTCTGGTGGTATTTCCTTCTCATTACAAAGTAAGTGCAGTTCAGCATTATGGCAACTACAATAACACCATGACCGGAGAGCCATGCCATGCCACAAGAAACCAGCAAACAGTCCTTTTTTATTCCTCTTCACACTCAAAGACTGAACAAAATGTTAGCATGTTAAATGGCGAACACCGTGACACTGTGGGTCTACTTCGAGCCTACTAAAGAATGAGGTCATTTTTGCTTTTATACACTGCCTCTAGAACTAGTCTAGCCATTTTGTTCAGTACAGCCTGAGCAAGGATTCAGACTGTAATGAATCCTGTCTATAATGTGTCCCGACATTTGTCAGCATTAGTAACTGCACCAGTGGCTGTTTTAAATAGTGACAAAATCTGAAACTCTTTTAACATATACAAGTCAATGAAAACAATTTCATTTCATTTTTCCATTGATGTATACTTATAAGCTCTACAGTTTGGATTACAAACAGCATCTGGTAACGAGACTTAACAATTTCTGCCTTTTCTCAAAACTGCAGATTCCTTCCAACACCTGCATCAAACCTCACTGAAGCAAAGGAAAAAAAAAGGCGGCATTTTTTCTAAGATTGGCTCACTGGTGATCTATGAAATGCCCGACACAAAGTGAACATACTTTGAAGGAGGGAGGATCTTGTCACCAACCAACACTGCAAAATAACGCAAACTGGAATGTGTAAGGGCATGAGGCAAGTTTTTCAAATCCCGCACTAGGCTCAGTGGCCAACTGTAGCAATGTTTTATGAACCACTTGCAAGCCAGAAAGCAGTTTTGGCAAAAAACAAATTGCACTTTCCACATAGTGCAATATGAGAACTGCTCATGCTACACCTTTTTCATTACACCTGCTACCTGAAAACATGAAAAAGTGCTACTAACCCTGTTCTCCATGCAATTCACAAGAATTGAAATCTAGATTATATTCTATTCTATCAATCTAGATCATAAGCCATACTAAAGAGCAAGTGAAAGGAAAAATGAAAAAAAAAAAAAAACAATGATGGCATAGACTGTCTCCATAAAAAATGCAGCTCACAGTGCCAATATACTGAATTCAGTGCAAGTCCAACTGACATTTCATTAAAATTACAGGCATAAAGCCTGCTTGAAAAACACATGTTTCAGCTGCAAATCCAAGAGCAGGTGTTCAGGGTCAACATCAATGGTACTCGCTTTGCCTGCCCCAATTTAATCAATGAAGTTTTAATTAGCGCATATTAATATTTCTTGCCACAATAAAATGCTGGGATTCCTGATTAGAGCACATTGTAATTATGGCAACTTTCTGACAATCTTGATAGATAAATTGAAAAAAAAAAAAAATCGAAATTTCATTTCAATTCTGTAAGTGGATGCAGCTACTTCAGCATCTCTTCACAAAGCAGTGTCTGTGTCCAACATGCAAGACAATAATCACAATTGTTGTTGATCCTATTAAGTCATGTTATGATCAACCACGTCACGTCATTACAGTGTTCGCACGAGGAGAAGCTATGGGGAGAGTACTGGTGTTTCGCAAATTCATGGTAGCAATGTCTCAATTATTTATGCTCATCAATGTTTACAAATGCACACAGGAAGTGCAGCCAGTAAGTAGCATAAATCCTACCGCCACTGATAATTAATGCCACGTCACCAAAAGTTCTAAAAGTCAACAGTGCTTCGACGTACATAACATGGTAGTGCTTAGCAGCCACCAAATGCACACAGAATTATTTTGATATGAAGCTATACTTGCAGGAGCCGATTTTCGAATAAGTCTCGGCAGCTGGGGATGGGGGTTGGATAAATCGATAGACAGAGCAAACTTCTTAAAAACTTCATTAAGCAAAGATGCTGCAGCACTTCGATTAGAAATCACACTGCTTTTCAACCACTAGCAGCATGTTTGAGCAAGAAGCCAAGAGTGCTAGTTACAAACAGTCAGGCAGGCACAGGTACACTTAGGGACTATGTAACAAGCTTTCACTTTAAACATATACTTCAACCGCTTCACAATAAAAAATCAATCTCAATAAAATAAAGCCATTTTCTTTTTGTCTCTGATAGAGACAGCCAACCTCAAATACGAATTATTACCCTTTGCACTACAAGGTTTAGCATGGTTAGAATGAGCCCAGTTATCAATTAATCACATTAAATGAGTTTGCTCAAACGTACAAAACAGCGCAGGCTTTCCAGAGTATGGTGAAAGCTTTCCAATTATACTTTGGAAGAACAATAAGCACATTTGGGGGCCATAATGAATGTTCAAAAATCTGAAACTGAAAACAGGTTACTACGTAATTAGTTTTTTTTCTCAACGTAAAAAAAAGCAGCAAACTAAAGGGTGGCCAACCTAAATCTATGCAACATGAAATTAGGCCTTTGGGTTACAACTTTGTTACTTCATAGTACAAACATAAACATATCACTTGTGCCCTCTAGAGACTCGCAAGCTTGTACACGTATTTTGAGGTAGGCTGCTTGTGGTAAGGTAGAAACGAATACAGTTGCAATATCAGCACTCGCAGTAAGTGAGCAATAGCTATATGTGGTCTAAACTGCACAGGAATACCTGTAAAAAAAGCAAAAATCTTTCGACAAAGAGGTTTTTACTAGACTAAGTACGACAAGGTGGTTGTGGCAGCTATGTGAAGCACACTCCACACTGAAGACTCTTGTTTTAGCTGGGATTCAAAGTATCCCAGGTCTGCTTTATGCAGATTCGCCTTTGTCACCATAGGAAGGATAGCTGTGGATGCATGTAATGTTGAATTTTAAAAGCTTCACTTCCAACACAAGGTGGTCAAGCAAAGCTGTCCTTGATTAGTGATACAAGTGGGGCTAGTATATACTCAGCTCATTATATACACTTTTCCTGGCCCTGATAAAACAAAACATTCAACAGATAACTTATGGGTAAGGAAGGATGGCATTCCAAAGCCATCGAATGGACCCTTCGATGGGCTGGGGTTTTCTATGCACATCACTTCTACATGGACAATGTTTTTTCCCCCTCAGTTTTGCTTACCAAGAGACACATAAGACCTCCGTTTAACCAGGCCCAATATACGTGTCTTGATGGCCCAGGAGTACTGTGTATGACTCATTGCCCAACGGTCCCAGGCTCAGTTCTCATTTCATCCAAAAGTCCTTTTAATGCACTTAATATATTTTCCATTCTTACATGTCATAATGATGTCTGTCTCATGCTGCGACCTTATAATCACAATTTATTTGACTTTCTTTATTCAGTTTCCATTCCGTGACACGTCATGACCCTGTAGACCATAAAGGAATTGGTAGTGATGTCACCATTGCTGTACTCTGCGACTGTTGTCGGTCATTTACATTACCTACATGAAGGTATTGAGCTGTGACGTTGCGACCCTCCTGACTGATCCCGATTTTTGTTAGAGCTCGGACAAGTTTGTCCACAATGTCTGCTCTAAAGCTATCATGCGTAAAACCTGGTAACTGCTTTGACCGATCTCTATTGCTAATGGTAGTGGCAACAAGCATAATTCTGACTTTGAAAGCTGTTTCAAAGATGTTAGCCCCTTCTACAATGCAACGAAATGTTGGGTTTCAAATTTCCAGGGGTCATATGTATCAAGATCACACATCCCGTGCATATTTTCTATTTCACCTCCATCAGAATGCAGCCTTGGGGTCAGTAGCCCAATGCCACACGCAGTCAGCAATCATGGAAAGTTTACTAACCTTTTTAGGAGCTAACTATTTGCTAACATGAAGGCACAAATCTCAAGTTACTGCACGGAGTGTGCCAAAAATGTGCGATAAAAATTCCCACCTTCTCTGAAGAACACCTATGCAATTCTTCCAGGCCCTTATGTATCCAAGTAACATCTCCCAATTACTTTCTAGGTGTCAATCCTTGTATGCAGTTGAAGGGAAGCGTTCAGGTATGGATGGCTTCCTATATAACTTGGAAGCCAATAATATACAAAAATAAATTCACAAAAGACAAATGCGTTTGAGGTGTGTATAAATTTATTTCCGTGCACGCTACTCTGGGAGCTGCCAGATGATGAAATCTGTCCATCCCTACAAATATTATCACACAGTTCAGATAGCTGCTCTCTGAGCAAAGTCAAACCTGGTTTTATTGAGCAGTACGATTTTCTGGAACTTCCCCAATCTGCCATGTATTTTACTAAAACTGAAACCACATTTAATGAATTTCAGTACCTAGTTGGTTAACAAAAAATTGTTAAGCAGAACGAAAATGTGAAAAATGAAAGTAATTGGATAACAAACAAAACGCGAGGAGCTGAGAGTTCTTAATTGTGAAAGCCGATTTTTCACAGAAAATAATTTTTTTTTAATTCACATAGCTTTCTGGACTGTTAAAATTACATAACTATTTCCCCGGTCCCGTTGAGTTCAAAAAAGCAGTCAGCGACTGTACGCTTCAAGTGAGGCACTTAAGATTGCACGAGCTTGCAAAACAAGTGGAATAAGGTCCTTCACTGGAGCCATACCAGATCTACGTTATACAACAAGGCATCTTCGTTTTTCTACCATTTTCTGCGCTGATTTTGCGTGCCCAGATTGATATGTTTGTATGTATAATTTTGCATATTTATAGGAGTGTGCAAATATTTTAAATATGGAATACAATATGTTTGTTATTCGATCCATATTCGAAATTCCAGAATATTCGATAATTACCAATTACACCAAAAAGGTTTGAATTCACTGTCGTTTCACTGCACAGCATGCTTCGCCGCAATGCTTAAGCACATGCACCATGCAGTGAAGCATCCTCACAACGAGATGGGGCCATTATGTGAAGTGGGACCTCCTCGAGAAAGCGAAAAACTTGACAAAAGTGGGAAAAAACATTGTTGTTGCTTTGGTTTCATTTAAAAGGAAGACATCCGTCATGCAGGTGCTCAGGAGAAAAACTTTTTGCGATGCAAAACAAATTTGGCAGTTGTTCAGGCCCATTCGATAATTCGATCTTGCCATTAATTCAGAGATTTTTCTGGTCCGTTGAAGGCCGGGTTAGGGAGAGTTTACTGCACTGAGCAGCAATATAATGGCTCCACCTGGTTCCATGCAGGTCTTTCTTGTACAAAACTCTGGCATACGGGATCCTGTATAACATTTAAACTAGATTTTTCAGTAAGGTATACACTTCTGTGCAGTTGTACTTTAATCTTATTTGCAAATACCAAGTGAATTCTGAAATAAACGAGACGAACAGTCGAATGACGCCTAACAGCACTTACAGACAGGACAGGAGAGAACTACTAAACACGGTGCATGCATTTGGTCTCCTTTCCCGCCTGTACCATCTGTAACATTGTTTTCGTCGTTCCCTTCCAGCAAGAATTATCCAGCCCAACTACACCCTCTTCTAAAATGTACAGTGTTGCCTATCTTTTAATTTTCCATTTTCTTTTACTGATGAAATATTTGCTTTCTTCTTCTCTTCCAACACGAACCAACCAGCCCGACTACTCTCATCTGAGATGAACACTGTGGGCTATTTTTTAATTTTTCATTGTTTTTTTTAATCAGATATTCAAGATTCGAAGGCATTTTTTAACTTATTTGTATTTTATTTGCATTCAAAGATTTCAATATCTACACACCCCTACATATTTAAGTACATGTTATTACATCCAAATTGAAATGAAACTACTTCATTAAAAATACTTTGATGCCATTTAGGCCGCGTTCACAAGTGTGGATGCAGCGGCTGAAAGGAAAAGAGATGATAAACATTCCTGGACAGATGGAATCAACTTCCCCAACATCAAGGATGAGGCAGGAATTTCTAACATTGCCAAGTAGAGCAGTGAACTGTTGACAATGAACGGCAGACCCAGAATGGTTAACACAAGTAATGACTGAGTGCTTGAAACCCCCCGAATCTAAGTCTGGAACCAGTGAAGGTAAGCTTGATACATTCATGCGTGGCTGGTGCTGAAACTACCTGTTACAAAACCTTGTTCTGACTACTATATATATCATCCCGACAAAGCCCCCAGCTCTGGTTTTCTTGCCTAATAAATAAAACCAGTATGCAGGCTTCTACCATTAGAGCCCCATAAAACATGGACACAAAATCAGTGTTACAGTATTAGCTGCTATAGAGTTAAAATACGGGCAAGATCCATCAACATTTCCAAAATGTGGTGACTACGTTTCTTAAGTACCCATTCCCCCCCCCAACAAGACATTCTCACTACGTTCTTTACGTTCTAGCAGTTCTGTGGATGCTTAACTTGATGATGACTGTACATCCGCACATCTAAATTGTGCTGGCTGAACTAAACCTGACAGTGCCCAAAGATCAAAAATGTGCCTAAAATGTGCCCAAAACCATTTTCGTCTATGGGAACCTGACAGAACCCATGGATGAAAAATGTGCCCGATTTTCATCTATGGGTAACTGACAGAACCCATTGATGAAAAATGTGCTCAAAGCCATTTTCATCTATAGGTACATACAAACCCATAGACAAAAAATGTGCCTAAAACCATTTTCATCTATGGGTACCTGACAGAAGCTATCGACAAAAAATGTGCCCAAAACCACAATGAGAGCTCCCACTGGTAATAAATAAATAAAAAAATGTGACTGCTCTTATCAGTCAATGAAGGCGAGTCACCTAAGTGGGAAAGAACAGACCAACCAGGCGCTGTTAAAAGACATATGCCAAGCTGGCTTCCAGCAAACTCCACAAACTTTACATTAAACCAAAGTCATTTGCACCACTGGTCAGGCTTATCCCAATCTACCATTGGAAAAGCACTACTCCAACAAGGCGAGGAAAGCTGGAAGCAGTGAGTAGCCTAAAACCTTCCACCGGGATTCACCTTCCAGTCAATCTTCACATCTGGAGGGCCGAGCCATCGCTGTCCACGCCTGCCTGTGCCAGTGGCGCTGCGGCAGCCGTGCCGCCATTATGGCGCTGTACCACGTGCGAGCGCAAGTGCACTTTGACGTTGCTGCGCTGCGAGAACGCGGCAGGGCAGAGCGGGCACCGAAAGGGGCGCTCGCCCGTGTGCGTACGTAAATGGCGCACCACGTGTGACCGGTGTGCGAAGCCCCGACTGCACAAATGGCACCGGAAAGGACGCTCGCCGGTGTGCACACGCTCGTGCAGCACCAGGCTGCCGCGGTGCCGCGATGCGTATGGGCAGAAGCGGCACTGGTGGCGGGGCGCCGGTGAGCTTGGAAGCAGCTGAAGCCTCCTCTTAGCAGACTCCGGGTCAACTGGGCGAGACAAAAAGAGAACGGCACAGTAACGATGATGTTTTTACTAGAGCAGCCAACATTTACAAGATGCACAAGTGTTATGAGCATGTTCAGCCTTTGCCAAGAAGTATACTGGCTTGGCGGGCGCCGGCAAGGCTGAACATTGAAGAGCACAGACACGGGTACACTACACTCAACTGCGCACACACAAAACCTGCACTGATCTTATGCACCGATGATCCATGGCACTGCCTCAAAGTCACACCATATATGAAAATAAAACTGAACATATCATCATCATCATCAGCCTGACTATATTCACTGCAGGGCGAAGGCCTCTCCCATATTTCTCCAATTAATCCGGTTCTGTGCTAGCCGCATCTCATCTGCCCACCTAACTTTCTGCCGCCCCCTGCTACACTTTCCTTCCTTGGCATCCAGTTTGTTACCCTAAGCGCCCATCGGTTATCCTCTCATTGCACTGCATGTCCTGCCCATGCCCATTTCTCCTTATTTTCCACTAGAATGCCAGTACATTATTTCACTGACCCACTCTGCACGCTTCCTATCTCTTAATGTTACCCCTACCATTACCATTTTTCGTTCCATGGCCCTCCGAGTTGTCCTCAACTTAAGTAGAACCTGCTTGGTTAGCCTCCACGTTTCAGCCCCATAGGCGAGTACAGGTAAGATGCAACTGTTGTATACTTTCCTCTTGAGCGATACCGGTAAGCTGCTAGTCATAATCTGAGTGCTTGCCAAATGCGCTCCATCCCAATCTTATTCTTCTTGTTATTTCCTTTTCATGGTCCGGATCAGCGGTTACTACCCGTTCTGAGTAGACATTTTCGCCTACTACGTCCAGTGCTTCGCTACCTCACGTAAACTGCTGTTCCTTCCCGAGGCTGTTGAACATTGCCTTAGTCTTCTGCATATTGATTTTTAAGCCTACCTTTCTACTTTTCCTGTCTAGGTCATCAATCATTATTTGCAATTCATCCCCCGAGTTACTTAGCAAGGCAATGTCATCAGCAAATTGCAGATTACTGAGGTATTCTCCATCTACCCTTATCCCCAACTGCTCCCATTCCAAGTCTCTGGATACTTCCTTTAAGCAAGCTGTGAATAGTACTGGGGAGATCGTGTCTCCTTGCCTAACACCTTTCTTTATGGGAATTTTATTACTTTCTTTATGCAGAACTATGGTTGCTGTGCAGCCACTATTATATCTTCCAGCACTTTCCCGTACGGCTCGTCTACCCTTTGATTTCGCAATGCCTGCATCACCGCTGAGGTTTCAACTGAGTCAAATGCTTTTTCGTAATCAATGAATGCTACGTACAAGGGCTGATTATATTCTGAGCAATTTTCTATCACCTGGTTGATGGTATGGATATGATCGATAGTAGAGTACTGTTTCCGAAAACCTGCTTGATCCTTTGCTTGATTGCAGTCTAAGGTTGCCCTGATTCTATTAGCGATTACCTTAGTAAATACCTTATATGTAACAGACAGTAAGCTGATTGGTCTAATTTTTAGGTTCCTTAGAGTCCCCTTTCTTATGAATGAGGATAATGTTTGCATTCTGCCATGGTTCCGGTACCGTCGATGACACCAGGCACTGCGTATACAGGGTGGCCAGTTTTTCTAGCACGATATCCCCCCCGTCCTTTAACAAATCTGTAGTTATCTGATCCTCTCCAGCTGATTTCCCCCTTTTCATAGTTTCTAATGCTTTCTTGACCTCGTCCTTTGTCACTGGTGGAACGTCTGACTGGTTTTCCCTACCGCAAATCTCATTACGATCCTGACTACTTTGGCTACTGTAGAGATCTGCATAGAACTCCTTGGCTACTTTGACTATGTTTGACTATGTAGTCCATATTCATGATGACGTTGCCCGCCTTGTCCCTTATCGCATACATGTGGTTTTTGCCTACGCCCAATTTCTTCTTTACGGCTTTAAGGCTTCCCCCATTCTTTACAGCATGCTCAATTTTCTCCATGTTATACTTCCTTATATCGGCCACCTTGCGCTAATTGATTAGCTTTGATATCTCGGCCAATTCTATCTGGTCTGTTGGAATGGAAGCTTTCATACTCTGGCATTTCTTAATCAAATCTTTCGTCTCCTTAGACAGCTTACCGGTATCCTCTCTGTCCTGCTGCCTACTTCTAAGCGCACTCAGTAATGGTATCTCTGGAATTATTGTTCATTGCTTCTAGGGTAATGTCGCCATCCTCGGTTAGAGCTGAATATCTATTCTGTAGCGAGATCCTGGACTCTCCTGCCCTCCCCCTCACTACCAATTCGTTGATGGGTTTTTTTATTAATCTGTTGCATTCCTTCTTCAGAATTATGCTCATTTGGGACCTCACCATCCTGTGGTCACTGCATCGCACTTTCCCGATTACCCTTACATCTTGCATAATGGCGGGGGTTAAACACAGTATGAAGTCAATTTCATTTTTAGTCTCCTCGTTAAAGCTTTTCCATGTCCATTTCCGGTTCTTCCGTTTGCTGAAGAAGGTATTCATGATTCTTAAGTTATTGCGCTGTGCAAACTCAACTAGTAACTCCCCCCTGCTATTCCTAGAGCCAATGCCATAGTTGCCTACTGCCTGGTCTCCTGCCTGCTTTCTCCCTACCTTGGCATTGAAGTCACCCATTAGTACAGTATTCTGCGTCTTTACTTTTCGTATTGCCGATTCTACATCTTCGTAGAAGCTTTCAACTGTTTGGTCATCATAACTACCTGTAGGTGCATAGGCCTGTACAAGCTTCAGTTTATACCGCTCATTAAGCCTAATTATGGTGCCTGCCACCCCCTCATTAATACTATAGAATTAATCTATATTACCCGCTATACACTTATTCGCAGCTAGCAGCGGTGGCATAGCAGTAGAACATCCGCCTCGCATAAGAGGACCGGGGCTCAAATCCCTGTGCCGTGCAATTCTCCACCAGATAAAGAAAAAAAGAAGAAAAAAAATATCAAAACGAAACTAAAAAAGTGAACAAGAGAAATATGGAATGAAACTGCAACACAAGATAGTCATGGGATCGAAACAAAGCATTTTTCATCTGAAAAGCCAAGCTGCACACCAGGTCATGGGAACATCTGTGCTGCAGTGTTATGCAGATTCCAGGGCCAAACCTCGTGACTCCCACATATAAGAGAAGGGACAAATCTCCCAGAATATTTAGCAACATAGCTGATGCATCGTTGAATCCCATGAGCAGTAAGCTGGCGTGCAGCTTCTGCGTCACGCATAAATTCGTCAGCCCCCACGACAGTGGAGGGAGCAGAATCTGGAAGAAGCATAGCATCCAGCATAGTCAAGGGTTCGCGTCCATGAACCAAATGAAATGGAGTGAAGCGTGTTGTTTCCTGGAGTGCAGTGTTGTATGCGAACGTGATGTACGGCAAAATTCGGTCCCAGTTCCCATGATCGTCGTCTACATACATAGAAATCATATCGGCAGTTGTCTTGTTAAGCCGCTCAGTCAGTCCATTAGTTTGAGGATGATAGGCCGTTGTCTTGCGGTGGGTGGTGCCACTGAGTCGAAGTACCTCACTCGTGAGTGCCGACGTAAACGAGGTTCCTCTGTCAGTTAAGACGACTGTTGGCGCACCATGACGGAGTACAATGTTGTGAATGAAGAAATGCGCAACTTCATTTGCGGTACCACGGGGAATGGCTTTGGTCTCACAGTAGCGGCTAAGGTAGTCAGTGGCAACCGCTATATACCTGTTACCCATGGAGGACTTCGGAAATGGGCCCAGTAAGTCCATGCCGACCTGTTGAAATGGGAATTTCGGGGGATCGATAGGCTGTAAGAGCCCAGCTGGTTTAATGGGTGGTGTTTTTCGCCGCTGGCACTCACGACAGGTACGGACGTAGCGGTGCACAACGGCAGCTAGCCTGGGCCAGTAGTACTTTCGGCGTATCCGTGCCAATGTGCGAGAAAACCCGAGATGGCCGGAAGAAAGGTCATCGTGGCACGCACGAAGAACTTCGTCATGTAGCGTTGTGGGTACTACAAGCAGATAAGCAGTTTCTGTTGGACCGTAGTTCTTGTAGAGCACACCATCACGCAGGCAAAATGACGACAGTCCGCGCCTGAAGAGCTGAGGAGGAGATGACACGGTTCCTTCGAGGTATTCAATGAGGGGCAAAAGTTCAGAGTCAGCCCGCTGCTTTCGGGATAAGGTGGACGTCGCGATAACACCGAGGAAAACGGAATCGTCGTCGGACCCGTCCGCGTGGCAGGGAGTAGGGGCGCGGGACAGACAGTCAGCATCACTGTGTTTCTTGCCGGACTTGTGCACGATTGTAACGTCAAATTCTTGCAACCGAAGGCTCCATCGAGCAAGCCGACCCGATGGATCTTTCAGGTTTGCCAGCCAACACAGAGAGTGATGGTCGCTCACGACACGAAACGGACGACCGTACAAATACGGACGAAATTTTATGACTGCCCACACAACAGCGAGGCACTCCTTTTCGGTAGTTGAATAATTAACTTCTGAACGGGACAAAGTGCGACTGGCGTAAGCAATGACACGTTCTGCACCGTCCTGCCACTGAACAAGGACCGCACCGAGGCCAACGTTACTGGCATCCGTGTGCAGTTCCGTGTCGGCCTCTTCGTCGAAGTGGCCAAGTATTGGCGTACATTGGAGACGGGACTTGAGTTCCGTGAAAGCATTTTCCTGGTCGGGGCCCCAAAAGAACGGCTCGGCGTCTTT
This sequence comes from Amblyomma maculatum, assembly GCF_055883805.1. Classification (NCBI taxonomy): domain Eukaryota; kingdom Metazoa; phylum Arthropoda; class Arachnida; order Ixodida; family Ixodidae; genus Amblyomma; species Amblyomma maculatum. Next base: position 40,708,125 of record NC_139352.1, read on the forward strand.
TGTCAGGCGGGTCAGGGGCTCAGCGATCTTGGAGAAATTGTTAACAAAACGACGATAGTACGCGCAGAGGCCGAGAAATCGACGCAAACTTCGTTTATACGCTGGTTTGGGGAATGAAGAGACAGCGGCCGTCTTCTCTGGATCTGGGCTAACACCTCGAGCGCTGACAATGTGGCCGAGAAATTTCAGCTCGTTAAAAGCAAAGTGGCATTTTTCGGGTTTTAGAGAGAGACCGGCAGATCGGATGGCCTCGAAGACAGCGCGCAAACGTTTCAGGTGCTCGTCGAACGTGTCCGAGAAAATCACAACGTCGTCGAGATATACGAGGCATGACTGCCACTTCAGACCAGAGAGTACAGTGTCCATCATTCGCTGAAATGTGGCAGGGGCCGAACACAGGCCAAACGGGAGCACTTTAAATTCATACAAACCGTCCGGCGTAATAAAAGCGGTCTTCTCACGGTCTCGCTCGTCAACCTCTATTTGCCAATATCCACTGCGGAGGTCAAGGGACGAAAAGTAAGTGGCATGGCGAAGGCGATCGAGGGAATCGTCTATGCGTGGCAGGGGGTACACATCCTTTTTCGTGACGTTGTTGAGGCGTCTGTAATCCACGCAAAACCTCAAGGTTCCATCCTTCTTTGCGACGAGGACAACAGGCGAAGCCCAGGGGCTCGTCGATGGTTGGATAATGTCGTCCTGGAGCATTTCTGTTACTTGGCGGCGGATGGCATCACGTTCTTTTGAAGACACCCAGTAAGGACGCTGACATAGTGGACGTTGGTCATCGGCAACTATAATTCGGTGCTTCGTTAGTGGCGTCTGTCGGACCTTGGAGGTTGATGCAAAACAATCTCGAAACGAATTGACAAGATTCTCTATGCAGCGTTTCTCACTGGGCAAGAGGTTCGGGTTCACATCAGTCTGAATGGCTGTAGGCGTCGCATTGTCGGGGTCTGACGTGTTGGATAAAGCGTACTGGCCTGTACATTCTCTAAGTTCTTCAAAATAAGCGACCGTCGTGCTCGCCGTCAAATGTTGGGGTTCACATGTGAAGTTTGTCACTAGCACGTTGGCTTGGCCACGGACAAGTTCGACAAGGCCCCGAGCTACACAAACTTGTCGAGTTAGAAGCAGTGACATGTTAGCTTCAGCAATGCCACACGTGCCAGTGCTGTGATCACATTCGACTGTGACGAACTTGCTCGCACGCGGAGGGATCGTTATGTGGTCGTCACAGACGCGCAACATCGTTTTAAGGAAGTCCGTGTTGCTATCAACGGCTCGCTTGGTTGAAAACGATACCATGAGCTGCTCCCGAAGGTCTATAACAGCACCATACTCTTGAAGAAAATCCATGCCGAGAATCAGATCTTTGCAGCACTCTTGTAATACGGCAAATGTGCCAGTGAAAGTAAAACCGCAGATCTCTATGCGGCAAGTGCACATGCCAATCGGCGACATTACATGACCACCGGCGGTACGCATCATTGGCCCAGACCAAGGCGTTAGAACCTTACGGAGTGCCGTGGCTAGCTGGCTGCTCATGACGGAGAAATCGGCGCCGGTATCCACAAGTGCGGTCACATCACAACTGTCGGCGGTTACAAAAATTTCCCCGGAAACAATGCGTTCGCAGCACGTCGGTAAGTTCATCGGATCGGGTCGTCGCCGCTCGGGCCGTCGCGTCAAATCGTCGGGTGGAAGCTGTTTAATCTGAAACGTAGCGGCGGCCCCACCCCCGGAGGTCGCCGTGTTTAGTTTTCCCGGTGAGGGGACGTGCCTCTGAATTGCCCAGAGGAAGAGTACCGACTGGGTGAAGCAAAACGCTTCGGAGATGTCGATCGCGACCGCCGTTGTGGTGACGTTGGCTGCATCTCGTTAGCAGCCAGGTACTCCTCAATCTCCTGTGGCCTTTCGCCATAGCGCGGTAGAGGCGCATTTGGTGGGAATCCTCTCAAGCCCATTCTCCGGTATGGGCAATTGCGAAGAATGTGACCAGGTTCGCCGCAGTGATAACAGAGCGGCCGTCTGTTGGGCGTGCGCCACAAGTGCGCCTTGCTAATAGCGGGACGCTGGCATTGCTGTGGCTCGACGGGGCGCAGATCTTGTTGCTGCTCGACGGGGCGCATGTAGCGAGGCGGTGGTCCGACAACGGGACGGAATGGATTTGGCTCGGGAGCAGGTCGTCGTAAGACATCACTATAAGTCATGATGCATGACTCCGGTTGTGGTGCTTGTGGTGGTGGTGGCTGCACCGCTCGGCGAATTTCATCACGGATGACGTCCACGGTAGAATAATTATTTGCAGACGGAGCATTCAAATGGAGGTTTTGCAGCTCTTCGCGGACAATGCTCCTCACAAGCTCCCGCAATGCCTCGTCCCTGGCTGCTGGCACGGACGCGCAGCAGGGTGTGGCCGCTACGCTTGCCTGGTGGCCGTATTGGGTACTCCGTTCCTGCAGGGAACGTTCCATGCTGGTAGCTTCTCTTGCGAAATCAGCGACAGTTCTTGGGGGGTCGCGAATGAGGCCAGCGAACAACTGCTCCTTCACCCCGCGCATGAGGTGCCGTACCTTCGCTGCCTCAGGCATGGTAGGGTCGGCCCGATTGAAAAGCCGCGTCATGTCCTCGACAAACATGGCCACACTCTCATTTGACTGTTGAGACCTTGAACGAATCGCAATCTCTGCATTTTCTTTGCGCGCACTCGAGCTGAATGTTGTAAGTAACTCACGGCGAAAGGCTGCCCAGTTGACAAAGGACGCCTCGTGGTTCTCGAACCACGTCTTGGCCGAGTCTTGCAGCGCGAAGTACACATTCATTAGTTTTCGCTCGTCGTCCCATTGGTTAAATGCAGCCACACGGTCAAAACTGGCCAACCAGTCTTCCACATCCTCTAACCGGTCACCATGAAATGATGGCGGTGATCGCGGTGCGAGAAGGACGAACGGTGGGGCGTTGCTGGAAGGCTGGCTTGTCTGGCTGCTCGTCGTGGATGTCATGGTTCGTAGTGGGGTGGACAGCGGTTCAAACTCAGGTTGTAGGCCTCGCAGGCGACGGCTGGCTTTATGGACAGGAGTCGCGTCCACGCGTTGATGAGCAGCGTCACTGACGTCCTCGGGGGCAACGTACATGGGATCTTACCCTGCACAATCCACCAAATGTCACCAACACACGTAGCAAGCAGCACAACAACCGAGCTGGCCCTTTTTAATCAAGCGAAAAACTCGAGAGAGACGAGGAAGACGCTTAGCCACGTGCCAAGACATTCGGCCACTTGGTGGCGCCAGAAGATGGTCAGTGGTGTGGCAGTATCATTAATTCTCCCGCTCTTCTTCGATATATGAGTTGTCTATCACTACCACACCCAAAGACCCTAACCCCACAATCTGACTAAAACATGTCATGTCATATTGACTAGGTGTGGTGTGATGCACACCATGATGTGACAAAACTAGCGTAGCAATTGTTGGTCATGCCTGAAGCACGGGATTTTCTTAAAGTATGAAGCACAAGGACAACAGCTGTTGAAATGAAACCCAAGTTGCATAGCAAGCAAGAAGCTCAAAAGGATGGCACAGTCACGCTCTATACAAAGCCTAGCTTAAGAAATGCCCTGTGTGTAATAAGTGACACAATGAATAAAGAATGTGCCGAGTTGTGTTTGGATGCTACCATGTTTCTCATGCAAACATGCTCACGAAGATTTTGCAGGTGCCAGCGACACCACTTCATATGAACCGACAGCCAAACCCATTGATAACAATACCACTTTGAGCAATATATCAGATAAAACAATGAACAACCGCAATAGACTATGCATAGCAATGCTCTGATGGTAAATTATGGGTTATAACAATTAAGTTTGGTCACCGAGCGTCAACCCTGAGCGAGATCCTCGGGTAGTCGAAATTACTCCGTAGCCCTCCACCTTCCTCGCCTTGCTGTTCAGGTGTCCACAGAAACAAGTGTGACAGATACTGCACCTTTCCCTTCCTGTGAACCAATTATTTATTATTATTTAAATGTAAATGCATATCTTAAACTAACTTTCTGTTTTATACTTGCATGCTACGTTTCAAGAAGATATGTTGAACAATAAAGGCGACATTTTTAAGACCCTCATCCCCCCTAACATGCAGTAGGTTTGAACCCATGTAAAAGCGAACAAAAACAGAGCTAGTCAAATGCTAGTCGCACTAGTTAGCATTCTTGCATGGCTCCCTTGTAACTAAACCACATCATTCTCGCTCTAATGTGAGAGAATTCCATCCCACACCAGTGTTTGTTACTAGGTTCAGGTTCTCGAAGTTACGAATTTCTTTCAGAAAACAAAAATGCAACATGCTGCTAGCAGTTGGCTACTGAAAATAACAATAGGTAACTGGATTATCAAGACTGTTAAATCTAACAAAAAGCAGCTAATGCCTCTGTCACACGGTCACTTTCGATCCTCATTGAACTCGATCTGAGTTGAGGTTTTCTAGGAGGATTGAAGCATCTCATGCTAGACGGGCGTTTTCAATGAGCATTTAAAAAGTTTCCTCATGTGCGCTATGAGGGTGTCGACGAACGCTTTCGAGTGTGCTTGAAATCTCAAGATCGATTGAGAAAGCAGCTTGAAGTCAAGCAGGCTCGAGCTCGATTGCACTTGAAAGTTGCCATGTGACAACCTCGATCTGCATTGAGTTGAATGCAGATAGAGTTCAACGAGGATCGAAACTGTCCGTGTGACAGGGGTATAAGAAAACTGATGAAGGGGTAATTTACTCAGTATAGTCAAGCTTCACTGTACCAACTGCAGGGCAAAGGCCTCTCCCATAGCAGTCCAATCAACCCTGTCCCATGCCAGGTACAGACATCCCCATGTGCGCAATGCTCTTAATTTCCTCCCCCATCTAGCTTTCTTTCCACTGCCCCTGCTAGGCTGGCCTTTTCTTGAAATCCAACCCAATACCATTGGGAATCTTGTCTTTGCATTCCCTGCTCCACCCATTCCCACTGCTTCATAACTTCTTCAAAAAGCAACCGGGATTTTTCGACGCGCATGGATGTAAATCAAACTGGTACTGTAAAAAGTTCTTAATGTCATCTGTGTGTGCCAAATAGGATGGCTGAAAACGCTTTTTCTCACAAAGCAACTTTTGACTATAGGAAAATTTGAAACAAACACACACAACTACGAAAGATAGATGACGAGGCACACGCACTTCTTTATCGCTCTTCAATGCTGGAGTCTGCTTCTTAGATGCGGCATAAATTTTTCTCCCTTTGAATGTCTTGTTTTTGGTTTTTGTATTTTTCTAACATCACCTGCTCGCGTGTGCGTATCTGGCTAGCGTCACGATCGATGGCTCCCTTCTTGTCTCCACCAACTCTTGTGTATATAAGGTGATGGGTTTCTTCAATAAAAATCAGTCGACAGTCAGCGCTTGCGTCTCGTCATTTATCTTTTGTGTTTGTGTGCGTTAGCGCTGTTTCAAATTTTCCTATGGTCAAAATGAACCAACTCGCCCAAGAAGAAGTGTTAATAAAGAAACTTTTTTTTTCATTCACTACTGATGTGGCCAAAGAGGAGATTTTTATAGCCCACTGCCGAGTTACTCAGGTTTTTGAGAGTGCAAGTCAGCCTAATTACGAGTGCATATCAGTGCCATGCTTCATCTCTTCATTAGTTACTTATGGCACTGTCACCACCATGTCACATCTGGTGAAAGTGTGGGGTCACCCCTCACCCCTCGAATTCCCCTGAAGCAGCCCAAGCCATCCCAAGAAAGCTGCCACCAGGAAAGCTCACATCGATGCTGCCCTGATGGAAAACAAACTGTAACGAAGCCACCATCATCAGGGAGCCTGAGCACGGACTGCTACCAGACCCCATCCGAACACTGAAGACCACCTCAGCGTCTGTGCCGACAATGACTATGACACCAGCCTACATTATTCTGCATGTATTCAACTATGGGACTGAATCGTGGAGGTTAATGAAAGGGGTTCTACTTAAGCTGAGGAAAATGCACAGAATGCTACGGAATGGAAAAAGGTAGGTGTAATGTTAAGAGATAGGAAGTGTGCAGAGTGGGTAAGAGAAATAACCTGAGGTAATGACATTCTAGTGGAAATCAAGAACTGGGCATGAGAAGGACATGTAGTGCGAAGAAAGGTAACTGATGGTCTCTAAGGGTAACCAACTGGATTCCAAGAGACGGAAAGAGCAGCAGGGGGCGGCAGGAAATTAGGTGGGTGGATGAGGTTAAGAAGTTCACAGGGGTCAATTGGATGCAGCTAGCACGGGACCAGGTTAATTGGAGGAATATGGGAGAGGCCTTCGCCTTGCAGTGGGTACAGTCCAGATGATGATAATACTTTATTCTGTAGCAGCCCCCCTACCGCCCATGTTCAATGGTTCTGCGGGCGACGATTCCAAAGGATGACTGAACCTATTTGACCACGTGACTGCAATGAACAATTGGAATGTCACCATGAAACTGCCATACCACTTTTGACATTTTTAAGAGAAAGCTACTGAAGACAGGTTCGTGAGCATTGTACAAAAGGAGAGGGTGCACATTCAACAGCCGAATGAGTCTGCCACACTTCACTTTGAAGAAATTAAATGCCCCTTTAAGTGCACTGATCCTGAAATGACGAAGAACAAAGTAAAGCTGTTCATGCTAGGCATCAAGGAGGAACTGTTTGCTTGCCTTGGTTGCAACCCTTCCAAAACAGTAGCCGAACTTGTTTAAGAAGTGTCTATTACCCAAGCTTGGCAATATGATCACCTAGCCCAAATGACGCTGATGCAACTGGAATAAACGTCTTTGAGCAGAAGAAACCTGCGACAGGTTATTCTTGACCTCAACTACAAGAAACAGCACGGGCGCCTGCAATTACCAGTGCAGCTCACACGCTTGTCCATGGTGGAAAAATCCTCCAGGCATTGGAACTTTTTAAGGTGATGGCTCCCACACAAAAAAGCTTACGCAATTATCTATGGCAGCCATTGCACTGTCCCTCTTTGACATGAGACCCTCCAGGACTACTGATGTGAACAAGGTGTTCCTAAATGCTGCCTCTTGACACCCGCCCATCTAGACCACGAGGAACACTCAAGACCCAGTGTCACAGAATAGGCGGCATCCATTAGTTTGCCCATGTTGCATTTATACATATGTGGAATTGTTCTGTAAACCCCATATGTTTACGGGACCTGTATATGTGACCATCGGTCGGGCGCGCAAGAACGCGTACATGCACGTTGCCTTGGAACAGTATAGCTTCCTTTGTGTTAGGTCCAACTCTCTCCATGCTCGAGCAGAAGAGTATGTGCTGTCTGTGTCGTACGTTCCCCACTCAACTTCACCCCTACTACGTTCAAAGTATAGAGCTTCCTTTGTATATCCGTATATTCTTTTTTCCCTGGCAATGTGACCCCCAGAAGAACCGAAGTTGGGGGCATACGTGACTGTTTTTTTTATTGTGCGTTATGTTTTTCAAACTTAAGATGGTGGCCATGCAGTGCTAAAGTGTGGTGTGTCTACATGCGCCTTCCTCTGAGAGTGAACTACTTTGTGCGCTCTAAGTGTGTATTTTGTTTCGGACTCCGACCCTGTGCACAAGGCATCGTCGACAAGGGTTTAAAAAGGAGCCGCTGAGGCCCCAAAAGCAGTCCGCCCAGTTCGCTCCCGAAGAAGGAAACCCGAGCTGCAGCGTGCTCCAGGGGGATACCCGAGCGCTGCCGCTGGCACCGCATCCTCAGACCACAAGCTGCACCGGAAGGACCGTCGCCTTCGAGTGCCGCCCGTCTGCGTTGTCCCAATGATGGACTGCCGCCGCGTTCCCCGGTCAACTGTATGTTCAAAACTGCTCTGAACTTTCTTTCCCTTGCTGTTACTTGAATTGTTACTTCCATCCCGGTAAAGCATGACCCTGTACACATAATTCGGAGTATTCAATTTTGATTGTTTCTTCACTCGTGTCATTGCCTTTTAGAATGTTAATTGCTGCCCTCTAAATGTTTTGTGTATTCCTTGTTCTGAGCCTATAAACGTCTCTTATTGTTGTCGAAGTCACCGCGTCCTCGTCTCATTCTCCACGTTTGCTTACCGGCTATGCTGGGTATCGAACGACAACCCCCCTTTTTGCCAAGTCTCGGTGATGACCTCCGGTCATTACCGAGCACCTGACACCCAGCAAATGAAATGCCTGGAACACTTCCAACCCTCACCTGCTGTGGTTCCATTGTGGCAAGGCCTGCCATATTCTTTGTAACTTTCTGTACATACAAATGGCTGGCAAGGTTCTGCCATTGATGCCCCAAGGCCATGCCCCAGCCAACAATCACAAGATATCAATGACTACCTGCACATGGAAGAGTATGGTCTCTCCGGCCGTATGTTACGCTCTCCATTGGTATTCAGTGCACACTCTGCTTTGCCGAGCTGCAGCTATACTGTCACTTCATGAGAAAAGTCCCCTAGCCCACACAGCGAAAACTGAACATAGCAAACTTTGAAGGTGAGCTTGCTTCGTTATTAAATAATGAGGATGCTCCATTGATGCCAAACGATGAAGCTGCAACCGATACACCGAAGCTCCGTATCAAAAAATATCCGATAATGATGTGACAACCAGACTTTATATTGGCACTGCCAACCAGTGAAACGACAATGATGTGACCCAGCCGTGACCTCAGTACACAAACAAGTCAAGATCAGACATCAAGGCCAAGGTGCAATACGAGGACAAGAATAACTGACCTTGAGGTGGCTGTCTACGGCCACATTGTTAACGCCTTAGTGGATATAGGAGATACCCAACTCAAGACGGTAACAACCAATTGGGATGTCCCATTGATTCATTATGCTGTCAGGGCAAGGCATAATCAGCCAGAATAACAGTAAATTGACATACTTTATCTGCCAGCTTTGCGGTTCTGCTGGAGTGATTCTGTAACATGATTTGGAGTATGAAATATCTGAGTGAACACCGGGAAATCATCAACCTTCAAGTGATGCTCATCAAGATTCTAGTGGACAAAGCAATACCTGCTATGACAATTGATGCATCAGGTTGGTTTGAACAACCTCGATTAAGAATCGAGCTGTGGAATCCAGTTTCCCCTTCTGTCACCATGTGGCCAACCACCATCCCTTCGGGTATCGGGACAACACCGGCTGGGCGAAGAGGTAAATATCGCCCCAATAGAGGAAGCGGAAATAGCGATGGAACCAATAGCGAGACATCTATGTGGAGACCTGGACAGGGGCAAGGGCATCTGGATCCTGCTGGCAACGCAAGCGGTCATCCCTTGCCACCTCCCACCGCAGACACTAAAAAATGGAGAATGGAGCATCAATCTGTCAGGCACGGCCGTCTGTCTTTTTGGTTCCAGGCAGCAAAGCAACTGGTAAACACTGCCCGCATTTGTCACCTCCCGTGGCACACACTGAGGGACGGCTTTGCCCAAGAGTGCGGTGTGCATGGGAGATCTGTGCTGCCATTCTCAACACTTGCAAATATTTGTCGAGCCCTGCATTATCACTGATGAACATGCCCAACCTCTGTGCCAAAGCAACTACCATGTTTGCACGATTCTAACGCACACCTTCTTTTCGAGAAATAAGCATTTAAGGATACATGTGCATTACAATCAGACTCAGAACTGAAAAACCTCAAAACCTAAACTGAAATCTCAAAACTTAAAATGAACCAGCTCAATAAATCATGGCCAGCAACACTGCCATTGGTATCATCTGTATCAACAAGCCAGTGAGCTTCTAGTGAGGTGTTTGTTCAGCCGCTCAATTGTGTGCTTAAAAAAGCCCGAAAAGGATTACATGCGTGCAGCGTACAGCAACTGGCTCTGTAAGCAGGGCCTCACGTGGTCTTAAGAGAGCGATGCTCGCAGACACTGTTAGATGGATTCACGGCAGGTGGAAGGCCCCCCTATTGGCATTGGTCGTGTGTGCATTTAAAATATGTACAATTTCCAATGTCTTAGATGGTACTGAAGATGAACTTTTGTAGTCGGTGGACAGCAAGGAAGAGCTGTCTTCCGACTCTAACAGCGAGTAGCCTATGATGTCCAGGTCTCGCAGAACGTTTTCACCTTTCCAAAAAGTGTTATGAACGTGTGGACTGCCGGTTATACAATTATAGCGTACTAGAAAGTATTCTAGAGAAAGTACGCGGTTATTTTGACCATGTTCTAACGAATACTGTTCGCCGCGGTGATGTCCATGCTAATAGGCAGCCCAAGAATCGTCGGCCGTTTCGATATCGTTGGCAGCCCTATCACAGTAGCCATCACAGTGACCCCAACCTGCCCAAGCGACTTCGCGCTACGCGTGCAGTTGTGACGTAGCCTATCTTCCTTTCTTTGTTTTGTGGATGTGGTGCGCAACAAGTGATTGCATCGTATGTATTGAGCTGTGGTACTTTGCGAAGTGGTTGTTGCGTGAGTGTGTGTGTGCAACGTCTCCGGACTGGTCGGACAGCAAAATTGTTGCTGCTGTTGCACCTCCCCAAAGCAATGAGGATATTGAGAATGAAGACAGTTGCGATGACTTGGAAAGAGCCGATTCAGGCCCTACTGTGACGAAAGCCGCTCTGGCATTAACTGTTATGACAGCGTTCGCTGAGAAGATGGGTCTCGCCGATTTTGAGACGGCTGTTGACGACGCGCAACCGCCATGGCGGCAACTGAATATGACCGACCTCTGGTCGGCAGGATGGGAATAAAGTGCACATATTTACGTGTATTCACGGGAAATTACAGTGCCTGTCTTTTTCCCTTTTGGAGGGTGAGTAATGGCAAATTTGTTATAATCGGTTAAGGTGTACTGCCGGATAGTACGCATTTTTACGTATTTTGCATCCTCAGCAACCACATATTAACGGGGTTTCACTGTATGGTACTGCTCAACAACCGTGTATCCTTGATCCCGGATATATTGAACTCAAAGGAAATCGTGAAATAGTTCGATACATAGATAATTTGATATAACGGAACTTGCCAACAGATGAGCCTCTCTTCAAGACAATCGTGCAAACGTGGTGCACTCACGGTGCTCACTGCAGGTGCGGCAAATTGTGAGACGTGTTCACGCACACCCGCGCACCAAGCACCACCTTCCGGCGAGCATCAAAAAGGAAAAAGGCACACTGGGCGTGCCTTCACGTGCCATTTTGTGGGCCAAATATGTGGTGAGGACCGACCAAAGAGACCGAAGCTCGTGTCGCTCGCACACCAGAAATGCTCTTAGGGTTGGGGCTTGCATCAGAGCTTCAGTGGACGGTGCTTTAGGAGAAGGCATCACAGATCATAAGAGGTCTAATTCTAATAAGGGTATCTGTAAGTGCAATTACTTAATTGAAATTAGGCTTTAGGTGATTCCTGCATCACCTTCAGCAGCAAAGAAGGCCACGTGATAGCCACCACAAGCCTTAGGTCATCTAGGCTGGCTTCTCCGCATGACACAAGCGCACCGAGCATTGGCTTCCCCGCATGACAGCAATGTCGAAAAAAAGAAAGCTTGAGAAACTGACGGTCACATTCAAGCATACTCGACTGTTTATCTCGGACTATTTATCTTGTCACACTGTTCGAAGGAAAATGCCTTACAATATCGAATATCTGGTAAGAGAAAATAAAATGAAAAATTAAAATTAGTAAACATTGTGCATCTTGTTTATTTCAAAATTCACAGGGCATTTGTAAATAAAATGAAGCTATTGTACAGAAGCGTAAACCCTACTGAAAATCCAACATACATCTTGTACAGGACCCCGTATACTGTTCTTTTTGGATAGCATAGACCTTCGTAAAACCGGGTGGACCTGTCATGTCGCTGCTGAATACAGCAAGCTCTTATTAATCCAGATTACAAGGAACCAGAAAAAATTTCCTATTTAACTGAAAGCTCGAATTATTGAATAGGACAGAAAAGAGTGCCGAAAACCATTTGCATCAGTAATTCTACCTTATGAACACCTGCTTAATGGTTGTCTACATTTAACATGAAACTGAAGTAAGAAAGATGTTTTTCCCCCATTTCGCCAAATGCTTCCCTTTTCGCACACTGTCGGGAAGGCCGAAAGAGAAGGTCCTCCTTCACATAATGGCCCCTTCGCATTTTGAAGATGCTTCACTGCAGAGTAAATGTGATCAAACATTGTAGTGAAGCACACAATGCAGCAAATTCGAAAATTTTCCTTGTATTTGGAAATTTTTGAATATTCAAAACGTTCCGAACAAGAGTTTTTCGAATATGAATTGAATAACAAGCATATTCGATTCGTGTTGGAAATTGCGAATATTCGCAAACCTCTAACAAAAAGTGATTACAGCAGAGATGTTTGGAGAAGCAACTGTTGCAGAGACACGGTGCACCCTTCGAATTATCAAATGTCCACTGAATGGGTGTTCAATAAACGTTAACTGTGCTGCTATACTTTTGCATACATGAGATTTTCGGGGGGCTTTTCTGAGAGTTCAATACAAGCAACAATTCGATATATCCGAGTTCAATACCAGGATCGACTCCACGATAACGCCAGGCTGTCTGCAATCAAGTGGAGGAAACGCTTCTTGATGACATCCTTCCTCCACCGAAGAGCTCCTGAGTGGCACTAGTTGTTCTTGTGAAGAAGAGACACTTTTCACTTCTGCATCTATAACAGCCACTTGAACAATGTAACGAATAAGAACGTCAATATCCTCCCTCGCATCAACGACATATAGGACAGGCTCTGCAAAGCTAAGTACTTCTCATCCATGAACCTCAAGAGTGTCTACTGGCAAAGTGAGCTGGACAAAAGAGGTTGCGAGAAGACTTGTTCATCACAGCAGATGGCCCCTTCGAGATCAAGGTGATGCCATTTGACATTTACTGTGCACTATTAAGGGTTTGGTTCAGTTTAGTTAACCATCACAAAGCGACTCAGGCTATGAGAGACACTGTAGTGGAGTGCTCCGGAGTTTTTTGACCACCTGGGATTCTTTAACGTGAACTGACATTGCACAGTACACAGGTGGCTCGTTTTTCGCCTGCATTATAAACGGCCACAGCGGCCGGGATTTGATCCCGATTTGAGCCGAGTGCCCTAATCACTGAGCCACAATGGCGAGGTGCACCAATAATGTTCAAGCAAGTAGTGAATACTGCACTGGCAGGCTTGAAGTGGCAAATTTGTCTGGCACATTTATATGAAGTCCTTTTCTTCACTCTCAATTTAAGGTCCACCTGCAAAGGCTTCGGACAGTGCAGGATACAATCAAATCGTCAGGGCTAACTTTCAAACTGACAAGTGCCACTTCATCTGCGAGGATCTGTTCTTCCTAGCTCATAACGCAAGAAGGAAGGAACTCAGACTTGCAGAAAAAGCTGTGATCGTACTGTTTCCACAGCCTGCTGACAACAAAGCTGTGCTCAGATTCTTAGGACGGTGCCTGTATTACCCACCATTTGTTTGGGACTTTTCACACACTGCACTCTGGTCCAGATTACAAGAGCAGACGTGTCATTTAAATGGGAAGCAGCACAAATGGAAGCCTCTAAGGAGCATGAGCGCAGCTTACAGTCCTAACTTGTCCTCGGGCACTTTCATAAAAAAATGCTGAGACATAAATTCATACTAATTGAACGAGTAAAACAGCATGAAAAAGACGGGACATACGAAACACAGGCACAAACAAGGCGCCTTGTTTGTGAGTGCATAGGCCTACACTGCTCATGCTTCAGTATGAATTTATGTAATACACTCTGAAGGGCTAGTTCAGTTCAGTTCAGTTCAATCGTTCAGTCGTGTCCGACTCTTCGTGACCCTATGGACCATGTCACGCCATGCTTTCCGGTCTCTCACTATCTTCCTAACATCACATAACTTCATCTGCAGTGCCTCGAGAATGCCATCTAACCATCGCGTTCGCTGCCTACCCCTTCTCCGGCGACCCTCAACCTTTCCCAACATCAAATCTTTCTCCAGCGACTCCTCTCTTCTCATCAGACGACCAAAGTAGCTGAGCTTCAACTTTAGAATTTGACCCTCCAATGAGCAGTCAGGGTTTATGGTCGACAATATCGAGTGATCTGATCTTCTGGCAGTCCAAGGAACTCTCAAGAGTCTTCGCCAGCACCACAACTCAAACGTGTCAATTCTTGGGCGGTCAGCCTTTTACACAGTCCAACTCTCGCATCCATACATCACAACTGGAAAGACCATAGCACGAGTTATACGGATCTTGGTTGGCAGACTAATGTCTCTGCTCTTTACTAGGCGGTCAAGGCTAACCATTGCTCTCTTTCCCAGAAGCAGGCGTCTCCTAATTTCATGGCTGCAGTCTCCTTCCGAGGTAATCTTGGAGCCCAAAAAGAGCAAATCTGTCACAGCTTCCACTTCTTGTCCATTGATGCTCCAGGACTTGATAGGGCAAGACGCCATGATCTTTGTCTTTTTAATGTTCAGTTTAAGTCCAAACTTCTCACTCTCTTCTTGTACGCGCATCAGAAGTCTCTTGAGTTCCACTTCACTTTCTGCCATTAAAGTGGTATCATCCGCATATCTAAGGTTGTTGATACCTTTTCCAGCAATCTTCACTCCAGCTGAAGACTCGTCCAGACCGGCTTTCCTCATGATGCACTCTGCATATAGGTTAAATAGAAAGGGCGACAGTATGCAGCCTTGCCTCACTCCTTTCTCAATCAGAAACCAATTAGTAAGACCATGCTCAGTTCTGACTGTGGCCTCTTGTCCTTCATACAGGTTCCTGAGGAGACAGATGAGGTGAATCGGAACTCCCATCTCTTGGAGAGCTTGCCACAATCTGCTGTGATAGTTGGTTCATACTAATTGAACGAGTAAAACTGCGCGAAAAAGACGGAACGTAAGAAACACACAGGCACAAACAAGGCGCCTTGTTTATGCCTGTGTGTTTCTTACATCCAGTCTTTTTCGCGCAGTTTTACTCGTTCAATTAGTATGAACCAACTAGCCCTTCAGAGTGTATTACATAAATTCATACTAACACATGAGCAGTGTAGGCCTAGGCCCTCTCCTCATTCAGCAAAGTGACGGACTGGCGAAAGTTATTACATATGTTAGCCCCATGTTTTTCAAATTAGGGTCCGCAAAGTGATTTTCGAAGTCCCTGAAGCCCATTTCCACACACACACACAAAAAAAATTTACAGCCGATTTGCATAGCTAATCAAATGCGAAGTAGGTAAGTAGGCCTGCTTACGCTGCAGTACCAGACGGAGCGCCTTTATCGATAGCGACGCTAATCAAAAGCATGTCGCAGCCAGTGTCCTGAGCTTTCTTCCCACCACATCGAGTGGTTCTTACCACCGAGCGGACCAGCGAACGGCCCGGAACGACGTTGATGGAGCACCATGCATACATGTCTGCTCTCTGTGAAGCCCGTGGAGCAACTAATGCTAGAGAATCTGAATTTGAGGGTCTGTGAGCGACACACGGCTACTCAGTACGGAGTAACACACCCGGTGACAGCAGCGATTGTGATATGCACCCCTCTCTCATTGGCTGCAGCTGTGAGGCCACTGCACCTTTTCGTCGGCACAACATCGAAAATGCGGCACAATACCACCTAGGCTAGCAGCGTCGCCACCGTTTGCTCAGTAAGCCTCAAGCTCACGAAGAGAGACAGCAGGAATCGGACCGTTACCAGCGAAATCCGGGACTGTGACCAGAAGTGCTACGCACTAAAAAAAAGCAGATCACGCTATACCTCTGGCCTGGCTAGACACAGTTTTGCATGGTAAAAGCACGAAGGTCAAAAGCAGACTTTAGCTCCTCAAATCAAAAGAAATGCAAGAGGAGTGTGGAAGCGGAGACCACGCATGATAGAGAGCCGCTTGTTGATGACGACATCGGTGAGACTCGAGCTCTGGCTGCATTGCAGGATGAGGCTAAAATACAAAGCGCCTTGGGCGTCTGACGAGTGAGCGTTCGTGTTTGAAGTCGAATCCTTTCTAGTGGCATGCATAGCAGTGCCAATTGCACTGCTTCTTCCCCATGTTCTTTGCAGGCTATCGCATACTAGGTTATCAATTACATAATTTTTAGAGCCCAGTTTAGCTTTGGCTTAATTCATATTCCGCTACCTGCTCCTGCTCCCTGAACTGCGGCAGCAGTCCGCATAAGATTACCTCCTCTCCTTTCGGTTTCAAAGCAATGCAATGTAAAGATCAAGCAGCAACAACGCATTCTTAATTATTTTAAATCAAAGGTAACCCTAGCACACCTGCTGGTTACCTTTTGCAAAAGCGGGCCTCCAAGGCTGTGAGAGTGATGCCAAATGCGTTACTTATAAATCAAAGGCATCTTACTTCACGCACAAAGAGAACAAGTTAAACTACTGCTTAATGGGAAGATGCATATGTTGCATTTAAGACAGCCTGCACTGCAAAACAGCTATACGTCTCAAAATTAAAGCTGTAGCACACCCGCACGCACAATCATTTTTCTGCTCTCTTGACTTATTTCGGTATGTTGGTTGACGAACTAGTGGAAACAACACCCTTCGAAACGCTTACCCATATCGGGAGTATTCAAGCTCATCGTGCTGATGAGAGGCTCCGGACGAAGGACATCCTGCCCTCCCAGGTCAGCACAGGGCCACAGCTCCATGCTACGAAGTGCTGACCGGTCTTGGGCTGCTGGTTCCAGGCCCAACCCTTTTTGGAATCGAAATATGACTGTTTAGATATAAAGATCATAACAGCCTGCAAAATTTATGCTAAACATGAATGCTATACAGTATTCATGTGTATTATAAGAAAAAAGATGCCTCTGAGCTTTATCTACACACTGAATAATATACCTACGGCTGAAGCAAAGAAAGACAAGTATTTAGGCATTATAATTAATAACCAGCTAACACGGAATGATCACATTTGCTCTATAACTTCATCTGCAGTGAAAAAAGTGAGTTTTTTAAGACACAATTTAAAAGATGCGCCAATCAGAGTAAAAAAAACAGCTTATAAATCAATTATACGGACAAAGCTCGAGTACACCAGAGTGGTGTGGGACTCTCTCACAACAAAAGACATCGCGCTGGTAGAAAACGTTCAAGGACGAGCTGTATGCTTTATCTATAATAAATACCAAAATTCTGATTCTCCACTGCTCCTTACAATAACCAACCAATTAAAACAGCTCTGTACACAACGAAAGATAACAAGATTAGAATTTTTACACTCCTCAATGCATGGAAGCTTTCTGATTGTGGCATCACTTTATTTCATACCTTAACTACAAAAACAAGACACAGACACAGCTTTAGCTTGACTTCCAATTTTGCCAGAACACATCCATAAATTCTAGTTTTTTTCCACAAACTATCAGTGATTGGAATTCACTGCGAGAGGAGGTTTTTACCCACAAAAATGCCACTGACAATATTTTTGACCATTATGAGTGTTCTCAACCAGCTATATTTTGCAATATTCTTGGGAAGGATATAATCAAAATGGCTTATATCTCTAGCAATTCATGCTTGAAGGTTATCTGTATTAGTGCTATGTGTGGATGACATATAGAAGTGTCCTTTCTTCTTTAATTTTGCCCATCCTACTTGGGCCAAAAATGTCTGTAGTATCAGTAAATAAATAAAATAAATAAGAAAGGCAACAGTGCATAAAAAGGTGTGCCAAAAAGTGACAACAATATGTCAGTATTGAGAAAAACTGCACTAAATGGAAAAGTTAATGCAGGTATTTGACATTTTTTTGCCACATAAGTAATACACAGCTACATAATATAGACAGTCATATTTTCAGCATATTCGAAAAACGAATGCACTCTTTATTTTTCAGCCCAAAAGTGCCAATAACCAGATATAGCAATTAAAACCATAGCCAGAAATTTATATTACTTAGCTTTAAACATTTACGAGTTAAAGATGATGACTCTGCCTGAAGGACCTATTACTGGAGCGGTCGCCTATGCACAGAATACCATATACCCCCCCCCCCCCCCCCCCCCCCTGCTATAAAGCCAACGAGCAGCGACAGTAATTCTACTGCCACAGAGCACATCCCACACTCAACAAGAAACACATGACCTGTTAGACTGCTAAGTAGGCTGTACACAATGTCTGCGCTAGTAGTTAAGCTTTCGCTAACAAATGACTTGTCCGTTCTGTCCTTAGCAATCATACAAGAACTGGATGCGGATCATGAACAGAGTACAATTCATAACACTGAGCTATCAACTCATTTCTGGATGAGGTGTAATTCATGGTACACCTTGAACCAAGGTAGACTAAACTATGTGGACCATTGCGAACCACTTGCGAAAAACAGAAATCAGTCACTGCACTCTAAAATCAGCGGGTTGCGGTCAGTGGGCAACTGAGATGACTTATGTGTTGGAACACCAACATAATGCTATGGTAGAATCACTTTAGGCCGTTCGAGGGTAGGCAGAAGCAATTCCTCTGTTTCACATTAACCTTCAAACTTAGTTCGGTAAAGGACCAGATAATGTTAAAACATTTAGTTTCAATTCAAGGGGTGTTTTCTATGTCAAATGACTAATGAAATGGCAGTCTTCACATTTGCCTTTGAGTGATCTAACAGTTGACAAAATGCATTACAAGCAAGTGCAATGCAAGTACAAAAATACAAAGCCTTTAAGATGTTTCTTCAGATTGTGCGACATTTGGTGCGTTGCACGCTTTCCTTACCAGTCTGCCAGTGAATGCTACTCAGTTTCAGAAAAGTGGAAAGGAGGGATACAAAAAAGGCACACTCTAAATACTGGTCAGGCATGAAAGAACATTAGCCGCCACTATCAAAAAGCCCCACAAAATTAATTACCTTGTTAGAGTAAAAAAAAAGCAACTAACGGACAAAAAGGAAGTCAGGACAAAAAGAATGATGCATGTTGTAAAGAAAGCAATGTTCCAAGAAATACAGTCAGCATCACAATCTACAGCATAATCTCACTCTGAACTTCAGTTAGCAGGCTACAGCTCAATAAATGTGCATGTCACGAACAGTCCCGTCTTTTCACTTCGATGAGAAGAATTTTACTGGTTTTCCGCAACATGTTGACACCTTTTTTCTAACATAGCTTACATAAAATATAAATAATCTACCAAAGGAGAAATCTAATCGTCCACACCCAAAGACCCTATACTCCAATGATTCAACAACAGATCCTGCTCGAACTCGGTAGGCCCAGAAGGCTGCTGCATCATAAGAACAAAACCAATGAGCTGTGTCATCTGGAAAAATAAGAACAAGGGAACTTTAAGACACGTGCTGAGTGTTTACAAAAAAAAAAACAGACATGCTGACAAAACGCTCTACGAAATTTCATGCACCTCGCAAAACAATGTGTTAAAAAATGCATGCATGCAATAATTGCCAAAGTGAAAGAGCCATGTAATCAGCAGTCAGCCCCGAGAACCAATGATTAAGGTGATCTGTAACTCTCTACTGTTAGAGCCTGTTGTTTCCTTTAATTTATAACATGAAATTTATGCACAAAAATGCAAATTAATCTATTTCACTCTTAACAATGAAACAGTATGGGCCACGTGTTCTGCATGTCAGTGAAACATACGCATTTCTGAGCTGCCTCAGGAAGTAAATTTCTTACCTTTCCGCTACTACCACAAAATGTCATACAAGCCTTAGAATAGCAGTTCTTCCCAGAAATTTTAACAGGCTTACTAGTTACCCTGCGATGAAAATTCCTCGGATAACCCCCCGCAATGGCAAGAATAAAATTATTTACAAAATTTGGCACTAAAAACAACAAAAAGCAATTGCACTCTAACTTTCTACATTGTGACAAAGATCAACGCTTTGCATGTCATTTGCATACCAACATGCCATTCGCAACATGAACCGGAGGCCATAAAATCCTCCCTTCACATAAATTTTGAAGTGCCCTTGCTGTTCAGGTATTTTTTTTTTTACCTCACTAAATGGTCCGTGTTTATTTTAAACATGAAGCAATCAACTGACGTCCTTTTCTACTGTCTGGTGCTGCACCAAGTAAACAAATGCTCCATGGGAGATCTCATCCTAATACACATACACACACTCTTCACAGTCTTACAGGTGTTCAAAGCATTGTCTTTCGTATGTTGATGAAAATCCCGCAGCTTCTAAAATGCACCTCTAGGCCATCCATAGAAGCATCTAGAACGCTTTTAGCACATTGCAAAAAAGACAGGCAGTTTTTTTTTTTTTTGCTACAGTCTACAAATTTTTTCCCCTCCTCTGTTTGCAGGTAATTTTACTCTACTTTGAAATATGTCAGTAACATGAAGATAGCTGGATGCACAAGGCATATGTTTGTGTTTTTGCCTGTCTTTCACACAAAGTAAATCATGTAGGTTTTAAAAATTTCTAACATTCAAGAGTTAGAAGAGGAGGTGTCATCTTTTCTCCAGACAAGAATGACAGCCGTTTAAAAGCGTCATCTTTGTCTGCTCAGGAAACAAGACGCCTGATAGTCTGAGAAGGTGAATACCCGACGCAAGCATCAGCAGCTCGCGATTTTAAATTCGGCTTGAAGGGATGACAAGGTGAAAGAATAAATGGGGAAGAAATTAAAGAAATAATATCTGATGACACACTGTTCCAAAGCTGCTTATAGATATTTGCAAGCCCAGCTTGAGAATAGCCCTCATGATGCAGATGGGTATTAGTGATTACAAATATATCGACATGCAACTAGAACAAAAAGGATAGAAATGTTTTTATTGTTCTGTTTTCAAAAATCAATACTGATCTAGTTTTGTGCAACATGCAAGCTGCTCGCCACTACAAAAAAGTATGAATGGCAATTTGCATCAATATGTCTATACCAATGAACTACGCATGAGGCCTCATCAGATACCTACAGCAAGCCAAGAGACGTCAAGTAAGAATTGGCATGAGATTCGTGCCGTAAATAAAGCACCAGGCACAAATTCAAGCTAGCTACTCAATGTAATATCACAAGTCATTTCTGTAGAGTGGATGACAACATCCATAACGGGAATAGAAGTTGGCCAGACAGAGATCTTTCTATATTACATGTGCAAATAACCTCTGAAAGATACAACAGTTAATATATTTTTTTTTTGCACAAGCCAAAAATCATACTTTTCCCCAACTGTGTGCGCTAGCTACATTAGCTTTCAATTTACAGGATGCACCCGATTGCAGCTGCTGGATATGTACTAGTTGCAGCCAAACTCAAAGCAGAGACAGCATGGCGCAAGCTATGTCTGGCAATGATTTAGAACCTGGCTGCACTGATAACAAACTGCATGCAATCTTTTCAGTAGGTTTCGAACCAATCCCAAGGCAAAGAGATCAGCTTTGGCGGACACTGCTTCAAACCACTGTGCAATTTCGGTGGCTGGTTTCTTCATGTGCTAAGCTGCCAAAAGTTCAGGCCACGCTTCGGATTTTGTCGCCTTCACCGTCTTCACCTCCTTTCACAAAGTAGCTCGAAAGACCTAAACTAGGCCTTTTTCCTCCGAATAAAGAACTAAAACACCAGCTAAAACTTAGCTAAACATGGCAAAATGTGCCAAAACAAATGTAAACGAGTGATAACTAATGCTTCTGCCATGTAGATCCTTGCAAGTAACAACCAATGAGAATGCAAAGTGCTCATGTGCTGAGTGATCTTGGTGCATATTAAAGATCCTAATACGGTCTAAATCGTCTAGAGCCCTTTACTATGGCCCCGTCCAGAGCATGAGTAGCTTCGGGACGTTAAACCCATATAAACCCATATATATATATTGATTAAATAGTCATTATGAGTTATTTATGGGCCCAAATTAATCCCTCAGTGAGAAACGCATTCCTTATTAATGGCGATGTAGCAAGAAACAATTTAGAGTGTGTTACAAAGATGAACAGAACTAAACTAATGACAGCAATCATGCTTGGATTCCAATGCAATGCACTGTTTACTGTCCACAAAAGCTTGATTCCAGTAGCAGCAAGGATACAAAATATTTAACGATCCTAAATTTCTCCTTGTTAGTGATTTATACATAATACTGAACCGGGAATAAATACCTCAGTGCTTTTATGTGACCTCTGTGATAGGTCCTCGCAAAAACGAAATATTCTGTAATTTTAAAAGTGACAAAAAATGTATGCATGGCAAATCATTTACAACCTTTTCCTTACGTAACACTTATGCTTGGGCAACAGACTTGTAATGATTGTAAAGTAAACAAACTGTAAGGCAAAGACTGCACGAGGAAAAAGGCAGAAAAACCCAGAGATAAAAACACAACTGGTTGATAAAAGGTGCTACTCTATGAGAAAACACTGAGCACATTGATAGATCACTGTTTAACTATCTGCAGCCTTAAAACGACGAAGATTTTAACCCAGTTGCTAGCAAGCAAACTTATCTTCAACCAGTGAGAAATAGCGGATTAGCACTTACAAGCCTGTAACATTGCAAATGTGTGGACGGGATAATGAAGCAAGTGGGAACACTAATGGGTAGCAATAATCCTCGTTTTTCAGCTACCTGTCATGCATTCGGAAACAATAATATAAATATCATATGGCACAGGAAAGCACGCTGGTACAAAAAAACTAAACTGACACAAGCAACCCCATCAGGAAACAAATTTGATTGTAATTATACCTAACCTTGACAACTGCTACTTCATAAAACACTGCTTGTTTACTATTGCTGCGGCAAAATGCAAACCCATCATGTTTTGCAGCCCAATCCTTTGAGAAGCCTCCCAAACACACTGTAGTATGCAACAATAATAAAATACACCTTGCAGATTATGCAAATTCTCACTTCTAATGCCACAAGTTTAGGCTTGCACAACAAAGTACAGCACATTTTAGCGCGAACGCCAAAAAACAAGTCAAGTGGGCGGTTCGCGTTCGTGTCCCTCCTTCCGTCCTCGTCCTTTTGCGCTACCTTTTATTCTAAGGTTGCTAATTCTTCGCTGGATATTCAAACAGAGCAAACACATGCAGACCATCATTCTGCAATGTGATATGGTCTGAGAGCTCCAACCAGAAGAGACAAGCATTGAAACAAGAGAGTACCCCTGAAATTTTTTGACAAAGCGCACTACAAAAAAAGAACAAGCGTCTGCTATGTTTTAACATTTTCATGAATATAGTCTGGCACACACCAGGCATTACACACGGGTTGGAAGCATGAACCTCTTTAGTAAACATTACTGTAAAACATTAAACATGACCCTGACCAATCTCCTAGCGAATAGCAGTTGGGAAACCCTTACAAGACTCTCGCATTCTGGGACTGCATGCACGTTCCAGCCACATTTACCCAGACTCTTTCCCAAACATCCGCTTGAAATATGCCTGCTTAGGGCCAGCACTAACTGCTGCCCTGACCACGAGAGTTAAGTGACAAGGACAATAACAATGGGGTGGAGTGGAGTGTATTTGGAAGAGACTTGCCGGTCGTGAACTGCAGTTTACCAGTATCGCTCACGAGAGAAGTATAAAACTGTTGCATCTTGCCAATACTCGCCTATGGAGCAGAAACCAGGAGGCTTGAAATTAATTAATAATAAGAGACTTGAAATTAATTAGATGATATGACAGCAAGCATTGGAAAGGTAAATTATAAGGCTAACACTAAAGTCCCATATACATGGACAAGTCAGGGTCAAGTCAGCGTCGAGTAAGCGAGGTCACCATTACTAGACCCAGTCGGTGTCTACATAAACTCACTTTCCAGCGAGTAAGTATTGCAGCGGCGCATAGCGCCGAGATGCGAAGTTATTGTGTAAGTTTCTTGCTCGTATTTGATTTGTTCCCTTTTACTATTTTTTATCGTTGATGAGGGCTAAAAAAGCATTCAACTTAGCTGAAGCTCCTCGCTGCTCCGGAGGCTTTTCGATCTCAGAATTCCCCATAACTCGACTCCCCGACTTGACAGCATCTACATGCTTTTAGTCAAGCGGGTCAAGCGAGTTAACCTATCCCTTGCAAGCGAATTAACTCGACCCGCTCCGCCGCCTATTTTACTCGACCCAACTGAGTATACATGAACCTGAGCTACTTTGTTACTCGACAGGCTTACTCAACTCGACTCTGTCGAATTCTTGTATACAGGGCTTAAGAGAGCAGAGTGGGTCTGGAAATAATGCAACTTAACCATACAAGTGTCTGAATCTTTAGCAATGCTTGCAGATTGCCTTCGACTACTGACGGTGACTCACGAGCGCCTGGCCGACGGTCACATTAAGTTCGTAGATTTGGGACCATACTTCGGCTCTCAACAAGTTTGCTGGGCCTGTAAGTTCCCGGCTCACAGGCCCAGAAGAACAAATGCAAAGCCAAGATATGTGATGGGCTCTTAAGGTAACGCAGTGAGTTCCAAGGAGGGTAAGCATAGCAGAAGGTGACAACTATCCAGATGGACGGATGAGGTTAGAAAATTTGCAAGGGTCAAGTGGACGCAGCTGGCACAAGACTGGGTTAATTGAAGAGATAAGGGAGGGGCCTTTGCCCTGCAGTGGTACAGTCAGGTCGATGATGATAATAATGATAATAACAACTCTGATTCTTTCCAGTAGAAATTGCAGAAAATTGAAAATGCACACAGTTCCTGCAGCAACAGGATCTCTCACTAACACTTCTGTTTGACTATGCCTGAAGTGCACAGTTTTCCTGTATTGTGCACTTGGTCAATGCAAGTCAATAACCTCGCTGAACTGATGCAATAATGTCCTGTAAACTATCTAGCCCTTAGAAGGCTGCGAATAACCCTACAGTGGACAACGGCTGCCCCAGATGGTTTCCAATATAACAGCCGAAATTCTTGGCCTCTGACTTGGTTGAATTCCGCAGTCAAACATGCACCGCCCCACCAACACATGCACTATTATGGGCAAGACATAAAGGTACTGCTGCTGTCTTCGTGCCAAGATTATATGCTGGGCATTGGTACCTGCTTTGCAATATGATCTTTGAAGTTTCACTTTAGGTTTATCACATCTGTACGTGACTGGCATCCTCTTGAAAGGACATTACACGCACAAGGGAAAAAGTGATAAGCACTGAAAGTTCACATCACAGACACTGCCAAGGGTGGGAGACATTCTGCGTGACGCTTTCATATAAAGGCGAGGCAAAAGCCTACATATACAATTAGCCGCACTTCGCAGTGACGATAACGAACGCCCAGAGAGAGCAGACATACAAAACGCACACGACTGTGTCAAGGTAACACTCGGTACGCTTGTCATTGAACTGCGAGCGCCGCTGACGATTCCGGCCAGGTGGACTGGGTGGACTTGGTTGCAAGACACTCCTGTAACGTCCCGGCACTTACCTCACGAAATTCCTGCTCTGCGCGTGAACACAATGACGATATTCATCTAATTTTGCAGAACGTGACGCTGTAGAAAACAAAGCGGACATAACAGTCGGGCCCGGAATCAATTGATGACCTGCTCCAGCGACGATTCGCCGACTGTCGAGGGTCACTGCAAGAATGCGACGCCACCACTGCTCTTTCGTACGCACTCGTCGCTTAACATTTTAACCATCTGTCAGGACGCATGAATGTGAATGTCACATAAACAACACGGTGCGTAGGCTGCACTACGGTGGCTGCTCTCTGCGAGCACGTCGGGCGATGGGCCTTGCATCGTGCGCTGCCAATCTGCTAGCGTTGGGGCTGGCTGCTGGCTGCATGGCTGGCCAATGAGCACTGGACGGAAACAAGGAGGCGGATGTTTGAAGCGTGACGTCTAGACCATCTAGCACCTCCCAACAGAACCACAGAACCACGGAACGTTGGGACATTGGCACCGAGTTGGCACCTCCCAACGTTGCCGCGGTGTTTTTTTGTTGTTTGTTTGTTTGTTTTTTTGTTTTTTTTTATAGATTCAATTTTTTTATGATTTGTTTTTCAAATTAATTTTAGAAGTATTAAAAAAGAATAGAAAGAAGGAAAACGAAACCGAAAGTAGATTTTGTTTTACCGAAAGCTCCTCATTTGTTTTACTAGGTGTTTGTATCGTTTTTTATTTTTTTAAATTAATTATTCGACGAACAAGTTACTGACATATATAGATCCGAGCAGATTGCGACAGCAAACCGACGAGGACTACGAGAGGACGAGAGCGAGGCCAAGGTGGTTAGCGAGGCTGAAGAGAGTTGAGCAAAGCATTCTGCTTTGTGGTATTCCGTGCAAACTTCGATGTTGTTTCATCTTCAGAACTTCACTGGGATGCAGTGCCCTAACTGAGATAACAGTAATAACAGCTTACCCAGCTGAACACGTGACTTGCGATCTCAGCAGCTTAGGTTGGTTCATAGGAAGGGAAAGGCGCAGTATCTGTCACACTTGCTCTGTGGACACCTGAACCGCGCCGTAAGGGAAGGGATGAGGGTGGGAGTGAAGGTGGATAGAGAGAAAGGGGGGCCGTAGTGGAGGGCTACGGAGTAATTTCGACCACCTGGGGATCTTTAGCGTGCGCTGACATCGCACAGCACACGGACGCCACTTCGTTTCGCCTCCATCGAAACGCAGCCGCCGAGGCCGGGATTCGATCCCGGGAACTCCGGCACAGTGGTCGGGCGTCTTACCACTGCACCACCCCGGCGGGGCGTCTCAGCAGCTTAATAATAATAATAATAATTGGTTCACAGGAAGGGAAAGGCGCAGTATCTGTCACACTTGCTATGTGGACACCTGAACCGCGCCGTAAGGGAAGGGATGAAGGTAGGAGTGAAAGTGAAAAGAAAGAAAGGGGAGCCGTAGTGGAGGGCTACGGAGTAATTTCGACCACCTGGGGATCTTTAGCGTGCGCTGACATCGCACAGCACACGGACGCCACTTCGTTTCGCCTCCTTCGAAACGCAGCCGATGGAGGCGAAACGAAGTGACGTCCGTGTGCTGTGCGATGTCAGCAGCTTGCATCAATACATTTCGGAAATGAGCGCACACGGACGACAGCGCGTGTGTGTGTGTGTGTGTGTGTGTGTGTGTGTGTGTGTGTGTGTGTGCGCGTGTGTGTGTGTGTGTGTGTGTGTGTGTGTGTGTGTGTGTGTGTGTGTGTGTGTGTGTGTGTGTGTGTGTGTGTGTGTGTGTGTGTGTGTGTGTGTGTGTGTGTGTGTGTGTGTGTGTGTGTGTGTGTGTGTGTGTGTGTGTGTGTGTGTGTGTGTGTGTGTGTGTGTGTGTGTGTGGAGTAATATGTTCTTGATAGCACCAGTACACAGCCCCAAGCATAGACAGAGAGGTCGCAGCTCTTCAATATCAAACAAATGTACTTATTGTAAATGTTAGGGTGAACCTCAATACAGCACAAATATCTATAGGTTCACTTCGAATGAAGACGACGACATTGCTGGTTTGTTGCGTGTTGGCAATGAAAGTGATATTTAAAAGCTTTTGGTAGATTCGGCTCACAAATAGATAGAGCGAAGTGAGTTTGCTAGATATAGAGCAAATATCTGAAATCCGGGACGGGAGTCCTCGGGTATTTCATTGAAAAATTAAAGCTTGCATGACTTGAAAAGATACGGCCTGCTGAGTCAAGGTGCCTTCTACTGAGAGCCGAAAGGACTGTATGTAGCGCGTCCAGCATTCATTGCTGGTGTGTGCTGCTGGCTATCGTAGGATGCAAAAAAGTGCACGCATGACAATTCATCAATGACATGAGCATTGCGATTAATTGCATATCTTTGTTACAGTTTTATTAGTGTAGAAGGTATTGCGAATTTGGAGTGCGGCAACATTCTTGATCCAATGGACATATACAAGGCCTCGGTAGTGGAGGCCAAGTTTTATGGGGTGAACATGTCCACAGTCACCAGACATTGGGCTCACTTGATTTAGTACGCTTGATGGTGGAGGCGGACGAGTTGCAGTGTCATTTGGGGCTTTCGTTTCAAAGGTCATTTTTTTGCTTTGACGACCTCCGGAAGCACGAACGAAGTGTCGTCGCACTTTTGCAGCAGCTTCATTGTGCGTAAAATTGTCCCGCAGCTTTTGCTTCTGTATCGCCCGCACGGTCTTCAGACAGGGGCAGTCTCTACAGAGTCGTAAGGTCCATGGCAGTTGGCGCACTTCCAGATAGTCGTGTGGAAAATGTCAACGCTGTGTTACTCGGATAATCTCAGGCACACGATGGAGTTGTTGCACACAGTCCTCACGAGATTGATCTTCATGCACTTCCTGCACTGTAAATGCTCAAGCACAAAAATTCGAACTGAGTGTCGAAAGTGCCTAACCTCCACGCACAATGGCATGCAGTCATTCTTGATCAGCTTTATCCATGTAGAACTTCTTTATTGACATGTATTGGTCGCCGACGTGATTAGAAATCGGCGTCACAGATGGCGACGACAGCGTGGCAAATTAATTCAGCGGTAGTTTCGCTACCTTGAACAGTAAAAGGGCGTACGCTAATATTGCCGAGTTTTTTCATGCCGGTCAAACTGCCTGGTGCGCTTCCGTGAACGACATTCTTAAACGGGTTATGCTCACGTTATTAATCGTCCAATGGTTGCTATGGCACAAACAACACTGTATATACCGGACCATTTCTGCACCGTGATGATCGTTGACGATATTGGCGAGGACGGTTGGTTTGGCTGCGCAGTCTGCGCTCTTCATTCTTATTAACGACTTGTACGAACTCGTGATTGGTCGAGGAGTCATCACTTGGCGTCGAGTACATATGCTATATCACGGTCTGCCTCGAGGGAGAGCGCGCGCTCTCCCTCGAGACCGGCCGTGGTATACATTAGGTTCGGCTGCTCGAGTCACTCGTGAGTTTGTATCTCAAACGCCTCAATATAATATTATTCACCTTCATTTGCAGCTCAGTATAAGATCTATATGCGGTATGAGATACAAATGTGGATTTAAATATCTCAAAACTCCACTTTACTCTGCTGAAGTGGGAAAACAGAAAGTTTAGAAAAAATTCTGATACAACGGCACACGTTTTCTAATGTGTCATCATAGCCTGTGAGTTTTTAAGTTTGAAAATAAAAGCAACTTTTGGTGATCGGTTGCCATATTTCCGGCAAGCGGATTGTTCTTAGACGTCTGGTATTCTATGTGGAAACGAGGAGCCAAGTTCAGTCTTTGGGTAAAATCAGAAATGTCATTTGACAAAGGCTGCTTGGAGCGGCATCAAAATCGCACTATGGTTCATTAATACGCCAAAAAAAAAAAAAAACAATGTACGGAAGGTTCTCCTGCGTTTCGCTCCTCGCGTATGATTATTGAAGTGAAAAGCTTCATTAAGCTAGCGAACACCGCGCTTCGCGTGAGCCGTCGTATGTCGGAGCACGAGTGACGTCACGCACGGCGCAGGTGGCCGCCACCGACTACGTCACAAAAAAGAAAAGGCGCAGTATCTGTCACACTTGTTTTGTGGACACCTGATCCGCGCCATAAGGGAAGGGAGGAAGGTGGGAGTGAAAGTCGAAATAGAGAAAGGGAGTCGTAGTGGAGGGCTAAGGAGTAATTTCGACCACCTATGGCTTTTCCATATGGCTCACCTACATCCCGATCTCGCAATGCCTGCATGACCGGCTGAGATTTCGACTGAATCAAGTGCTTTCTCGTAGTCAGTGAATGCTATGCATAAGGGCTGTTTATATTCCAAGAACGTTTCTATTACCTGCTTTACAGCGTGGATAGGATCGATGGTAGAGTACCCTTTCCGAAATCTTGCTTGTTCCTTTGGTTGATTAAAGTCTAAGTTTGTCCTGATCCTATTGGCGATTACCTTGGTAAATATTTTGTACGCAACTGATAGCAAGCTGATTAGTCCATAATGTTTTAAGCCCTAGCATCCCTTTTCTTATGAATTAAGATTATGTTAGCGTTCTTTCATGATTCCGGTACTTTCCCTGCCATCAGGCATGGCGTATACAGGGTGGCCAGTTTTTCTAGCACAATATCCCCCCCGTCCTTCAACAACTTCGTAGTTATCTGATCCTGTCCAGCTGCTTTCCCACTTTTCATAGTTTCTATTACTTTCTTAACCTCGTCCTTCGTCATTGGCGGAACGTCTGACTGCTCTTCATTACATCCAATACCATTCTCGGCCTAATTACAATGGCTACTGCAAAGGTCCTTATAGAACTCCTCGGCTACATTGATTACCTTGTCAATGTCAGTAATGACACTGCCCGCCTTGTCTCTCAGCGCATACATCTGATATTTTCCTGTCTCTAATTTCTTTAGCGCTTTCAGGCTACGACTGTTTTTTGGGGCATGCCCATATTGATTAGATTTGATATCTCTGCAAGTTATATTCTGTCTGTTTGGTTGGAGGCTTTCACAGTTTGGCCTTTCTTAATTAAATGTTTCGTCTCGTTAGAGAGGTTACCGGTATTCTCTCTAACACTTCTACCGCCTACTTCTACCGTGCACTAAATATTGATACCTCTAAAATTATTATTCATTGCTTCTAAGCTAAGGTCGGCCTCCTAGGTTAGCACTCAGTATCTATTCTGCAAAGAGAGCCTGAATTCATCTACTTTTCCTCTTACCGCTAATTTGTTGATTGGTTTCTTCCTCACTAATCTGTGTCGCTCACTCTAGAAATCTAGATTAACTCGAGACCTAACCATCCTGTGGTCACTCCATCGCACCTTTCCGATTACCTCTACATCCAGCATAATGCCCGCGTTACAACACAGTATGAAATCAATTTCATTTTCAGTCTCCCCGTTAGGTCTTTTCAATGTCCACTTCCGGTTCTTCTGAAAAAGGTATATTCATGATTTCTAAGTTATTACGTTTAGCAAACTCAACTAGTAACTCCCCCTTGCTGTTTCTTAATCCCATGACACCATTGCACACTAAGGTCTCCTGGTTGCTTTTTACCTACCCTGACATTGAAGTCGCCCATCAGTACAGTATATTGCGTTTTTACTTTCCCCATGGACAATTCTACATCTTCATCGATGCTTTTTATGCCTGGTCATTATGACGACATGTAGGTGCGTAGGCTTGTGCAACCTTCAGCTTATACCGCTTATTTAGCTGAATCACGATGTCGGCTACCCTCTTAATAATGCTATAGAAGTCATCTATATTATCAGCTATATCATTATTGAAAAGGAAACGTATTCCTAGCTCTCGTCTCTCCGGTAAGCCCCGATAACACAGTACATAATAGGCTGTATACTACTCTACCTGATAGATCTACAGTAACGTATGACCTGCGAACACAAAAAAAACTTGTACCTATTACCCGAACCAACTATGGAAAACAGAAATTAACTTTTCAGGTGCCATCCCTAATCAACAACACACCAAATGTGGAATTTTCATTGCCACCTAGGGTATTTAAAAAGAACGTAAAACAATATTTAAATGAATATCCCCTATAATTGCAATGGTGGTAGTGACTGTATTTTTCTCATATGTAATCTTTTCTGTGGAAATATTTTTTTGCTTTCAGTGTAAATATTTATGTTATTGACAGCGTGATCTGTTGATTTGTATATCCAATGAATACTGCATGTATTCATATCTTTTACATATCGTATGTAAGTGTTGCATAATGTTTTTTTATTTTATATACACTAGAGGTGTATGCTGTTGTCTGTTGTTATCTGTTTTGGGAGCCAAGGCCCAGTCAGGCTTGCAACCTTTTGCCTTGGCTTCCACTTTCTTGTAAAAGAAAGAAATAAACTTCGACTGCAACTCCAACTCCAACATGCCCACACTTCAGTAAAGTATATGCCTCATTTGACCTGCTCCCTTCACTAAGCCCTATACTATCTCATTGCATTCCCTCTAGTTCCTCTAACATCACTGGTAAACAAGCCTCACTAGCTAGGGTTCTAGCATTAAACGTTGCCAGGGCCAGTTTTCTAATGACGGCCTGTCCTCTGAGCCCGAAATTCTTAGCACTCCCCGCTGCGTCACAGGTCTGACCGCCGCCGTGGTCAATGGCTCCGCAGCCGCTGGTGATTGAGCGCCGGGGTTTTATAGGAATAATCATGGGAGGCTGTGGCCAATTACTCCACCAGGGTGGCCAACTGCTGTTCTGGTGAGGGCATAGAGTTTCTTACTCTTACCTAGAGGGAAAGCTGTGCTGCCGTCTATGGGAGTTTACATGGAGTTTCCAGACGGCCAGTTCAGCCACCATGGGTGCTCAAAGCATCATGGGCCGGAGAGCTACCGAGTGCAGAACTACAACTTTTGGCCAAAACTAATGCGAAGATAAGCGTTGTTCTACCGTAAATAATGTCCTAAGATTGAATATAGTGACTATAAATTGCAAAAAGAGAGAGAAACAGCATGTCAGTGTGATATTTATTCAATATAAGCGAGGGCTCTTTCTCCTATTGACTTAGTTTTGAGCAGCACAAATACCAATATTTCGCACTTAATAGGCAAAATTTGAAACAGAAAAACGTTATAAAAATATTTATGGTTGTGCAATCACAAGGAAGTTTTTAGTGGCATTTCGGGAAACAAAAACCATTTATTGGCGACGTCTGCTTTTGCGCCTTCGCTACTACGGCTTTCGCGGTCTATGTACGCACCTTCAGATGATGATGATGACGAAAAAAGAAACATTGCAGTAACGCCACTCCACGTACCCGAGAAAAACCGACTGTCCCGCAACAAGTAGCACACCGGCCCATGATTCTTAGCGCGCCCATAGTGGCTGAAGGGCAGCGCCCTCAGCTTTCCCTCTAGTTAGTGTAAGAAACCCTATGGGTGAGAGAGTGGGTTGGCAGAGGTGTTCACCGGCATCAGGTCACACCCCAAAGCTGTTTTTATGCAATTCCATCGACACGCGCTTTTTTTAATTCGTTGGAGAATAGCGCAGCACGAGGATTCGAACCACGGGCATCTTGCATGCGAGGCGTCGGCCCTACTTCTACGCCACGTGCACCGCCACAAAGTTATAGCCCGTTCAATGATGCGAATCTAAAAATAGTGCCGCCGCAGCAATGTTCATGCAGAATCGAACTGCAGACGTTGCATGGGTAAACCATGGGCCGTGAACGTGTAGACCGCTGACCAGGCATGTATAAAGTACCGGGCAGTGAGTAACGCTGACGTGGCCGGGATCAGGCCGTGCTGGGGTCATGCATGGTAAGCCATCACCTATGCATGACCAGACCGCGACTGTAGGGTTGCCCAGCCGGCTATACTAGTCTGCGCGAGATCAATTGTAGATGAGCGGCCGTTCAAAGGCAATTGTCAATCCATTACCTCGGGCCGAGCTGGGTGGCTGATGGTCCTGATGAGTTTTAGATGGTCATATTTGCAAGAACCGAACGCGGGTCGACCATCGGTTTACCACTTGGGAGTATATTTTTCGATGGACACCACGGAGTTGTGCATACCTAGACATAATTGCGACGAGGTCACAACGCCTTCTCGAATGTCAAGCGGACGCAGTTTGTACAAAGCTACGGAAAGGAGGAGTAACGATTCCTCTTTTTAATAAAGAGCGTTCGCAGACTCTTGTCCATCTGAATAGCCTGAAGCAGTGCGGAAACCAATGCGTTAGCCTGCAATCAATAGGGAGAAATGTCGGCGCATTTTGCGCTATATTGAAACGTATACAACAACGCCTCGGCGTCATTAGGATAAAAAAGCAAAGAGAACGAGACTTTTCTAAGCACTGCCCAAAAATTTAAAGGCCTCTTCTAAGCAGTTGTTGGTGGAGACAAATAAAAAGATAATTCTTGGCTGGGTAGTTTTCTTTTTTTCATTTCAATACAATGATGACACTGCGAGTTTCGGGGAGGAAGGTTTTATTGGATGCTTTATAATAAAGCACTTTTCGTCAGCAGCGTACACTTTGACGACCACTTGGCAGACGGCGAACGAACAGGATCCCAAGTAGCGGAAAACAGAGACAGCAGTCAACCAGTCACTGGTCGCTTCCCAGTGGGAAATTAACAGACTCACGAATTTGTGCTTTGACCACGCCAGCTGGCTAAAAGAAGGCACAATTTTGGGTCTTCTTTTGCGCCGTCTGGGAAGTGGTTTTGCTCGGTAAGTGATTGCAACTTTCGGTTCCTTGTCCACTTTCGCCGCTCCCATCCTGGTAGTCTGCTTACAGCTCACCCGTTCATCGCCTTCCTGTCCAAAGGCACACATACACAATATATCATGATTTGCTGTGCTAGTTAGTTTTGTTTATAAATTTTTATTTCTCTATAACCTCGCTGATACGAAATGAAGTACGTAAATAAATTTGAGGCAAGTTACTGAAGGCGCAGGCTAATGTTGTCTTCTCTACCTACTGGTCGAAGGCATTGCAGCTATTACTCTACTTGTGAAATAAGTGTTTAATCTCCCTATATGCGGCTGTGAGTTCTTTACTACAATCTGAGAGCTGAATTACTAAACATGCTTTACTAAAGTGAAGATACTTTAGCGTCTTAATAAATCGCAAATACTATATGCCTTCTGGAAACCGGTTTTTAACATACCTTATTCAAGAACCTTAAGGTAGACCCCCTATTATTACCTGTTTTTGAGGAAGCCACAATGCCGCTGTCATGCATCCTTGCCTCATGTTTCTGCCGGAACATATTCTTCAGCGCACAGCAAATATGCGCTCGCACAGTAGGCGTGCGGCTAGGGTGGCTTCCAGTTCCAGTACCACACGGCAAAAGCGAGCGTGCGTTGCTTTCCCTACACAGCCAATACATTGTCAACAATTGACTTTGCCAGACCAAAGACAGTTACTACCTGGTCAGTTAGAACATTAAGCAATACTTGTAATGTGCAAACGAGTACGCATTGGAGCTTGCTTCATAAGGAGTACAGCCGCCAGCAAACTTAACCAGTGTGCGCAAAAGCGTGCCATGGACTGCCACCAGCATCGCTAAGCTTTCATCGCTGGTGTCGAGATAATTGCCTCGGCAGGTGTACGGCGCACACGACGCGGTGGGGCAGTGGTTAGGGTACTCGACTGCTGTGCCCAAGGATGTGGGATCAAATCCCGGCCGCGGCTGCCGCTTTTCGATGCAGGCGAAAAGGCGCCCGCCTGCTGTGTGTTGTCAGTGCACGTTAATGAATCCCGTCTGGCAGTATTTTCCGGAGCCCTCCACCATCTCTCCTCATAGCCTCAATCGTTTTGGGGCTTAAAAACCAACCAAGTTTGCGGTGGCTAACGATAGCTGGATCGCGGCAACTCTATATGACGTGTGACTGATCACGTGCCTTTAAAGTTTGGCCGCAATGCTAAAGAAACTAGAAGTTGGACTTTAAGAAGCTGAGCAACTCTAGAATACTTTCTCACTCCCCCTGACACGCACCGTGAATGCGCGTTCATTTTGTACATTTCAATTTATCTTCCAAGCGGGAGCTTTCAAGCAAGGTTTGAACGGCGCTTGAGCTATTGCACATGTAGAGTCAAGCAATAAGCAATCTGCAACGTGTTTTCTGCATTTTTTTATTTTACTGTACTCACACGCGAAACGCGGTGATGCGGGTGCAACAAGACCACACTCATTCCGACAGCGAGACAATTCATATCAGACTGCGCTCCAGCAACACCAGCTACTGTTAACGCATCTAAGCAATTGGGTCGGCTAAACAGCAAACACTTTGTGGTGCAGGTGTCAGTATAGGCCATACTGTTAAGATTTGGGTTAAGTGCGCTGGTGGCTGTACAGTCATTGATCCTAGGTAGTTTGTTTTGCAAATAGGATAGCTATATTTCAAACATCAAGCGCCAATTCTCGACACCACATGAGTACAACAGGCTTTCGTTAGCAACGTTAGCCTGTTTACCCGAGAGGCAGCTAAGGACTGCTTGAGATGAGACAGCTTCCTTCAAAACTTCCTCGAGTATACTTAATTTAATTCTAGTATACTCGAGGAAGTTTGGAAGGAAGCTGTCTCATCTCAAGAAGTCCTTAGCTGCCTCTCGGGTAAACAGGCTAACGTTGCTAACGAAAGCCTGTTGTACTCATGTGGTGTCGAGAATTGGCGCTTGATGTTTGAAATATAGCTATCCTATTTGCAAACAAACTACCTTCAAAACTTCCTCGAGTATACTTAATTTAATTCTTTTACGGCGCTCGACTACTGTTCCCAAGGAGGCGGGATCGAATCCCGGCCTCGGCAGCAGCTTTTCGCTGGAGGCGAAAAGCAAGGCGCCCGTGTGCTGTGCGATGTCAGTGCACGCTAAAGAACCCCAGGTGGTCGAAATTTCCGGAGTCCTCCACTACGGCGTCTCTCATAGCCTGAGTCGCTTTGGGACGTTAAACCCCACAAAACCAAACCAAACCTTAATTTAATTCTTGTGTTTTGGTCGAAACAAACAGTGCAAGCTAAGGGATGGTCTGAAACATGTCCCTGAACAAACATAGGAGGCTTCAAAATTAAGCTACAAATGATCAAATAACTTTGACTTGCTGTAACATTCGAGTTTTCGGCTGCATTATCCCTGTGGGTGCATATTGTGCTTGGCTGCATTTTTGCGCAATTTATTCACCGCCATTTGGTGGCCGGGGTGGATTCCCAATTTCACGAGTAAGCCAAAGTTGCATTAATTTGACTTCTGTCAGTAGTTGTCCTTGATTAAAAGTTTGTAGTTACGTAGCGCCTATGACGCCATCACTCCCTCGACCAATCAGGAAATGTCCTCTGTGGTTTTATGCGGGCTCGTCATTTTCGAGTGAAATTAAGTCTCTTAGCTGGAAGGTTTTTTGGTGGTATCAGATTTGACGGGCTACAAATCTATCATTTCTATAGCAACCACCGGCCCTGTGTATCGGCTGTGCGACAGATATATAAGCACACAGTTAAATCAGATATAACGATGTTGGTGGCCCTTTCAGTCTGACTTATTTGGGGGCAAACGAGGAACAAATATATAGATATATATAGTGGCCAATTTTTGTAGTCGGAACGTCTTTTCATATGTCGACACATCTGTACATACCTGACCCTCGCCATATACGTTCCCTTTCGCATTGCCCCTAATGCTTTCTTCGCTTTCTCTTTCCTTACCAGCGCAATATTTATCCCTCCCAGCTACCATCTCTATTATTATCGCCCTGACTGCATCCCCACCTCAAGAGATCTGCATAATCTAATCAGATACTTAACTACCTATTCATTGTTGTAATGACATCCCTCTCTTAGTAACTGGAAGCATATATCTGGTTTTCGTTTTCGTTTAGTGTCCTCTGGGCTGCCTTTCAGCTGCCACGATTTTTAAGCATTGTGTATTTTTTTTTACTCTACAATTCCTAAAGTCGGTTAATTTATAACTGCTAAGGAAATATTATAAGCTTAAATTTACAAAGTGTTTTTTTTGGTCTTAAATTTTTTTAGCTAAATATTTTGCTTTGTGAGAAATTTTTATTTTTTTCTCAATAGCGCCTAGCCTACGTCAACTACGCGTTCCGTAATGGTATTGTTTCAATAGCCTTAATGTCTTTAATACGGTATCGTTGTCAATTATTAAATGTAATCGGCTGCTCAGCAGTGATATCGTGAATATTTATATTTTCCGCCTTACTGTTAACTGTTTTGTGGGCTTCTTCTGTACCAGACTATGTCATTCCCTCTTCCAGTCTAAGCTTATTCAAGATGACTGGAATGCAG
Organism: Amblyomma maculatum; assembly: GCF_055883805.1. NCBI lineage: Eukaryota > Metazoa > Arthropoda > Arachnida > Ixodida > Ixodidae > Amblyomma > Amblyomma maculatum. Next base: position 40,745,708 of record NC_139352.1, read on the forward strand.
AGCCGCTGCATTGCAACTCACAGAGCAACATCACATCCTATTCGTTAACAATGCGTGCACTCAACGAGGGACATATCACATGTTTAGCTTCAAAGTTCTGGCTCTTTAGCGACTACTGCGGGCTCCCTCGCTCACAACAGAAGACATTTGATGCTTCTTAACTGTTTTCGTATTTATATCAACCCTCAGGACCCTTTCCGTCTTATATCCAGTCTGATGTCTGCCTGCTTTGCCAGTGATGTACCTCCAGCGGTAGAATATGAAATGTTTGTCTTTCATTGGTTTCTCAATCCGTGTTTTAGAAGTTTTTGGCTATCTGGTGATCGTGACTGAATACATTCGCGGCGGCCTATGCTAATTACAATTCAGTCCTCATGTTAAAGGGCAACCCTTGTGGCTTTTCATCATTTTGAGTAATTGACTACACTAAATTAATGGATGTGCCATGAATCCCAAGCCAAAAACCGCTTTTAGAAATTCCAAGTAGAACTATATTTAAATTTAAAGAACAGAGAATAGAACACGAATCTAGTTTCATGGCCAGAGACTACTTTCGAGCTTACGAAACTGTAACGTGTCATTCAGCATTGAAAAAACACTGGCACAAAGGCAGGATGGCGGAACTAAATAACGTACAAGTAGAGGCGCAGTGCAGAAAATACCTGAGGTAGCCTAATGCAGGACTCAAAATTTCATGAACGCGTGGAAATCGGGCAGCAACGCTCATATCATGTTTGTGAAGTCCAAAACATAATACAACTCTTTTAGCTTAGACCACAAAGTCTGAATATTTTAAAGTTGCGTTTCGCGCGAATGAATTATTGGACGGCGTTCAAATTTCATTACATGCATCAGATCCGAGAGGACAACGTGCAGTAAACCTTTCCAAAACTATTATTATGTCGAAAATCATCTTGAGTTGCTCATTAAGCCGTCGCAACACAACAAGAGCCACAGCAGCTACCGTCTCGCGATTTGTGTAGAATTCCTCTGGCCGCAGCGATACCGTTATTGATTACGAACACGACTGTCACTTCTCGTATCTCCGCTAAACCACGTATCGTCGGCGTCCGTTCCCGATCTCATCATATGGATTATGTGTTGTTTAAACCTCACTGAGCCCATTGACATCAGTCGTTGCCTGGTCGTTCTCCGAACAGCACTCTTAGAATAACCTCACTTCATGCTGTTATAAAATAAGATATCTGATTCTGCGTCTAATGGCGAACCAGCAGGTACCCAAGCGCCATTCGTGCATAACAGGCTTCCTAGTAACTTGGCTGTCTTTGTCGGAGCAGCTGGGTACATTAGGAGAATAAAGTATTGAAGCTTTAGTGTAGAAAACGAGCTTGAAGTAACACTCTAGGGTGGACATATCCGGTTCTTATTACTCGATATATTGTTAGCGCTAGTCACAATGACATGACAGCAGCTGTATCTAATCTGCATAATTCCGGCGATGCATTGACGTTTTAGTTCTAATTTGTCGCCTACCCGCGGTTAGTACTACAGTCCTCTTGCACGTGGAGAAGAATATTTATTAATACGCGGCTGCTGCATTTCGCACGCAATTTTATAATATACCTTTCTGATTCCTGCCTAGGGATGCATTCTTAAATCGAATGCATAATGTGAGCGCAAATTACAAAGGGTAAATAGGAGAAGCAAGACGAACGCTGAAATTTCAGTTTCATCGGTCAGCCTGCGCCTTCCTTTAACGTGTGTACAGAGAGAGAGAAAATAGAATAGAAAGGTAGGGACGTTAACCAAGCGATGCCCAGCAGACTATTCTACACGTGGGGAGGGCAACAAAGGGAGAAAAAGGAAAGAAATAGCGCGAAGGGGCGAAGTCTATAACATATTAGAGATATATAGTGAAGGGGGGGGGGGGGGGTGTAAAGAGCATGCAGGAAAAGTCTTGAACTCAACCCCGAGTCCTTTGTAAACTTAAATAGCGCCTTCGCTGATTTTCGTTGTGAATAAGGAGTCATCCAAGGCCCCAGAATTGTTTGTTCAGTAAGAGCGCGAGAGTCCAAGCGGAGGAGGGCAGCTGCTAGGAAAGCACGCACACGCTCAAAATGAGGGCAGTCACTGAATATGTGCGCAATAGTTTCAACACACCCACACTGCTCACACGTTGGAGTGTCTCCCATGTCGATGAGGTGGGAATATTCGTTTGTAAACGCCACTCCAAGCCACTGGCGACACAACATTGTAGCATTACAACGGGGAAGACCGAATACTACCTGCAGATGAAGTAACTGGTCAAAGTGGTTCGAGCGGAACGTCCCCCCTCTAGGAACCATGATTGTCTAGTCACGTTTCGGCGGATCAGTCGAAGGTGCCTTGCTGCGTAGGCTCTTATCAATGGTATCTCGACCATGTCGGTTGTATCGTGAGCTGATCGCGCAGCATCGTCAGCTAAGTTGTTTACAACAATTCTACTATGGCCTGGTATCCACTGTTAGATTATTTCTTGACCCTCTTGTAATGACTGGTGGTGCGGATGTCGAACCCCCGCTACACGTTGCTCACGGTCGCCATGGCTCAAGACGGACTGATGACCGACTGAATCGCAGAACACTGCCCATTTTTGAGGATTGTGTTCAGAAACATACTTTACAGCAGCACAAATTGCGGCCAGTTCAGCTCCAGTAGAGGTGGTCTTAAGCGAAATTAGATGGTAAATATTTGCTTGTCTCGCAGGAACGGCGAAGCATGCAGAACTTGTAGAGGTTACCGAGCCATCTGCATAAAAGTGAATGCTGTCCCAATAGTCATTTTGTAGCATGAACAGTGTTAGCTGTTGAAGGGCTAGCGTTGATAGGTTCGATTTCTTCGATATCCCCGGAATAAGAAAGCGCACACATGAGAGCTGCAGACACCACAGTGGCAACGGAGGTCGTGCTTCTGTAACATGTGTAATTGTTGCTAAAACATAGGCACTCTTATTGCCAAGGCCAACCAGCCCGTCTTTTCGCGTTAACTATAATTATGAAATGTGCAAGTGCGAAAGGCATTCGCGAGAATTTCAGCTAAATTCAGCAGAAGTATTACGAAAACAGATGCTATGCAGAATATTCCATTGTTCCTTTGGGACAAATGCATTTAAAGTTGTCTGTTGGCTCATGTATGCATATTATCTAGAAGAATCTTGAGCTTGGACTTTGATGTCACGATATTCATTCAGCTAATGCTTTCATAAGTATTATTTCTGCAATATCCATATATTCGTTACAAATTGGAAAACGTGCAGTTTGTGGTCATTATACATTTGACTTTAATCTTTTTGCAAGCACTTCCGCTCACGTCCTGATCCCCATCTGCTCAGGTGCAGCCATTATATAATGCATTAACATTTACTAACCGAGCAAATGTAGTTTTGCACAGGAACGTTCTGCAATCGTTATATGCCCAGACGGTAATGTAACGAGCATTCTTGCGCATTTTATTGAAATACAGGGAATAATTTTACACAGATTATTCCTGTTACTCTGTCAACGTGTCTGCTTCTGTATACTTTGCATGTTAATATTTAGTACTTCAATAATGTATAGTTCTATCTCGATTGTCTAACAGGATTTGGCAGAAAAAAACTGAAAATGCACGAAAACGTTCAGAAGAAAATATCTCACATACTTGCGAGTATCGGCAGTTCGCTGTATTGAGGAGGCCGCGGGTAATTAGGGTTGAACCAAGTCCCTCTGCCTGGATTGTTCGCCTTTGGGAAGCAGTAGCAGCCAGGCGGACAAATCGGGTTGAATAACGGTGGGATGCACTGCATTGAAAGGAACAGCCCTAGTTAAGATCCACAAGTGGAGCTTCATTACACGCATCAGCCCGAGTGTCAATTTCATCTATATTGAAATATTTATGCGAAAGCCTTATTGGCTTATGGTGAAAATCTCGTGCGGGCGAAATGAGTCAGCGAGATCTCTCCGCAAGATGCGTCTGCAAGGTGTGTGAGAGAGATTCAGCGCATTTCTGCCGCACCATTAAGAAAAATCCTCCATCGGGAAGGGACTCGTACCCCTCCTATCTCTAGCTGAGAGTGTAAACCGACTTCGCCACGCCATGCCCCTGATAAGCATTTCTTAGTTCTCCGTGCCTAGCCATCCTACCGTCTCCATGGCAGCATAGGGGCGTGACGAGAACGGCTTCACATCGGTCTACAGAAGGTACCAAGGCGAACGCTATCTGCCACTAGCTGTGGAACCTAACGACACTACGAGCTCGTGCTATAGTGGCCTAGTGTAGCTACTTACCTCGAATCAGGCATGGAAAAAGTCGCTTTCCTTCACTGTGTGATAAGCGCGGTTTAGTCATATAGGCGCTATAGTAGAACCAGTCCCCATGGCCTTTACCTTATCGCTCTTAAGAGGTCTGAACTGCCTTAATCATTTTTCTTCTCTGTGCGCTAATATAGTGACCAATGCGTCCCTAAGATACGTTGTTTTGCAAATATCTGTGCGACAAATATAAATTTTCTATATCAACTATTACCTCAGAAGAGAACACATTATACATTCGTCCTTCTAGATGTGAAAAGTTCATTTGACCTGCATTTGTAGGAGCAGGCAAGAGGTAAGCACGGCTGGAACTAAAATGGAGAACTGTGATAGGAAAGAGGGTGTCCAAAGTTCTTGATATGGACTAGGCGAAACGCCTGGAAGTTAATCGAGATATATCAGTTTACCGCACGATGCATGAAAACATGCATACACATAAACATACATACATACATACATACATACATACATACATACATACATACATACATACATACATACATACATACATACATACATACATACATACATACATACATACATACATACATACATACATACATACATACATACATACATACATACATACATACATACATACATACATACATACATACATACATACATACATACATACATACATACATACATACATACATACATACATACATACATACATCCGTATCTACGTACGCATGTAGGTCTTGGTCAAAAGCCCTAATTTAAAGGATTTTCCTCTCAGCAGCAAAATGAAGCAGTCATGACATCTTAAAGGTCAAAGGTCACTTCAAACTCTAAAAAATGATACCTTATCACAGCAAGAAACTATCGCATAGCATTTCATGGCCTTTTATGATGCCGTGAAGACTGCATTTTGCGGCTCAGACAAAAAAGCTTGGCTCAGGACATATGGCCAAAATATATGTCAAATCAAGCAAAACGAGATACAGCATAACTATTGGGGTATTACTTTTCTGTATTGCTTCATTCTTGTCTGTTTGGTTGGAGGCTTTCATACTCTAGCACTTTTCATCAAATGTTTTGTCTGCATAGATAGTTTACCAGTACTCTTACAACCTAGTTCTTACAACCTAGTTCTATAGCGAACCCAGCTATGATATCTCAGAAATTATCAGTCTGTCCTACTAAACTAAGGTCGACGTCATCGGTTAAATCTAGATATCTGTTCTGTAACGGGATTCTGAATTCTTTACTCTCCCACTGACCAGTAAAACGCTGATGTACTCATTGTTTACAAATATGTACCGTTTATTCTTTTAATCTAAACTAACTCTAGACCTTGCCATTCCATGGTCTCTGCGTATCAAATTTCCCATTATTTCTAAGTCTTGTATACCGCAAGGGTTGCAACGCGTTAGGGTGTCAATTTTATTTTTGGTGTCGCCATTAGGTATTTTGATGCGCACTTCTGTTTCATCTGCGTGCTGAAGTAACTATATAAGGCACCGCATTATGCTGAACATAAGGTGGTGAGGTTTCACCCTGATAAACAGTGCTGTGCGAACGAAACCGTCGTTTTGTCATACCACATCTTCGTACAATGCAAACATTTTATATATCAACCTAGATAAATGTTGTAGAAACTGTGAGAATTATATACAATGCACATTTCAATCGATGGGAGTATAATAACGTGTGCGAAGTTTGCATCAGGTAAGAACTATGTCAGTGGTCATAGTTCGCTAAAAAGGACAAAGAAATCAAGCTTTCTCTAACGACACTTCTTCCTGGACTGGGCGGCCCGCTTGGCCTGGTGCATTTTAATGGTGAAGAAATAACGCATTTATAGCACATGACATGAAAAAAGATCTTGTATTTCGCGTTGGAAGGATACAAATAATATCAGCAGTCATAAAACAGTTTGACCTGCTTCCACTACGGCCATTGTTTAGTTTTCCTACTGCTTGCAGACACTAGGGACAGCACTTTCCGACAAGTTTAAGAAAGCAGCGATATCTATGTGGTTCGAAAATTGACAACTTCATGCATTCGACCACAGAACAACTGGACTGTCCCCTTACCTGCCTTAAGCAACGCTGATGAAAAATGAGGTAAGGGTTTGTAACGGCTGGTCTGCGTCCTCTAGAGATGAAAAGAAAAATCTCTTTTAGCATAGTAATCTGATTTCAGGAGTTTAAAACTGCACATGTTTCCGTTTATACGTTAAGCGAATAATTCTTATGAAAAGAATGTACAAAGTAAATGCTTTAAATTATTGTTTAAACTGCAGGTCATTTTCTTTTCTAAAGCAAGATTTATAGCACTAGTGGTTTTCTCCATTCTAAGCACATAAACCACGTTTACCGCATCCCCATTTCCAGTAGTTGCAATGGCACTGAAGTTTATCATGTCCTAGAGTTATTGAGAGAATGTATTGCGAAACGTACAATATATGACCAAAATTGTAACAAACTTACCTCTCTTTATTCGGTTGAAAAATACCTTTTAATGTTGCCCTAAATTTGAAAAAGTTAACGCAGCGAAAAACCTGCGACCAATGCCTCCAACTTATCTGGGCCAGATTTCTTCGCAGGGTAGAAAGCTTGCTTGTGTTTGCAGGTGTCGCTGTTGATCATGCAACTTGAGAAGCCCATCGTTATCTACGAAGTGTGAGTTGTATCGTGGTGGCGGCACGCGAAACCTTCAGTTCTATATCACGCGTAATGTACAGATTAGTCAGTGTATGAAACACGTTTCACGTTCAAAGAGCATAATGTTTTGTAACGCTCACGTGAACCATATTGCGCAAGCCCAGCACCATCCCTTGCATGTAGTCTCACTTTTTCACTACATTCAAGCATACACTGGTTCAAAGCCAACTCGCAATGCAAGGCTTGCGGGGTCGCTTGACTGCGTTGCTGAGGCTGAATTCTGACCCTGCTGAAGCGTAATGCGGAGGATTAAAAAACATTTGCAGGACACAAGCTCCATCTTATCAATATGTGAAGATAGATGTCTTTACACTGTGCTCGTTACTTAAAATGGGATAATTCATAACTTTGAAATTTCTCTTAGCATGTTCGGCATTATCACGTCTCATATTTGAAGGAAGCGTGAACGCTATTTTCTCGTCTGGGAAACACTCTTCGATTTTGGTTTGAACGACGAAGCAACGGTCAAAACAGTTCAGCCAACGATGAAGGCTTCGATGCGTTGCGGCAATGTCGACTTCAACAATGTGGTGGATCGGCGCTTTTCCGTGGGAACTCGGGCGGTTCATCCGCATTCCGGCACTTTATTTAAGTGACAGAGTAAGTCGCAAGTCCCGCTAGCATCTCTTAGATGACGAAAACGTTTCCGATGAAAGTGTTTTAGCGCCATCTGTCAGATACGAGATGATACGTCTCAGCGGAGCAGGCATCTTAGCCCGCTGCCCCTGCTCTAACTCGCAATGAAAGTAGCTTTCAATCTGTTGTAAATTTCGATGAACGTTCAAAGATCATTGCACTAATTCTATTTCTTCTTTCCTGTATACTGGTTACTAGATCGGAACGGCATATATATCTCGCTGGTTCCGAATTGTGTAAACCAAGCATGAGTGGCATATCCGAGTTTGTCGAAAACATCTGAAATCTCGCGTAGTAAATTTCCAAATATCCTAAGGACAACTTACATCTCTCCATTAATGTCTGCGTTTTAGACATATGACAATGTTTACTTCGCATAACATGTATTGTTTTATTGCTTTAATTACACTCGTGATATCAAGTTTAACGTAAACGTGGACTGGTAATAGTCTATGCGTGAGATCTTGATCAATACCGTGCCGTCCAGTCGGGCTTTCCCTCTGTGTGCCACCTATGCCTTTACAAGGGCTTCTGCAGTACGGGCTTCCTAACCCCACTGTTTAAAAATGTGTATTGTTTCATAAAAGAAAGACATGGCCACCCAACCGAAGCAGCTTAATGGATCTGGCACTAGCCTACTGATTTCCAAATACGGGGATTCAATCCCACCGTCAGAGGCTGCGTTTCACTAAGGTTACACGCATAAGAATGTGAGTTCACCATAAAAGTGGCTGTAGTTTAGCTTCGGTTAAAGCTAGTGGGAAGCGAAAGCTGAAGCATGGTCACACATGGTAAATCTCTTTATTCAGCAGAAGGCTTTTGTTTTGTTATGGCTAGGGGTAGACTGCGGTGCTCCGTAAAGTTCGTCTTGGTTTGAACATGGCGTACTTCGAGTCTGTGGCGATGCTTTGCACTCGATATTGACGTCGGCGATCATGTGCCTCGTGACGCAGCTGCTCACGCGTTAAGCTACTTCCCACATCAGATGACCATTAACCTTGAGGTTTTTTTTACCTTGACTTTGACTTTGACCGACGAAAGTAGCTACCCAAAGAGCTTGTGGCTTAAGTTCCAACTTCACCTCGAAGTTGTTTTTGAAGGTTATCGAAAACACGGTGACTTTGGATTTATTTCGCTTAGTGAATCTATCGATGCAAAATTCAGAGGTTAGAAAATGGCTTGAACCTAGTGATAGAAAGAAAGCTGCAAGTGTTGCTAGAATAATAGCCGCTGTAACACCGCTTTTTCAATTCAGGTATTTCCATATTTTCTTATAATTGGTTCACAGGAAAGGCAAGGCGTACTATCTTTCACACTTGTTATGTAGGCATCTGAACCGGTCACTGCAAGGCAACTGTTGAAGTTTTTTACCTTCAAAGTTTTTCATGGTCAAATGTGCTTCCATGCTGACGGTAATTGGTTCACAGGAAGGGAAATGTATCTGTCACTTGCTATGTGGACACCTGAACCAGAACTGTATGGGAACTGTTTCTGACCTTCAATGTTTTTCAAGGTAAAATTTGCTTCCATGCTGGTTCACAGGAAGCGAACGGCACTGTATCTGTCTGAAAGGCAGATTTTGATAATTCTGAAAGATGAAAGGCACGGGTTCTGTGGACACCTGACCTGCACCGCATGACAAATGTTGACATTTTCGACCTTCCAAGTTTTCTCCGGTCAAATCTTATTTGCTTTGTAGTTGTCTGAATTTATGTTTATGTGTTTTTTCTTTACGTTTTCCCTTTGGTTTCCAATTGCTTGCCTTCCTGCCATGGCCCATCACTGGGCCTACAGTGTAAAACAATCAGTGAATAAATAAATAAATAAATAAATAAATAAATAAATAAATAAATAAATAAATAAATAAATAAATAAATAAATAAATTCACAGAAAATGGAAGGCGCAGTATAGGCCTCACATTCTGTGGACAAGTTAACCACGCCTTAAGGAAGGTGGTGGTGAGAGTGGAAAGCGAGAAAGGTGTGCCGTAGGGGAAGCAGGTGGGGCTCTGGACTAATTTCGACCAATTGGGGATATGTACCGTGCACTGACATCGCACAGCACAAGAACGCACTTCGTTTCGCCTCCATCAAAACGCAACCGCCGGCGGTCGAGATTGAACTCCGGCAGAGTAGTCGGCCGTCTTACCACTCCACCACAGCAGCGGGGCCCTGCTGACGACTTCAAAACCTGGCGTAGAGAAGCTTTCTTTTCCAAACACCTGTGGCGAATATTTCAGTACCGCTTTTATTGCGTCTCTCACCGGTGGCGTGACTGTGGGATACTAAACACTAATAGGCAAATTCAATACCTACACACGCATATTTCTCTTCTACATGCTTGCATATCAGTAATATTTAATTACTATCCAGAGAGAGAGACAACTTTATTTGCCCAGATGTTGTGAATTAGGGCAGATGAGTCCTGTGTGGCCCCCAGGTGGGGGCGACATCCTGGACCCACGAAATGAGTGAAAGTTGTGTGTTCCTGTCTGGCTTGGTAAGGAGTTGGTGCCAGCTTTCTGCAGAGGGAGCTGGCAGGAGCAATTATGTTCTACTTGATAGAGTAAAGGCCTCCGTTATCAGCACTTCTTGACATTGACACCTTATAAAAAGCCGTTTATTGAATACATGTTGTTCTGAATCTTTCTTTGTAGTTGTCTGAATTTATGTTCATGTGTTTTTTCTTTACGTTTTCCCTTTGGTTTCCAATTGCTTGCCTTCCTGCCATGGCCCATCACTGGGCCTGCAGTGTAAAAATAAATAAATAAATAAATAAATAAATAAATAAATAAATAAATAAATAAATAAATAAATAAATAAATAAATAAATAAATAAATAAATAAATAAATAAATAAATAAATTAAATAAATAAATAAATAAATAAATAAATAAATAAATAAATAAATAAATAAATAAATAAATAAAACTATGTGTAGGAGTTGTTCCCCGTTTTTGTCAACGAAAATAAGCGCTTGCATGCGGCGTCCACAGGAAAACCCACGATCATAATGCGCCGCCGCAGGCTTATGACGCGGGATGAATATAAAAGGTGCGTCTAATTTAATTTTTGCCGTACGGCTGACGCGTAATGAATTGCTGCGTAATTAGAATAGACATTCTCGGATTGACTAGGCAATGGTAAATTTGCTATCATGCCTACACCAAACACGAAGCTTGAAGGTCTCCTAAATTAACCCAAGATTGCTGCTAGCATGCATGCTTAGTCTAGGTTTCTTGAGGCATGATTCATGTGAGGTAAGCTGTTTTATTTTCTTCGCAATAAACATGACAGTGCCCATCGGTCATTTTGGACACAAACACTGCTAATTACCTTGCTTTAGCATTGAAGAAATTGTATTATTTCTGGTTCCCAAAATATAAACCCTCTGTAGATAACTTCATCGTCATAATAGTCATAAGAGTTGCGTCATGCTCACATAAAAACTTGAAAACTAAGCATCAAGATATGATGACCGCAATATTTTATTAATGAGCATAATATTACACGCTTACCATATATGGTTAATTTCAGGCCTATATAACTATTTTCTTTTCAGGAAATGCCAAGGGAAGTTCCAGAAAACAAAATAAATTGCAAATTTTGCTGCAAAATAATGCCCTCACTGCTCTCTTTCTCTTTCACTTACGAAATACATGCTTATAAGACGCCTTCCAAAAAGAAGTGTGAATACTGTGATATCGTATGTTTTCACAGCTCTTCAGTATGACCTACACTATTGTCTGATGCTTTTGTTTGCTAGTATATATACAATGATATTAGGGCTTGAATGTTTCGTTCTTTTTTGGCGCCAAGAAACAATACCGGTGAAATATTTCTTGTCACGGAAACTCAGAGCGCAGTATGCTGCGAGATCGTGTGCTGTATTGCCTAGTGTCCTAAAAAGACTGGAGTTATAAGCGATACTTGCAGATGAATAATAAACTGTAAACGTATACTCTTTTTAATTTCTAATTCATACAACTCTTTTTCAGTTATCAGAAAAGCAGTACAAAAATAACAGTAATTAAAGAAAGCAAATAATGACATGTGTTGACAATGCATGCTCATTTAACGGAATCACCTTTTCTGCTCATTCATGTGGCATACTGCTATCGGGCAGGCAAGGTATCTGAGCCTATCCGTGCAACATGGACAGGCGGATCACTTTACCAAATACTGAAAGCGCAGAAGTTACGTTTATCTTGCCTAGTTTGCTTCAAAATCAGTTCTTATTTGATAGGACAAAAATTTCAGAACACTGATACTGAAGGATTGCGATTTCTCGTAAGGCAATTTTCTCCTTTTTACACGACTCTTAATTGCAGTACAGCGCTGCTGATAAAGAGCAACAAGTGAAAAAAAAGAATAACATGCGCCCTGGCCACAATAGCTCCACATTAAAAGCAACTGTAAGTCAATTTCTCTCTCCGGAAGTCTTTACAAAAGGCCCACAAAGGAACAAATAACGAAAAGCTAGCGATGTGCACAATATACCTTACTAAAAAAAATCGACTGAGATAGAAGAGAGAAAAGGGCGGCATTGCTTTTTCTTGCGGAAAGGAGAGTCTCAGCATCTAGGAATCTTCGTGAGCGTTTGTTCTAGATTTAAATTTTACAAACATTTGTTTTAGGACTTACATTTCACAGATAAGTATACACCCCCTCCTGTCGTGCGCAAAGGCATCAGTGATTGTATACAGTAGTGAAGAGCTGTCGCAGTGATAGCCGTTTCTAAAGCGAAATGCAAAACTAAAGAGCAAATATACCCAAAAGAAAAAAACAGGCGCCATAAATTGAAATGCTGTAATGATGGTTGTGTTAGTTTGTTTAAACTGCATTGCGCTGAAGAGATAAAAAAAACTCTTATATTTTCTGCAGCGCCCTCTTATGACAAGAATTAATTTCCTGATCAGGCAATGGACACTTTGCAAAACATTGTATTGGTGTCTGAGCTCTAAGTTCCTTAACTTCAGTGGCTGTAGGTTACTGCACTACTTGTTAACCAGTGAGACGAGAAATGTAATGCCATTAGGACTAGCAAATAAAAAAAAAAAATGTATCATACCTCAAATCTATTTATGCGAAGAAACGATGTAATGAAGTTTACCTAAAAAGTCTTGATTACAATGATTACGCTTGTTTGCAGAAGGCCACGCTGCTGTCAAAAGGGATAGGCAACTTGTCTTTCGTTAAGTCGTAAAACCACAATTGTCTGTTAATGTACTTCGTTCGACTGGTTTAATTTTTCGATGTTTTCAAATTTTGAATGTTTAGAAATGCTGCTAGGGCTCAGGTACAATTTTCGATCTAAGAGTTGGAGCCTTCGCATGGTAGATGGAAATTTAGGACCGTGGTATGAACTAACTCAAAGGCGTGGGAGTGCCAATAGTTTTGCATTTGACGCAACTGTTTATGTTTATGAGTAAGCTATTATAAATTAGGCTAAGCTCTTCTTTGAAAGCAGTATTATAGCTCAAACAAGATCAGCTGTCGGCGGTGACTCGCAGCGTACTTACTCCACAAGAACGGCCGAGAGGAGAAGAGCGATAACTACAGCAGCTGTCATTTCGCCAGTGTCAGCTCTCGGCGCTTATCTCCAAAAGGCTTTCTTCCAAGACTGATATCTCATAGGTATATGAATTATATTGCTCAAATAATTGGTTTATTAGCATATATAACGCATGAGTTGGCGCACAAAAAGAGCATTAGCATTTGCAAAACGTCGCCTTCTTTTACATTGCACGAAATAGGCAAGCTGAAATTGAGAGGATATGTTCATATCGCAACATTTTGCGACGTCTTCGCAGAATGAAAAAAAAAAAAAAAACTATGAGCAGTGTTACACATTCACTTGCGCATAAAACTACAAGAATGAATTTTCGCTTCCGAAAATAAGGCGTATGCCTGCCTTTAATTGAATCGCTCACTGTCCTTACATTTTACAGCAGCCAAAGTGCGCTGCTTCTGAACTCAGTTCAGTTCAGTTCAGTCGTTCAGTCGTGTCCGACTCTTCGTGACCCTATGGACCATTTCACGCCACGCTTTCCGGTCTCTCACTATCTTCCTAACATCACATAACTTCATCTGCAGTGCCTCGAGGATGCCATCTAACCATCGCGTTCGCTGCCTACCCCTTCTCCGGCGACCGTCAACCTTTCCCAACATCAAATCTTTCTCCAGCGACTCCTCTCTTCTCATCAGATGACCAAAGTAGCTGAGTTTTAACTTTAGAATTTGACCCTCCAATGAGCAGTCAGGGTTTATGGTCGACAATATCGACTGATTTGATCTTCTGGCAGTCCAAGGAACTCTCAAGAGTCTTCGCCAGCACCACAATTCAAACGCGTCAATTCTTCGGCGGTCAGCCTTTTTCACAGTCCAACTCTCGCATCCATATAGCACGAGTTACACGGATCTTGGTTGGCAGACTAATGTCTCTGCTCTTTACTAGGCGGTCAAGGCTAACCATTGCTCTCTTTCCCAGAAGCAGGCGTCTCCTAATTTCATGGCTGCAGTCTCCTTCCGAGGTAATCTTGGAGCCCAAGAAGAGAAAATCTGTCACAGCTTCCACTTCTTGTCCATTGATGCTCCAGGACTTGATAGGGCAAGACGCCATGATCTTTGTCTTTTTGATGTTCAGTTTAAGCCCAAACTTCTCACTCTCTTCTTGTACGCGCATCAGAAGTCTCCTGAGTTCTACTTCACTTTCTGCCATTAAAGTGGTATCATCCGCATATCTAAGGTTGTTGATACGTTTTCCAGCAATCTTCACTCCATATGAAGACTCGTCCAGACCGGCCTTCTTCTGAACTAGTGCAGCACAAATTAGATATTCTTTTGAACTAGATGGCAAAATATGTTTAAGCTGCTCTAAAAAGCGTTTAAAAGTTACTGTGTATTAAACAAGTGTACAAAGAACTAATATAATCCCTCGAATGCTCCAGAAAAGAGTGAACTTGGTTGAATAATAGATTTTTAAATAAGCGTATGGAACTAAGAGCTGCCAGGTTGAAGAGAAGCTGCTTTTTATTAGCTTGTTAATTTGAGATTTACATGAACGAACCCAGAAAACCCAATGGCCCAAATAACGATAACCTCGAGGAGCTCTGAATATTGTTGGTACATTGACACGATTGTCACAATAACATAAATGGACGAACATTAGTCCGTAAGTAAACCCTACAACGTGTGCCTTTTGTTTCTTTATGCTGGATATCGCAAAACCCCCTCTATGACTTTCATTGTAGCACTATATGTGCGGACATTAAACTCTAATGATCACTTGCAAGCAGAGCTGTTTCCATATAATTCCAGAGTTTTCCATACCCTTTGACATTAATCATTTTTGATTTGATTTGATGTCCCTTGACATAAGAGCAATTGACTGTCTTTGTAGGCGACCAATGGTAACTGCATCACTTCTGGTTTGTATCTTCAGAAACACAAGTTTTATATACCTAGCTAAATCTGTTCATATGACGTTCAAACCGTAGAAATATCTCTATGGGGAGATAAATATGGGAGTATTGGTCTATGCCTTTAAAGCATGCAGTTTCCTTGGCAGTTTGTAGCTTTGGAGCCATTTATATCTCTACATGGGGGTATTTAATTCTGGTCCACAGCTTCAGGAGCATGCACACTTTTACAGTCAGCTAAAGCAGCTTGTAAGGAAGGCTCTGTCGATTCATAGGTATTTAGATTTCCATAAACAGCTAAAGCTTACTGTATTACTACTGGTCTAGAGCTTCAGGAATTTGAGTTCTCTATCTACCTGACGGTGCTGATCTTTAGTAGTGTGCAGCTTTAGAGCTATTTACGTTTCCTGACGGCTGAAGGTGCCTCTATCCCTATTGGTCTGTAGACTAAGGAACATAAGTTTTCCAACGCAAGCTAAGAAGATGTTGTATGGTTCAGAACTGTGGCAGAGAGTGATGTATACTAGCGCCTTTAGTCATGTCATGGCAATGGCAGACTCTTCAACGCATGGGCAGTGCAGCTGTGAAGAAAGGATTGGGCGCATCTCTTGTGACTGCCCTCGGTTTCAGTGAGCGCGCCCTCCTGGCTGCTATAGGCCGCCGCTTCGACTCTCGTCCTCTCACACAAGCAAATATTCTGGTTTCTTAGGCAAAAACATTCACCTGAAAGAAAATCGGTTCAGCCACTCCTGATGTTCTTAATAGACTCGTGATTGAGTTCGCGAGTATAAGCTTTAAGTGTGCGCCCTCTCTTACTTAAGCATAGTGGTGTTTGGACGCGTGAAAACCCATTCGTTTCTCCTCTTATTTAATTCTTTATTTGCTCCCCTCTCCATATTCAGGGTATCTTGGTGTGCATCATTTAGTTAGGCTCCCTTCCTTTAACTTATTTAGTTCCTCTCACCTGACTACTGACTATTTCAACCTATGTCAATCGATTACAATAGGCTCCGTCACTAACGCCTCATGCTCCAGTTACCACTACTCCAGATAGGCAGCTAACTGCGCAGGAAGCCCGCGACTGCAGACAATTCTAGACTAACATTTTTCTGAATTTGTAACTTATGACATTGTATTTCCACAAAACTACAGACGTTCCTGTCCAAGGCACGACGGTAGCACTGCGCATTTCATGTTACATGGGAGAGCAAGTACGAATACCCAAAACACCACAAATCGAAGTAGCTATGGGAAGCCTGGTTGTCAGCTGCATCCAGCACAGCATAGTGCAGCAGGCAATAGGAGCCAGAGCAACAAGCGTTCGCCCTGAATAAGTACGCCACCTATTTTCGGGCATACACTTATGAAATATTTCTACAACTACTACTGAAATTTTGTTAGGTATAGCATTTTCAACCACATGCTGATATTCTAACATATGCTGACCCGAGGTGGGCAACCTCATGAGGTTTCGACCTCATGAGGTCAACCTCAACCTCAAAATTACCTCAACCTCACGGAGTGAGGTGAGGTTGAGGTGAGGTCGGCCGCACCTGAAATATTTTGAGTGAGGTCAGCAAATGAGAACTTAACCTCATGCGTGAGTTTGAGGTTGAGTGAGGTCGGCTTGTGAGGTCGTAATTATTCTTTCCCACAGCGAGAAAATAGCCCGGCAAAACACCTTTCATAATGCCTGTCGTGTACACTCTTTTGGCTACCAACGCGCACGTAACGAACGGTTTGCGTCTGTGCGTTTGCGTTCGACATGAAAAAAAAGGAACGCTGAGGGGGGGGGGGGGCGTAAAGTGCAGCGCGGCAAACGAGTGGGGTCGGACGATGGCTGCAGACTCGAAAGCCTGTCAAACAAGATCCCGCCACTATTCCGAGCGAGTTTGGGAAGTAAGAAAGTCTGCGCAAACTCGAAGGGTTTCCAGACCTACGCGGGTGTGTCGACTTCTCGGGAAAAAAGAAGAAAAAAACTAGAATAGTAGAAAAGAGGGAAGCGCAAGATCCAGCAACCAAGGAATTGCTTGGGGAGGATGGCACGAGAGAGGAGGTTTCAGAGAGGCATATGGAAAGAACAAGGATGCAGAAGAGACAAGAGATCAATGGCTTGACGAGAAGTCATCCCACGAAGAGGGACACGCTAGTCAGTGTTCAAACTCTGCTCTTCCTCCGTGTAGATGCGTCGCCACCCTGCTTATCACCCGCTGGTCTTCCTGTCTTGACGGATATTATGCAGTCGAAGAAAAACGAAACAACTCCTGTACCATGTTCGCGCTTCATTCTTCCAGTGGGCGTGGTTCTCTCGTCGGGACTAGAAGCTGGTGTCTCAGCCCCACGTTCTCATAGAGACCAATCGTTCCTGGAACGTCTGCTTGGAAGTCGCCCACAAACAGCGTCGGTGAGCCGCCCGAAACGGCAAAAAAAAAAAAAAGGCAGCATCTAAACAACATGCTATGTTCTTCGCCATTTAGCGTAGCCGTCTTTTTCAAGCGAAGACACGCAGCCATGGCCGTGGTCGACGACTTGCTGTAATTTATGACGGAAGCTTCCGCCCTTTCCAGCCGAGGTTTGTCCTTTGAGGTGTATCGCATTGTTGCGTTCGGCGGCGTCGAAGGGGCATGACATGGTTGCGATTATGGCAGATATAGCGAAAAAATCTAAATATGCCGATAATGATGTGTGCGCGCGCAGTTATCGAATTTCAAAGACATCGATGGCCATTTTCGTTACAATAGCCACGCAAAAGAAACGAAAAGCCCTGTAAACTCGGAATGCATTCACTGCGACAAGCCGTGCGGACAAGGGAACCAGCAGTTGAGCTTCTCTCGGCATCTCAAGGTAATGCGCGATTTATCTCTAATCCAACGTGTTATTTCTTTAATTTACATCAGTGACAAAAGGACTGTTTTGGGGCCGCAAATTCACCGTTAGTTATTATAAGTAGAAGGGAGGGCAATTTTTCCAATAATTTGTCACGGCGTTTGTTCCATACAGCCCAACCCACTCGTCAGGATTACCGAAAGTAGCGCAATGTCAAAAGTTAAGCACGCGCTACCTTTTCGCAGATAAGCGTCTCTGCATATGGCAACATTTTGTTCTGTCCGCCTCTTGTGATAAGTCCCACGTCAGAAGTCAATTTGATAATATATGCGTAAGTGGTCGATGTATGTTTGTTTTGTTGTTTTTTTTGCAACAGAGACGTAGCACTGAAGAAACATTAGATTGCTTGTGATTTTGTCATCAGATTCGATTTCAAATCGCAGGAAAATGTATTCACCAAGAAATTATTACTTGCTTGTCATAGACGAAACGCTATTTGACGATCACAGATATGTGCGGCGTTTCACTGCAGGCCTTCGGGGTTCGCATCCAGCAGCGCCCAGGACACAAAGCATTACAGCGGGAACTTAGGTCAAAAGTCACCATATCAAAACAAATTATAAAAATAAAATTTGAAGAGTTGAAACTGACCAATTGTACTGCCGTTATTAGGTTAGTCTGCTATGAATCAGTAGCTCTGCTGGCAAATGTTCCAATTTTTCACTTTACAAGTAAGCCTCACCATACTCAATGTTGTTTAAAATTTATGTCGTCATTCTGGCGTGTCACCACACAGGACTTGTGTCATGACGTTTTATAGTTAGTGGTCTCAAGTGAAAAAGCTTTTCTATCTTTTTTTTTACTTTTGATGTCGAGCAACCGACCTCAAACTCACAGTTTGAGTTTGAGGTGAGGTTGAGTGAGGTCGGTGGTTGCATCAGAAAAATTGAGGTGAGGTCACCTGGTCAAACCTCAACCTCAAAGCGTGAGGTTGAGGTTGAGTGAGGTCAGGAAATTATTATTGAGGTTGAGGTGAGGTTGCACTTTTTGATGTCAAATGCCCACCTCTGATGCTGACAACTTAGAGTGTGTACAGATGCCTTTTTCGCTTTATTATCATGGAGATAGTGTCGCCATACTCAAGCGCCCACATCACAATGACCTCTTAGTAGGTTCCGTGAAGGCAAGAGATGACGTACAAAAGATGACAAATACAATGAAGGACGTAAATGTTCGCTCGGATTAGAGACTGAATATTTGTGCCCTTGGCAGGAGAGAAAGCGGGAACGTCGACACGGTCTTGACATTTCCTCTAATTATGAATTGCATATCTATGCCGGGCTATGGAATTGCTTCCACATGAATTCTTCGAAGAGCTATTACGGCAGCAGACACATTAGGCAGAATGAGTTTTTGACATTGTTTGTGAAAATGGATGAAGCATAAGGCTACTTAACATTCGCTCACAGCTAGCTGAAAGTATATTGTATGAATGTGGATTGCATTACCACTCAATTTAAAATTTACGTCCTTCATTGTATTTGTCATCTTTTGTATGTCATCTCTTGCCTTCACGGAACCTACTAAGGGGTCATTGTGATGTGGGCGCTTGAGTATGGCGGCACTATCTCCATGATAATAAAGCGAAAAAGGCATCTGTACACACTCTAAGTTGTCAGCATCAGATGTGGGCATTTGACCTCAAAAAGTGCAACCTGACCTCAACCTCAATAATAATTTCCGACCTCACTCAACCTCAACCTCACGCTTTGAGGTTGAGGTTTGACCAGGTGACCTCACCTCAATTTTTCTGATGCAACCACCGACCTCACTCAACCTCATCTCAAACTCAAACTGTGAGTTTGAGGTCGGTTGCTCGACCTCAAAAGTAAAAAAAAAAGATAGAAAAGCTTTTTCACTTGAGACCACTAACTATAAAACGTCATGACACAAGTCCTGTGTGGTGACACGCCAGAATGACGACATAAACTTTAAACAACATGGAATATGGTTAGGCTTACTTGTAAAGTAAAAAATTGGAACATTTGCCAGCAGAGCTACTGATTCATAGCA
Organism: Amblyomma maculatum; assembly: GCF_055883805.1. Lineage (NCBI taxonomy): Eukaryota > Metazoa > Arthropoda > Arachnida > Ixodida > Ixodidae > Amblyomma > Amblyomma maculatum. The sequence goes on from NC_139352.1 coordinate 40,765,624, forward strand.
GACTAACCTAATAACGGCAGTACAATTGGTCAGTTTCAACTCTTGAAATTTTATTTTTATAATTTGTTTTGATATGGTGACTTTTGACCTAAGTTCCCGCTGTAATGCTTGTGTGTCCTTGGCGCTGCCGGATGCGAACCCCGAAGGCCTGCAGTGAAACGCCGCACATATCTGTGACCGTCAAATAGCGTTTCGTCTATGACAAGCAAGTAATGATTTCTTGATGAATACATTTTCCTGCGATTCGAAATCGAATCTGATGACAAAATCACAAGCAATCTAATGTTTCTTCAGTGCTACGTCTCTGTTACAAAAAACAACAACAAAACAAACATAGATCGACCACTTACGCATATATTATCAAATTGACTTCTGACGTGGGACTTATCACAAGAGGCGGACAGAACAAATTGTTGCCATATGCAGAGACGCTTATCTGCGAAAAGGTAGCGCGTGCTTAACTTTTGACATTGCGCTACTTTCGGTAATCCTGACGAGTGGGTTGGGCTGTATGGAACAAACGCCGTGACAAATTATTGGAAAAATTACCTTCCCTTCTACTTATAATAACTAGCGGTGAATTTGCGGCCCCAAAACAGTCCTTTTATCATTGATGTAAATTAAAGAAATAACAGGTTGGATTAGAGATAATTCGCACATTACCTTGAGATGCCGAGAGAAGCTCAACTGCTGGTTCCCTTGTCCGCACGGCTTGTCGCAGTGAATGCATTCCGAGTTTACAGTGCTTTTCGTTTCTTTTGCGTGGCTATTGTAACGAAAATGGCCTTCGATGTCTTCGTAATGTAATTCGACAACTGCGCGCGCACACATCATTATCGGCATATTTAGGTTTTTTCGCTATATCTGCCATAACCGCAACCATGTTATGCCCCTTCGACGCCGCCGAACGCAACAATGCGATAGACCTCAAAGGACAAACCTCGGCTGGAAAGGGCGGAAACTTCCGTCATAAATTACAGCAAGTCGTCGACCACGGCCATGGCTGCGTGTCTTCGCTTGAAAAAGACGGCCACGCTAAATGGCGAAGAACATAGCATGTTGTTTAGATGCTGCCTTTTTTTTGCCGTTTCGGGCGGCTCACCGACGCTGTTTGGGGGCGACTTCAAAGCAGACGTTCCAGGAACGATTGGTCTCTATGAGAACGTGGGGCTGAGACACCAGCTTCTAGTCCCGACGAGAGAACCACGCCCACTGGAAGAATGAAGCGCGAACATGGTACAGGAGTTCTTTCGTTTTTCTTCGACTGCATAATATCCGTCAAGACAGGAAGACCAGCGGGTGATGGGCAGGGTGGCGACGCATCTACACGGAGGAAGAGCAGAGTTTGAACACTGACTAGCGTGTCCCTCTTCGTGGGGTGACTTCTCGTCAAGCCATTGATCCCTTGTCTCTTCTGCATCCTTGTTCTTTCCATATGCCTCTCTGAAACCTCCTCTCTCGTGCCATCCTCCCCAAGCAATTCCTTGGTTGCTGGATATTGCGCTTCCCTCTTTTCTACTATTCTAGTTTTTTTCTTCTTTTTTTCCCGAGAAGTGGACACACCCGCGTAGGTCTGGAAACCCTTCGAGTTTGCGCAGACTTTCTTACTTCCCAAACTCGCTCGGAATAGCGGCGGGATCTTGTTGCACAGGCTTTCGAGTCTGCAGCTATCGTTCGACCCCACTCGTTTGCCGCGCTGCACTTTACGCCCCCCCCCGCGTTCCTTTTTTTTCATGTCGAGCGCAAACGCACAGACGCAAACCGTTCGTTACGTGCGCGTTGGTAGCCAAAATAGTGTACACGACAGGTATTATGAAAGGTGTTTTGCCGGCTATTTTCTCGCCGTGGGAAACAATAATTTCGACCTCACAAGTCGACCTCACTATGTTACGACCTCACTCAACCTCAAACTCACGCATGACGTTGAGTTCTCATTTGCTGACCTCACTCAAAAATATTTCAGGTGCGGCCGACCTCACCTCAACCTCACCTCAATCCGTGAGGTTGAGGTCATTTTGAGGTTGAGGTTGACCTCATGAGGTCGAAACCTCATGAGGTTGCCCACCTCTGGTCATTACACATTCCGCAGACGTCGAGAAATAAGTTCGGTGACTCGACGGTTGACATGTGTGAAATGTCAAGCCGCAACTCCCGGGCAGTCATATCATACTTAGAAAGCAAACTATGCTTCAAAATCTTACTTAAGCTTTAAATATTCGTGTTTCAGTTCAGTTCTTGCGGAATTTACACCACCTTAACAGAATGTGAAATCTTTTGGTGTGAATCGCGCAACTATTCTCAAAAGGGTAGTTGCCGGTGCAAGATAACAATTCGACCTATGAACTGATTAGACGACTGTTTGCTTGGATGTGTCGAATCAAACCTAGCTTAATGTGCTCCACATCTGGATGCGATCGTGCTGAAGCGCGCGACACATGCCTCAACCTATAATACCTCTTTCGAATGTTTTTTTTTTCCAGTAATACAGGTCCACACTGTGCGGGCAAATGTCTCGCAAAATTTTAAAAACCTGCTACACAACAGTGGGCTGTTCTCACCACCTCTCCGCTCGCGATTGATCAGCGCGTGCATTGATGAGTTTACGCAAAGTTTAGCATATAAGATAGATTTTTCACAGAAAACGACGCACACAAGTACAACCACGCGCCAAAGCTGTCCGTGCATCGAACTGCGAGACTGCACTCCATGAGCTGATAGCAATCCACTCCTAATGGAAACTTTCAGTCACTAATAAGACCTGAACAATCAGAAGGTCAATGGAATTGAAACCACAAGTATACGGCCTTACTCCACTTTTGCTCCTTTAAGCAAATGCTCATATTGCAAGGTGATTTGACTCTTGAACCAAAATGTTGCATGAATCATATCACGTTTCAGACATGCCTTTTGACAAGGCCCCTACACAAATCGCATTAAGAACAAAAGGTTCACATTCGCGTATTCACGTACGTTCTTCGAGCGGAATGCGCTTTTTTATTCGGCTTGCATTTTTCTTTTTTAACAACTGAATTTTACAAAGTGAGCTTTTGGTAGCGCTAGAAACCGCGCAGGACTACTCTGTCGCGGCTGTAGGTTCTTGTGCATTCGAACGAAGAGGAGTGTCTGAAGTTGGATCGAGTGCACAAGACCGAGCTGACAGGTTTTGTACGTCCCCAACACGCTCAAATTAGTACGTCTCTAATGTAAGTAAGACGAGGTAAAACGCACGCTGAAAGCTCACTTGGATAGATCTCAATGCTTTCGGCTCATCGAAGTTACGTTATATAAGCCGGCATGAATGAGGTTCACTCTCCGCTGTCCTCCTTTCTAGAGGTCGCGCAGGGTGCAAGATATTTGCATCACAGGTTATTGATTAGAAAGTGAGCCGTTGTTTAATGCATAGCCGAAAACTAACTTCAAAGATGTGAATGACAAATAATTCACTTCTAGAAGACACAAATTAGCTCGGTTGAAAACCCCCTGAGTGTCCCTGTGAAGTCAATTGATGCAGGACTCCTTTCGTAACCATTTTTGTGTCTGCGGTGCATAAGTGAATGCAACACTATTAGGAGACATAAATCTGACTTCACTTTCAATTTTAAACAGCAGCATCGGTTATCGCGTTTCTTCCAACTGAAGTTTACGCAATAGGTTGCGTTTCGTTTGTCGCAGAAATGCCGACGATCTTAGCAAAACAATCTTACTGGTTGATATGGCAATGAGATCGCAGCATTCAGCGCTATGATTGCGAACACCCCAAAGAGCCACGTTATACGAAAAATTACTGGTGAGACGATCATAAATAAAAATTAGCGGGTCGGTCTAGCTTCACTTTAGGAGCAGATGAAAACCTCCTTCAACAAAGCTATTTCATGCAGCTAATACTTTCATATTTTTGTTAAGTTTTTTTTTTATGAAAAACAATGCACTGTATCTCCCTTTTCAGTGGACTGTATTACAAGGACATAAAGAGTCGGTGCGATGTTAATCCCAAGTAGCAACCAACGTGGTTACAAAATTGATGTTAAATGTGAAGCGATACTTTATAACACCATCATGAACTCTACGTAAACAAAAGTTGCGTCACAATTTTGAAACAAAATCAGGGGCACACTTCTCTTCGATGCCGTTTTTATTTATGTGGGTTTTGGCGGTGGCGTAGCATTTTCTGCTGTATACGCTTAGCGTAAAACATTTCATGTAATGCGAAATGAAGATTGTCGTATGAGTCAGAAAACTCAACTTTATATAGATGAGATACATTGTAAAGAAGATGACCTGGCACCAGCACGGCGGCACAAGACGTGGCCACCAGCTGGACAAGTCCGGACCTGCAAGCGGCTATCTTGGCTTAGTCCTAGTAAAGGAGGTCGCCATAGAATAAAGGTTGTTATGTTCTTGGTGGAGGTGTCGGAAACTCAGCTTAGAGCTGCACAGTCGAAAGCTTAAAACTATGGTGCCACTTGCTGCCATCCAAGCAACCGCTCCTCTATCGCCAGCCGCAACCTGCCCCGGTGCGCTTCGTCAATGGGATCCTCATATTTTCAGTGGGTATGGACGAGCACGCTGTGGAGAAAAGTGGCTGTCCTCCTACGAACGGGTGCGCGCTCCTAACCGGTGGGCAACAGCGTGAAGCTGATAAATGGTCTGTTCTACTTGAATGATATTGCGAGCCTCTGGTTCAAAAACTACGAATCGATCTTCCCCGCCTGGTCCGCGTAGTCACTAATGTGATTTAAAATGCATCTTTCAGGACTCTCACGTTTCAGGCGACATTGAGAGCTACGACACTCCCTAGACAACATATAGAGCAAAACCACGCAAGCAGCACACGCTTCCGTGGCAACGGACCCGGTATTACCATATACTAATGAAATGTGTATAATCAGCGAATACTACTAAAGGGCGTGTTCGCTAGTAAAATATAAAGTTGCGAGACCCCGTTGCACGCTAAGAGAATACATGCTGATATACACATTGTCCAACACTATACCTAACAATGCACTAAAAGCTAAAGAGAAGTTTATGCAGTTCCAAAAACTGAGGATATATGCCGATATATACACTGTTCAACACTATAGTAAACAATGATATATACAAGCTGCAGGTCCGTCCTGCACAACGACCATTGCACTAATGCCAAGCTAGAAAGCACACAACATGCACGTCTTAAGACTTCGACGTTCCTCCCAAAAAAGAGAAAAAAGGGAGGGAGTACGTTCACAACAAACACCACGCGACTCTTAATAGCACTCAATACAGCAGTGCCGGCATGGCCAGACCATCCGGATGAACAGCAAAGAAACGTGTATGCTAGCGCTGCAGGAACCGCGTTCCCAGACGCTCGGACAGGTACTTCCAGAGGAGGAAACGGAAATTTCGAAGCGCTGGATACATTGCGCGTGCCGGTTCCCTACGTACTCCCGCCAGGCAGCGGCGACGCCACAAAATAAACATGACACAACACACAACCAGGCGCGCAAACACTCCACGCGGGCGACGAACGCTTGGCCCGTAGTGTACAGAAAACAGACGTCTCACGAGGCGCCACATGACTGGCGCCACTGAGCAGTCGAACACTGCATGGTAGATTGTTTTCGTCGTGCCGCAGTTGGGACAGCTGTCGTTAGGTGCGACACCCCATGAAGCTAGGCGCTGACGCGTAGGCAGAACTTCCCAGCACCGCCGCCACTCAAAGTCTCTGACCTCGAGGGGCAGGCGGCTGGCTGCCCAATGTCCCCATCTTTTATTTGAGATGCGCCGCTGATCGTGCGGGCTGAGTTGCAAGCTGGCGACCATCGCCCTAACTAAAGTTGGTGGAACCGCATCTATGTTCACTCTGGTAAGCCGGCGTTTAGGGTGTGCCTGAAACCCGCAGCGACGCAATAGAACGGGTCTGGCCTTTCGGCCTGCGGGTCACTGTGTCGATCTGCGGTGAAAGGTCGACTAGCTGTGTTCATCCAGTAGAATAAGAGCGATCGTCCCGGGTACCCATCACTATCTAGCAGTGTCGTAACTAACTTAGCCACGAGGACTCGAGCCACCGTGTTGATGCAAGGCAGCCCGAGTCCTTTTCTGCTAGTCGGTAGGTGCAGGAGGTCGCGCGTGACGGGAGCCGTCCCACCATCCCACATGAACGCGCCTATCAAAGACGCGAGACGACCAGCCGGCCACTCGCCCCACACAAAATGTGAATGCGCACGCCGAAGACTTTACTAACGCGACCCTGGAGTTGAGCGACATCTAGAAGCGCGCGGCGTCAGCGAGCATTCGGGTTGTGCGGGAAACTTATTCATCCCACGTGCGAGCCGATACTCCCCTTGGTTCAATTAGTACTCCAAGTACGCGGACCGCGTCCACAAAGAGGACCTCCGCTGGCAACCTGAAATATTCGAAATCGAAGCGCGTGAATTTTCTATTGAGCTGAGTTCCGGACAGTAGAGGGAATTTATTGTCTTCCACACACATAGGCACTTGTATATACACACACACGCACTGTAGTACATACATGGGAGGACAACAAAGGTGCGATACTAGCAGCAATCACATATTATTAATTCCGTGTTCATTAAGACTTACAGAACACACGGCCGTACAGTAGAGGGAATTTATTGTCTTCCACACACATAGGTACTTGTATATGCACACACACGCACTGTAGTACATACATGGGAGGACAAAGAAATGTGCGATACTATCAACAATCACATATTAATAGTTATTCCGTGTTCAGCAATACCTACAGAACACAAGCTCAAAAGGAATTACAATGAGAAACTTAATGACAGATGATTAAATCTTTCTCATGATTCGAGGTACGTAACAAAGGGGGGCGGGTTAGTATGGCAAAGCTGGCATAACAAGCCTGCCGTCCTGAACGACGAAGAAACGGGTGAGCCAGCGCTGCAGAAACCGCGCCTCTCCATCTCTGTCCAGTTGACCAAAGGGATAATTCCACAATAGAAGACGAAGTCGCTGCAGCGTTGGGTACATGGCCCTGGCTGGTTGTCTACGGACTTCAGCAAGGCAATGCCTTTTCCACAGCCCAAAATATACACAGGCGACTACTAGCTGCGCAAAACATCCGCGTGGTGGCCCGGCGCCAGGCCAACGTGCACGGAGAACATCCTTCTCACCAAGCGCCACATAACCAACGCGACTGGGCATTCAAAGAACGCGTGCCTAATGGTTTTCGTGCGGCCGCAGTTTGGGCATTGGTCATTCGGCACGACATGCCACATGGCGAGGCGTTCTCGCGTGGGTAACACGCCCTATCGTCGGCGCCACTCGAAATCGCGGACCTCGGAAGGCACGCGGCTCACCGCCCACCGACGCCACATGTTGACGGAGCTGGTCGTCGCGGTTTAGACGCGAGGAGGCAAACATCTCACTGACTTGCACTGCGGGCACCTCAAAAATATTGAGGTCAGGCAGGTCACTGTTGACCGCTGTCTTAAAGCCTGCTACCATTTGGTAGAACTTGTGAGGCCTTTCTGTGAGGCCTCTGGGCCCAGGTGCCGGTCTGGAGTAAAGGCCCGGCGAGCTGTGCTCAGCCAGTACTGTAACAGGGAGCGTCCCGGGTACAGCGGATCATTGAGCAGCGTGGCGACCAGTTTCGACGCGAGAAATCGGCCCACCGTGTTGACGCATAGCAGCCCGATGCCTCTCCTTTCTTGCGGTAGGTGAAGGAAACTGCGCGCAGCATGAGCTGTCCCGCCATCCCAGATAAACACCCCAGCCAGGAAGGCGAGGCGACCTGCCGTTCGACACGGAATCACCGCAACGCGCGAAACGTAGAGCGCGTAGGCGTACGCCTTAGTCTTTACTACCCCGACTTTTGTCTGTACGGAAAGTGCGAAGTGGGTGGCCGCCGACATCGCACTTGTGGCACGCGCTACCACATCCTGCCACATCCGCGGTGATACGCCGCTCGCATCGAAAAATACGCCCAGCACACGGCCCGCGTCGACAAATGAAACACAAACTGGGAGACGGTCCGCGAAAGAGCCAAATCGCAGCGCGCGACTTTTACTGGCGTTCAGCTGCGCTCCAGACACATTGGAATATGTGTCAAAAACGACAAGAAAGGCGCCGAAGCTGCGGCCATCGCGTAAGAAAAGGGACAGATCGTCAGCGTAAACCGATACCACGACCGGTTCCTGCCTCGTCACCGCAAAGCCCCGGATGTGTCTATCACAGGAAACTCTCTTCAAGAGCGGATCCGATGACAGGACAAAAAGGGCAGGCGACAAGGGGCAACCCTGGCGATCGCCCCTAGTTATGGCGAAAGGAGGGGCTAGTGAGCCGTTCAGAACAAGTACACTACTTAGGTTGCTGTACAAAGCTCGTATCCTGTCGATAAATACCGGAGGCAGACCGAAGCAGCGCAGAACAGCAAACAAGTAGGCGTGCTCAATTCTGTCGAATGCCTTCAACTGATCTAAGGAGAGAAAGACCCCGTGTACTGCCTTCTCTTTTGCATAAGCGAACACATCTCGTATCAGCGTGAGTGACGCAAAGACGGAACAATGATAATAAATCCAGCACTACTATCGAAATCGAACACCTTAACTAGAAGCTCGCATTTTTTGATTCACAGCAGTTTAGAGTGTGCTAATTTATTCAATGATGCACTGAAATTCAGCATGTGTATGTTAACAAGTACTGCTTCCTATGGTCTACCGGACATCACATGCCGCTATTCGCATCAGTTTATCATTGAAAAAATACCAAACATCGTTGGCAGCACAGGTATGCAGCTTGAAACAGAGAGAGAGAGCACGACATACTGATTGAGTTATAAGAAGGGAAAGGCGCGGTAACTGCCTCACTTGTTTTCTGTGGACACCTCAACCGCGCCGTAAGGGAAGAGAGGAAGGGGGGAGAGAAAGTAGAAAAAGAGAAAGAGGAGCCGTAGTGGAGGGCTACGCAGTAATTTCGACCACCTGGGGATCTTTACCGTGCGTTGACATCGCACAGGCACGACGTACTGCATTCATAGGCTTATAGGAAGTGAAAGGCGCCATAACTGTCGCACGTATCCGTGGACACCTAAACCCCGCCTTTGGGGAAGATAGAAGGGTAGGAGTGAAAGAAGAAAGAGGTACAGCAGGCAGCAGTGGAGGACCAGCGAATAATGACGACCCACGGTGAAACTTTACGGATCGAAATTGCCCCCCGGCCCTCCAGCACTGCCCCCTATTCCGTTTTCTTCTTTCGCTCCTACTGTTCTATCGTACAGGAAATCTTTACAAGCAGAGAGTAAGGGTGGTGCTGCTCCTCACCATCCGGAGCTCGGAATGGAGGGGGGGGGGGGGGCTACGGGGGCTTGCCTGTCACCTGTGGTTGTACATGATCCCGGCGTCTCTCCCTTCCTCTTTTTTTCGTTCTTTTATTTGTCTTTGGTTCGTACGAGGCAGCGGAGGTGACTCAGCTGCAGAGCCAGTCGCTGGCCGTGAGATTTCTTTTCCTATACACCGACGCAAGAATTTTACAGGCACTAATAATGCACAGCGTACTGATTTCGATGTTTTTCTCCTCCATGAAAACGCGAGAGTGCTTTCAAGGCGGGCCGAGGGTGAGACCCTACCGTTCTACTTCACACATTTCAGAGAAAGGGGAGTAAAAGAGAACTAGGGGGCGAACGGAGGATGATGCCATAACAAAATGATTTTATTTGGGATGTTAAGTTATTAAAGAGAACTCGCACACACTTTTACAGACTCGTCTCAAGCAACATGCTGCATATGACTTCCATTCACATAAGGTGTCACTGCATGCACACAGGTGTTTTCGGTATAGCTTCAGATAGCAGCTGTGAGTTTCACTATCGCGGTGGTGTGCATGTTTACGCCTTTGTGCCAATAGGCGTAAGTATGCACATCACTGAATCAGTAAAAATTCAAGATACACATTCAAACTACAGGCTTCTCTCGCCACTGACGCCCCCGTACACAAGCAGGTGTGTTGCACGGTCTCGAACGCGCTCCATTTCCTCTTTAGTCGAAGTCCATTGAGCCCCGCCGGGGTGGTGCAGTGGTAAGACGCCCGACTACTGTGCCGGAGTTCCCGGGTTCGAACCCGACCGCGGCGGCTGCGTTTCGATGGAGGCGAAACGAAGTAGCGTCCGTGTGCTGTGCGATGTCAGCGCACGTTAAAGATCCCCAGGTGGTCGAAATTACTCCGTAGCCCTCCACTACGGCTCCTCTTTCTCTCTTTCCACTTTCATTCCCACCTTCCTCCCTTCCCTTACGGCGCGGTTCGGGTGTCCACAGAGCAAGTGTGACAGTTACTGCGCCTTTACCTTCCTGTGAACCAATTTAATTTAAGTCCATTGAGCGTTCACGCGAGAACGCTCTGGGGCAGGGCTCTCCAGGAAATAATGGGCACTGGAGGGTTAAGACCCAAATGCCTTCAGGCATTCCCATTTGTTTTTTCCCTAAAGAAATGCGGCACGATTCGCTTGAAAGTAGGCAGTCGGAAGCTAAACGCCCAACATAGAGACTGTCTCTTTTCGCGTCCATTTCTGCTATCATGTACTGACTAAAACCCGCACAAGTGATCACGACATTGCCATTCAGTAGACATCCTGCCGATACCTGCTAGCCAGGTCATCGAGGTGACCACATTTTCATAAACAAGAAGATTGAGTTCGTGAGTGCAATTTTCGCTTGTCAACCTCTTGAGCCACGTTCCATACAGAGGTGGACATCGTATTTGGCGACACGAAATTCAACTACGTGAAGGCATACATGGATGAAGTGTTTTCTCAAATTATGAGCAATAGCCTGATAGATTTGCAGGATATACTACAGCGGATACAAAACGCAGGGCTCAATATGATTCCAAGAAAGATTGTGCTAGTAGATACCTCAGCAAAGCCTCTGGGGTTCATCTTTGAACAAAGAATTGTGATGTCATTCAAGGACAAGCACCAAGCCACCCTGCAGTACCCCTAGGCAGTATCTACATATAGATGCCTCGTGCCCTCTGCACCAGTTGTGACAAAAATTGGCCTGGACCTGGACTGCCATGAAGGAATCTACTCTCTATAATCTTATTTCGTGCACTGCGGGTTTGCCTCTTGCACATCTCAGCAAGCCATTTGTAATACAGACTGATGCAGTCATGACATCAGTGCTGCTTTCTCCAAGAACACACTTGTGACCTTTGCCAGTTGGCATTCGCAAGCCGCCTCATTTAAGGGGGTCGAATTCAGCTACTCAGTCGCAGAGAAAGAGTGCTTGGCGGTGGGTTTCGGAGTCAAGAATTTTGATCTGTGGTTGGATGGAGCTTGTTTGTATTTAAACCGACCACGTTTCTATATCCTGCCTCCCAGTTTCAAGACCCCAGTAGGCCATCTCACTAGAGGGTCGAGTATCGAAAACGCATGAACAACAAAGTAGCCGGTAACCTGCCGCATGCCCCTCTTCAGGCAATCAAGGCCACGGCCAATCCATAGCACAAGTCCTGCCTGTAACTAACCCCGACACGTACTCGGATCAACTCAGCCGGCTGCAGCTACTGGAGTCTAACTGTTGGATACACATGGGCGCAGAGCCATGGATCACATCAGCTCGAAGCCAAGAATCAAACGACAGTGAAGTCTGGGTGCGACTTCCACCTGCAGGCCATAGCTGGTTTGCTGGTACGTACATAGCTGCTGGAGACACAAGTATCAGTGAGTTGACTACCTGTCAAGGTTGTTGTATTTGCGAACCTGTAGGCTTCGTTTACTGTGTGGTTTGGTTTGTAGGGTTTAACGTCCCAAAGCAACTCAGGCTATGAGAGATGTCGTAGTGGAGGACTCCGGAAATTTCGACCACCTGGGGTTCTTTAACGTGCACTGACATCGTACAGCACACGGGCGCCTTTCTTTTCGCCTCCATCGAAAAGCAGCTGCCGAGGCCGGGATTCGATCCCGCATCCTTAGGAGCAGTAGTCGAACGCCGTAACCACTGCGTCACCACGGCGGGACCGTTTAATGTGTAATTTCACGACAGCACGCTGGTTGGCCATTGTGACGGCACAGACTTATGAAAAGTTTTGTCGCATTGCTACATGGCCACTTATGCGACAGGATGTACTGAGGAATGTCGGCATCTGAGCAATATGCAAGCGTGTTGAGCAATGAGGAGGGAAACCCCCAGGGCTTATGCAGTCCCTTTATATTCGCTACCCCTTCCGAATTACTCAGTGAGACATGATGCGATTTAAATTTTCCAGAAATATAAAAGGCTACAAAAAGACGAGGAAAGAACGTTTCTTCCGGAGATACTGAAAAGAGAAAAATATCAATTTTATATACATCAATATATATATACTTACCTGCATTCAAACAGCAATGCATTTTATTCTAGCTTTTGGCTTTTTGCTGCTCTTGTATATTGTGCGACACATAATAATACACGTAAATGAATGTTTTCATGGTTTAGGATAGTTACTTCTATATGTGTTCCGGCCTCCACCACGGAATGTGAGACGAAGTGGTCAATGTTCGGCTGTGTGCACAAAAAGAACAGGAGTAGGCTCAAGGGGCATAGGGTACCAAAGCTCTTCATAACTCGCTCGAACCTAAAGATTCAATTTTCTAGATGTATTAGCAATGCCAGAATTAACAGCACCAGCGATTCTGGCCTTCTATCTATGTCCCTTTCCTTCAGGGTGTTCGAAGTTGTAATCTCATCCACGTTTCATTCAAATGTAGGACACCGCTCCTTTCGCCGCCGGACTAGCATCAGCAAACACTTGTAGGACTGTTTCAATGGCAGGTTTGACAGGGCCGGATTTGTCGCACCATTGCATTTCAGCTGTTCCTAATACGCTTAGTTCCTCGTGCCACTGCACTCAGTTAGTATCCAGATAATCAACGAGGATATCGCGTCTTTTCCCATTTCTCTGCCACAGCTCCTGGAATAAAGGCTTTTTCTTGATGGTAAACGGATCTTGTCATCCCAGATATCATTAAGTCTTGCTGTACTTTTGAGCACAGACCATTTCGAGCTTTTACCTGACTCGGGTCTATTGCTTCTCGGGTGGGTGAACTGGAGGATATCTTTTGTCGGGTACACGTCAATCCCAGCACTTTAAGAACTCTTGGAGGTACACGAAGGGGGCCGCTTCGCATCCATCCGCCACAAACAGCTTGTTCAGTGTCGCATTGTTCGATGCCCATTTGTGCGATTTCTTAGATGCTGCGCTGAACGTTCTCCTCGCTACTTTATAGATCTTCAGCGCTTCGTCCTCATTTTTTGCTCTCGTTAGTAGGGCAATTGCTTACAAAGATTACACCAATAGCGAAGTAGCGTCCAGTTAGTCTCTTCCAAAATTTTAAATAGTTCTGGAGAGTCGCTGTCAGGAAGAAAGGACTTGCCGTAGTTCCTAAACAAACTTGCTTCATTCGCCACGTCTGTACTTTGCCTGTTGGTCTGTTTTCGTCCGATTTTGCATGGTACCACGGAAATCAGAATGCATCTCTGGATTTCTCCCCAATCTCTAGTTGCAAAAACGCTTTTTTAATGTCGAAAACTGAAGCTATTCTCCTGCTTTTGAAATTTAGTAGGATTGTTACAAGGTCGCCTGTCAAAGTCGTACAACTTTCAGGTTTTGATTCCGATTCTGACTTGTGTTTATGTGATTAATCAGGAAAAACCACGAGCATTAGTGTTTGATTTCGCGTTTCTCGAAAAAAAAAAAACAACGTTCGATGAGGTTATGCAGTTGGTTGGTTGGTTCATAGGAAGGGAAAGGCGCAGTATCTGTCACACTTGCTCTGTGGACACCTGAACCGCGCCGTAAGGGAAGGGATGAGGGTGGGAGTGAAAGTGGATAGAGAGAAGGGGGGGCCGTAGTGGAGGGCTACGGAGTAATTTCGACCACCTGGGGATCTTTAACGTGCGCTGACATCGCACAGCACACGACGCCTCTTCGTTTCGCCTCCATCGAAACGCAGCCGCCGTGGCCGGGATTCGATCCCGGGAACTCCGGCACAGTAGTCGGGCGTCTTACCACTGCACTAGATCAGGTTTTCGCGTTCGTTGTCTATTACAAGTTTAGCTCTGTCTTGTGTGCAATATTCTCTGATGACAGCGTCATACTTCTCCAAGAGGTGAGCTTGTAAGACGACTTGCCGTTTGGGACAACCGTTTCTCAGCAACTTCCTGTTTCTCACTTAGATCTGTACTCTCCTTCCGTGGAAGGCCTACCTCGTATCTCGAGCCTATGCGCCGGATCTTCTATTCAAAAGAATGAAGCAGCTTGTGCTCCGCACAGCTTATAGTCAGTGAGCTCGGCCAACTCGAGAGTCGAGAACATTTCGAAGCATTTTGCAGTTTCTCCCTCGGCAAGTTGAACGAGCGGTAGTGGTTTGCTTGCATTGTGAGTATACTACCGGGCCCTGAATGCACCATCGAAAAGCTACTTTCATTGCTCGCAGTTTTCGACTGAGCTTCTTCTTCGAGTTACGAATTGCCACAATGCTCTGAATGATAAGGAGGTCTCTGCCACTCGTTTCGTTATTACAGGTCACGTCAGCTGCAGTTAGGAGTTCAAATAGATCTTTTAACTTTGGTTCGGGATTCGGAATTTTTTATTCTCAGATTTTTTGACCTAGAAACTTCGATGTTATAACCGTTCTAGCACACCCACTTTTAGCGTTTATTTTGTAAACATTTTGAAGCCCAGATTTTCATATTTTTGCTAACTAATGAATGACCATTGGCTCCCGCCTTTACAGAGAGCCCATAAAGAGACAGTGTTACCGTCTCCGTCACATATTACCTTTAATGCTTGTAGTAGTACTCTTTTTTTGGTACTTTCCACACAGATTGGATGTTTTGAGGATGATAGTTACTTAATTTACATTTGCCTCTACTTTCGAATGGGAGAATTCCAGATCACAAATTGTCGCATGTCGCCGGCCGAGAGAAGTTTCACGATGCCTCTGCACGTGCTAGCATGATAATTTGGTTTCTTGAAGAAAAAGCAAACCTTTCCCGCTCACATCATTTTATTTTCGTCTATGAAATTCTTGCATGCATGCGGGAGTTTCGTGGTTACTCTCCCTGCAAAACGAATGAGAGATTTGGTCTTGCTGGTTGCTGCATTACCGCTGCTGATGATTTAAATTTCGTTCCAGTGCTGTTCTTGTTAATATTCGTTGTGAATACAATCTTGGGATTTGACACGTGGTGCTTCCTACTTATATATTGCTGAGCAATCAGATTTTCACAGCTTTGCACTTCAAAATAGCTTCGGAAGTAATGACAGTGTACCTTTTGTGGCAGCAGCTATTTCTGTTCACTCTCCCGGTGCGTCGTCGTCATACAACGGAATTCCCCCTCCTTCTGAGCTCCGTGTTATGGTATCCTTGGCCGCCTCCCTCCCCTCGGCTCGATGGAAGTCGAGCAATATTTAAGCAGTAAGCGCTGTGCGAGGAACACGAAGACAAGTATTCCGTACCTTCCCTTCTCCTGGCCAAGTGTTTTCATACCTCCGATTCGAGAGATAAGGGTATCGTATAACCGTCGGGAGAAGCTTGAGTCCTCGCCGCTTTGAACTGGCTAAGGTCCAAGAGCGCGCGCATTTGCGCGTGCGCGATGGCGTCCTCATTGCCGAAACGTGTTTTGTGCAGCAATATGGCTTCGTTATAGCATTGAGATGAGGAGGGAATGCCCTGGATTGCTCTCCCTGCTTTACCAGTCACAATAAAATTTAAGTAGCCGAATTTATCCAATGTCGCCAGTCGGTCATCCTTGTTGATCATTTACTGGAACTGCTGTTAAAGTTCTTGCATTACACTTCTTTGCGTCAATGGTATGAGCTGTAACGTTAGAAGCTTCACCTGGAAGGTCCCGTTCGCCGTGACAGCATCGCTGACTGGTGATGGTCCTCTTTCGGCCACTTCTTTACATGAACTTCTTTATTCTTCTCTGGGAGCTTCGCAATGTATGTAACAATCTGGTCTTCATAACTTTATAGGTTCGATATAGTCTTGCTTATCCTCTTTAAACTCGCGTCTCGATAGAGGCGTTAGCTTCGCTCAGATTGGTCTGCAGAGTCCAAAGCCTTGCCAACAAAACAAACCAGACCCAGCTACGGATGGCAGCGGCGATAAAGCTGCGCTTAGCAGGTCGAAACCATCCTAAGTAAATCGGGCTACAAAAGGGTGTACCAAGCGTAACCATGCTGTGAATATTCCGGTCTATGCCAATTTAACTATGATAAGCCTCTGGTAATTTTATGGTTGGCGCCTAGCCGAACAGTTGTCTTTAAAACATTACAACTCACCGCCACTCTTACGTGTCGATGCGAACTGGAATCAACTTTCACGAACTGATTTCTATTTTTGCACCTGCGTTTTCAAACACACAGTATGTTCAGCCAAAGGACTCTTGTAATCTTTTCACACATTTCCTGATGCCATATTTATCGGTCGATTTATAGCCACAGCAGAGCGAAGGTCTTTCCGATATTCCTCCAATTACCTCGCACCGGTGCTAACTGCATCCACGCAATCCTTGAGAACTTCTAAAACCTCACTGTCCCACCTGACATTCTGCCGCCCTCTGCTACGCTTACCTTCCTTTGGCATCCGACTAGATTCCCTCTGATTTGTTATCTGATGTACTGGCATCTTTATAACCTCCTTTCCCGGCACCTCTGCGGGCCGACACCATATCCACAAGATTTGTGTATACACATTTACTTTCATGGTTTAGAGTAGACATCAAATCTCCAAACAATATTCACACACTAAGTATATGAAGGAGGACCTATTAGACATCAGTATATGTATTTACTATAATGTTTCAGAGTACACATCAAAAACAAAGAGAAAGTAAATTGTATAATACTGAAATAAAATATCACCTACTAGCTATAAGACTTGGTGAACAGAACAATTGCCTCAAAAACGACAGAAAAAAAGTAATTGTCCCTTTATATCATTTGCAGGCCGTAAAGCCAAAATTGGTAAATAGGTAATATTTTCGGGAAAGGAAACAAAAGGAGAATATTTTTGCCTGTACATAAAAAAGCTCTATAAGAACTGGTTGAAGAACAAGTGAAGCAAATAAGGGAAGTGAAAAGGCAAGCTAATATTCTAGGAGAGGATACCAAAGCCTGTTGTCCAGTATTACAGAGTCATTTATACTAGCGCCTCAGGAACAACCCACCCAGTTTTTTTGGTGCAGAAAACACAACTGGCACCTCATACCTACCTGCCAGCTTTTTCAGGCAGTGCAGTGGGTTGTGTGCATTAATAGGGAGGAGAAAGAAAGCACAATGCCATAAGAAGCATGTAAAGAGTGTTATTGGATGTGTGGTGGGAGTGATTTACGAGTTTCCACTGACGTGCGGTAAAGTGTATATAGGGCAGACTGGAAGATGTATCAAAGATAGAATAAGGAAACATGAGAAGTCCATAGAAAATGAGAAGGGGTCAAATTTACCCCTGCACTGTCAGAAGTGCAAGTGTGAGCCATTGTTTAGGAGGCTTAATATTTTAGGGAAGAGTCGGGATAAGATGGCGCGCGAAATTTTAAAGGCGTTCTGGATACTGAAGAAAGAAGGCAGATGTATTAGTGAAGCCTCGCTGAGTTTACGTAGAAAAGAATTTACTTTTATTGAGGAATCTTCTTGAGTAATGCAAAGAATCGAGTTTGTTATCGGGCCTAAAGCTGTTTTTCTTAGACACCTCTCTCGTATTGTGGCCATGTTTGTTTATTGATCCTTTTTCCCTCAAGTACATGTACTTCTCGTTCTCATGTACTTCGTTGCTTCGTAGACATGTTGGCAGGTTACAGTTTTTTCAATACATAGGGACTTCACAAGTGATGTGTTTTGGATGGACATAATCCTACTGCACATGTGTGGTGGTGGTTATTAGTGTGTGACTGTGTGACTATGTGGTGGACTTTTTGACTGTCCAGCGTGGTATCAGCTGCTGGGCAAAGAAGAGGTGTGGAGATGCACGTGAATGTAAAATTGGTGACTGGCATGCTTGGACGATGTTTATGTTCTGCGGGGAAGAAAGTGCCACTATCTCCTTGACAAAGAAGAGGATGATGAGAAGATGTACTTGAGTGTAGAAGAAGAGGAGTGGTGAAGAGGAAGTGTGTTCAGATCCATATTACAGTTGGTAGTGTGCGCGTGTGTTGTGTCTCTTCACTTGTGTTTGTGTTTGTTGCGCCACATTTCTGGGTAGTCTTCAGAGACGATATTTTTGTGGCTCATAACCTATCATTTTGTTAACACTTGTTTATCAGCTTGTGTGATGTACTCGCGGCGACATGCCTGTTGGTTGCCAATATCAGACTACTGATGTAACTTACCAAGCTCTTCTCATGAGTGGAGATGTTTTAGCCGCATTTTCGCACAGTCACATTTTTTCACGTATGAAGTACAGATTCTACCCAACTATAATTGGCCAAGGCCGGCCGTTAGTAAATATCTGGAAAGAGCTCGGCAGCATAGTCTCAAAGGTGGGAAATGATTGGCTGCCAATTACGCTTGTTAATAGTGGGCGAAACACCTTCAGCGATTATTAGGTAATTAGCAGGAACTTTGTCAGGACACAATGCTCAAAAGGCCACATGGCCGGCAGGAGGGTTTGGTGACGGCCCACGAGGCTGGCCAAGAACTCTGAGCCGGCTGCAAGTCGCGCACTAAAGTTAAAAAAAATGCTGACGAGGGTGCTACATCGCATTGATAGTGTAACTTGCCTATGAAACCCTGCTGCTTTCCTCGAACCTGGTACGGTGTTAAAGAGAAATATGAATAAACCTTGGAAAGATATTTTCTTCATAATTAGCATGCATGCTTTTAGTGAATTCTTTTGCATAATATTTGCACAATCAGCTCACCAGACTTGAAAAATAAAATGCATTATCACCATCATCATGTCATTTTTATTTTGTATTGTGTCGTCGAAAGCTTTGGAATGATTGGAATAACTTCTCAACATGCAAGATTCAGTGGTTCAAAACTGAAGGCCTCATTTGGGTGATGTGCAGGCTTGCTGAATGTTAGTGCTATGTTTGTACGGAGCGTCATGAAGCCTTCTGTTTCGTACTTGGCCATTTATGTAGTGCTCCTTGGACGATTCACATGTTAGAATTCGTCGCCGTGGAATTGTTGCAGTATTATGTTCACTGACAGACATCTGCACCTTGCAACTTTAAAAAGAAACTATAGTTGCTTCATTTGTGAAGAAATTCTGAGGTCAACATTGTTTCCCGTAGAACGTGCATCTATTATGTGAATGCTGGCGCAAGTTAAGCGGGGGCGTCATTGTGTTCAATTCCTGTCAATTCAAGGTCACGAGAATGTCGTACGTTACCAAAACGTCGTACTTTAGTGTATTTTCTGCCTGATTATAAAAGCGACATGAGCAACTTTTAGGCAACAATAATTACCGAGATTCTTAACTATAAAGCAAAGTTTTGCTTTGCTTGTGTGGACAGTGTTTGCAAGGTTGGCCTCTGGCTTTGGTCCTATGTCGATAGCCTAAAGTCGGCCAATGTAAAACCAGTACCCATTCCCAACATACCCAACTTTGTTCACTTAACTCATTGATTATTTACTCTAAATACCGCCAGAATGTTTGAAATTGTAGAGGAGGATAGTAATACACGAAAGTAGAGAAAATATAACAATATCAGCGTAGTTTTACAAGATGTGCGTGTGTGTGTGCGTGCACTGGATTTGGTGGGACAGAGGACGGTGCCGTGGTTGAAGCGTCAAACAATGTTTTAGCGACTCTGAGTTGTTCGAAAAGTATTTGTAACTAAGCCGAAAGAACCTTTCTTTCTCTCTACATATAAATATATATATCTTAATCCGGTAGTCCAGAAAGGGCAGTGCCGCATGTGAACGAGCCGCACTCACATCTGACGAACCGGCCACAGCTGCTGAGGCCATGTGCGTACGACATTCCAAATGCGGCGTCTGAAGGCGCTGCCCTTTAAGCGTCGCCAGCTCGCCGTTGCTGTGCAGACGTCGTAGATAGCCAATGTGCAGGTCACGCGCGACTCCTTGCAAGTTTTGTTCGTCGCTTCCTTGGCTAACGGGTCTTGTACAGCAGTAATGGAGACTGTCTCAGAGGTAAGGTTGTGTTTAGCTACTTTGCCTGGCTCTGAAATTAGCTTAGGCCATCACGGACAGTTCTATATTCGGTAAAGCCAGCCTTACCTCTGCCTTGCCTGTACCAGTTGAAGTAATATCTGAAGCAAATAAGCTAATCGGCCCTACGCCACAGCTACGAAAGCTCCTTGTTTAAGTAGTGCATGTCTCCGAACAAGATGGCAGTGAAATGTTAAAAATATCTTAGGGAACAGAAGAATGGATACATCCCCAGTGACCATTCTTTGTCTCGTCCATCTAGCGAAACGACGCTCCTTTGCTAGCCTGTGCGTGGGCCTCAGCATGGGAGACATAAGTTCGAAATCTGAATTCTTGATATTTTCAAATAAAACCTTATTGAGTTTTTTTACTATACATCTTTTTTCTTCGGTATATTTAAATTCATTTAATTCAAGGAGAGAGCGTTCGTGAATTGTCCACCGAACTTCTCGCCGCAGAAAATGGACAACGGTAGAAAAACATTCATATTAAGGTACTATTTTTCCCGACTGATCGCTAGGTGTTCTACTTGATAATGCTGCGTTTTAAAATACCTCGACTTTGTATCTATTTTTCGCGCCTGTGCGAAAAAACGAGAATGCAGGTTTGCTTTGTAAGCGCTCTCGACTGCGTGTCTCCAGCGCAAAACTAAGATCACATGCAATGTCTTTAGTTTCCCTAAGGCCGCAAAAACCTCGAATTCAATAAGTGACGACAAGACACAACAGTGCACAAAGCATTACATTGTATTTTCGTTGCTAGCTTACGGTGCCTTAAATAATTGCGAGAGCGCTGTGGAGTCTGCACTGCAGAAATGTAAAAGCCTGAGTGTTGCTGGTGCACACGACCCATCACGTTTGCTCTCGATATTATCAACTAAATGCAGCATCATCATTGTAATTATCACTAACTGCAGCGTCATTTTCATCTCTACTGTCATCCTCGTGGTAGATAAGAAAATTTATAAAGTGCGTTTCAGAATACCGGGTGGGGGCAATGGGTTAAAGCGTTCGGAGGGGGTTCCGAAGGATGGAGGTTCGATTCCCGGTGCATATAAAATTATTTAACTAATACATAATGACCAATTATTTTTACATCATCATTAATTAATTACTGAGCTGCCTCGATTCGGTCATCAGTTTGATTGGCCAGTGGCCTGCTGACTGAAGTTTCGAAAGTGCCGCATTACCGGATATGACGCCACATTAGCTACAAAGTGATGGAAGTGTGTGGCAGAATCGTTGCCGACAGTATGAGCCGTTATAGGATTTCGTCGTAATAAGCAGTTAACAATGCGCGTAGATCCACACCGCCTTATAGATAGTGGCTAACGCGCTGGAGCACTGAACACAAAGATGCAGAATCGAGTCCTGATTGCAGCGGCCGCTTTTCAGTGGAGGCGAGAAGCAAGGCATCAGTGCAGTGTGCGATATCAGTGCACGTTAAAAAATACCACGTTGTCGAAATTTTCGGAGTCCTCCACTACGACGTTCATCATATCCTGAGTCGAGTTCAGAGTTTAACCTTTAATAACCAAACCAAACAATGTGCGTAGCCATTCTATCACACAACAATATAGCCGAGTGTTCTCTTCCATTTAGTCTAACACCATTCGCACACTTTTATATTTTATGAAATGCTTTGCAAAGACGCCGCAGATGACAACCCGCTTAGAGTCGTTTATAAATGCCACTCGCTTTTCCGGTTGTCACTCCTCGGTAGAAAAGTTAGGCGTCAGGCGAACCAGATAACAAATAATATTCTTCTTTCGGTAGGTAAGAAGTTCGAACTCACGCACTCTGTGGTGATAATATGTGCATAAGAGACGTGACTCACCGGAATACTATTTTTAGTACAGCTGAAATATTTCTGGTTTACAGGCTTTATTTTGGGGCATGTTCTTTGTTCGTTGTTCTTTGTATTGTCGTTTACAAGAATTATATGCATGCTAT
The DNA here is from genome assembly GCF_055883805.1 of Amblyomma maculatum. Lineage (NCBI taxonomy): Eukaryota > Metazoa > Arthropoda > Arachnida > Ixodida > Ixodidae > Amblyomma > Amblyomma maculatum. The sequence continues at coordinate 40,787,697 of NC_139352.1, forward strand.
CTATTCCAGAGAGCAGTAGTGCATTCTAAGACGGCATAGAGGGAAGTGGTAGATGTTCACTTACATGTCCACAGGCATCAGGTTGGCAAATGTGGCTCACTCTTCACGTGCTGTTTTCATCGATGCCAAACCCGCGTGACTGGATTTGCAGCTCCAGCGGCGTCAATAATCATTAGTCCTTATAACTACACAGCTTTTTGAGATTACTCCACTGCATTTGATTGCTTCAGATAGCTGATGATTGCGATTCGTATTTTTACTCTGCATCAGAGTGCTTTCGATATTTTGCTGCCTTTCTTGCCATAGTGCTTACATGACCTTAGCAACGCTTTTCGCCGCCTTGCTTGTTTTCTTCCTTCGCGTGCGGCTAAATGGCGATTATCGCACTTCAAGAGATTATTATGCCCCGTCAGCACTGTTAGTTCTTTCAAGAGCTTCATATGACCTCGACGAGCGCTTACAGAAGTAGCGTGAGATTCGGTAATTCGCAATACACCATGTCAATGATATCGGCTCCGCCGATGACTACAGGCCCTCTTGATTCATATGTGACAGAATCCAGTTTGTCCCACGCAACATGAGCTAAAGTTTTAAAACTGAAGAGCACTTCAGATGCAAGTAGAATTCGATGCGCAGTAATGAGTGTCGCCTCTAGTTTCCCAGGCTTGTTTCTATTTCCCCCCTAACTGAATGAATAACTATGTCGCTTTAATTAGCTAGGTATTGGCTGCATACCCCGATTTCCATATGCGAGACTGTAAAGCACCTTCAGAAACATTTCAATAAATAGATTCTACACGATATTTCTCACCTGACCCTTTTCTCAGTATTCCAAAAAAAATCCAGCGGAATATCAAAAAGGCCACTAGGGGGGTGCCTGCACACAGCTATCGTGCGGCGTTTAAATGTGCAATTTAAGAACAAGGTCGGATGCAGTGCGGCTGTAGTCACGGGAAGGTGGCAGGGCTCTCACTCATTAACAATGTTCCTGGTCCCCTTTTTCGTCCCATGACTGGAGAAATGCTGCTGGTCGAGCGGTACATCACTAAATCAGATTAACAAGCGGCGTTATGCAATTCTTTTGTATTTACAGAATACTGAATCAATTGCACAGAGCTAGCCAACTACCTTGAGTTTGCGACGTTATGCGATGTGAGGCAGAGGCTCAAATGCCTGCACCTGGCAGATCATCCTGTTCTTTTTTCATTCCTCAGCGACACTACAGATGAACTTCTTCACACAGTGTACGGTTAAGAGCAGCACAATGGCAGTCCGCATGCGCCCCTTAACGAGGCCTTTTTTCATATTTCGGGTGATTTTTTTTTAAAAGCGGAAAAATAGAAGACTTGAGACATATTTCGTAGGAAACATGAGAGCGATTTCGATAGGTGCTCAGCAACTTCACTTATAACATTTGGGGTTGGCAGTCAATACCTAAATATTGAAGTATTTGAACATTATTATCAATTACTTAAACTAAACGCAAAATAGCCTAATCACCTCAAGGCTGGTGCCAACACCATATATTCACTTTAATTCGAGTGCAATGTAAATTTAAAACTTCGCACCTTGGCTTGAACTTCATAGGACGAACTGTACGCATATTTGATACTTGCAAACTAATATGGTTGCTGTTGATAATACCGAGCCCCATCCCTTTCGGAACAAGTGGCGTGATCTTTCATAAAGCGCTCAGTGCAGTTCAGGCAGACCACAGATGAAAAACAGGCGCTCAACGTCAAACGTTTTCGGAGAATTCACGAAATCACCGCATATATAACTTCATAAAAACGGCCACCAGACGCAGAAATCATCTAAACACGCGGCTAGAGCATTGTTGTGCAGAAAAAACATGGTAATCTGATATGGGATACAGGGAAGCAACTGTACATTGGCATTCGGTAAAACTGCAAAAGCAGGCTTTGCAATAGAGAGCACGAAGAGCATTTGCATTTGTGTGGAAAGCTAAAGGAGCCAGTTTCCAGCAACGATCAAGTTTAGGTTCCTTACCTCTGTTTCGGTTTTTGAAAGTTGCAACTCTGGCTTGTCGGGGAGTTTTATAGAACGAGTGTAACAAAAATGACATCACAGCACTCATGTTTGGTACGGATTGATCCTTAACGTGGTCTGGACTGACAAGTGCTCTACCATTGTTGCTTCCAGCTGTGGACTTTATTCGGCTCTACGATCAAAGGTTTATCGAAGTGTGTCTATGGTCGCACATGCAGGTTGCTTCAACAGACGTGCCCTCAGTCGTTGCCACCCAGGCACTCACGTGTGTCAGCTTCGGGATGGCGGTGCTCTTGGCTCGGCAGCAGGTTCGCCAGAACAACTACCCTGCCGCACGTGGAGGACCCCGCTTCACCCTACTGGACGTTGCACAAACGGTGGGTCCTTAATGAAGCAGCTGCGAAAAATGTTAGACCGATTAGGTTGTCATGGTACCGGAACATATTCTGTCCTCTTCCTTGTCACTATGTGATTAACTAAGTAAAACACCTACTATATGGCGAATGTTTTACGGAAGACTAGTTTTTAAAAACATTGGGCTTAAAAAAGAACTACATATTTTCAACAACAACCTCTTTACCGCGGCAACCACAATATGCTGCATAAGTTGCCTTAATCACATTTTTAATTATCGCAGCTGGGTTGTTATTCTCAACAGTGAGCGCGCAGCCGTGGGAAACAAGTCCATATCAGGTTTTCAGACGAATAAAAACCGACTTCCAAAAGGCGTGCAGCGCGACAAAATCCGATATTTTTTCCTTGTACTAAATCGAAACTGCCCGTAAGAGATGCGAAGCATGATCGGTGTAGATACGACGTCCAAAGATGACGCAGGCAGCGGTTACGGCGCTAAGTTATAACTGCAAGCGGCATAGTGCCCGACACATCATTTACATTACATTGCCTCACAAGTCAATACAAGGCAAAGGGCAGTCATGGTCAGCAGCGTGGATGTTATACTAAAAGCAACGAAGTAAAATAAAGTACATAACACTTCATTGTAGAGCAGGCAGTCTGAATCTGGCGCCGTGCAGCTGCAACACTTCATCCCCAGATGTCTCTTGTAGACGGACTTCCCTCCGCTTTTTGCTGTCAGTTTCGGTTTTGGGCAGAAATCGCCTTTTTTCACGCCGTAGGGACTTTAATAAGTTTTTCTTCGTTTGAAAATATCGTAAGGCATTCTCTTCTTATGTCGTCAAACTCTATTTCGACTAACCACCTATTTATTACTGTCAAAAAGTTAATAAGGTTTAGTAATATAGTTGAAGTATTGACTGATATTTAGAGCGTAATGTGCCGTCATCTGCAGAGAGTTCATTCATGCAAATAGTCTGTTAACTAGTTTGAAGCCACTGTTTTAAATTTATTTAGTCTTTTCTGAAACACCTTGTATGTTCTTAAATACATTGAATGAAGCTGTAAGTTTAAGATTTTGCAAATAACATTTGGGGAACACCCTCTCCATTGTTATTTTTTTTTCTAATTTTTGTGCATGATTTTGTGCTAATGAAGGTCAATGCAGCTCTTGTCAGTCTACTCCATTTGCTATTCCAACATGCCGCGTCAGTGCGGTGGCTGCATTTGACTTCCTTTCATTGAGCGTGATCGTATAAGCAATGGCTACTTATTCTACGAAATTTTACATCCCTTAACATTTTTACCAATCATTGTCTCAAATGACAACACAATTATTTTCATATCTTTTGACGCAACGTTTACAATTCTCATTAATCTGTAATTTAACCTTTTCTCGCTTTTTGGTCCTGTATTTTTGTGTGAACAACGCAGAAAGTTTGAATACGGGAAAACCTATGCATACAATAAGAGTTATTTAGAGTCTAGAATTCAGAAACAAAACTTTTAAATATTCACCGTTTCATACCTAATTACGAAATTCAACTAAATATTTTTAAAGCGAAAATCAAGAAAGCCGTCGCACCTCAACCTTCATGAAAAAACCGTTTCACCGTGTACATTGAGAGAACCGATCAGATATTTATTTCAGCTGTGTTATTCACGATTAAAGGACAACGCTAAATCACTTATGGATACAGTTAACGTAAGTCAACTAGTAAGATTTAAGTAATTGATTACTTGTATCTAATTGCCTTCCTGGTGTAATTTCGTAATAGCGTAAATTACTTTTTCATACAATAACATTTTGGGTAATAATCCGCGTGTCTACACCGAAGCAGTGGTGCAGTATCAAGGGCGTTCGACGGCTTTCCGGTCGCGGTGGCCGTTTTCCGATCTGGGCGAAAAGCAAGGCGCCCGTGTCCTGAGTTGTGAATGCATGTTCAAGAACTCCAGTTGGTTTAAACATCCCGAGCCCTCCTCTATGGCGACTCCCATATCCTGAGCCGCTTTGGGGGGTTAAAAGCCGAACCAAACTAATTTATTTATCTTTCTAATGTAATATATTATGAATAATCAATTACAATTTGTGCAAAAAGGCAACAGGGGTGATGCGTATGTGAAAATGTGATTGCGTAAAATTGTTAGGCTGCATGACGGTATGCACAGCTGCCTGACCATGCACGCTTTCTACGGACGGCGTCAGCAGCGTGCCGTTAGATCACGTCGTAACGACCCCGACCAGCATTTGGGCGAAACCTTTATTAGGACTTATGTGTTGTAATTCGATACCTGATTGCGCGCCTGATGCTTGCAAGAGTACTTCTATGGATTATTTTGTAGGCTTTTGAACGGCCTCATCACAGCGCCAACGAAGAAAGGCCGCGCTAAAAGGCGTCGAAGTGTTGCCCAACTACAAGCGGTTGCGGAAGGGTGTCGAGCTCAACTTATTTATTTATCCTGAAACCTTATCAGACAGGGGAAATGATATATAAATACATGAATGCTGTAAACAACAAAAGGGAAGCCTTAAGTAGCAAGACCACAATTGTGAAAGTAGAAACAAAACATAAGGATGCAGCGTACAAAAATGTAGAAAAGTGGCTTACAATACATTTTAGTGAAGTTGCTGCTAATAAATTACTAGTAAGGTCATTGCCGTCTGTAACCGTTCTAGTGAAAAGAGCTCATAAGCATAAAAGTGTTGCCGTAAAATTGGGCGATTGTATTATATTATATTTAAAGAAGAACGACATAAATATCACTGTTTTTTTGACCTTTGAATAACCGACCTATGAATAACTGAAAAACTGAACTGAGAATGGAGCGGCAGAATATTAGGTGGGCATATGAGATTAGGAAGTTTCCAGGGATCAATTGGATGCAGCTAGAATACGACCGGGTTAATTGGAGGAACAAGGGAGAGGCTTTCGCCCGGCAGTGGGTGTAGTCCGGCTAATGATGATGATGTCTACTATTCCGTGGTGCTATTAAAACGTATACTGCTCCATTTTTTTTCCTAGAACCGCAGAAAAATGTGTCTTTTCGATCCTATAAAGCAATTTATTTGTAAATAAGAAAAAAGAGCGGATTGAAAAGACGGTGTTACGCGGATTACCCCCGTTATTCTCGCAGTTCTGGTTCTGTCTCTAGTTTTAAGCAATACTTAAATGCCCGCAATTAGTTACCACACTATAGAATAATTTGTAGAGTTCGAAAATGTGTCAGCAAGAATTGAACATGACAATATTTAGTAATTTAGTAATTATGCTTCACAGCGCCTAACTGAAGCGCGGTTGGCGCATTTGCACATACTGCATAAGACAACTGTACTGCTCCAACATGTGGACAACACGTGCAGTTCTTGGTTTAGTTGGACCCATTGAGTCAGCTTAGAATACCTTCACCACGACTGCTAAATGAATATTTCTTGAAAAATTGCCTAGCCCGCAAAGGTGCTAGAATGCTTTACTCACAGGTTTGTTTCTTCTTCTAGGTTCTAGCGTTGTGCTCCGCAGTACTAGCATTTCTCAAGGGAATTTACGTGCTGGAAGGAAAGTGGTCACTCGAGTTCCTCAACACTTCGACTCTGCGATTAGCTACGTCCGCCTTCGCCATGGCGGCGACTTTCGTGAGTACCTTTCGTTCGGGTCGCTGTAATAAATCATAAAAATGAAACAGTTCGGTAAGCCCATCTCACTCAAATTTATCTTACCCAGTCACTCCTACACTGTTAATGGTGGCAAATGATGCTTGGTGATGCAAAGAGACAAGCTCAACAAAATGTGGCAGTTATTTTTCCTTATAAGTGAATACAGTTTCAATCATGTGTGTAGAACACATCACGAACCTCTGTGGTCTATTTATCGGCGCTCTTCTACATTTCTTTTCTCGCACTTAGCAATCTTCGGTTTTTTGTGCTAAAAAAAAAAAAAACCAAACGGTGGTCTTCGCTACTTCATTTCTCATGTGAGATGTTGAAAAGTTTACCTGGAAAGGTAGAACTACAACCTAACATGACAACACGCACAAGAGAGACAACAGGACACGAAGGTAGCCTCGTGCCCTGTTGTCTCTCCTCTGCATGCTTTCATGTTAGGCTTCAGTTCCGCGTTTAATATGCACCACCTAGCTCAGGTTCAGATCATTCGCTTTATCTGAAAAGCTTTTAGCCGCGTGCACTGGACTCTACGTTCCTGGCAGTTGAAGTAGACACTGCACTTTATCTAGAATGTTTAAAGCCAGCTTTCAACTGAGTGCAGCCACAAGCGGCGGACATTTTGCCTGACTGCGTGCATATTTCCGCCATGTTAAAATTCTCGGGGATGCAAGTAAGCTCAAAAGAGCCTTCTGTAAAAGTCCTCCACTGCCTTCTTCCCTACTAGACTGCCATTTCCAATACGTGAAATTTTAAAGCTACTTTTTTTGCCAAAGGTGGGCCTCTTGTGAGTTGTTTTACTCGAAAACGTGTCTGCCGCATGTCGCAGGTAAAAGCGGCGCCATCATCGATGTCCGCAGCGTGTGCATTGTGAGTGAAAAACAACAACAAAAAAAAAAAAAACGAGAAAACGTAGACAAAACAGAACAGTTCCAGAAAGGGTCCTAATTGTTCCAAAATCGGTGAAGAGATTCCAGTAAAACAGAGTGTTGAAAAATAGATTTGTTTTCATTTCAGAGATACGGGTGGTAAAGCTCCGACCCCTTAGTTTCGAGATGAACACTTCCCACTTAGGGTAAGAAGGCGGGATTACTCAAGCATGTTGGAAGGGAACCAAGAGAATACACTGCCGTCTGCGTCTTACTGGCGCGTGTTAGAGGCATATAATGTCGCTAAGTATAATAAAAAGTAGGGTAATTTAAGGTTTATAGTTACACACAAAACATCATTGTCATCAAAAGATAATTACGTCGGCAGTAAAATGGAAAGAAAATAAATTCGATATTGAAGAAAGTGATCGCTCAATCGCATGATGAGCAACCGGTAGCCAACGATGAAAGGAAAAGACATCATCAAGGCTCATTATTTCCATCGCATCCCACAATCAAGGGTACAGCTGCACCTGAGCTTTTTAATAATGAAGTAATGTCTTTTACCTGTGCCTGCTCAAAACGAGCGAGAAATATGGAAAGTGCAATATATCTTTCGTGCACTAAAGTGAGGACGTTAAAGAGCCCTTTCTCCAAATAATCTGGTGTTTCAGTGAGTGCGAAAAATCGCAGAAATGGCTCACACAGGAGGTACTTTGTTGTTGAGAGAGAAAGAGAAACAACTTTATTTGGCCAAGATGTCGTGAATAGCGCCAGGTGGGTCTCGTGTGGCCTCCAAGTAGGGGCAACATCCTGGACTCACGAAATAAAGGCACACTTGTGATGGTGTCAGGTGACGACGATCGTTCTTGTCCCACGATTGAATTAAACAAGAGCTCTGTGAACCTTTCTTTTAAAGCGAAAGCCTTGATGTCTCATAGTTGTCGACAGATGATTGTCAATCAGCCCAAAACCTATGATTAAGAGGGTCGGACGCGCGAAATCGCGCTGTAAAACCAATTCGTCCCAGTAAACTGAGAGCGTATGACAATTAAAATATTGTTACCGCGGAAACTCTGCATTGCTTGGCACCTATAATTAGCTGCCTACCCCATCAGTATGATGCACTGGCGGAATCAATGAACATTTGCCGGTATGGCATGAGCCCTTATTTCCAACCTCTAAATAACCCCATTTCCACTACATGAGAGTCTTTCTATTAAACCTTGAAATCTCATTAATTTAAGGAACAGTGAAACAAATGTTGGATCGGGCTTTGTTCTATTGTCATTCCGCTGTACCGTATATTTCAAAAGCATGCCTAATATGCTAACACAGATTGTGGAGCAGACATTTCGCACTAAATTCATCTTACCTTGTTCATCACCTCGTGTAGTTACATGCGATAATCTAATTCATTTTGAACAGATCATCTTGCTTCTAGTGTTCATCGGTCGGCTGCGCCGCTGTCTTCCCCCGTCAGGCCTATGCTGCGCGCTATACGGAGTTCTCACTGTGGCGGCCTTGGTGGACATGGTGCGCTTCCTAGAGAGGATCACCAATGCGGAGGTAAGCATCGATCTTGAATACAGTTTTTTGCTCATGCTCCTTAAACTTCGTGAAGAATTGCTGGTACCCACTATCTTTTTACATCTTCGTATATATATTTAGTGTCGCAATTAGGGGCTTGCTATTTGTCTATAACCCATCGTAGTGGTCAAATACATTTAACTAAACGATCAGTTTAGAGTTCACATTTAAAAGAGATCGTCATGCCCTTCTTTTTCTATTGACGATACCAGTAAGACTGCAGCGGTATTCCCGCTTTGTTTAACGGAGTAACCAAGTCAGAAGAAAGCTCACAATTGTTTATAATTAAGGATGGCATCAACATTCAGTTATCATTTCGAAATCATTGGGCGGAAAAAAGTATCACCAGATGATTGCGAGGTCTCCACATAATGTCATATTACTGTAACCGAGTAAGGCATCGCTTCAAGAAGCAGTGATGTTGAGACCGCTTTTATGTGCTAAATTGTAACAAGACGTGGTCATTTGTGAATCAAAACGGGCTATGTACTCGCCTTCGGAGGGGCTATAAACGATAAATTTGACTGATAGAAACAATAAAATATCACCTAACAGACCACCTTTAATGTCTAGCAGAACATTCTCTTTCCCCCAAGCAAACAAGGCCTCAATAAATATTCCATTCTTGCTTCTTTTTGCATTGTAATAACCGACCAAGCCTTAACCAAAGTTTTATTCTAGTAGGCACTGATTGGATTCTGAAATTTAAGACTGCTTAAAATATTACCTATCCAAATAATTTCCGTCTAAAAAGCAAGCCACAGATTTTGTTAAGTTGAGAAAGCAGTGCCTGATGATCTCATGGCCGTTACTCGATCTACAGGGAGATCGAGTCCTTGGCGTGGTACCCCAGAACAACACAACGTTCAGTAGAAAAGCACAGCGGTGCCATTATTATCACGAAAATGGCGAATTTATAGTTAAATGTTCTCAAGATACTATATCAGAAGAGGATCAGTTTTGTTTATTACGTTTAGGCTGAGATGCCACCGTTTACTGCGGAATCAAAAGAAAAAAAACGTTCTTCTTTTGCTTTCCTGCAGGATATACATATACATGACGTAGAGCTTCGAACGCCAGTGATTGTGGTAAGCGTACTGCTTACATTTTCCACCATTGGAAACTTTGTCATCTCAGGGCTTCAGGACACCGTATTTTCCCAGTCTGTAAAGGACAAGGTAAGTTCGATAAATACTTGACCATTACTCTCTACAGTCAGGAATAAACGCGTGAATGCCAAAGAGCCGAGAAGGGTAACATTGCAGATAATCACTTCCAAAAGAGTGTACTCGTAAGCATAAGCTTTTCCAAATATTGAAATTATGATCAATCTCAAAGCACTCACTCCATGGAGACAAGGCAGGAAATGGAGGTATGCTCTCTGCATTTCCCGCTTTGAACTACTTATATTGTTGTCCTACATACCTGGCCATTTTGCTTAGATTACCAAGAAAATTAGGCTTTTATCCTTCGGATGCGAAGTGGGGGGGGGGGGGGGAGGAGGGGTTTCAATCCACGGAAACATTCTCAGTACCTCTCTGGTGGAGGAAGTGCATGCCATGTTTAACAAGTATAAAAAACTACTAGAAAACATTGCTAAGGATCAAAACTGAAATTAAAGGGCTCATTGGAGTTCAGCCTTGAATTGTGTTACTCAAGAATATTAATGGCTCCACGTTGCAAGCAATCTTTGTGGATCCTTGTTTGCATCCTTTCGCTTCGCAACTCGCGTAGTCAAGATTTAGGTCATTCATTTTCTAATATCTCACGCATGGTAATTAGCATGTAATTGCATCCTACCTCATTATTTGAGAGACCTCGGGACATAGGTATAAAGCCCCACTTCTATTAAAGCTGATGAAAGCGCCTACATGCCCTAGTTAATAGTAGTGTGCCTGAAATGGGATCCATGTGTCCTGGAGGGTTCGATTCCAATATCATCATCATATCTCATGACAAATTAGCCACGCCATGTGGTCTTGCGTTTTCCCGCAACCTTCCCACCGAGCAGTGCCTGCCATATCATCTTCCAGATGTATGCTGCTGAGATTTCATTCGCAGATATAAAGAGGTCCAGATTCAAATGATATGATGTTTGTCATTATTCTTCACCCCCCCGTGTTGGTGCAGTGGTGAGACACCTGACTACTGTGCTGGAGTGCCCGAGTTCGATCTCGACCGTCGCCGGCTGACTTTCAGTGGAGGCTACACGAAGAGGTGTCTGTGTGTTGTGTGATGTCAGCGCACGTTGTTGTTGTTGTGACTGTAGGAAGAAGGAAATGAAAATGCACGGGCCTGCTACTGCCTCTGTAGCTGAGCCACCTCTGCTGCTTCGTGCGGATAGAAAAAAAAGTAGAGATGAAAGAAAAAGAAGAGGGAGAGAAAGACGCGCGTCACAACAGCCGTCGTCCATCACTGAAGCGGTGGCGGGTGCAATGACTGCCTACAACAGATAAATATTCGGTGGCAGGCTAGCCCCGACCGGAATTAGGCGGCCATGACCTATCAGTCCCAGCTCCGTAGAGCCAGGAGCAGCCACTCATCCCCTCCATGTCAGCGCACGTTAAAGTTCCTCAGGTGGTCGAAATTACTCTGTAGCACTCCACTACGGCTCTTCTTTCTCACTTTGCACACTCCCACCCTCCTCCCTTTCCTCAAGGCTCGCGTCAGGTGTCCACAGAAACAAGTGTGACAGATACTGCGCCTCTCCATTCCTGTGAACCAATTATTTTTATATTATTATACTTCAATAGGGAGTCGAAGTGTTTCAAGTGCGGTAACAACATATAGTTATGACAAGAGAGCATAACAGGGGCTAAGCTGGCGCTAATCGCGATTCCTTATTCGACAAACAGCCCATGTCTTTTACCGTCGGCATCACCCATAATTTCTTACTAACAAACGACAAACCCTTGTGTGAAACGTGCGGCGATGAGGTCACAGTTAATAGCATTTTAATTTCATGCCCATGTCTCCAAGACCATAGAATATATATTTTACTGCATTTTAGAATGAACACATTTCATTTCATCCTGCATTGTTTTTAGGCAAACTAGCATTTGTTGATTTTTCTTTTATTTTTACGTTTGTCAAGAAAGCCAAGGTATATCAGTAAAATATAAGTATCATAATATCTAGGCACATGATAAAACGGAACACTTGACCTTGTGTTTGGCCCATGATAACCACAGTAGCGTATGCGCCATAAGACTTCATACAACTCATTTTTTCCCTCGGAAATGTGGGGATTGTGGTTTGATAAAGCTTTCTTCAAAGTATATTCGTCAAGCGTTTTACATTGGAAGTGCTCAATGCGTCCAGAAGGCCTGCCGTGCATTTGTGTTTAGACACTGACTGTTGCCTACAAATGTAATTCATATTCAAGCATTATGTTTGAATCTTCTGCTTCTTTAAAATTGCGCTGTGACCAGAAAAAAATTTCAAGCTGTAAATTTGACGTAGCATGATGTGGCGTATGGGGTTACACTACGCATAGGCGGCGGGAAAGGCAATCTCCTGTGTGAACTCCACACAGGCGTTACTTGTACGCGACACGTGTCCCGTGGCGCAGAGTCGCGGTCACGGCAGGTCCGGATGAAATAGGCAACGACTGAGCACGCTAGGGAACAGATTATTAATCCTAACGCTAGGCGAAACAGACACAACCTGGAAGAATGTTCTACCCGATAAAATAGAGTTCGGGTGGCTCACCAGGTCATCATGGTGGTCGGATGGGCTGGAAAGGTCAAGATAGTACGTTGAGGGTCTCCGGGTGCAGGCGAGGTAAGAGAGCGTTCCCCATCGCGAGCAGCCCGGTTTTATCCCACCTGATATGGTATCCCGAGAAGTCATCGTTTGCTTCTCAGGGCCCAACTACGAGAAGCAATTAGTTAGGGGATAATATTACATCCATCAAAACAGTCTGACAACACCCTACACAAATTTCAGATTGATTAGCAACCGGCCAGAAGTAACGCTTCCTCGTTCACCCGGAATCTTCCTTCGGAATAGGCTCCATGCGCTTTCTTGAATTGTGACGGGGAGAGGCAGAACGTTTTTTTTAACGCCGCCGGGAATAATAGGCTCTGGATAAAAATGAAGAGGCGAGTGAGACTTCGAGTTATGTTTCTAATCAATAGTTTTTGTTTCGATGCGTGCTTTCATTTTCACGTGATGTGGTGCCTTAGAATGAAATAATAATATTCTTTGCCTCCTCTACGAGATCGCTTTCCCAGGAACTGTTTCGTAAACAGGTTCTTGGTGGGTTTGCGGAACACTACAAAAGAATAGCACTGAACACAATTATGACTCAAATATGTTTGCTCAGGTCATAACATCAGGGCAGCATGTTGATAGTGAGAACATTATTTTTTTAAGCAAAAGAAGGTACATCACGCGGAACGTCGCATTAGGATCTAACGGGAATCTTCTTTCAGGTGCCACCCCGTATAAAGAACGAGGATGATATGTCACCATTTGGAAAGATTATTGCCGCCGTCTTGTTTCCGTGAGTTTCTGTGTTTCCCTTTAGCAACACTGTGTGTTTTCGACAATACATAGCTAATAGTAGCCCTTATGGGCATGGATAGCCTTTGCCAGACTTTGAGGTACTAAGGTGTTTCTTTACCACTCATAATACATGGTATGTTGCACATAATTGATACCCGACCGACCTCATCTCTTGAAAGTGAGACGAATTCTTGTTTGATTCGTACGTGCTACACAAATGCTGCATTAGCATCTACTATAGACGGCTTAAAAGGAAGCTTCTACAGTTTTTTTTTTTTAATTTTCATATATTGGGTGGACACATTTTTCAAAATTTTCCCGCATTAAATCGGTGAAGTAGTTTCTAAGAAAAGGACGATTCGACGTTTTGGGGCTGAGAAAATTTCACTCGGAAAAACGCGGGGAAGGTCAACCGTCGCGAAAGCAGCATGAGAACGACCGGAAGGGCGGAGGAAGAACCTTGATGGGTCTCAGACATTGTGCTCGAACGTTGAGGGGGATAGACTTTGAATCTTGTTAACGTCTCCACGTGAGCATTTTTATATCCTGACCTATCAGCTGCCGTAATTCAGCGCACTGTGTTGACAACCATCTTGAGCTAAGACGCAATATTAAGCACATGTACTTTATTTTAAAACTAGAACGTTAACCCACCTGTGTACCACTTTCGGGAGATTAATGCATGCCGCCAAAGCCAGATGTGGGGCCAAATATTTTAACATAATTGTCATTTTCAGAAACTCTGCCTGCGCAGATTGTGACCGAGGTAACTAGCAGTCCAACCAGCGGCTTAATTACCGACTCTTACTTGAAATAAAATCGTAGGTACCACACCACTAATCCCGAACGTTTCAGTGATTTAACAATGGTTCATGTTGATGTTCACAGACAATTTTCTTCTTGTACAACAGAAGAGTCACTCGCTCCCTTATTTTTAGTCATCCAGAATCACGAAAAGACGTCTCCGGTTAGGAACAATCTAAAGAGATGTCATGAAAGGACCACGTTTTCCTAGCTTCAGCGCAATTATGTGTTTTTCGAGAAAAATATGCCAAACTGCTTAATACTAACGCTGCAAAGAGGACTATTTATTTACGCTAACACATCATAGGTAGCAAACACTCGCTAGTTTAATCTTCACCTACTTGAGCATACCTGGTTTCTGTAAAGAAATAGGTGTTCGAAACGGAATCACTTCTGACGCCCGCATAGGACGCTGTAAGCTACGGTAGGGGTCGAGTTATCTAAGGTGTCGATAACTGAGGGTTGCTTTTGTTGGGAAAGCAACAACGGGTGGCACAGCGTGGGCCACGCATGCGCAAGGAGTCACGGGACGCCAGAGGCAGCAGCTGGTGTGTCGGAGATGCTGTCGCGGCCGCGCTCTACGCCGGAGCCGGAGAAGGGACGTCATAACCACAGCAGCCGCCAGCTGCGCGTTACTTTCTCCATTGGTTGTGCGGAAAAGAGGTGTGTGTGGTGTATATATAGCTACTCGCACACGGCCAGAATCGACCAATTATGAAGAATGTGAGCCTGGCCGCTGCTCAGCACGTAGCCTAAGCTATCCTAAGCGTAGCCATGCAGCTGTTGCTTTCGCAACTCAACTAAGTTTAACCGGAGCTCAACCACTGCCAATTTTATTTCACTGGTGGTGGTTCGTATCGCTTTGGAGGGCGAAGCTTTTTTTCCTCTGCTAGCTGTCGTTGCCAGGACAAGATGCAACGCTTCAGTAACTTGTTTCTTGCCGCAATACAAGAAATTGGCGTTGTTGCGTGGAATGGAGGCATTGACTTTCAATGGAAGCTTACTACCTCTGCAGATAGTGTATACGCACGCGTAACATACTAAAACTCAGGTGCTCGAGTTTCCGAGCTCTTTCCTTCTCGGAGGGCATTACTAGTTCTATTTATATGCCTTGTTTGAGCCGCCGCGTTTGGCGTACGAAAGACCCTGCTTATATATGAAGTTCCGCTGTAAACCCACTCTGTTATTATAGGAAAAAGCGCACTTGCACAAACAGGAGGGAGGAAGAGACGAGACACAGCGCTCTGTCTCATCTCTTCCTCCCTCCTGTTTGTGCAGGTGCGCTGATTATCCTAGAATATCGTAACAACTCGCCCATCAGTCTACGCTTTTGCACTCTGTTATGTGTACGGTCGACCAAGACAATATGTGCGACTTCTCATGACAAGTTTGTGGCACTGGAAATATGTCCTTAACTACTCATAACGTTAAGGGCAATTTGAGCTGCCTCCTATATATCTTATCGACAGGTTATAATATCTCAATAACGCGCAACAAATTTACCGATACTCTCACTGCAGTAGCGTTGAATATAGCCAAGGTGCTGGAAAACCAGGCAGTCGAAATAATTTAATTATCAGAACTGCTAATGTGTGTGTGTCTGTGTGTCCGTGCGCGCGTGCGTGCGTGCGTGTGTGTGTGTGCGTGCGTGTGTGTGTGCGTGTGTGCGTGAAAAAACGTACTTGCGCTCGGTTAGAAATATACGCAGATAAGAAGACGTTAGTGGCTTGGAACAATTTAATGACGTCTCGGCCAGGCGACCGGCCTTGTCAAAAAAGCGTGAATGCTTAGCAGCGGGGCCATATATATATGGGTTGGCGATATCAACATGACATAACAATTTACAGAGATACAAATATGTAGTCTTAAAAAGGCACGTGGCGACGCAGCAACATGAAACTACAAAGCCGCAAACTAGGTCTAGTTACATATCGTGATTCGAGGTCAGGGGCGTTCAAAAAAATAATCAGTGAAGGTGAAATGCATGTGGTTGAATGCAAACGTAGCACTATGCGATACAGAGCACGAGGTGGGTATATAAAAGTGAAACAAGCATGTGCGAGAATGATGCACTGTTGAGAAAAAAATTACGAGATTACTGGGAAATAACCAATAGAAATGAAAACGTACGTAGAAAAATCACATGTTTGAACGTTTACGGGGTTTAACAATAGGGCGCTAATCAAGGTCTCATTGATAATTGCGAGGTTATCGAACGAGAGGAATTACGACAGGCAGGTTAATTTTTCAACTCTTTCATTATTGCCTAACGAGGCAGCTTTACATTTATGAATTCGGAACGATTCCCTGATATCTCGGTCATGGCGTGATATAAATCCCGATTCCAAAACTATAGCCTTTACTTTATCAAAAGTCTGACAATGATTGCTTATATGCTTGGTGGGAAAGCTGGAAGGCTTCTGCTATGGGATTTGTGATAATTAAAACGCAGCCAAAATGATGTCGTAGTTTGCCCAATATACTGAATCCGACAAAAAGAATATTAAAGCAGTTAGACTATATTCTTCGTCGAATGTGTAATTGTCTTTTATCTTTTACTTGTAATTATGAGCGGTGCTGACGGCTTCTTGTGGCATGGTCATTTGGGAACAAACCTTACACCGGTGTTTGTTTTGCAAGGCGAACAGCCGCTAAAAAATGGAGTGGTTATTTGGGAGGAAATTAAAAGGTCACGTAAGTCAGAAGTCAGAGGACACGTAAGTCAGAGGAGAAATTAAGAGGTCACGTAAGGTCACGCTAGAACCACCGTGACCAGTTGTGACACAACCGTTTGTTGTACCGTGTTCCGAGTAGAGTCTAACGGTTTCGCATTGCATATAGCAAATATGCTCTAGTTCAATTGGAGCTTACCTCGTGACAGGAATTCAGACTCTACTCTTAGGTTGAGCACGCGAGCATGTACCCGCGTTCTTTCAAGGACCGCAGCGTCTGAAACGGCAGTGAATTAAAGTGGATTGACGGAATCAAATACGTGTGCAGGCAAACATGAAATATAGCAATAGTGATGATTCGCATCATCTGCCTCTTGGCTTGAAGGCGTGGCCGTGTAAAACGCAGCTTTTCAGCGGAGAGCGCGGTAATACGCTCCTGCATTTAATTTAAGAGTGGACGACCATGTACTATGTCCAGCAGCATGTCTTTTCAAACTTTTGTATGATAGTTGTGATGCAGCCGCTGGTCGTACAATGTTCTGGGTGATGGCATTCAATTTCTGGTTGCGTGTAGAATACATGTGGTAGCCAAGTTCTAGGCTGGCATGCAAAAGAGATTCAAACCAATGACATATGTACCTCCGATTGCATACCTTCAAACCGAGATTTCGGTGATTATGGTTCCCAGACGACCCGCGCAAGGTGAAAGTCAATGTGAAATACCCTAACGCGCTGAAGAGATTCAATACGAGCAGAAAGGACTTGGATGTCCTTCAAAAGCCTTTCTCGAAATCATTCAGCCCACTAGTCTATGAGGAGTTCGGTTGCATACACGTATAAAGTTCAATATATCCACCAAATATTTTGTTTCCTATCTCACACTGTCAGCGTATCTTCTGAGCTTTCAGTCAGGCACCGTTTCTGATTAGAGAGAAAATATTTCTCAAGAAGAGTTCCCTGTTAGTTTGAGAGGTCACCATTGACAGATGTTGACTTTGAGGGGGCCAAGTGTTACTACATGCCATTGAAAACTCAATCAACATTTTATGTAATAAACCAAAATTCTCATCGAGATTTACTCAGTGTTCAAGAATTATACACAAGTAGAGCCTGCAAAGTTCATTGAATTCTGCTCCAATAATAACTGGTTCTCTCTCGGTTCATACCAATAAACGTAGGCTTTTCCGCGAGATTTTGCGGGGGAACAAAGACACGGACTCTGCTCTGCCGCTGCTCAGGAGAGGCATGAAATGCAAGGACCTGGTGACCTACCTGGACGCCTGTCTGACACGTGGGTAAGCGTACCACCTGCTGGAAGCATGCTTCCGGGGTTCAGCTAGCCGCGCCATGCCTGATAACACCGATGAAACCTAATGCGTACTTGTTTTCATGCCGGTGGCTTTGAGGCGCTCTGTATTAAACCATATGTTCATTTCGGCTGCACAATTCTCATAACTTATTATTTACTACAAGGCCACCTTTGGGTCAGGCATATTTGTTTTATTTTTATTTACAAAATACTGCGGACACTGAGTCCAAGCAGGGTGGGTGAAGCAAGTCAATCAAGGCTCAAAAGAAAACGCAACACTTCAAAAAAGACAACACAGTATAGCAACAATTGGTTAAAACTTATGGGAAAATGAATTACCTAGCTGATTCCAATCTGTTACTGTGCGTGGAAAGAACGAAAATTTGTAAGTGTCTGTTCTAGCGAATATAGGGGTTAGGGGACTGGGATGGTGTTGACGAGTCTGTCTGGTTGGTGCCGGCGTTAAGTATGATGACGGATCCAAACCGAGTTTGTTATGTATTAACTGATAAATAAATTCTAATCTAAGCTTTCTTCTTCAATGTTCAAGTACTTCAATTTTATTTGTATCCATTAAAGTGGTTGGGGAGTCAGACCTTGCATATTTATTGAGAATAAACCTGACAGCTCTTCTCTGTATTCTTTCCAGATTTTTTACGTTAGATTTAGTATACGGGTCCCACACTATGCATGCATATTCGAGTTTAGGTCTAATTAATGAACAATAATAAAGTAGCTTAATGTTAGAAGGAGTATTTTTTAGTTTATGTCTTAAGCAGCACAATTTTCTAAATGCAGCAGAGCAGATATTGTTTATGTGCAAGTTCCACGATAGATTGCTACTCATGGTTACTCCTAGGTATTTGTAGTTGGATACTTGTTGAAGAGGGAGAGAGCCTAATATATATGTGTAGCTATGACGTATAGTTTTTCGGGTTAACGGCATATAAACACTATTATCAGCATTCAGAATCATGCCCCATCGGTCGCACCATTTAAAAACGTTGTTAAGGGCACTGTCCAGGTCGCATTGATCTTCCCTATTTGTAACTTCTCTGTATAGAATACAATCGTCAGCAAACAATCGAATTTGCACTGGTGGGTTAACAACTTCAACAATATCATTGACATACAAAAGGAAAAGCAGAGGGCCCAGAACGCTTCCTTGGGGAACACCGGATGAAACTGGCAGAGAGCCCGAACGTTGTCCCCCCACTTCAACAAACTGTTTGCGGTCTTTTAAGTATGCATTAATCCATGTTACTAAAATATCAGGAATGCCAATTTCTTTCATTTTAAAAACTAGTTTATTATGAGGAACGTTGTCAAATGCCTTGCTAAAATCCAAAAAATATTGCATCATTTTGGCCTTTATTATTTATACAGGAAGCAAATGAATTTATTACTGTAATTAGCTGTATTACCGTCGAAGTCCTTTTCTGAACCCGTGCTGGAAGCTAGTTAGCACGCGATTTTTTTCTAAAAAGTCGTTCATACAGTGTGCAACTATATGTTCTAATAGTTTACAGCATGGGGATGTCAATGATATGGGACGGTTGTTCTGCAAGAGAAGACGGTCTCCTTTTTTGCAAACGGGAACAATCCGGGCTGTCTTCCAGTCATCGGGCATTTTACCCAATGACATTGAGGCGCGAAAAATTATTACGAGGAATTGAGCCAGAGTTTCAGCATAGCGTCGCAGAAATGCGTTTGGAATGTTGTCAGGGCCACATGACGTTTTGGTTTTCAAGTTCAGCAACATGGAAAGGACACCAGGATAAGTAATAAAATTCACTTCGGCGGGGCAATACACGCGGCTATTGTCGGTACCTGCACTCGGGGCAGAAAATACACTCTGAAAATAACTATTAAAATGTTCAGTAATAGCCTTTGGATCACATAACGTAGTGTTATCCACCAAAATTTGCGTGACTGCTTTCTTTTTTTTACTAATGTAATTCCAAAACGTACTTGGCTCGGTTTTTATAAAGTTTTGAAGGGATGTGTTGAAGAAATAATCTTTTGAATCACGTAAGGCACGTGCTAGATTGTCCAGTAATTCCTTTAGCACATCAGGATCTGCGCGTTTTTTCTTGCGCAGTTTTACCCTTCGCTTCATTTGAATTATTGGCCTCGAGATCGAGCAGAGTCGCCACCTTGCGGCTCAGCGGCGAAACCTACTCAGTGTGGATGCGTTTTCGCGTCGCGTGCCAGCCCGCAGTGATTTACACGCGCGCATGCGGCGTGTACAGGAGTGTTTTTGTTTGTTTCGCGGTTCCTGTGAGATTTTGCTTACCTATATGCCTCTTGCTAAATAAATATGAACAGTCTATAACCCCACGCTTCATTAAAAAAAATATAATTGCCCATATCGAGCATGCCATGTTTTGATAAGGACATCATCCATCGCGGTCTTCGGCGCTTGAGATCCTTTGACATGCAATGTCTCAAACGAAGTGGTACTGTCGTTACCGCCGTGTCAAAGTAAAACAGGTCGCTGCCGTCAATAAAAGTTAATGCAAACGCTCAGAAATCGCATATTCCCGTTTCTGTTTGGAATACCGCAGCTACTAAGACATATGCCACCGCAGACTGCTTCATGTAACAGAATGCAGTTTGAACGAGCCCCTTTACGCCTGCTATGCCTTCTGTGTTCACGATAGAGTTGTGTGAGTACATTTTTTCTTTTTTTTTTTTTTGCTTTTAAACCTCTGTCGCGGTGTCTCAATGGTAAGGGCGCTCGGCTGCTGATTTCAAGACCGGGGGATTCAATCACAACCGTTTCGAAAGGCGCTCCTCTGCTGTGGAATTTGACTGCACAATAAACAATCCCACGTGGTAAATGTGGTGTTAATAATGAAAAAAAAAAACGACACCAAAACCAGCCTCTGCAATAACCCGTCATAGCCGATGCCGCTTTCATGCGTTAAACCCGGGCCAATATGCATTTCTTTTCTTTTTTGTTGTTGTTGTTGAAGGCATCCGTTGTTGTTGCATGCGCATCCGTAAATGTTTTAGTGAGCACATTTTGCTTTAGAGAAATGCTCGAATGTTTGGGAAACATATTTGCTGCGCCTAATTGTTACCCTAAATATTACATAATACACCTAGATTAATCTACTTTACTGGTAGCCCTTAAAATCATTATAATCCCTTTTCGTCCAAGTGCTGTCATCCGAGCAAACTTGTCGTTTCTGACAAGTGGCGTAAAACAGCTTCATGCGGGCTTAAATATCAGTGTTTAGTTCGGTAATAAATATATCTTTATAGACGCATGATAAGATGACCTCCATTTCTTTCGAAATAGTTTTATATCCGGCATCTTTTTTTGGAAGCAACCCTTATATTTTACTTCGCATAAGATTTAGTCACTGCTAAATAATTAGTGATAAAGAAATTTTCAGCCTGTAAAATTGCTTCCCAGAACATGACAGTGCCCATGCGCAGTTTATAACGATGTCTTCGCAGCGAGTAATTCGTAGCTTGCATTTTAACGTTACTGAAAATTCATCGCTGATTATTGTAAATTCTGTCAAGTGTGTAAACGTTCACATGGTGAAATTTATTGGCATTGCAAAACAAAATAATTACACTCCTAATTTACCATTATATATTAACATCACACACATCAGAAATCCCTTATACTTTCCTCGGTTTCAGGAAATTATTTACAGTTAGTGGCGCATGCAGTAATACACTATCACATTTTATGACAGTAGCCGCAAAAAGCATCTCGGCAAATTCAATCCACTCAGCGCTGTACACGGGAACAATCAGCTTTCCTGTGCGGCGAGGTTTCCTGTATAGTGTCGGCGTGATCTCATTTTTGGGGAATACTTGTGCGTGGTTGTCTGGGGGCCAGAGTTGATGTCACTCAGTCTAAAGCAACTCGCCATGCAGTGCGCTGCCAGTGCTACATTTAACCTGCTTAATCCTCTAGTCAAGTACGATACAATGAATCAGGCTTTCTCAATTCAATCTAAACTACTGCAGGTATCTGCGTGGGCTTGACACTAAATTCGCCGGTCGCACTCGCATGAGACACGCGCAAACTGTTTAAAAGTCGATAAGAAAAAGAAAGCTGTCATTATGCAGGCCCAAGCATTAAGGCTGAACCACATGGCAACGTTTCTTCGGCGCCGCGTCGGCGTCGCGGATATCGGCGTCGCCGGAGGTGCAATTCTGGCCCTTGAAGCGAGACGACGCTGAAAGACGCAGGTATCTGGAGGGGCCAGATCTCAGCGTCGACACCGAAAATTATTCGCAGGTGGGGACCAACGACAAGCCACGCATGGGCAGCTGCGGCACCAACCGCCACAGGCTCAACTCGTTTCCGCGGAAGCAACAGCTCCTCTTTTTTTCCGCGTGCATGCCTGCGCCTTTTGATGCCCTTGCCTCCCCCACCCTCCCCAGTAAGTTCCCGCCGTCGCTGAATAGGACGATTTTAGCTACGGACGGGGGACAATTGTTCGAACGTCCGGGATATGGTGGTCCAGGATTCTCCCATGCCTTGCCTTGCAGACGCCAGTTCGTACGCCGTCATGTGTTTGGTCGCCCTTTCCGGCGCGCGCCGAGCGACGACGCTAATAGACGAGACGCTGACGAGACGCCGAAGAAGCGCTGCCATGTGGTCGGGCCTTTAGGCGCGTGAACGCGGTACAGCGCAAGAAACGTGCAAAGTAATCTAGAAGTCTGGTGGCTGCAGGCTTTGTTTTCCTAAAATCCGCTCTTCTTCTGCTGCATTGGCGAAATCCTTGGATATTTTTCTGCAATATTGCAGAAATACCGCAGAAGACACGTTTTCATCGCCAACAAACCCGCCGTAAACTCGGAAGCAGACCTTACGCAGCGTGCGTTTCTGCGAGCGCCGCCGGCTGCCGATCCACACTACCGGAGTGACGGTGGCGCCACCTCTAGGTCGATCTCGCGGCGAATACTGCGTGTCATCCATGGGGTTCCCTTTCTTTCTTTTTTGTGCCTGTTAGGTACAAAAGTATTGATACAATACAAACAGATTTTTTTGAAACTGTCCTAGAGTGCGCAGACATCGGCGTCATCGAAATCAACAAGGGAAGTTTCGAATAAAGAAGCGTTTGCTTGCCTGAAGATCGAGTACATGTGAAACAGAAGTCGCGACGCCATCTGTAATTGAGCAAAAAATTGGGGAAGGGGATGGTTTTTATTAGCATTAATACTCCATAAAGCTTGATTGCCGTGGCGCAGTCTAACAGATAGATATATTTTAACTGTTCATTGTTGATAAATACAAGCCGCTTTTTTAAAAAGAGTCCTACTTCAACCTTCATTCCGTATCTATTTGTTTTACCGTTAAAGCCTGAAACAACCTTAACAAGCTCTTTCAACTCTATTAAGCTATTGGCCACCCTATCTCTCTCAAAACCAACCCAAAAATCAACATCCTAGCAATATTAGGAAACTCGGAATTTGAGACTACCATTTGTACGTCTCCTTAAACGCATCATCCATGATTAGAAATCAAGAATGGTGGTGAATAAATGGTCCGCTTAGATGGATCGGCGAGAAAATTGTTTTCAGCGCTAAAAGTAATTTTGTAGTAAAAAAGAAACAGTATTTTCTAACTGCTGCATGTGCAGACCCTAGCGTCCTCTTCCTTTTGAAAGCATTCGGTGCGCTGCTTTCCGCTCATGTTTTTCTCAGCGGGTTGTTCTTCAGACCTCGATTCATTAAGACAACTATTCTGGGCATTCCGAATATTTTACCCAATAAAATTAGATCTCGCCTTCATCACCAAATCCAAGCCTGGTACATACGCAGCTAAAATATTTACTTTCTGTCATGGCACTCAGGCTCGGCCGCAGTGGTACTGTAGTTCGAGCGCCCGAGTGCAGAACTCAATAACTGTGATTCATTACGATTTACCGAACTATACCCCTGCATAACATTACAGGAAAAAGGATGTGATACGTCGTCGTGTCTTCATCAAATCCATGATCGGCGTTCTCTGGGTGGATGTTGTACGGGTGACTGTCTGCACGCTGGGCTACTTCGGTTGCCTTTTCGCCAGGGTGCCTGCCCTTGAGTAAGTTTACCACAGCACGGATGTTTTGCTGTTCGGAAACATTTTTAGTCGAGCACAGCGAGCTTGACCGCAACTAACTATAAACAAATAAAAAAAACGTGAAATCAAATTAAGTTCTCTGGCAATTCCAGTCCACATGCAATACGAAAAACTTCTTGGTAGTAATACTGAGAAAGCAGTACAAAATATGCCTATTTACGTTTCCTTGGCTGGAACTCAAATATAATCAAGTAAACAAATGCACCCTGGTTTACACTAAACAATATTTAAAGCCCTTTAAAGCAGCCTCAATGCCCATAATATTGCATGAAATTGTACCGCTACCAGATTGACTAGAAAGTTTATTTTGCAATAACTGTGGTTCATACATGTTCAGTTCATAACTGACTGCAATTGGATAATGACCACTAAGGGACAAATCATGTGTACTGGAATTTCCGCCTTTAAAAACAAAACTGCTTGACAGTAAGGGATACCAACTTCATACGTGCCTAACCCAAACGTTTCGTTGCATAATGTCATAGTTTCTGTGGCGATTTTTACAACGCTTGCATAATAGACTACACTGTTTTGATTGTGTGGCGAATACTAACTACTGGGAGACGACAAGAAATTGGTGATGATTGGAGGGCACTTATTCCACCGGAGAGGGCTATTGTGAGATCAATGAATAATATTCTGTTCGATTTACTGCTTATCTCCTGTCAAACAGTGCAGTTATAACACTAAAACCTTATAGCCATGACAACAGAAGAGGGGTAGTCCTATGCACTGAAAAATATTGTTACCCAGGAAGGGCGCTCAATAAAGAGATGATGAATAACTAGATAAACAGATATCATGCAAAGAGCGGTATCAACAATAAAGCTAAGAAATGTCCTCTTTTCGCTCCGCGCAATTGGAAAAATAAACATTTAGGCGTTTTCACGCGGTACACACGAGTATGTTGCTGTATGCGCTTTATATATTACCCGCCTTACACTCTCATAGCTTCTAAAGAAATCATTTACTAATAAAACAATAGTAGTAAACGAGCGTGCGATATGTTTCTAATGAGATTTGGATACATTTGACATATAAGCAATGGCTTTATGGAGAAAATACCATCGAATACTGTGATGCTCTTGAGAAGAGTTTAACGTATGGCACGTAATTCGTGTTCACGAAAGCCTTGCAAAACGTCTTGAGAACACATATACATACTTGCACTTCCTTTCTTGAAATCGGCCTCCTATTATGGGTCTTTATAACCTTTAGCAAACAAGCACATTGTCATAATCTGCATTATTGATTTTCCAGCAGTTAGCTTTGCCCTTCTGAAGATTCGTGTCTTGTTAATATATCCTCCTGCGTGTTCAGCATACCCCCTAGCCTTCACATCTACACAAAGCGTGCTAAATCACACAGCACAGGGTCTGGAAAAAATTGTAGCGAGTGTCATAACAGTGCACAAAAATTGCACAGTGACCAAAAAGTACAGCATAAAAAACATCACTTACTTCATTTCAGTATAGTCTTACGAGTCTTGCGGATCAGCACCGGACTTCAAAATGGTTCTGGGCACATTATAATATCTCAACGAGGTATTGCGTTTCAGTCTCAATTAAACGAATTCAGCGAACTGTTTTCGATGAAATCGCTTGTTTAGTGGAAGCAAAAGCTCAAAATAAAATCTGGAGTATGTTCTGGCTAATTTCTTTTCTAAGCAGCCCAGATTCTGCTTGCGCAATGCAGAAAACATTTGGCAGTGTGTTCAGTATAGTTTAGTTCAGTAGTTTAGCAGTAGCTAAAGACTTAATTTGGGTGCTTGAACACATCGTTTAGCACGGGTTTAATTAGTTAAACATAAATTTGAACTAACCAAGTCAGGCGTTTCAAGGCGTAATCAATGCGAATGTGCATTCATCCAGCGCGGTATAACTGTAATGTTACTTTGCATACCTTGATCATTAGCCAGGCGTCGCGCTGCACTTGAAACGCACATTCGCTCGCCAATGCATGTTCAGCTATATTGTACAGTCTT
Organism: Amblyomma maculatum; assembly: GCF_055883805.1. Classification (NCBI taxonomy): domain Eukaryota; kingdom Metazoa; phylum Arthropoda; class Arachnida; order Ixodida; family Ixodidae; genus Amblyomma; species Amblyomma maculatum. The sequence goes on from NC_139352.1 coordinate 40,813,556, forward strand.
CATTACCCAATCCGTGCTTGAGTATACCTAACTAGTGTAATTTATTACTAATTAGTTTTTCCTTCATCTTGGGCATGGTGATAGTCATACTGTCATCACCACTGACATTAATTCATAGTAGAGCTTGGCTTTGTTTTTAGCACACCAACATTAGGTTCGGCGGGTGGAAACCAAAACTCGCGAATCCATGATACTAGTCCAATTGGCATAATACTCGCTTATTGAAACGGAAACCAGAAATCGCTCAGGCAGATTGCGCTGGGCTAATTTCCTTAGCAACAGTCAGTTCTACAGATGCTAACCGAAAGCTTGCCCAAATCCATCGTTCTATGCTAGAATTGCTTCCGCACTCAAAACTAAATCAATAACGAGAAGCACGCGAGAACAGCATATTTATTTCGTGTACTATACTCGGTTTTCAAGCAACGCTGCACTGGGCGGCCATGCGCAGTTGTCTTGTGTTGTACAATTTTTATTGTTGCTAAATCGCTGTGATTTATTTTCCGTCTGCTGTTTTGTTCTTCTGGCGTTTTTGTGTGCTGCTTTCATGCATGCTCCTCATTAGCATACTGCTCATTCACGGCTTCCTTCAGAGCATTCTTGTAGCATATACAATGGATCTCACAGTTTTACCGCGTTGATAGCTGTGTGCTCGAGACTCGATTGGTAAACGGGAAAAGGGGAAGTTGGCAGCGTCTTTCGTGTGCAGGCTGCTCATGGTGAGTTCCACTAGGGGCGACATGACCGCGGCTGCCATTCTGCTGGTGGCCGTCAGTGCGGCCGAGTACCTCATATCGATCTACCACATGGACCTGCTCATCGTCTTTGGCTGCCGTATGCGGGCCATGCTCCAGGGAGCCATTTTCCGAAAGGTGAGAGGGGAGGTGGAATCCCGCTTACGCTCCCTTTGCCGTTTTTTCTTCCCAAAACATTCGCACGATAGCTCGATGTGGCAAGGTAAAGACATTTCGACCACACGAAACATGTTACCCCAGCCTTTCAACGTACTTCACAAGATCTCATGACATGGGCAGTGAGGCCAAATTTTGTTTTGCCAGCGAAAGTAAAGTGCGTTAATGGGCCACTCTACACCCTACGGTCGAAAATATTTTCTTCCCCGTAGACCGAGAGGATTCCCTCCGTAACTCAAAGCGGACAAAAGTTTAGAATTAAAACGGCAGCTACAGCCACCGCAATTACCCAGTCTTTTCGTGTTCCTCTCCTCTGTTTTGTCTCAGATATTTTTCATCCTCGTGGCTGGCCGTCTTCAGAGGAAGGCATATAGTCTGTTGCAGTCACTCACATGTGTACCTCATGTACACGTGAGTAATTCTGAATTTTTTCTTCTTCCTTTAGCTGTCTTCTGAGCATTGGCACGGGTCTCCAACGAGCAGGGCGACCCCCAAACGACCTTTTATTTGAAAGCTGAGAAGGACGCTCCCCTCCTCTCTGATCGAAGCACATTCAAACGGCTAGCTGGCCAGTGCACATATATGTGTCGGTGTGTGTTTGTAATGTCTGATCGTCAGAATGTTTTCTCTGTTCGCGGTTACCCTAGTGCGTCGCAGGCACAGCACGCTAATCACACTGAAGTGTACACGTACAGACTAGAAAACATTTGTTGCAGTTTAACTCTGGTTAACTCTAGTTGAATTGCGATAGCAATGGCGGAAGCTTTTTTTGCCTGCTACATTATTGCCCTATCACGCCTTATCTGTGTAAGGCGTTACAATATTGGGGACACTCGACCTCATCCGTTAAGAAAGAGTATGACGCGAGAGAGTGGGCTAACAGCTGACATATAAATGAGAAAGGCTCAATGCTGCTGAACCGATGTGGAGGGAAATCATTAGCTTCCGGTGACCGAGCGTTCTTCTTCATCTTCTTCTTCTTCGCGGCTGTTCAAGGTCAAACCTGGCTCTTCCCAGAATGACGTGACGGGCCCAAAACCTGGTGCAGTATTGCTATCGCAATAACAGAAATTAAAAGCCTTCCTTTGGTGTGGTTGTATGCGTAGACTAAAGGCGCGACGGAAAAGAGCGTAGCGGCAGCTGACACAGTTAATGGTGCACTGCTTCCATTCATAGCTCACTCAAAGAGACTTACCAATGGATTCTGTTTATGGTTTGACGTCATCGCTTCGGCTCTACTGGCGAGCGACGAGAACGAGAAAGCTTGCTTTCCGAAGGGAAAGTGAAAAAGCTTTGATTTCTGCATTTGCTTAACTTCGGTGCGCGCATCGCTTTAGTATTTTGCATCTAGTACCTCATGATCACAGGTTTGGGCTTGTGTGCCTAACATATACTCTTTTAAGTGGCAATTTACGAAAAGTCAGGTAGTCAATTTCCGGGCCTCGTTTATGGTGTCCTTCATAGCCTGAACTGTTTTGGGACGTTAACGGAACAAAATATGAGTATATTTGAGTTTATTTTACAGCGGTAGCGTTAAGACTCGGTGCGCGAAAATCAAGCACCGGCGGCTGTTCGTCAGCGCAGGCGTTGTCAGCGAGAAATTACGCTTATGGCGATGGCAGGCGGTAGCTGGCAGTATGACATAACCGAGCGAGGTTTTCACATGATAGGCCCTTCAGTGATATATTTTTATGGCTAATATTATATTGCTTCTACTCTCTTATTTTGCGACAATTATTGGTTTTACATCGCAGTTCTCGGATACAGCCTTGATACATTGAAAGGTAAATCTTCCCCTACATTACAAAAGTGGCTTCAAGTGATAGGTATTTTATTAAGACCTTACATGCTACAAACAACACAAAACATTGAAGACTTCACTTCACTTTTGTTCTATATAAATACGTTAACTTGTTTTTTGAAGTAATAAAGAAGCAAGCATGATCTTTCTAGCAGAGCTACGATGTTTCTCTGTAACTTTGATGATAACGAATCAAATAATCTTGATTATTTCGATGAAACAGAAATGGGAGCAATCAGAATAGTACAACACTCCGAAATAGGGCTTGCGTGGAAAAAAAAAATTACAAACCATTTTTCAGATGACTCAAAGTTGTTTTGAGTGATTTGTTTTTGTCCGTACGGTTTTAATTTCCCTAAGAAAAATTCTGCCCTCCATTTCGACAGCAATGCTAAGAAAGTGGGAATGTTGCTTATCCATGATGGTCTCTGAAATCAAGTATAAAAGTATGCAAATGCAGGAATTAAACGCTATATGTCAGCGCAGTCATGAAGAGGTTGCAGTGTTTTAACGAACTTTATATATAACAACATCCAATATTGGAAAATCACACTTCTCGCATGCGTCTTATGTATTGTAATTTAGGTACAATTCCAAAAGTGGATTGAGTCCGATATTCGTTTCTCAGGCTGTCCAGATGCCAGCCACATTGAGGGGTACGTACCCCACCGGTTCCGTCGTGTCCCTCCTGGCTGTCGACTGTGGCACGCTGGCGTTGAGCACGATGGTCTTCCCAATGCCCCTGGGTGGCCTCATCACCCTGCCCGTCCTTTTGTGGCTCTTGGCGCAGAGGGCGGGGGCCGTACCCACGCTCTGCTGCACAGCCTGGATACTTGCCGTGTTCGTGATGCCCTTCTGCGCATTCAGATTTCAAAAGAAATTCTGGGTAAGTTTACAGAATGCTGATTTATACGAAGTCGGCTGCACTGCTCATCTAAATAGTATATTTTATTGCTGCCTGAGAGGTAACACACTTTATAAAACATGAACAAAGTTACATTTACTGCCAAATTTTCAACTGACTCGAATGTAGCACTATATATGAGAATTTTCCATTATTGATTTGGCAGCCTGGAGCAGATAATATAATTTTGACTAGCGTTCTAGAGGGCGGTCTTCTTAGTGTGACAACAGCAAAGAATTTCATTTGCCATCTCCCACTGACTAGATCTGTAAAGAAGTTTTTCCGTTTCATTAGTTAAGGTGCTGACCAGCTCTTTGAAATTATTTCCTCAACAAAGGAACAGAACAGAATCAACACGGAGGGCATCATATCTAGTAACCTTTTCTGGCGCTTAAGAAAAAAAAAAAAGCCATGCCCGTGCATTTTCTATGCATTCTTAGCACATCACAGTCTAACTGTATCCTTATAGAGTATTTTATCCAGTATGGGACATTTGCCTAGCAAAACAATGTACAGCTGAGGTTCGAAGGTATAGGTTCCACTGGGCATCAACAAATACGGATGCAACCAATAAAGTGTCTTGCTTGATATTGAATTAGCTCTTTTTGTTGGTGACATGCACCCGCAAAAAACAGTAATTCGGCGGCATAGATGACAGCAAGCGTGCTCGGTGGTCGTTGAAATATAAATTTCCGTTGCACTAGAGAGTGCTTAACTTAAATTCTGTGAAGAGCTGGATAAATTGGACGAAGAACATTCCGGAACAACGTCAGAGCAGTCGCGATTTGCTGAAATAATTCGAGATATATCCATACGCATATCGCTCTACAAATAAATGGATTAAGCCACGTCTCGACGATTTTAAGCATGAAAAAAGCGCGCGAGATCCTTCTGGCTGCGGCAAGCAAAATAGCAGTGCTTGAAGTCAGCACTTCTTGGCAGCAGCAAATAAAGAACACAATGGCTGGAATCATTCTGTTGACAACATTGAAAATATTAGGGTGCCTGCACACAAACCTAATGATTTCCGGGCGTTAGCGATGAAAAATGCATTGCACAGGCACTCTCTGTGCATAGGACGTAGTTATCACAAAACTACGCTAATGCGCTTGGAGTTTCGTCGGCCGGGGTGGTGAGTGGTAAGACGCCCGACTACTGTACCGGAGTACCCGGGTTCGAACCCGACCTCGGAGGCTGCGTTTCGATGGAGGCGAAACGAAGAGGCGTCCGTATGCTGTGCGATGTCAGCGCACGTTAAATGCCCCAGGTGATCAAAATTACTCCGTAACCCTCCACTACGGCTCCTCTTTCTCTCTTTCTACTGTCACTCCCACCTTCCTTCCTTCCCTTACGGCGCGGTTGAGGTGTCCACAGAAAACAAGTGAGACAGTTACCGTGCATTTCCCTTTCTAAAATAATCAGAATTCTTAGAAGTAAACTGTAATGCTTGAAATTCTCAAAGTTGCTCTTTCTGCTGATCTGAGAACCCCTACTCTATGTTCAGCTATTTTGCTGCATGTTATTGCAGCCGCTGACCTCTGAATGATTACGAAGGTGCTTACTCCGAGTTTCCATCGTTTTAGTAGCCACTTCCAGTTTAGGCGTTTCTGCCAATCAGATGACTCGAGGTCATGAAGATAACACTTTTGAAAACGACGCCTGCTCATAATACAGACCCTAAACTATGTGTTATTAATAGCGAAGCTTCTTTTCAGTTGAAGCGTTTAAACACTATGCCTTAGGGACCTGTTTTGAAGCTATAGTATGCAATAAAGTTACGTCACTAGTACCATTTAGTGGCACAGAAGACAACGTCAGCAGTGCAAGCCATATCAGGCACTGTTATGGCGATTATTTATGCTTACAACTTTTCGCCGTGCTACATGCACCGAAAAATGAACTCTACTTTGATGCAGGTGCTTACTCTCTCTAGGTGCAGGTCCGCGAGTGATATGAAAAATCCTAGTCTAACAGTAAGTGTCTATCAGAAGCGCATTGACAGTCCCATTGGTCGTGGTTTTAATTAACTGTATAAAAACTGTTCTGAGCGTCGAAAGAAGCCAAAAAAGGGCGTAAAGCTACTTTTCAGTGCTTGAATACAAATACACTTGGTGGTTTGTAACTCCTCCGTATGCCGAATTTTGAGGGTAAAATAGTTATAGACACAGAAACACTGTATATCCACGCTCCGAGCAATATTGTACTCCCAATAAAAAACCAAAACGCTTTGGCTTTTAAGAACATTCATTTCTTCATTCAGCAATGTGATTGAGCTCTCTGACATGTCTGCTGTCTTTTCTCGTAGCAATCGCAGATGAAGACTCGAGAGGAACGCATCAAAAGCCTGTCAGACCTGTTCGCCTCCATCCGTACAGTAAAAATGTACGCTTGGGAAACAGCCTTGCAAGAGACCGTGCAGCGGCTGCGCACCGTCGAGCTCTCATGGCTGTTCAAGGCGAACCTGCTAGATGGAATCCTTGATTCTGTTTACACCGCTTCTAGCTCCGTGGTACGTAAAGACATATTCATTTTTTTTATTGTTTCAAAAATCAGAGGTGTTGGGAGGGAAGGAAGCACCGGATATTCTCCGCAGCACCTAGCTCCTTAGCGAGACACTAGAAGGTAAATTCTGAGTTCACACTAATATGGCGATAGCAAACATGAATTTCTACAGAAAACAAGGGTTATAACTGCACGAATGTTGCTTAACAGAGATGACTGTATATAATGGAAGCAGAGGGCTGAAGCAAACGAAGATCCGAAGAAAAAAAAAAACGGTGTGTACAGTACTTGATCTGTAATAAACTGAAAATGGCCGCTTCGGTGAAAGCAGAATAAAGGGTGGTAAACAACAAAAGATCACGAGAGGCAAAAGGTGGTTTTCATGGCATTGTTATTGTTGTTGCGACTGAAGGATGAAGGAAAAGAAAATGCACATACCACCACAAAGGTTAGGGCAATACAACTTTGGACCAGAATTTGTGCTGCGGGAAAGTAATAGCAGCATCCAATTCACAAACCGCACGCTAGAGCTGACGAACAGTGAATATGTTACACAATGCTAACCCCTGCATATTGTTTTCAGGCCTTCACATCACCATTAGACGATCGGTTTATGAGAAGCCTTAATCCATGGTCGAAATGTCGGCTTAAGCTGATATAGCTCCCTTGCTCGCTCCCATGAGCGAGAGCGAAAATGGCAGGGAGAATAAAAAAAACTAAGAGAAATTCGTGAGAGCGAATAGGTGTTAGAGGAGGCTCCGCTCGCTAGGTCATGTTTCGACAAGGGGGCACACAAAGATTGGTGTGTAGGTTCTCCAACAAAACACTACTCATCATGACCGTAGTGAGGTACTGGCGAAGCTCTGATCAAATCACTAGTTTCGTCAACATGGCCTACACGTTATTTTTACCTTTTAAATTTTGAGGCATAATGATTTTCAGTTTTTAGATGCGTGTAATTTTTACAACACAGAGAAATTCAGAGAAAAATGGCTCCCAGAAATTTGAAGAAAAATGTTTTGCTAGGGACATGTATGCGTTGCCCTTTCAAAACGTCGTCGACCGTTTAAATGAAACAGGTGAAGTCAGAAACCAAAATATTTTCATGCATGCCTATACAGTGGTGCGTCAATTAGGAAAAAAACAATAACAGTTCATTTGAAACCATTGCTGTGCCCACCACATGTATATGTATATTAGAAGCGAAGCCAAGGCGGGGTTCAGTTACTTCCGAAGTCTTTTTCAGTGATTAAGGTCGGACGGGATGCTGCGTAGTAATGGGTTCGAAAGAACGCCAGGAAACGTTACCAAGATCTAACCTGTCATATCGCGCAACCATGTCCTACATCTGCTGGTCGTGTTATTTGGGATAACCACCTGCTATATTAAAATTATAGCAGCTGCTACGTTAGGCAACTACTATTATTTAGGCGAAAGGCTAAGGTCGCGAAAACATGTCCACAAAACTTGGAGGCAAGACATGGAGACAAAATATGGCAGCAAAATGCAGCGTGTGATATGACATCACATAAGATGAGACTGGTAGTAATGAATGTGTATGTAATGACAAGTACTATATAAGTGCCATTTGACTCATTATAGTTGGCTGATAAGACATTTTCACTTATCATAAATCAGTCAGATCGGAGATCCAATTTTCATGTCTGTGGAGTCCATGACTTGCTAAGTCAATCGAGGTATTGACCATGACTAGCTTGTAGTCATGACTATGAAAGGTGCTGGGTCATGACACGTAAAAATGGCGAGTCAAGACACCTAAAGTGCTTAGTCAGGACACTCAAAATATATGATTCATGACACTCTAGGAGCTAATAAAGAGCAGCCAAAGCCCAAGCATTCACATTTCTGCAATGAAGATCTGTGCAATGCTCTTCACATGATTCACGACTGCAATTTGAGCAAAAATAAACAATCACCCTGCGAGCAAAGACTTCGTATATTAATGGTGGCCGTGAAGAAACTTCTCCTTTTTCTATCTCTTCTTTGTCTATTTATTGCGAAATCGCTCATAATACGGAGAGCCGTGAGGCGGAAAGACTTGTCAGCCACAACTGGACCCGACTCCTGATTAGCCCGGCATTTCGTGATGTCAAGGGTCATGCACACTGTCGCGATTGCTTTTTTTTAGCCGATATTTATTGCCTCAGGGCATCAGCAGGTTATGAGATGAAGGATGAATAAATGATTAAATGAATGGAAAAAGGTTGGCTGATTTTATGAAGTACACAAGTGAGCGATGATGAGGTCCCTGCGTCCAAGTGACGTATGAGGCAGGATTGGTTGCTGAAAGGCCAGCTATGCTCAGGTGCCGGATTCGTGTTGGCTTGAGTGCTGGGCAGTCCCACAGCAAGTGGTGGATGTCGGCCTCGACATCTTCGTTGTTACAGATCGGGCATCCTGGGCGAGGATATAAGTGTTGGAAGTATGACCACGTCTTAGTTACTGCTGGTGTAAGGGCAACACCGACCCGGATCCTCCTAAGCGCAACCTCCTCTGCACGGGTGAGACCGCGGGGAAGGGATATCGCACACGGAGGGATAAGTGCACGTGTGCGGCGCCGGAGGTGCTCCTTTCTTGACAAAAGGAGGGTAGCGTCGACTTCGAGAAGCCGTGGGATTGATGCGTCTTGGTTCACGAGGCGGGTTGCAAAATCAGCTTGACGTTTGGAAGGCAGCAGATCCCGTGGGACCCTCTCAATGCGTATTGATTGTGGGATGCGCGCTGCAAGCTGGTGGATGTCCTGGCAAATTTTAGGGCAGCGGCTGACACGTCGGAGCAGACGTACTGCTTGAAGTGCGTCAGTGCGGATGACAACGTGGGCTGTAGGGAGCATGGTTATAGAAGTCACGGAGCAGAGTGCCTCCTGAACTGCCGCAAGCTCAGCGCAGAAAGATGTAAGTGGTTCCGAAAGCTGAAACGTAGTTGTATGATTCAGGCTAGGCGATATTTCAAACAGCGTTTTCGCTTCGTTACATCCGTCTAACCAAAAAGCTGTTTTTGGCAAGTTGGAAGTAGTTCATACCGTTGGACAGGCGTCTCCGCGCGGTGTATTTTTTGCGCTAGTCCACGATATAGTCTGGTTCCGGCCTTGCCTTCTAATGCTTACCGATATATCCACGTGACTGGTCCTAAACATCAGCGCCAGCGCTGCGTTTCTTTCCTTGCAATGTCGAGAACACTAGCTCGTCACAGACGTTTTTTTGGTTCGACAATAGACATTCCTTAATTTTGCATTGCTAGTCATTGGCTTTACAGAGTAATTTAACAGTGCGTGAGCTTCAGTTTCTTTGAACAAATTTTAGTGAGCAGAAAGCGTTGCGTTACGCCGATCGTTCGTATATATTTTCCAGCCAAAGTCACCAAGTTGAAGCGTTATTTGATAGCCCCCATGGGGGAGACGAAAAGGTAAATTTTTTGCTCACCAGAATTCTTTAACATGGACAAAGACTGCTCAGCCTGCGGCCCTTTTCTTCACAAACGCTAGTCTATACGCTATGAAGGAAGCCTTTTCACAGGTACTAATCGGTGCTTAGAATCATAACGTCCGTGATTACCCCCACTTGAAAATAAGGTCGGAAGCTGAAATGCCATACTGTCACTTTTGAGCCATCAGCGCAAAGCAATTCTATCGAGTCAGCGAGGTAAATCATTCATTGACCGCCAGGAACTCCAAATGTTTTGACACTTGTTGTTGAGTACTGACTTAAGTCAGAAGTCGAAACCTATATGGATTATTGCCTTCGTACTTTTCGTAGATTTATAAAAATACATTTAAAATGGACAACAAAATATTTAAGAAATATGATTTGAGAGAATGCTGTACCTAAATTTTGTTAGTTTAAATGTGCATTGCTTCCTTTTTGCAGCTGACAATTATCTTATTCTTGACGCTGTACTTCTTTGAACCGAACATCGCTTTGACCCCAGAGCTGTCATTTTCTTGCATATACCTCCTCTATGTCACCGAGTTGACGCTCAATTCTACAGCTCTACTCTTCAGAAATGGACGTCAGGTATGTCTCCAAACTGTGCATGAAGAAGTGGATGGTGCAATGCTATATTTCGTGTTCCATATGGCCGTAAACTTTACAATATCAAAAGTTCTAGCTTTCTGTTGGAAGTTGTTGGCTATAGAAACATTTTCTTGCCAATTTTTTGACCGCATGAGTCTCAGTTGTTTACTCAATGCCAGTTCTTACCTAATCATGTGTATGGGTTATTGGCGCGGCGCAAGTCATGCTTTGTTATTCTATTGTTTTAGCGTTCACACATCACAGGAATAATTTTATGGATGGATGATACATAAGAAAACGCAGGAACAAAAACAGCAGCCAGCGCCGGTGAAATTTGATTCCACACCTTAGACGTTGTCCAGTCCACCTGCAAACTGAGGTACAAAGGCGGCTGTTTAATTTTGAAATTTCTTTAGTATTAATGTATCGATGTAAGGAACAGATCCACCATTACCCAAAGCGGCAGCACGTAATACATTCTTCATTACCGCGAGTTTCACATAGAATGTGATGAAGGGGGAAGGTATAGAGCTGTGCAATAATTTTTTTATGTGCTGCCTATGGCTTAAAGACTTGTATGCTCTGAGGTGTGGATGAACACTCTCAATTTTCTCATATTAGCAATATTAGCTCTCATAACTATGTGACAATGAATAGCTCTCGCTTTAGATGAGTCTGTAAGAGCACCGGACAGGAAATTCGTAGGTCGTAATATAGGATACCACAAGCGGCAGTTGGTTGGTTGGTTGGTTGGTTCATAGGAAGGGAAAGGCGCAGTATCTGTCACACTTGCTCTGTGGACACCTGAACCGCGCCGTCAGAGAAGAGATGATGGTTGGTTGGTTTGTGGGGTTTAACGTCCCAAAGCAACTCAGGCTATGAGAGACGCCGTAGTGGAGGACTCCGGAAATTTCGACCACCTGGGGTTCTTTAACGTGCACTGACATCGCACAGCACACGGGCGCCTTGCTTTTCGCCTCCATCGAAAAGCGGCCGCCGAGGCCGGGATTCGATCCCGCGTCCTTGGGAACAGTAGTCGAGCGCCGTAACCACTGCGCCACCCCGGCGGGGTGGGAAGAGATGAAGGTGGGAGTGAAGGTGGATAGAGAGAAAGGGGGGGGGGCATAGTGGAGGGCTACGGAGTAATTTCGACCACTTGGGGATCTTTAACGTGCGCTGACATCGCACAGCACACGGACGCCACTTCGTGTCTTATGTGCAGGAAAACGGCCTTACCTGTTCACCGGCTAAATCAGAACTATTAGTTATAAGGAACAAACAAGCTTCACAGGTAAAGCCAGATTCTCGAGAACCTATCCAGTTACACATTGACAACCATCCGATACCCCCGGTAGCCACGATCAGAGTTCTCGGAATGTTGATTCAGAATAATACGCAGAACACAGAAGCTATACGCCGGCTACGCGTCACGGCGCACCAGATAGGTGGGCTGGTGAGACGCATTGCCACACGTCGCAGGGGTATGAGAGAAGCCGACCTGTGCAGGATTATCCAAGCCTTTATGATAAGCAGAATCATGTACGCTTGCCCGTACTATCATCTGCGTCGTAGGGACGAACATGCACTTAATAGCATAATTAGAACAGCATACAAAGCGGCCCTTAGCTTACCAGTATACGCTAACTCAGATCGACTACTGCAGTTAGGAATTTTTAACACACTATCTGAACTAATTGAAGCCCATAAGACAGCACAAGTGACCCGCCTGTCACGCAGCCTTGCGGGACGCGTAATTCTCGACAAGCTCCACATCCACCCCACTGAGGAGGTGTGCGCAACATCCCATTTATCGGCTGACATAACTAGTAGACTAGTTGTTAAACCAATAGCCAAAAACATGCTACCAGGTAGACATGATGCCCTCAGGAAGACAAGGGCACAGACCCTTGAAAAACAGTACGAGGACGATCCACAAGCAGTGTACGTGGATGCAGCTCAGCACATCAAAAACGGAGCATACGTGGCATGTATGGCCACTCCAAAGTCAACCTTCATTAACGCTATACATTTCATGCTAGCTCCATATGCGAGGCAGAGGAAGTAGCTATCGCACTGGCCATCGCGGATCCCCACACCAAAACTATTCTAAGCTACTCAAAAAGCGCCGTTCAAAATTTCGCCAAAAATTCTGTAAGCGCACTCGCGGCGCGAATTCTGCGCAACCGATCTCTCAATCACAACATCAATCTCGTATGGGTTCCGGCTCACGCGGGTAACTCCGGAAACGAAGGGGTCGACCGTCTAGCCCGAGGCTTAACCAACCGGGAGACGGGAGATCTATCGGGAACGGACGCGCCTGTGGAGGCACCGCGCACATACGCGGAGGTAACAAACTTTTATCGCGAGCTAAGATGCACGTACCCCGCCCCTCACCCCGACCTCGACCGGGCGCAAGCCACGACACTCAGACGCCTACAAACAAAGGCCATTCTTAGCCCCTACCGACTATCGTTAATTACAAACGGAGAATTCAACCCTGCATGCCGGCACTGCGGTGACGGGACGCAGGCCACTCAAGACCATATACTGTGGGAATGCGCCAGCAATCCCCCTCCAAAGACACTCTTGCCAGCTCCCTCAGCGGAGGAATGGGACAAGCTGTTGGCCAGCCCAAGGAAAACTACGCAACTGGCCCTCGTCACGCGAGCTCAAGAGGTCGCTCCCGACTGGAGGCCACCCTAGACTCGCCCCAGCCCGAAATAATTCCTTTCATTTCGTGGCAATAAAAGTTGTTACCACCACCTCCATCGAAACGCAGCCGCCGAGGCCGGGATTCGATCCCGGGAACTCCGGCACAGTAGTCGGGCGTCTTACCACTGCACCACCCCGGCGGGGCAAGCGGCAGTGGCAGATCTTACTTTGTGACAATTTATATTTAACCTGTTTTCTGATTGCTTAGTAATGCATGTCTGCAGCAGAAATGTCACAATTACGTATGTTTACTTCGACATTGCTGACAGTTACCTTTCATGTGGGTATCATGAAGAGCCTCTCATTTCCCTACTGGTTGTTCTTATTTGGAGACTCAAAATGATTTTGTGGTCATGAAACATATGTTTCGCTCCATAGAGGGGTGGGATTGAAAGTGGAAAGAGAGAAAGAGGAGCCGTAGAGGAGGGCTACGGAGTAATTTCGACCACCTGGGGATCTTTACCGTGCGCTGACATCGCACAGCACACGGACGGCTCTTCGTTTCGCCTCCATCGAAACGCAGTCGCCGAGGTCGGGTTCGAACCCGGGTACTCCGGCACAGTAGTCGGGCGTCTTGCCACTGCACCACCCAGGCGGGGCAGTCGGGCGCCTCGTGTTTGATTGATTTATAGCAAGGGAAAGGCGCGGTAACGGTCTCATTTGTTTTTGCGGACACCTGAACCGCGCCGTAAGGGAAGGGAGGAAGGTGGGAGTAAAAGTGGAAGGACTCGTGCGGACACAAGAGAGAATGTAGAGAAGAAAGAAAAAGAAGGAAATACGCGCGCCGCAACAGCCGTACTCAACCACCTAAGCGGTGGCGGGTGCAATGACAGCCTACAACAGATAAAAATTCGGTGGCAGGCTTGTCCGCGCCGCAAGCGGCGTTGACCTGCCAGTCCCAGCCCCGTAGGGCCAGGAACAGCCGCCCTTCATCACCTCCCTGAAACAACTGTGACAGATACTGCGTCTTTCCTTTGCTGTGAACCAATTATTATTAATATTGGTTTACAGCAAGTGAAAGCCGCAATATATGTCGCAATTGTCTCTGTGGACAACAGCCGTGGTCCACCACCTAAGCGGTGGCGGGTGCAATGTCAGCCTACAACAGATAAAAAATGAGAGGTTCTCAGATGTCTCTTAAAAGGATAATGGCGAAAGCCTACCCTTCTATCGTATAATTTGCCTCCCATACTTAGCCTCTTGTCAGCATTCGTTGCGAAGCTGCATGTAATTATAATTTGTTTACAGGCAAAGAAAGGCGCAATATCTATCACACTTTCGCCGGCAAGTGTGAGTTTGGATGGTACACCATCGGTCCTGTTGGCGTGGCGTTCCTTGGTTGGTTCACAGGAAGGGAAAGGCGCAGTAACTGTCACACTTGCTCTGTGGACACCTGAACCGCGCCGTAAAGGAAGGGAGGAAGGTGGGAGTGAAAGTGGAAAGAGAGAAAGGGGAGCCGTAGTGGAGGGCTACGGAGTAATTTCGACCACCTGGGGATCTTTAACGTGCGCTGACATCGCACAGCACACGGACGCCACTTCGTTTCGCCTCCATCGAAACGCAGCCGCCGAGGTCGGGTTCGAACCCGGGAACTCCGGCACAGTAGTCGGGCGTCTTACCACTGCGCCACCCCGGCGGGGCAGCGCCGTGTTCAAATGTGGCATTGTAGATGGCAGGGACGTATCCAGCCTCGGCCAATTAGAATGCCGCAAAAAACGGGGCACACTTTTTCCGCGACAACATGAGCCATTAAAGGCTAGGCCTCCCCGCCGGGGTGGTGCAGTGGTAAGACGCCCGACTACTGTGCCGGAGTAACCGGGTTCGAACCCGACCTCGGCGGCTGCGTTTCGATGGAGGCGAAACGAAGTGGCGTTCGTGTTGGGTGCGATGTCAGCGCACGTTAAAGGTCCCCAGGTGGTCGAAATTACTCCGTAGCCCTCCACTACGGCTCCTCTTTCTCTCTTTCCACTTTCACTCCTATCTTCCTCCCTTCCATTACGGCGCGGTTGCGGTGTCCACAGAAAAACAAGTGAGACAGTTACCGCGCCTTTCCCTTCCTATAAATAAATCAGGCTAGGCCACGCCGCAAGCGGCATTGACCTACCAGTCCCAGCCCTGTAGGGCAAGGAACAGCCACTCTTCATCACCTCTCCCCTGATAGGTTTCCCTTGACGCGGCTGGGGTAGGTAGGTCACCTACGTACCGAATGTTTATCCGTTGTAGGCCGTCATTGCACCCGCCACCGCTACGGTGGTGGATGACGGCTGTTGCGGCGAGCGGCTTTCTTTCCGTCTTCCTTTTCTTTCTTCTCTATTTTCTCTTCTGTCTGCACAAGTCAGCGGAGGTTGTTGTTGTGGCTGCAGGAAGAAAGAAAAGAAAAATGCACGGGCCTGCTACTGGCTCTGTAGCTTAGCCACCTCCACTGCCTCCTGCGGACAGAAGAGAAAATAGACAAGAAAGAAAAGAAGAGGGACAGAAAGACGCGTGCCGCAACAACAGCCGTCGTCCACCACCACCGAAGGGGTGGCGGGTGCAATGACGGCCTACAACAGATAAAAAACTAGTGGCTGGCTAGCCCGCGCCTCAAGCGGCGTTGACCTATCGTCCCAGCCCCGTAGGGCCAGGAACTGCCACCCTTCACCACCTCCCCTGGCTCAGCTACAGAGCCAGTAGCAGGCCCGTGCATTTTCGTTTATGTGAAGCATATTAACGTAAGTTTCGGGCCTTCGCGCGACGCCCGGCGGTGGCCACCATTGACCCTGAAGTGGGGTCACGTGACCTGACGTCACGTGATGACGTCACACCGGCTGCAGATGGGGCCTCATATCGCGCCGTCAGTCGCCTCCTGGCGGTGGCCACCATTGACCTTGAAGTGAGATCACATGATGTGATGTCACGTGATGACGTCACACCAGCTGCAGATGGGGCCTCATATCGCGCCGTCGGACGTCGCCCGGCGGAGGCCTCCACGCTTCGGTTCGCGCCGTCGCGCGCGACGCGGCGGCGGCACCACCATCGCTGCATCATGTGATATGTGACGTCACGCCAGGGATGAAGCGGCGCGCGCCCGCCGTCGCGTCAGCCTCTGTGCCCGCAACCGCGCCAGCGTCTTTGCGCCGGGCGTGTATGCGATCAAGATGCTTACGACGATTAACCTAAAACCACGTCTCCGTTACTTAGCCCCATCCACACTGAGGCAGCTGCTTAACATGCTTCGCATCCACTGGGCTTAACCTTGATAATCCAACATGCATTGAAGTACCCAAGGAAACCCCATGACGTCTAGTGCTCAGTAACCGAATGTTAACAAACAGGTACGACAAATACTGTGTTATGTGGGTAGAGCCCCCGAGTAAGTCTTGCTAGCAAATGAAGCGCAGTACAAATACAGTCGGTGTAGTTCACAACACTCCTACCCTGTGGTCTCTAGCATGTTGTAGGAGAATGAAGATAACGATGCTTACGACACAGCTTATGTCATATTTGTAATCTCCGCATAAGTTATGAGCGGGATTGGTATGCGTGCGTCGCTAGAACCTGACGATTGAGCGGAGCCCCGGGGGAAGAACGTTCAGGCAGCCGCATTAGCGGTCTCTTTCCGCTCCGGAGATTGCAAATCATTTACGTCTTTGCAGGCGGGCACTCCCGGGACCCGCCAAAGGTCTCGACAGATCTTAGGAGGGCCACCTTAGATGGCTCTTATGTGGGTGTTTCCTAAATCCCGCCATACTAAAACACATGAACCCGACATTGACGGGTAGGTGAAAATCCTGCGGGCAGTATGCTGGCCTATGCCACATGGTGTGGGTGTAGGCCTGTCAGCAAGATACAAATATAAAATTTATAAAACAGCCACCTAGGGACGGCTGGGAGGCAGCCTTGTAAAGATCGGACGATGAGGCCTAGCGTGCCCTGGTCCAGAGAACTCGGGCGGCGGCGGCGGCGGCCAATGGCGTCCCGGAATAGGATCTGCAACTCAGTGCCACAACCGTACGCACTTCCATTTCCAAAATCATCTGTGCAAATAAATGTTTTTAGAGCGCAGCTCTTTGGCGCCCGTTCCTGCGTTTCGCGTCGCAGGCGTTCCTTGTAGCCAACTCCGCAGCTGGGGCAGCGCGCGCTTCCGCCACCATTCGCCGCTACGTGACCCCTCCCCCCCCTCTCTCTCGTGTTCTCCGGTTGCTGCGCGCTCCTCCCGCCACCGGTCGTCGCTGGTTCCCCCTCTTCCTGTGTGGCGACGACGGTGCTCTCCGGTTGCCGCAGTGCCGGCTCGGCGTCAGCGGATCACGGTGCATGCATCCCAAGCCGAAACGCAGAGCCACGTTGAATTGACTCGCTAGCGGCATTAGCAGCATCAGTCAGTCACTGCTATCTCTTTGCCGCGCAACGTTCCTATGAGCCCACGCGCCGCCTCCCGCGACTTCCCGATTCACAAAGCTTCCTACATGATAGTCAAGAACTGTTAGTGGAGCGTTGAAGGAATTTGTGTGAAAAATAAAAAGTTGTCTGTGATTGTACACACATTTCTTGTTCGAATTCTCTGCCTTAATGTATCGAAACGCTGAAACACCTAAAGTTCTGCACTAATTTTTCGCATTAGGAAGTAACGTAATCGTCAGCAATTTTTTCCTCCTCCTTGTGTCCAACTATGTATATCACGATTCTTTGGCCAGCGTCAAGACAATCACAGATAAAGAGTCAACTAGCTGCGGCTCGGCTAGCTGGGCTTTCTTCAAATGTCCTTAGGCGACTGCGATTACAAATCTGCTGTCGATATAGGACTTTTGCTTCAATTTTGCGTAATGCATAATATGCTGTGGAGATTCGACTGTCCTTTGAACTAGTTTCACGGGAAAGCCATTGGCCGCAGCCGCAGTTGCAGCTGGGGCTTCGACCATTGCTCGATATCGCGCTTGATAAGCTTCCCGGTTAATGTACATTACGAACCGAAGTCTTCTGTATATTCTAGCACCTTCCTCTATAAACTCTTTCTTTCCACCTTCTTTCAGTCTCTTTTGCTCCCTTCTCTTGTGTTGCGGCCAGGTAGCCTTCCAGAAGTGGGACAGCCTTTGATTTTGCACCAAACTAGGAACTTCGTTCGTATGGAGGGTCCTCATAAGCACACAACCGTGTGAAGTGCGGCTGCCGTACAGAGGAGTTCAAGCGGTCATGTTATTAGCATGAATTCTAATGGAAGTATGTATACGGCCGAGCTACCGTCTCCACTCCCCATCTCGACTCTGGCTGGTGCGCGGCGTACGAAGGGTTATGAGAGTTATGGCTTGTAATGAGAAGGGTCATCAGTGGGAGTCCCAAGCGTAGAGTAAGCTTTTAGTGAACTAGTTAGCTTGTGCTCTGTAATACACTGAATTGTTTGTCACAATTCGAATCTTTTGTGTTAACTAGGTGGCTCACAAATTTAACACGAATGATGGTGCTACTTCGTCTGACTAGGATCGTTTACAAACTGGATAATATGTAGCAGAACGGATATGTATGCTGTATTACGGAACAGTTGAATGTTTTTTACACCGGGACCCATTTTCTTGGGTGTGTTTTCCGAGTACGCAGCCGTGCCCGGAGCTCCGCTCAACACAACGAAAGGTCACGCACTCCGATTTGGATCATTTCATGGCTCATTGTCAGCCGAGGTCTTAGTACTATTTGAACCAAGCGGAGTATCGGCTCGCACGTGGGACGGAGCAGTTTCGCCCACAACCCGAACGCTCGCTGACGCCGCGCGCTTCGAGCTGTCACTCCAGGGTCGCGGTAGTAAAATCTCAAGTGTGCGCGTTCACATTTTATGTGGTGCGAGTGGCCGTCTTGCCGCGCCGTATGGCTGGCCGTCTCGCGGCTTTGATAGGCGCGTTCGAATTGGATGATGGGGCAGCTCTCGTCGCGCGTCACCTCCTACACCTACCGACTAGCAAAGGAGGTCTCGGGCTGCCTTGCATCAACACATGGATGGAGCCCTCATGGCTAAGTTAGCTACGACACTGCTAGATAGTGACTGGTAACCGGGGCGATCGCTCTTACTCTTCTGGATGAGCACAGCTAGTCGAGCCTTCACCGCGGATCGCACCGGGTTTCAGGCAGACCGCGAACGCCGACCTACCTGAGGTGGACATATACGCGGATCCACCGACTGTGTTAGTGAGATGGTCGCCAGCTTGCGACTAAGCCCGGGAGATCAGCGGCGCACCTCGAATAATAGATGGAGGCCTTGGGCAGTCAGCCGCCTGCCCCCCGAGGTCAGAGACTGAGTGGCGGCGGCGTTGGGGATTTCTGCCCACGCGTTAGCGCCTAGCTTTATGGGGCGTCGTGCCTAACGACAGCTGTCCCACCTGCGGCGCGACGGAAACAATCTATCATGTATAGTGTTTGACTGCTCAGTAGCGTGAGTCTTGTGGCGCATCATGAAACGTATGTTTTCTGTACACAACGGGCCAAGTGTTCGTCTCCCGCGTGGAGTGTTTCCGCGCCAGTTTGTGTGTCGTGTCATGTTTATTTTGTGGTATCGCCGCTGACTTGGCGGAAGCACGCAGGTGACCAGCACGAGAAATGTATCCAGTGCTGCGAAATCTCAGTCTCCTGCTCTGGAATTACCTGTCTGAGCGTCTGGAAACGGATGGGGAGGCGCGGTTCCTGCAGCGCTGGCATACACGTTTATTTGTTGTTCGTCCGAAAGGTCTCGCCGGGCCAGCATGGAGTGAAGTGGTGAAGGGTGGTTGATCATGGCCCTGATGGGGCTCATTAATTTGATTTATAGGGAGGAAAAGGCACGGTAACTGTCTCACTTGTTTTCTGTGGACACCTCAACCGCGTCGTGAGGGAAGAGAGGAAGGTGGGAGTGAAAGTGGAAAGAGAGAAAGAAGGCCGTAGTGGAGGGCTATGGAGTAATTTCGACCACCTGGGGATCTTTAACGTGCGCTGACATCGCACAGCACACGGACGCCTCTTCGTTTCGCCTCCATCGAAACGCAGCTGTCGGTGGCGCTGCGCGGGATTCTCACGAAAATGCTTTGCAACAATTATCGCAACTTATGAAGCCGAAACACTGTACTTCTCAATTGTGTCATAGCGTCGTGGCCGTATATCCAGGAGTTCCGACAACCCGGACTCCTCCCTCTAGCCGTCGCTCGTGAGCGCGCAAAAAGGACAACGTTCTGGCAGATAAAATGGATCGGATGGGCAGAAAACATCATATTTTAGGTGTGAAGTAAGCGAGCGAAGTTACTACATTGTCAAAAGTAAGCACGATCTTCAATCTCCTTGCGATTCACGGTGAGCACAATCGGCTAACTAGCCGGAATCGTGCCAATGACAATTAACTTCTTTAGAGGCTAGGTTCCATGTCGAAGAGTCTTTGTTGGCTTTGACTTTGTGCAGTGGTTCCTTCACTAGAGTAGTCTTTTGATGCGTGATTTCACCCCATTTATTTTGCATATGTATTCATTGTTCGTACTTGTTTTTTTTTTGTATGTGTTCAGTCAATACCAATGCTCTCCAGGGTCAGTGTTTTTGTACTTTGTTTTATACTGCGCCTCTCCTGCTTGGACCACGTTTGGTCCGCAGTATGTGATAAATAAAAATAATTAAATGAGAGTGTACTGCACTAGTCTAAAATGGAAAAACGGTCAGGAGATAAAAGTGAGCCCAGAAACCTGGTCAGACTGATGTTAACTCCCCAATATAGCATAAAATATACACCATGCAAGCCCGCGTTGCCGCCACGCAGTAGTGTTTGTGAGAGGTTGGATTCAACAAACCTGAGTATTTTAAAACAGGGAAACAACCCAAGTTGCGTCTCTGTGATTAGTGCTCGCGAAGTGGTGGCATAATAAAACGCGGTGAATTTGTTTTTTGTGTGGTGCCTTTGCTCCCGCTTTTGTCGCAGTGACAAAGCTTCTTTAGTTTGAGTTTGTTTGGCGCACTTAGAGCAAGCTTTCGGTAACTGAAAATCCGTAACGGCTATATCTAACCGGTGCTCATCTACGTTGGAGAAATATGAAAGATGTAGAAAACAATAAAGCTTAGGTATAATACAAAACAGAGACCTGTGGAAGCGAAAAGTGAACATAGGGAAAGGAAGCAGGCAGAAATGGCGAGGGAATCAACGCATGTTACCACTGACATTTTATTTGAAATTAAGGACAAGGTATGAGCATAAGTTGGAAATCTAATGTGAAAGTAGATAAACAACGGTCAATGAGCACGATAGAGTCGATTCCAAAGGAAGACGAGTGTAGCAAGTGGTTGCAGATGTTAGACGGGAGGATTAGGCTACAAACGTTTGCTGGGGCAATTCTGCCGCTTCTAACCTAGAATAAATTTATTTAGACGTCTGTTGGAGATATATTTTTCGCACAGGGTGTAGTCAGGCTGATACTGACGATGGCCAGTCGCGCCTTTATAACGATGACCACCATTAGCATTACAGTCTTTTTTCTGCGTATGAAGCCTGTGTTGTGTTCTGCTCTCTCTCCCGTTTAAGTTTCGAAAAAGCAAGAGCAGTTGGTGTTCTCTCCGCAAATGCTCTCCTTCGCTCCTGGAAGAAAATTCAAAGGCTCTGCTCCATTCTTCTTCTTCTTCTTATTCTTCCTCGTTATAATGGCACATACCCACAGTGCTCCATTACGACGGTGTTGAGGTTTCTTCTGATCTTCGTCTTTATGGCTTTGTAAAGCGGTGTACTGCAGATATTACAACTACCTTGTTACTGTGTGCAAGGTCTCAATGTAAATGTACAAACAGATCTCAAAGAGCTTCTGAGCTTCTGCTGCTGGGCATAGTGCGTGTGAGGCCACCTTTATTGCTTTTGCTACTTATATATAGCTGCACACATTATGTAGTCTATGCAGTAGAAACACAAACATTTCCGCCACGTGCGTTCACGTCCTTTGATCCCCGTAGTTTACTTTCGTCACCATATTTTGTTTTCACTCGAGCACATTAGTAGATGAGGTCCTGTATCAACTTGCCAATCATTCGGTTCTGCGGGCGAAGAACCCTCTTACCGTTATCTAAATTCAGAAGTCGCATTACGGCTTGCGACTGCGTTGATCTTCTGCAGTAGTGGCGTTGACTAGCACGCGGACGCGCATACGGGAGTAAGAAGAGATGAAAGGAGTCACGCAGATAGCAATATCGCTATTAGCTGGCACCTTTTCCTATAGTGCCCAAAGCGCTTGCCGAATTCACCGGAGATCAATGATGATCACTATTCGCATCTCATTTGCGACACTCACGTTTCTGATAGGCCGAAAAACTTCTGCAGGTGGCACTGGGGCTCGGACGCATCTCAGAATTTTGCACTGAAATGGATCAAGAAGAACACAAGGACAATGTTTCTTATGACATTTACAGGAAGCCAGGTGAGCTGTCTATCAAAATGTTACTGCAGCGGCAAGAAAGATGCTGAGTGGAATAAGCGGCAGCCGTTTAGAAGGCGAATTCTGGTTGCATTCTGAACGTAACTTTTCTGTTCAGCTTTTGAGATCTTGAATAGCGATCATGCCTCATTGTCAACGCCAATATTCACTATTTACTGTGCGAACGATGAAGACCGAAAAATGACTGGAAGCTATTGAACCAAGGTTGAATAGAGTTGGATGAGTTTTAGTTCGGTTTTACATGGTGTTTGCGCATTTTGACGTTTTGATTTTTGATTCCACTAGTCGCAACCTTTTTGGAGATATATAACAATACATTGCAGATAAAGATCAAATTTAATCACAAATAACGAATTAACGATAAATAATTAGCACTTGCACTTAATGTAGTTTGTTCATATCGAAAAACCTACACACCGATATGTGATTCGATTATATAGCTTTAATTTTTTATAACTGCAGCAACAAATTCTAATTATTTAGGACGCCCAAATAATAAAATAGTTCAATATTACTGTGGTTATATAGCAACTTAGCACCATGCACAAACATGTTTTGAATATTTTCAGGCAGGTCAACTTCTAGTTTGACCTTGTATGTCGTACCTAATGGCGTTGCGACAGTCAGCCTGTTTCTGACTTGTACGCGAAGTATACCTAACAGTAAAACTGTCTCACTTTGAAGAACCTTGATATCCACCGCAAGCTTAGGCGTGTAACGTGCATTTTGTTGCCCACGTAATGCGCCTAATGTTGATATTTTCCAGATATCCGCTTTTTGTTCCACATATACATTGCAAAAATGCTTATATTTTAGGTCATATATAGGGTTCTTTTTCTTATGAGAGTGGCCTCTAGGTTTCTACGCCTGCTCTAGCAAAAACACTCAAACTCAGACGTTCGAAGCAGTGCAGTCTTGATTAATCGAGGTGATCCATGAGAACGTCCAGCATTAGATTTGATCTACCGAACTGTGAGCATCCTCGCATCATTTGGAAGAAAAACAGCAAGGTATTCTTGTTCGCCCACCCTGCTCAAGCTCTACTTTTTTAGGGATGTTTCACACTGTGCTAACGCATAAATATTTGCAAAGAGAACAAAAATCGCGTTTGGCTATTCACTGTATCAACCATTCTCCGGAAAATAATCGTTTTACGAGTTCCTTTGAAAATACCGGGGCGTACATAAGCATGTACTGACAGTTGAATAGTAGAATTCCTCTGGTACTTACTGCATTTCTAGGGGTTAGTAAACAAGCATTTAAGCAAGTGCTGTGTCTATTGAAACATCAATGTAAATAGACGTTTTACTTTTTGAATGTGTGTTTATATCAGAAAACACACATTTATCAGAAAACAAGTACGCAGTTTACTGTTTTCTACAATTTTATGGAGACGTGCGCAGCCACTCAGCTAGAGTAGCACACACCTACGTGACTGAATACCTTGTTCAGTAAACTGTTGCGTGAAAAAGCTATTAGGTATTTTGAAATAAAAGTAACACTTCTCAGCCTCTGATACAAGTCTTCAAGCTCAGTTGCTAGAAGGTACAATAGAAAATAACATAAATGAGAGCCGAAAGACTATGGGTTCTAATTAACAGCACAAAGGCATTAAACTGCTCTAGAACGCATGTTATAGTGTAAGCAGGAAACCGGATTTCGCCGGTAAGGCTGACTGCCTTCCTTTTCAGGTCACGTGAACCTGAGGAAATGCAGCTTTTCGTGGAGCAATCCGAAGGAGCAGACAAAGGAGGAGCAGCTCAGAGCCGTGAGCCTGGACGTCCGCCCCGGATCCCTGGTGGGCGTTGTGGGATTCGTGGGTAGCGGGAAGTCTTCGCTCCTATCGGCCATTCTCGGAGAGATGCCCTGCACCGTTGGACGCGTCGTATGCACAGTGAGCAACTGAGTGCAGTAGTGTTCGATGCAATAAATACTGGTCGATCGCGAAATCATAAATCAAAATCAAAGGTGCAAAAAGCAAGGTTTGAATGACTGCGCGTTCCGTTTTCTTTAGCGGCTCTTTCATTATGAAGTGATGTCTCGTAATCTGTCTAGTGATAATAATACAGAGTGTGTTCGTTTCTCTCAGTTTAAGCATTTAGAATATACCTCGGGCTTTCCAGTTACTAGTAAGCAACACTTAAAACAAGGGTAGTGTGCCTTAGCAATGTATATCGACAGGAAGGCTGTTCTGATTCTATTGGCCTAGTCAGCAATACCTGTTAATTCTTCGAAATATATTATTTGCGAAAATGACTAGATAGTTTTTAATTATTCGCTTCAAGAAAAGAATAGCAATACAGAAATTGTAGATCGTATTGAAAGCAGCTATGTCTAATGTTTTCACCCAGCTAGCATATACTTAAAGAAGCTTTTATGCCAGCCGGGAACTTAGCTGCGCCAAAAAAGAGCTTTCAACTAAACGCTGTACCACTTCAAAAACCTGAGACCTGCATCAAAAAAAAAAATCCGTTTTTTTTTCCTGGATGGCGCTCCGCGATAGTGGTTTGAGTGAGCACTGGGCCCGAAATGTGAGTGATCAGTTGGTGAAGTGAGAGTTTTCTTTCAAGGCCAATAAAGGAAGCACCGTATCCTACCATGCTGCAAACATCGCAGCTAGCTGTTTTGAGGCTGTCTAAATCTTCTGTTTTGGCACATTGTTGCTGAGGCAAATAGCTACAAACTGCCCATCGAAAATATGTTACAAGCTGGGCTAGAGCCACCTGTCATTTGATTTCATTGCGCAAGAATGCTCCTTCTGTTTTTTAAAGTTTGGTTGCGCTTAGGTGTGGCATCTGGCATAATATGGCAAAGCAGTGGGTGGGTGTAAAAAACTGAAACAGCCCGCGGCAGGAAGGCGACATGGAAGGCATAAATACAAGTGGCAAAACACAACGAGCAGCTTTGCCAATTGTTCAGCTAGTAAAATATTCTTCAAACACTATTTGAGCTTCCCAATATGTCCACAATTTTAAAACATTTCGAGACAAACACCAAATTTTCGACTCTTACAGCTGCGAGACGTTAAAACTTGTTTCTTGAAGACGCTCGCACGCTGTGTGGGAACTCCTGGGTACCGAGTATTTCCGTAAAGATGGTAGGTGTTTCCGATGGTAAAGGGATTCACCTTTGTTGACCTACGAGCCTGTAACCAGTTGCTACTTGCACAGAGCAGGCAGTTATACTACGGCTAAATAAAGAACATCGTTACCATCATAAGTGAAGTGGTAATCATTTCTGTGGTCTCGTGCTATCGTGGTTGCCACGACACAAAAAGGTGGGGCTGCCTGCGCGTAAAGTGTAAGAACATGGATTAAAACTGACAAAGTGCAATGCGTTCAGAGTTGAACGTAGTACCCAAAAGTCTTTCTAGGTCTGTAACTGAAAGCATTAGGCCAAAGCACAAAGCTGTCATCCAATGAGAGCATGACAGTTTTTTCTTTCACTCAGCAGCTTTTCCTCTTCATTTTGTACTCAGGGTCGCATCGCGTACGTGCCCCAATTGGCACACGTCCACAACATGACAGTGCGTGACAACATTTTGTTCGGGAAGCCGATGGACGATGATTTCTACGACGAGGTCATCGCATGCTGCAAGTTAACCGATGACTTGAACCGACTTCCGGGCGGGGACTTGACAGAAGTTGGAGAGAAGGTACGTTAAAGACGAAATCCTTATATTTAGCAAACTACCTACTGAAGGTGCGCATTGAAAGCTAGAAAGGTTCTGATAAAGGTCAAATTTTCTAGCCGAGAGTAATATCCTAAATTGCAATGTATTTATTGTAGTGGAAGATCTAATGATTAGTTCTGACTGATTAGACGTTATTTTAAGTATTGGCTGGAAGAGTAAAGAGTCATTCATTTATTCACCGTTCCGTTCGAAATGATAAGTCACAGTTGACAGTTCCAACTTCTCCAAGATATGTGTTAATACGTCGCAAAGACCGTTGGGTCCTAAATGCCTGATCACTTACGAGTTAACAGTCACCCGCGAAAGACATGCTCCTGATTTTCGGCTCACATTATAACGACAACAATTGTGTTAGGTTTTCTGAAGAACACGGGCTTCAATCTTTGTCACAGAAAATTTCAGGAACACTCACGCCTTGCAGTTAAGACTGTGACGCGACAGTATTAATGAAAAAGCAGCTCTTTTCATGTAATGTGGTCACGCGATGTCAGACAACCCGACAATGAAATCAGTTCCCACATTTCGCCTGTCAATTACAACCAGCAAAAAAAAAAAAAAAAAAATGCTCGTGATTCTTAGCTCACATTGCGGACAACGTCGGCGTTTCTCTAGCATATACGAAATTTATTGCCAATGTGTTATGGGTAAGTTGACAGGGGTATTTGGAGATGGTTGCTCCGTCTAAGAGTGACTAGGCCTCTGGGCTAGCTCCGCATGCTTTAACTGATCAGCCGTCCAAGCAACCAGTAACGAGGTTTCTCAGCAGGTGTGGAAAGAGGGGGTGGAGAGAAGAGAACACTGCCATTGAATATGGCTTTGGATAGTGAAACATGCCCGTGTGGTGCTTGTTACGTAGAAAGTGGGATTAATTTTGTGCGCGGTATACCCGGATATGGGAAATGAGTGAATTTTGAATTTGCCATGATACTATGCTTTAGTTCTAGGTAAAATATTGCAATGGAGGAGCGTATGTGGTCTGACGTAGGCTGTAGGTCCGCGTGATGATAACATTTGATGGGTTCGTATGTTGTTCTTTCCAGATGTTTAGAGAGGGTAGGTTCGGCACTCGAAAAAAAAAAATTCTCGGTGGTACGAGGGACCAAGTTTATTACAGAAATATCCTTGAGCTTGGAACCCAATATGAATAGAAGGGAAGGCAGGAGATCAGGCGATCCATCTAGAATGCCGGTTATAGCTACACAGCGCGAAGGTGTTCCGCGGAGCATTAAAAAGATTACTGTTTTCGAATTATGCAGTTTCAAACTTCAGTAATTGCTCACTGAAAGCATACATCCAGCTGCTATGTAAATGTGATCTATTTTTGTAGTTTCGTCCCTTCCGCCTACGACAGTGTCTAAACGGCCGCGGTTCTAGATATTTCTTTCAAGGGAGACAACTGGCCAGAAAAGGAGATAAAACTAAACAAAACATGTCATGCTACCCGACGTTATTTAGCCTGAGCAGATGCAATATAAACTGTTTCAACAGCGTTTACTAAGTCAATAGTTCGTGAAGTAGTTCTCGATACAATAATTTGCTGGACGCGTGTTGTATAAGCGGAATTGTCTTCTGATCTTCTAATGGTTTTGTGTACTAGTCCGTGGCGTTTGTCGGACGGCTTGCTTCTATTATGGTTAGTTATAACCTACAAAACACTAGTCGTTTGTTTCGACTTCCGCAGGGCGGAAACCTGAGCGGTGGTCAGAAGCAGCGCATTAGCATCGCCAGAGCCGTGTATAGTCGCAGTGACGTCTACCTGCTGGACGACCCCCTAAGTGCCGTCGACCCAGTGGTGGGCAACAGCATTTTCCAGGCGGTCATCGCAAACACCGGCATGCTCGGAAACAAGGTAAACTTGCGAATCGTTTAAAAACAAGACGTGAGAATTGTGAGTGGAATATTTTTCTAATCTTTTTAATTGGTAATGTTCAGACAAGGCTGGACTCGATAAATCCCCTCTTTAACAAAGGCATACGAATGTCCCTGCGTGGCCTACGGGTAACATGTATGCATTAGAGTGCAAGCGTCCAGCCTGGTTGATTCTTAATCACCGTCCCAAATAAAAGCGCAGGTCCGGTATGGAATCTCCTGGCAATCATAACGTCGGGTAATCATAAGTCCAATCAATGTGCGGCTATGATAGTCACCAGCTACCCAAAACCAAACCACCTAAAGATGTTTAGCACATTGCGAAATCAAAAATTTGCGGAATTAAAAGGCAATGTTAAAAGCGCTATCGCGGCTACCATTAGGATGAAACTTGAGCGCACTCGTAATTGTTATTTCCTGGAATTCCGCAGAATGTACTTACGTCGAGAAAAACATGCCTGCATAGGCGCTTTTCCCCGATGTAAGAGCGGTCTCTGTTGCCGGGATTTGGCCTGCAACTTTGCAAAAAACCGCTGAACAGCAAAGACGTTGCTACCGCTCGCAGAAATTCCATTTGTATACACTTGATGCACTCCTTTCTTTTCAGACACGCATAATGGTATGCAACCAAGGCAGCTACTTGCGACACATGGAGAAGTTGGTGCTCGTGCACGACCATGGCATCCGCGTCTACTCCTGCATGGATGATCTTCTAGCCGACCCGGACTCGCCGGAGACACTTAGAGAGGCAGCTCGAGCAGAGGCACTGCACTCTTCCGAAGAAGACGGGTGAGCTCGCCTTCTTTTCAAAGCCAATTATTTGCCTTCCCGGAATTTGCGTGCAAGATGGAACATAGTTTATTTACTGCAACCTCCCATCTACATGGCTCTATAATAAGGGTTTAGAACTTGGAGGATATAACACTGGTGCTGCACTCTGCTGCCAATATTCTGGAAACGGTTCCAGTGGTAAATTTCAGTGCCAAGTTTTAGGTCATAAAACCTTGATAGAATTATTTAAATAAATAAAACTGACTAATGTGTGAGTAAAAAACAATATTCGAAACGATAAGCCAGACCATAGTTTTTAGTTCACAAATTTTATAATCCACCAAATTACAAAATTTGACGTGGATAGCAGCATATTTATTAAGAGATGCCTTAAATATTATACATTCAAGCATTCCTTTATTCTATTTAGCACTACATGTTTATTCAAAGATGCGGTCGCAGCTTGCCGCCGATCCTTTTGAGTTTTTTTCATTGTCTTTATGGGTGAATAACTTTCACAATATGAAAAGTAGGCGCTCACAGGTTTTATTGAGAAAATATTGATCCCCTCCATATTTTCACAGTGCACATATTCTAGCTGTTCATTGCTTGTCGCATTATACTACGTAAGTATAATATTT
This sequence comes from Amblyomma maculatum, assembly GCF_055883805.1. Taxonomy (NCBI): domain Eukaryota; kingdom Metazoa; phylum Arthropoda; class Arachnida; order Ixodida; family Ixodidae; genus Amblyomma; species Amblyomma maculatum. Next base: position 40,842,787 of record NC_139352.1, read on the forward strand.
CAATTTTTAAATCCAGAAAATATAATAACATATGAAACGAAGGTAATCAATGAAAGCTAATAGCTATGAGCTTGCCCAGGCAAGCCTGGAAGAATACAAATTATGATACCATGAAAATCCATTACACCTCTTTTTATCTATCAACGCACTTAAACTCACTGTGATCTACTTTTGAAGCTCCTCATTCAGCTAATATAATAAGTGTTTATAGCCAGCAACGCTGTATTCTTACCTGAGAAATGTTTTTTATTTGCTGGTAATCATTGTCCACCATCAGTTCGACTACGACAATTTCACTGCATACAGCGAAAAAAATTACAAATCGAGATTTATCGAAGTGTTCAAATTGGGCGGCTTTATAAAACGGTAGACCAAAATCACATTCTACGGCTTTATTATGATCCCTATGAAAATCCAGGGACACCGCTTCATGTGTGATTGAGAAACCTCAGCAGCTGCTTCAGACTGCGAGACCAGCTACATCTTTTCGTTCCGTCAGCCTCTCCGAACAAGCGTCTTCTTTTTACAGTCTGAAACTATTAACCAGGCCACAATGTTCACAATGGTGGTACACTATTTGTCCCGCTCATGTAGTGGAACGCGGCGCCTGAATAGTAGGTTTTGGGACCTGTCAGTGGCTACTAAGTATTCAAGCACTCTAAATATTGCCTCACAAGCAACTATAAATATGCAGTAAGAAATAGCTGTTCCTCATCTGCGTACATGTGATCTCTGATTGTTCAATTATCAATTCACTAATACTTGCCCATATATCTCACACATCCTGATCAACAAAGTCCCATTCTACCACGTTATCTTGCTACCGGTGGTAGGCGGTGACGAGACAGATATAAAGCCCCACTTTACCCAAGCAGCACGAACGTGCCAACATGACATAATTGTATAATACGTTACTGTTCATGTAAGAGCCCTATCCTACACAGGCCGTTTTCTTTGGCTTCTCTCCTACAGATACGATAACACAGCTGCCCAAACTCTTTGGGAAGCGACTGACGATCAAACCACTACCAAATAATATGCACCTTTCCCACGACGAAGGAAGGAAGAAAGCTAGGGAAATAGCTCTATACGAAAAATACGCAATGAGCTAAGGAGCTGTCTGTCTTGACGCGGCAGAATACACATCAAGCGGAGCGTTCGCACTGGCGGTGGTGGACGTCCACGAGCGGCTGCGGACATCAGGGTCGGCAGTGACAAAATCTTCAGAAACAGCGGAAAATGCAGCTGTGGCACTGCCATAGCTAGCACCGACGCGGATACAATTTTCTCCGATTCTAAATGTGCCTTCCGTAGCTTTTCGGGGGGGGGGGGGGGGGGGGGCAGAATCTCAACTACGGCACAACAGATACTGAAACATACCAGGCAACCATACAAAGAAATTGAGGTGATATGGCGGCCGGATCACTCGGGGAATCCGGGAAATGAGGCGGCCCACAACATGCCTCGAGGTTTCGTCAACTGAGCCGGTAAGTCGTTAGTATCTATGGGTTACTCCAAGGAGGGGCCAGCATCTTTTCACGATATCACAAGTCACTACAGATTGGAATGGCACAAATTTCTATCACCTGTCAAAACGTTGTATAAGGCACAAGAGACCGCTTAGAAGAGACTTCAGACGAGATACTTTCTTAACCCCTATCTATTAGCAAAAATGTACCCGGATGACTTTAACCCCGCATGCAGGTTCTGTGGCGAAGCAGCCATGTATGATAACATACTATGCAATGTAAAAAAAAAACCTCCACCGGAGGATCTAGCACTAATTCCTTCTCTTGAGCGATTGGAGGCCATTCTGGTCAGCTCGCACCCGGGCATTAAAGCCTCGGCAACCGAGTGGGCCGCAAATGTCTCCGTCAGCAATTGACTAGAGGCCATCTGGAGCGGACCGTCTGCATCTGCGTTTTGAAGAAATAAATGTTTTCCATTGCAATCATGCAAGAGCCATCTCGTGGAAGAATCACTGCTCGGTCATGTAACTTGTTATCTACCATGTATCAAAGCTATGCCGTGAATGTTCGCTGATAACGCCGACCATGTCAGATCTTCCGTAGAATGAAGCCCTTTAACAATGTTGCGTCAACAGAGCAGAGCCTGCAGAATAAACTACCGCGTCATGCACTAACGTTTGCATCATGCGCCATCTGCACTCAAGGTCTCAATTTGTCCCCTAGTCCACCTCTCCGAACAAGCGTTTTCTTGTTACGGCGTGCAACTCCTAACTAGGTAACAATGTTCAGAATGTTGGAATGTTTTATGTCCCGCTAAGATGGTGGGAGTAGTGAAATTTATTTATTACATTTAAAGAGAGGTTGCTTCAGAAGACGACCCTAGTGGGCAGCTACCCTTACAATAATAGGTGGAGCACCTTGTCCCGCTGCCGCATTGGTTGAGGCTGCCACTCGAGCTCACTGGACCAATGCTTTTTGGGCTGGTAGGTCAAGGCAGCCGAGTAGGGCAACCTCCCAGTTAAACGCGGCACCAGATGAAAATGTTTAGAGACCTGTCAATAGCTACCAATTAATCGAATGTTTAGTGCAACTTTGCCACTGTAGATAGGCAGTAAACATAACATACAAGGCGCATAAAGACAGGCAGTTTAGCATGTGAAAAAGCGGCTACCAGAAACGCGTAGTGGTTTACCGCAGCGCCCAGTGAAGTTGATTGTCTTCTTTGTTTATGTGGCTTTGACATCTGCTCTGGAGACAGGGTTGAACGAGATGAAGAAGATGGCTACTGAGTATGAAATAGCACTGAACAAGGATAAAGGGGGGGGGGGGGGAAGGCTGTGTTCATAACCGAGCCAAAGTTTTTGACAAGTCCACTTGTCAAAACCTTGGCTCGGCTTGTGAACTGAAGTTCCCCGTCTACCCTTGCGCAGTGCTCTTACACACCGCTCTAGAGACGTCATACAAGTAGTCGACGAAGACATGAGTGTCACTGCTTCATCAACCTGGTGGTTAAATTTAGTTACAAAGTTTACCGTTCTAAAGCGACTCAACTTATGCAGAAGGCACCAGTGGAGTGCTCCAGAATTTTTTACCATCTATAGTTTTTTTTACGCGCAATAACATTGCATAGTGCATCAGCGCCTTGGTTTCTGCCTTCCCCGAAAGGAAGTTTCACACACAGTACTAGCTTTTTTCTGCTGGCGAGTATTAGAGATACTGCACTAAGTGTGCCTAGTCATGCTCCTTCCTCTTAGACGAAGTGAGTATTACAAGCTCTGGTGAACAATTCTTCATGGTGGGCATGACAGTGCCTGCGGCGGCAGCTGTGCGTCCCACTTATTTTCAGTGAATGGTCGCAAGTCAAAACCAACCAAAAAGCCCAAATTTCAACTTTGCTCAAATACAAATGCCATAATCACACCAACATTTCTGCATGAATCGGTGTGATTACTCCGTGAATCTGTACTGCGCAAGAGGATTTATATTCAGCGCTTTTTAAGCGTACATTTTTACCATTGTTCTCTCCAGAGGTACAACAAAACACACGCATAGAAACTTGAGGAGCAGTTACTGGGTAATAATGGGTGCTCACTTATTCCACTAGGGAGCAAACCAAGGAAGGCCAAGAGAACGAATCAGCGGGACGTGTCATTCAGAAAGAGCAGCAAGGTACGGACAAGGTAAGTTTCTTTCACACACGATGGCGTGCTTGCGGTTTCAGCAGCCCACCAGATGAGATACCTAACATGAATGCTCCGCAGCAAGGACCCTAACAAATTGTTTACCATTAAAAATATGATCATTAACACTTAATCTCCGCCTTGAAAGAAATTACCCGAGAGCATTAACGGATGCCGCTTGTCGACACTCGTTGTCGACCCTCTCTCGTGTATATTTTGTTATTTTCTAAATCGCTATTATTTTAATGTTTGCCTGTATTATCACAAAGACATTTAGCATACAGCCACACGTTATCTTAATATTTGAAAGAAAATTCAATATATACACGAAGCTCCGCTTTAGTCAAGCTAAATGAGAGTGCTCGCTTTGCCTATTAGGGGTAGCATGTCTGAATAGCGCACCACAGCTCCTGGAAGACGGTTCTGATCACGTCCTCCCATCTTAGAGGCTAAGCCCATCTTTGCAGCGATTGTGGACTCCGCTATGTGATGTCTCACATACACCGAACACCCCTTCGACCAGACACTTCAAAGCCATGTCACCTCAAAAACTATCCCGTTCCTTAGCCACGCCCATGGTTATATAGTACACAGCGGCTACAACTCTGGCGGCAAATTTCTAGAGAACGAGGCCTGCAACTCTATATGCCTTTAACAGTATACCTGTCTGCGCTAAATCATGAAGATGCGTATAGGGGATCATTATTTCTGCCTTCTGAGCAGGCCGAAGTAAAAGTTGTTAATAAATCAATTAATTAGCTCCAGCGCGGATGGTCCTAAGGACGTCAAAGCCATGCCAGCAGATTGTTAAGTTAGAGATGCTTGCAAAACCATTCGCACCTGCATACAACTGTGTTCTGATTGACGGCTGTTTTGTTTACGCATAAAAATTTGCACAAGTGGCAGCATTATATACAGGTTGAAGAAACAAAGGCAAATAATTACTGACAAGCAGCTGTCATAATCGCTGTGTCAGAAGTTGTAGAATGATGAACCTCTTCAACGCATTCAAGACATCTGTATGCCTTAAATAATGTCGTTATGAAGCAGTTTGGCCTTGAGAAAAAGGAATAGATATAATTAGCACTGATAGCCATGTATGTATGTATAACATTATTAGGGAGCCGGCAAACGACGGGTTAAAGCGTCGTGACGCTGGCCAAGCGTCGACCCGGGGTTATGCCCTACTCTGCACTACCTCATTTGGCCCGTTTGTGGTGGGTTGTGAGGCTTGTGCTTTTCGAGCGCACCCCGGGCCTGCTGGACGGCCCATAGTTGAATGTCCTTTTCTTTACTTTGCACAGCACTTTGAAGTTCCCCCGGGTATGTCTTGGATGCAACTTCGGTCTGGAACCTGGCACAGTCCTACATGATGTGCCATTGGTCCGCCAGACCCACATGACATGCACTACACATATCACTGGTGTAGATGTCTGGGTTTAGGACGTGTAGCACTTCCGGGACGAGGAGTGACCCGGCTTACATTTGCCTTATGATAACCCCCTCCTCCCGACTAAGTGCCGGGTGAGGCGGCGGCATTGTCCATCGAGCTATGCGGTAACATTTAGTCACTTCCTCGTAACTGGTCATTAGGTCATTTGCTTGGTGGTTCGAAAAGACCAAGATGCTGTTACAGCCATCGAGCAAAAACCTTGACGGCACGGGCCTAGTGTGCTCGCCCACCAAATCCGAGCTGTTCGTCCTCACACCATTACGACCGGGACGGAAACGCGCTCCCCCTCGGGAGTGCGATCAAATAGATCGTGACTGCATCGGGGCAGCCCATCCCCGAATTGGCCAAGATCAGGGTCCTGGGCCTGCTACTAAAAACGACGAGACCATCAACAAGAAGTCGAACGCACAAACAAACCCTTGCACACATGCTTCAGTTTCTTCAGTATCAGAAACGCCTCCAGCTCAAGAAATCATGTTATATTAGAATTCTGTGAGTTCCAGTGATACAAAAGCCATTCTTAAAAGTCATCGAAAATTTGTTTCAAATCAAAAGAGCACAAATTGAGAGGTAGCTTCACTCACACGCGTCATACATTATCTATTGTATTGCCGCAGGCTCAATATTAAAAATTATTTTGAGCTTTCCAGTATCGATCAAGCAACAATGTAGGAACATCATTAGAAAGGCAGCGCACACGCCAACGCACTAGAGTTAACTTCAGGGTCGTCGTCGCTCGACACAGCGCTGAAACACTCTTCTCATCTTGCGAAGTCTCGGTTAAACCCAGGAAAATACTACCCCCCCCCCCCCCCCCCCCCCCGCTTCTTCAAGGGGCAAGCGTCGTCTGGTTCTTGCTAAACCTAGAAGCGGGAACAGGAACAAGAGCACCTAAGACGAGCGATGTGGGAAATTTAGGGGAGCGGTGCAGTGCTGGCTTCAGAAACTGGCATGAACTTGTAGGTCCTAAAACAGGGCTGATGCAAGATGTGGTAGGGGCCCACTTAACCAGGTATGTCTTTCTCGAAAACGCCCTTATTGCGGACAGGGAACCATAGAAAAACGAGGGTGCTAGACGGGTAACGAACATCTCGATGGTCATGGTCGCAATGGCATTTAGGGCCGTCTGAGAAGCCCTGAGATGATCCCGAGCATTGTTTCGGGCTGCGTCGGCGCGTGCTATAGCGTCGGAAGCATAACTGCTGGCACAGCCTTCAGCACGCAGTAAATTTTAGAAAGGCCAGAGATAGGCGCGACCGAAAAGAGCCAGAAGGGTGAGTAGCCGGCGGTATCTTAACGGGATAAATGTTACGCAAATATGAAGAAAGGTAATGGACGTCCCAGTCACGATGGTGGTAGAAAATGTAGATGCACAGCATGTCTGTAAGCGTCAGGTTAAAGCGCTTAGTAAGGGCATTTGTCTGCAGATGGTAGGACGTCGTGAGGTCGTGCCGAGTAGAGCATGAGCAGAGCAATTTGCTAACAACTTTAGAAAAGAAGCACGGCCATCGATCTGTAAGCAGCTGACGGGGAGCCACATGAAGCAGAATGACGTCGTAAAGAAAAAATCAACGACGGCAGAGCTGGTCGGTATAAATCGAGTGATAGTGTACCTGGTTATATAATTAGAAACCAATCTGTTACACGAAGCCAATGTTAGAAAAGGCTCAAGAAGATCAATGCTGATGCGGGGAAACGAGTCAGTGGGAACATCGATCTGTTGAACGTGGCTACTAGGTTGAAACTGCCGCTTCTGTGCGCTGTTGCAGGTCACAAGCTGCACGTAGCGGTGAACATAGCGATAAATGCCAGGCCAGAAAAGCCGCCGGTGAGAGCCATCATGCATGCGTGGCACTCTCAGGTGCCCTATTGTAGGCGCGTTATGAGGTTGGGCCAGACCAGTAGAGCGGCGATGAATAGGGACGAGTTACAAAAGGTCGGTGTCATCTGGGCAAATGTGTCGGAACAGTGTGTCGTCACGCAACCCGAAAATACTGGCGCAAAAGTTGGAGTCGTCGTCATGCAGCTGGTGGAAAATGGTTGCAGGAAAGTATCAATACTCTTTGGCGCCAATGTGATGAAAATACTTGATGAACGAAACGCAGTCACCAGCAGTATGGTCAAGCAATTCATGAATGCCATGGCGGGACAGTCAGCGTCTTCGTGGAATCAGCCTGACTTGTAGACAACTGTTTATGTGCATTCTTGAAAAACGTATATAAAAAGGAGTGAATCCTTCTATATTCGAAAACACAAATCTTTCCTCTCAGTATGACACGTTGAAAAAAAAAAAACTACAAACTTATGGCTTCGAAAACGTTCTGCATTATTCTGCATTGTGTATTGGTAGCAATCATGTTTTTGTGAAATGGATTCTTACGTAACCAATCCTCTCACTTGATATCATATATTGATGCTTGTACACACTTTCGTTCCTGCCCCATCGTGCCAGTCTACTTTGATATTCATCACTTACGCATCATCACGTGTATGCAAAAATATGCGCTCTTCTCAAGCATTTTGTGAGCTTTACGGGCCATGTCCGGTACTCTGTACTTTGTCTTAACACATTATTTTTCTATGCACTAAAACAAGCACATCTTTGTGCCACACCAAAGTGGACATAAATAAATCTGTCCGGCAGGAACACAGAGTGTGAAAAGAGGTTATAACTTACAAGGATTTAATTCAGGCTCACTGTGCATTTAAGGTCTCGCTTTTTGAGTCTACTGTGCGCGGTGTTCACAGTCGGCATTCAACATTCTCTGCGCCCTGGTGAGGCTTTCCGGCTGGCCGGCCATGGTGGCTCTGGGCGCGTTCATCTTCAGTGCGGCGGCGCTGACGCTGCAGCAGCTGTGGATCAAGCTCTGGACAGACGTGTCTTCGGATGGAGAAACAGCTGTGGACGCACATCGAGGCTACTGGGTCAAAGTGCTGGTCGGATTCTGCGTGTTCGATGGTGCGTACGATCTCTGCTTAAACCCTTACTGCTCATTGGAGGGTCAAATTCTAAAGTTAAATCTCAGCTACTTTGGTCATCTGATGAGAAGAGAGGAGTCGCTGGAGAAAGATTTGATGTTGGGAAAGGTTGAGGGTCGCCGGAGAAGGGGTAGGCAGCGAACGCGATGGTTAGATGGCATCCTCGAGGCGCTGCAGATGAAGTTATGTGATGTTAGGATGATAGTGAGAGACCGGAAAGCGTGGCGTGATATGGTTCATAGGGTCACGAAGAGTCGGACACGACTGAACGACTGAACTGAACTGAACCATCTCTGCTAATGACCGAACAGGAGCATCAGGGCAGCTTAGCTGACATTGATAATGCTTAGATGACGAATAGCTGTCCTTCACTACTGCTGCCTCTGGGTCCATTGATGAGGTGCGCAAGGAAATAAAACGATCAAACTGTCTCCGAGGAGGCAAACGGCCATGCGTTTTCATAAGCGATCACGAAATCAATAAAAACTTTTAACTGAAGATGGCGCACACAAAAAGACAGAAGGAAGGGACAGAACAGAATGACATGAACGCCCTTATCATGTTTATTCCTTGTGTTCTGTTTTATGTGGGTTGTGGTAAAGCACGCAGAACTAGTACAATTTCATGCCCAAGTAGATATTTTAAGGTGGGTTGATGAACCAAGTACACACAAAGCTCTTATTTTCTAACTGCTCTGATATGGATGAGTTCTCCGCGCTTGTGCTATGTACCGGCTAATGCAAAAGATCGTACAGAAAAACGCCAGTGACTACACTGAATACCAGGCCATACGCCAGCGCAGTAGTGAAGCACAAGTGCGCGCTCGGACGCGCCTGCGCTCACCAGCGTGACTGTTTGCTTAGCTCTATTCGGAAGCGACAAAAGAATAGAGAATGCACACACAAGCTCTGCAGAAATGCGTAGTTCTCGGTCACAAACTGTGACTGTGACTATCCTGTTTACATCTGTGTCATCTTTCTCTTTATTTGCGCTATGTTGTCAAGATTTTGCGACCAACTAGCCCAAACAAAACATCTTTTGCTTCAAAATGTGCTGAGACCTGTTTAAATAACTTGCAAGAAGCAACCCTGCGTGAAGCTCTCAGCAGTTTCAAATTTAGGCCGTAGCCCATAGACTTCATTTGGCCTAAGCGCCATCGCCGTACCAACAAATCGGAAGAACGTGTCGTACGTGATGTGCAAAATACATTCTTGATTTCGTGTCAAAGTTATGATAGCACCTTTCTGCAGTTATCAGTCTGCATGGTGTCGTCCTATATCATTTTCCATTTACCATCCTATATTTAGCACATTCGAGGCTAGTTTGAAGGTTGTATTACAACTCCCGGCATATGTACTACATTCAATTGTGCATCGCTCATTGTACTGTAGGTGCCTATCTAGACCTTTGTCGCCCAAAACCAAACCAAGTTATAAAGCGAAACTTGATCGTCCTGGTTTTGTAACACCACTACGTGAAACGAGCCAACGGCACATTGCTGTCGATGCTCTTGTGACAATATGTGTGCCTCTATAATCGCCACTTCCGCGGAAGCAACAATTTCTTTTTCCATCTTTCTGTCACAGTGATGTGCCGCATTGTGGGAGGTCTCCTATTGGCCGTGAGCAGTCGGCGGCTCTCAAAGAGGCTGCACAGCGAGATGTTGGGCCACGTACTGGGCAGTCCGATGTCACTCTTCGATGTGTCGCCCCGGGGCCGCATCCTGAACCGCTTTTCTGCTGACATGGACTTCGTGGACTCGCGCACCTTCCTAAGTGGCAAGCAGAGCGTGCAGAGCGTGCTCTTCACCACAGCCAAGATCGCCATCATCGCCACCCAGTCGCCGCGAGTGCTGGCAGTTGGGGGCGTCGCCGGAATTTTAGTCTTCTTCGGCTTGGTGAATACACGAGCATACTTGTTTTACCCCCGCGCCTAAGCAGCTCCTTCCATCTGAAATGCAATTTAAGAACGCCTTTTTGAGATTTATAAGATAATCATCGTGTCATCATCCTTTCATAATATTTTGCACTCATTGCTTGCATGAGTTATAGAGCTCAGTTTACTCATTTGCATGCTCTCTTCGTATACTGTATAATTATCAGTGTCTTCAAAAGTACTTTATATATATGTATATATATATATATATATATATATATATATATATATATATATATATATATATATATATATATATATATATATATATATATATATATATATATATATATATATGTACAGCTCAAAAACGGCTTCAGCTATATCTCGAGCTGGAGCACATTGCTCTCACTGTGACTTGACTTTGCTATAGTACTGCCCATTTTATTGACAGCAATATTATTGTTTACAAAATGATGAATCTACTTTTTGTCGCTTTAGCTTCATCAAGAAATAAAAATGAGTCAGTTGTTTCCAATGTTGAAAAAATAAATGCAGTCAGTGGGTTGAGAACAAACGTCAGAAGAGGCGCGTATCGGCCTATTACTGGGACTTTCTTAATAATTGTACAAATGACATGAGAAACATATTAGTGTTATGAAAAGTAATGAACAAAAATCACGCGCCCAAACGGGTATGAGGCAGAAGAAAGGCGCTTCATCAGGACCACATATTCCAGCTTGTTTTTCACAGGAGCTCCAAGGAATGCACCATCACCCTCCGGCTTGAAAGGATATTTTGCTCGTGTGGCTAGAATTCCAGTTTCTCGAAGCTTTGGTTGCTGGTTCAGAGATCATACTCGTCGATTTTTTTCGGCGAGTGCCCTGTTAGTGCTCATTGAGATTCCTCCATGTGCGTTCTTCACGGAGTATGCGCATTTCAACAATTCACCATTTATAAAGCTGAGAAATCCTTCATACGCCCGTAAGGGGCTACAATGGAAAACCAACTGCACCCGAATAGCCACGCCTATCATCCTACGACCACGGGCTAGACGCAGGACGACAGCGTGCTTCTGTCGCGCATTCAAGCTTACTTGCATGGGGAGATGGCACAACGATCAAGGATGTTGTCAGCCGCAGTGTATTCACCGCGCAGCATGTATCTGATACGGCGGTCAACGCTCCGCAGCACACACGTTGAAGTTGAAGTCGAAGTTGAAAGTTTATTTTCGAATAAAAAAAAACAACGTGCAAGAATATACAGCAGAGGTGTCCCATGGTACAAGACCGAACGTTAGTCCTATCCACTTACTCGAGCGTTCAAAATAAGCGTGGGTGCGGCGCTACATGCTGTATATGTCATTATCTATTCTGATTTGTGCAAACAGCTTGAAGTGTAACCGTACGGCGACGTAGTCAGCTTGGAGTTTTGGGCTTGTACAAACAACGCAGATGTTAATAATACAACACCTGTAAATGCAACGAACACAATCGAAAACTATTTGAGATCAATATATTTTGACGAAACAGAAGTAAAATATATTCCCTTCACTGTCTACGGCTTCAGCATAGAGATTGCAACTAAAATGTGCTGAGTTGCGTAGCAAGGCACAATAACTACGCGGTCTCAATACCTATACAGCTGGAATCGGTGCATCAATCATATTTCTTTGTTCGGAACTGCAGTACGCCAACTTTATTCCTTTGCAGGGCTTAATTGGATAAGATATATTTCTGACGGTTGGAGTAAGAATATGTTGTATTTTACTTTTCAAACACATTGTGGCATTAATCTTCCTTCCTGGAAATCATGAATTTTGTACACGCTCAAGCCACGCATAAACACGGCTCCGGATGGCCACGCACGTGCTTTTGGCATTGCAAATAACTCGGTCACTAATCAGTGCAGAGTGCCGAAAGAGTGCGGGGAACCCAAAGTGAAGCTGCATGTCATCGACCATTTGGCGTGCATTTGCTGTTAGCTCATGAGAGGAAACCGAGAAATGAGGCTGCACACTAACACGCTCGCGAATTAGCCGGCGAGCGGTGGAGCAGCGAAGGTGGTAAGCCACTTATACCATACACGAAATCACTCCACATTACACAGCAATAAGAACACTACCACCGCCGCATAACATATGACCACACATAAATGTCATATACAGGGAGCTATAGACGAAGACCCTCCTCAAACTGAATTAATATCAAAATTCATAAATAAGGTTATGAATCAATTTTGCCTCAGTACTGGCGAGAAAGGCAACTGCAACCATTGATCTGGACACGCAAAGTCCATAAGCCTCCATAAAACGTTTACTTGATTCTGCTAATGAAGCTTTTGATAACCTGAGGTTCAACGATTACCCGGACATTCAGTATGCGGCACTCTAACTTGCTTCAATCCTCGACACGTGTTGTGAATAAAATTTTATCAGCCTCAATCACCTATTAGCTAGGCAAAATTATGCTCCGCAAGTGCGCAAGCATGTGGCGTCGTGTTTCCTTTAAGTGTGAGTTCTCCTGTACATGAATCAAGGCTGTCAGTTCCCCCTCCATGTTTCTTCCATGCAGCGGCTGGCAGTGGGCGCCTCGTACCGGGCGCGCTTCTTCGAAAGCATAGTGCTGTCTCGGCTACTGGCACACGTGACCGAGACGCTGGAGTGCCTGAGCAGCCTGCGGGCGTACGGTGTTGTGCGACGGGCCTGCGACCGCTTCTGTCGCCTGGCCGACGCCAATACTCGCGGTTACTCGGCCTTCTGCGACACCTACAAGTTCACGCGTGTCACCTCGGCCACTTGTGGCTTCGCGGTGGTGATCGCTGCGTTACTGCTCAACGTCGTCTACGTCGACAAGTGGGACCCTAGTCGCATTGGGCTCGCAATGAGCTCTGCCTCTGCGGTGAGCTTCGCAATAATTTTTTCCACCATGAGCTTCCTCTCTTAAGGTTCAAAGTGGTCTCCCGAAACAAATTATATGACAAGAGGATACGAAAAAACGAATCCGAGTGGCCGTGAAAGCACTCTTAATTTAAGAGTGACAGCACTCGATCAGACCATAGTAGTATACGCAAATGTGTCCGCAGATGTCGCTACTTTAAGTGCAAACCTTGTACAGCAGTGTAAATAACGACCCCATATAGTACCTTACATCATATCGATATGGTCCTAAAAACGCAATACACGTTCAAAGGGTCATATAAAAATTTTGATTATAGATACTAAGAAAACATCCCGCAGCGGTGGTTCAGTGATTAGAGCGCTTAACTGCTGTGTCCGATGATGCAGGGTCGGATCACGGCCGCAGCATTTGCTTTTCAGTGGAGGCGAAAATCGAGGCGCTCCTATGCTGTACAGTGTACACTGTACAGAACCTCCCTTAGTGAAAATTTCTGGATTCCTCCACTATAGAATCTCTTAGGCTGAGTCATTTTGGGACGTGAAACCCCCTACGCCAAACCAAATAGTTCTATACAGAACAACCCAGCGAACTATAAAGAACGCAAAAAAGAGGTTGAGTACAATTTAGATACATTTATTTGTCTTAATGACTACCTTAAGTTTATAATGCGTGTTTATTGCCCTGATGTCCTCGTGGAACACCGGATAAATAAAAAGAGCCGTGGTTTAGCTTGTGGCTAAGCTGGCACTTAGGCATAGTAAAGACAGAGCTTTGGCACATAGCAGTTTACTCTACAACTTCAGCATTATTTATGTCACAGGGGGCGCTTCTATCGCACGGTAGTTTTAAGCCTTCCGCTACAGCACCTCTTTCTTTCCGCTTTTACTCTCACCTTAGCGATGACGCGATAGCGTAAGATATCAGCCACCATATAAAGCCCCGCTTTAACCGAGCCGTATGAACGTGCCTGAGTGACTTAGGGATAACGTGAATGCAAGGGCTTTGGTAGGCGGATACTGATATTACCCTCCAATGTGAAAGAAGAGGCCCCAGTTGGTGGCTCCTACCAAACGTAATGTCAGGAAACCCTACGTCCAGTTAGTGTCCGGCCTTGTCAGCTGCTTCTCCTTCTTCCTTGATATTTGGCACATACCCACGAAGGGGGATTGGCCAGGGTTCAGTGTAGACTGCCAAATGTCCTACACAAACTGAATTAGTGCATTAAAGTAATTGACAACTAAACAAAAAATATAAGATTTAAGATCGCAAAAGGTATTGAATGAAAAAATATGAAGCAATAATTTGGAGTTTTGTAAATTTGGAATGCAATTAGCAAGGGAATTTGTCCGTAGATGTGATGTAGTTATGTAAGTACTGACAAATTTGAGGCAACGCAAATCCTTTCGCACTCGCACCAAAGGAGAGTAGAAGCGGGACCGACAACGTAAATCCCAAGCGTTCAATTGGAGTTTCTAAATGCACCCTCCTCTGATGTGAAAACCTTCGGCAAGCTAGAAGGAAGTGATCAATATTTTAAATTTCACCGCAAGCCTCACAAATGTTTGTGGGGCTGATCCCGCATCTACATAAATTCTTTTATTCTTTTATTATTATTATTATTAGTCTTCCTCTTTCTTCGCTATTCGGACAGGCACGGGCAGGCAGGGCGAAATGGCAAGATTGTGGCCATTGTAGCTTAACTGAAATGACAGGGTGTTACGTTAAAGTGACAGAAACGAATCAGCCGAAATACAGCCTTTTTAGGCTAGAAGAGACGAACCAATTGCACAAGTTTAACATGGCTAAACCCGGTGAACTTGCAGAAGCACTAAATTGGTGCAGTTGATGAGATGTCTACGTCTGCAGCCTCGGTGGACGGCATGTATAAAAAAGTGCAAACGAGAACGGTGCCGCTGAAATGGCTAAAAACGTGGACGCGATAGCATCTTTAACACTGCCTTTTCATTCTGCGAACACTTTATATTTTGTTGGGAAATTCTTATATTATTGTACAGGAAAGGGAATCCGCATTCTCTGGTAAATTTCTCTGTAAGCGTCTGGCAGATGACACTTGGAAGGTGAAATGCCGAGTGGCAGGTGACATAAATGCTGCGTGATGACGGTCTGTATAATCAGAACTCATGATTGGTATACATTGTTGAATGCAGCATTACTCAAAACTTTCCTGGTGACGTGCTGTAATGTGTAGAGCATTAAAATATTATGCATCGCCATCATTAGCAGTCATTTATACTTTCGCATTCTCACTTGTGAGCAGTCTTAAGTGTCTCAGAAGAATATTTTCTGCGGGAAAACGAAACATTTGAGTGTAATGGCAGGGAAGATTTTTAAATCCAAACTGCACGCCAATAATTGCACGCTTGGTGGCGGAGTAATATCGAGATAATCAAACCCTTCGTGAAAACATTTTTTCACTGAAGCAAAAAATTAAAATGGTTTCACATAGGTATCTGTTTAACCAAGACCCCAAGAATACGGACAGGAAAATACGAAACGCTGTTCGACAAAACCATTCCGCTTTCGGTGTAATTAGTCTTGTAGTCTCTCTGCAAACCAAATATATCAAGTATTGTTGAAAGTCAAACGACCGCTAGATTCAAGCAAGTAGTTCGTCTCTGAACAGAGCATTTCATTATTATGTTATTCAAAATTCTTAGAAATTGACCCCTATCTCGCAGGTTCCGCTCGCATTGATGTACCTTTGCGTGCTGCTCTTCAACATTCTTCAAATGGTGGTCAGCTTTGAGCGGTGCCTGGAGTACTCTGAGCTACCTGTAGAGGTGAGATACCATCTAAAATAAAGCGACAATATGAAAGCACAGGGATGAAAGCAACAAATGAAAATAGTAATGGTTATGCATTTTCGAAGTGCGCTCTGTAAGGTGCATGCCGCCTATGAAGGATATGAAAGAGGTCACTAGTGCATCTGTATGAGTTCGCTTTTTTGCAGTTTTTGGTAAATAGTGAAAATAAAGTTGTTTATTAAATCTTGGTGTTTTCGCACGCCTTTTATGTGCGGCTTCATCACGCCAAGACCATATGCAGGTTGCCTCGCAATGTAATAACATTTTTCGCACTGAAACGACTTCGTGCGAATGCCGCGGACGGGGCTGAGACCTCGTATTCTGAGCGGAACCATATAAGCCTACGTTAGAGCCTTTAAATTATCGAGAGTAGTAGTGAGGGCGACATGAAGCAGTTCAACGATGCTATGACACAGTGATGTCATGAAACAATTGAAAGGCAGGGCGAAATAGTAGAATAGAAGGACAGGCAGCTGGTTAACTAGGCGATTTCCAGTAGGCTGCCCTACATGTAGGCAGGAGAACAAAGCAATAAATAGAAAAATGGCCAAGGAAATCCGTCTGTCACATGTCCAAAGATTTATAGTAAAAGACAGTAGAAAACACACACCTAAGGCCCGTTTACACAAGGCTGACGCGACGCCGACGTCTGTAGTCGGAGGGTCGGTCGGCCGATCCTGTCATTGACGCACCGGTCAATCCCACTAGGCCGGAAACGGCGCCAGCAGGACCAACGACCGCGTTTCGACGTAGTGTGACAAGTTTCAAGGCTAGCGACGCGGACGAAACGAATCGGCAGATGGTTGCCCTGTCAGTCCTCGGTATATCGTCGAGCGAGCGAAACTGAAATGCCGTCGAATGACGTATGGTACATAGCTGCGCTTCCTAGTGACGTGTACATGCCAAAATTAAGCGAAGGCTGGCATTTTATATTTTCACAGTTTGACACTCGCGGGTGGTGCTATTTTTTTTTCATTGAATATGAGTAGACGCTAAGGCGAGTAGGACTAGGGCGCCCACAGGATTCGTGTGTGTGATTTCGACGATCGTGGAGAGCAAATGAACATCTTTTAGAGAGTGCAAACGGTCATCAAGGGTATATTTTGTTGTTGTGACCTGAGCTCGAGATTTAATTTTATAACGGAACGGCGGTAAACAAACGGCAAGCGCTGGCGTGATCCGGTTAGCCGAGCAATGTTGATGACGGCTGGTAGTAGTCGGCGGCACGCCTGGGACACAAATAACACCGTTTTAATTCGTGCGAACAGTTGCCGAACATACTTCGGTTAAAGCGAATCAGGATAAAGTATTTATGGCACCGAAGTGAATAAATACAATTAGCAGTAAGCGCCGCTCTCGTGCTGCGTGAGGAACACGACGACAACGTAAAAAAACAAAAACGCGTCTGGCGATGGTCAGCCGACCTAGATCGGACTAGTGTGAACGAGACTTTAGAGTCGTGAACTCCACCCCGGGTATTTTAAAAAAATAGGAGGCGCGCCTTCACTGTTTTCCTTTCCCCAATCTCAGTGGGGGGCCGTGCTGCTCAGCTCCGACCCGGAGGTTCAACTCCGAGTCATGGAGCGAGCCGAACGGCCACTTGGCGTCCGGCCTAGAAGAGGAGCCCACCGCGGGGACGGGAACGTCAACCCACCCCGTGCCTACGGCCTCTTCTTTAATAAAGTTTACCTCCTCCTCCCGCTTTCCTTTCTGATGACAGTTTCATTCAATGCCCAGATTCCTAGCTTCTCTAAGAAGATGAGAGTCCAAGCTTTGGAGTGTAGCTCCAGGAAGGTACAATAACGCTCAAATCCAAGGAAGTTATGTGTAAAACGCCCAGCCGCGACATGGCTCGAGATGTGGCACAACAGAATGGAGCAACTAGCAGTGGTATGTGGGGACGAAGAGCTGAAGAAAGTGACTACCATGTTCCGATCACTTGAAGATCATGCCAGCAGCAACGGGAAGCACAACTAGTGCGGAGAACGTAAGACACTAACCGCTCCCATGTGGTAAATGTAGCTCCGGCTTTAAAAAATGCGTACGCCTAAATTCTATGCTAATAGCTTTCCCTCACTTTAGCTTTTACTTGTTATTGAGTGCGGTTGTCCTCATGCGCGCTGAGTTGAAAAAGAGAGCCGCAATGTTGCACTCCCATTAGCACACACCATGGGCCCATTATTGGTATTGTGTGGGTAATGTGCGGCCTTATGTAGGGCTGGACATTTGTAGATACAGTACCAATTTCGGGTGTATGGTATGTGCAGCTTGGGCATGCGTAGTGCTAATAAATTCACATAACGTACAGTTCTACAAAATCATAGTAGTGGGTAGGCAAATTAAGGGGCTGGAGATCAGAGACGAACCAAGGTGACGCAAAGTTTATGCGGAAAATCGTGCATACACAAGGGATTGTCTGTATCGCTTAGTTTTCGAGGCAGGTTGCGAAAACAGAGAAAAAGCGGGACGCTTAATTTTTAAGGAGGCCAGTTTGGTTTGGTTAGTTTTGTTGGGTTTAACGTCCCAAAGCGACTCGGGCTATGAGAGACGCCGTAGTGGAGGACTCCAAAAATTTCGACCACCTGGGGTTCTTTAATGTGCGCTGACATCGCACAGCACACGGACACCTCTTCGTTTCTCCTCCATCGAAATGCAGCCACCGAGCTCGGGTTCGAACCTGGGTATTCCGGCACAGTAGTCGGGCGTCTTACCACTACATCCCCTCGGCGGGGCAGACAGAAGAGAAAGAGAGGAGCAATAAAAGGAAGAGGGAGAGAAAGGCGCGCGCCGCCACAACAGCCGTCGTCCACCACCGAAACGGTGGCGGGTGCAATGACGGCCTACAAGAGATAAAAAATATGTGGCAGGCTAGGCCCCGCCGCAAGCAGCGGTGGCCTACCTGTCCCAGCCCCATCCGGCGAGTACCTGCCACATATGCTGGGGAATATTGCCACACATTATCTGGCGCTAACATGCGAATACGAATCAACGAAGTCATCAAAATGCAGCGTTGAAACCTGCCACACACGGTACACATGCATCGAGGCTGGTTCGTTTCAACGCTTCATTGTGATGAGTTATTTGTCAATTCGTTACCTTATTCGGTATGTTAGCGCCGGTTAATGTGAGTGGCAACATTGCAAGCTAGTCGCGACCACATGAATGCGGTCAGCTTTTATGTTTACTTGCGCTTAGAATTCGAATGAATGGATTCGATCGGCTGTGGCGCTGATCACCCCAAAATAAAGATTTTCAAGTAGCACATCTAAATAAGTACATGTGCAAGTGCTGCTTGGTTGGTTTTCTGGGGTTTAACGTCCCCAAGCGACTTAGGCTATGAGAGACGCCGTAGTGGAGGACTCCGGAAATTTCGACCACCTGGGGTTCTTGAACGTGCACTGAGGCCAGTGAGGCCAGTGTCCACAATAGACAGCGGCATTGCTGAACGCGACCTCTTTCTTAAAGATCACGGCGTGCTTCGTGGTGTATAGAATCAAAATTTGTTTAAGGGTTCATACTTTGGCAGGGAAGGAAAATATACTTGGAAGTTTTATGTAGTTTTCCTCACACCACTAAATAACTCGCTCAAAGCGTACCACCCTGAAAATAGAGATATTTATTTGAAATTTGCGAGTCATTTTATGAATTTATGCTTATTTCTTGTGCAAATGCGTGAAGGTGTTCAAACGTCCATGAAGCGTATTTTTTTTATAAAACATACCAAGGTACTGAGTTTGCCATCTTTCTGTAACAATGGCAAGCACGACTAACTCTTGGGTTTGCTAACAGTGGTGAACGGCGCGAAAAGCAGGAGCATAGAGTACTTCGCACTACACTGATCGTGTGTAGCCCTCCTGTTTTGCCGTTTATTTTTTCGCTGTTTATCTCCTTTAACTGCTAGATGGGTCAGAGTGATGGCTAGTCTGGAATGTCCTCATGCTTTCTCAATTTTGATGCAGTCTTGCTCTTGATGGTAGACAATTTTTAGTTTTCTGCCACGTTTTCTAATGCCTTCCGGCTTTTAGAAAAAATGTAAATATGAAACGTTTGCATTCCTTTTCAGCCTGACGTTGCAACAGACTTGACGGAGGAGAAAAAAACAGCACTGATTCGTGCCCTCTCTGACTGGCCCATAAAGGGTGCCATTGAGTTCAAAGATTATTCGGCGTCCTACCGACCTGGCATCTTGCCCAATGTACTGAGCAACATCGCATTCACTGTCATGCCCATGGAAAAGGTACCTGCTTTTCACTTTTGCCCACTCTGTTTTTATTTCGTCTTTCAAGCGAAAGCCTTGCATCCTAAGTGGAGTCGGCAGAGGTGCGTCAAACGACATACCTCCAAAGCCAATCCAACGGAAGTCGTATAACAAGCCAGACCGGAATAAATACTGACACTCTTCTCTTGCATGCGTCCAGTCGCCTGATAGTGTGCGCATCGTTGGGGGCCCTCATCTTTTCCTTTTTGTATATATGTTGCTAATATGAATGTACCTGAAATTAACCTGCACACATTTCTTAGCAATGTTTTTCTAGTTAACTGTTGTTGTGGCTCCCAGCAGACAGACACAGATTAGTATATAATGTTAGATCGACGTTTGGCGCAATAGATTTGTTTTGCGCTCACAACAGGTAAGTTTTGACCCGTGTTTGTCAGCCACACATGAAAGCGATGTACTATATCGCACTGATTTCTGACGGCAGATAATCAGCGAGATTCTAGCAAATGGGTGGTACAAGGGAGATGGCGATGGAACGACATTGCACCGTCTATAGCAAACGGCAATTGCAATATCTTCGAACCCGCTTGAAGAGAGGTTATATAGCAAGCCTAAATTTTTTTTCCCGATGACAATGGGCGAAAGCAGCGCGTTACGATTACGTTCACTTCAATTATGACAACAGTGCGAATGAATCAAGTTCAAACAAACACATACGTTTAATCAATGTAGCCCACTTGGCTTTTTTGGCGTAGCAAAAAACAAAGTAAATAATTCTGATTTGTTAAAAACCATTACTACAGTATGTATATTGTGCGCATTGTGCACATTGTGTATAGTTTCGTTTGCGCTGTTCCGCGCACCTTCTGCTTCACTTTTTTGTTGCTTAAACAACGTGAGTCATCGTTTCAGAGCGTAATCAAGTACTCAAATTCTGCGCCATCTTTGGTGTCTGCCGCAGTGTCGTCGACATACAGCATTCTCCATGACTTAAAATTATACACACGTCCTAGCAATCTCCGCAGATATGCGCGTTCACACAGTTCTTTAACATACTTTAACACTGCTCTTCGCGCAGAACACGAGCTGATCGAGACGGTAGGGAGTTGGCGAATGCAGGCGACCTGAAGTTTTTTGCCGATCCACCCGCACACTTAATTTTTCCCATCAATTGCGGACTACTGTAATAAAGGGTAGCGACCACAATATCACTGCTGGAACTGCTCCGAAGGTGCGTGCCATATGCTGCCTGTGTTGCTGGGCTTAAAACATGCTCGAAGCTTGCAAATACGGTCACTCGCCGTTCAAACAGTGGCCGGGCCCGTTAGTCTGGAAGGAAAATGGAGGCCCCGGTACCTTTGCGGCATTCCGAAAATTTTCCAGGGCCCTAGCGTTAAACCCTGCAGCGCGTGCCATCTGCTGGCAGCAGTGAATAGCAAGCGACGCAACGAGAGCGCGCCATCGCTGCTAATAGCCGCCGAAAGGCTTTCGCCTGATCGCTCTTCATGGGTCTAAATTGCCTTCTAAAGTTTTTCTGAGTAAGCAGTGGAGCAGTCTCAGAAAGGCCGGCCACTGAACTTCAATCAGCACTGATATAGCACAGTACACAGGTGTCTTGCATTTTCGTCAGCATCAAGAACCGGCGTCCGCAGCTGGGAGTTCATCGTGTTTCGCTCAGTCCAACAGTCCAGCACACTAACCGTTGAGCCATCGCGGAAGGAAAACGGCGGAATATGCTCGCATGCTACTAGTCACTATTTCGTATGCCTTAATTTTGCGAATTACTGTTTATTAGTTTAACACAGAACACACCTATGTAAAATATATAGATAGGTTCCAGATTAAATTGTAGTTTACTCCTTTTTTTCTACCCCCCCCCCCCCCCCCTCCAGGGCACGAATTCCACTCTCCAGCTTAGTATGAACTGTTCGGTTCACGGCAATTGTTTAACGTGTATAGGGCACATCATCGGTTCAGTTCCTAGGGCTGACGATAATAAATATGCTGTTCTGAATTGTTTGACCTAATACAACGTAAGCTATCTGAATGCGAGAACATGTGTTGTAACACTGCGTATCTAGCATTTCCTATTTCCGGGAAAACGTCTTATACCCCTGTCACACGAGCAAATTTAATGTCATTCGTATCGAATGACATTAGCACCTAATGTCATTATTCCCATGCTACACGAGAAAATTTAATGTCATTAGGTTCGAATGACATTCTTCATCGAATGAGTTTGGGGAACTCATTCGCATTCGATCGCGAACCGAATGTGTACTCTTGACGCCAGATACGCAGCAGAAACAAGTAACGCAACAACATATTCTGCGCACATTGAAATTAAAAAAATTATATTTCTAAAGTTTTGTTTTAAAACCTGTTAATTTAGGTGTAAAATTATTAGCACTGCAGACTCTCGGGAACGGCATTACTCTCGGTCACAGCAGTGGTCCAGTAATGGCAGCGATTCACGATCATTTTGGGCTCTGTGTTCCTTGGTAACCGCATCTCCCCGTATGTTTATCTCGGAACTATTTAAAGTTTTGACTGAGCGCCTCACATTTTGGACGCCAATTGCATGCTCTACGTGTCTCCGTGCGTCTCCGTACTGTGTATCCGCGCTCCGCTGTGTTCAGCCATATTGTTTGTTTACTTATTTCGGATTTCTGGGTGACTCGATACTTTGCTTGGATTTTTATGGCTAAAGTGCTACAGCACAGCCAAAAGTAATGTTTTTCGCTTGAATTATCGTACAGAAATGTTTTGATCAGCTTTAAAACGTTACATAGTGATTTCAAACGCCTTTTATGCGCACTGATGCTCCTTAAGTGCAGCATTTTTTGTAGCTGATCGTAATTGCTACCATTTGCGAATGACATTATATTTTACCGTGTAGCTCCGAAAGAAACCGAATGACATTCGATGCATCGAATGACATTAAATCTGCTCGTGTGACAGAGGTATTACTCAGCATCATATTATTTTGAGCACAATGCCACCACGTGTTCATTGGTCACGCGGCCTTTACATAAATATGAGACTTCCGTCTTACAGGCTGCGGTTTTCTCACCTATCCGGTTCTTTGCGGAACAACTTGAGACGTGCAGCTCAGCACTTCAAATGTGTACACTTCATACATCCGCCCTTAGTAGCCGATCGGGGTAGCCTACCTTGTACAGTGTCTCCCCTCAGACGCCACACAAGCCGTAGGCAGAATACTGACAGTGTGTTTTTAATGTCGCTCCTACACAGGACCAGTGCATTCGAACGCACTGAGATAGTAGACTGATGATTTGCGCTGTCTGGGTAGCTTGCTTTTGAAGCACAGGCTTGATTACGCTAGGTAGAGCCACATTTCATGTGCCTCTTAATTTGACCTTCAAAGAGCAGGAGAGAAAAAAACAAGACCCAATGTCAGCGCGCTCGTGTGACGGTTCATGTCACCGCAGCTAAGTCCTTCAGCGTCGATTAAGCGAGGTTACCCTTACTCGACCCACTTGGTGTCTACATGAACTCGCTTCTGGCGAGTAAGTACATCAGCGGTGCGTACTGTCTAGATTTCAAGTTTTTCTGCAAGTTTCCAGCTCGTATTTGATTCCTTTCCTTTTCACTACCGAGAGCTTCGAATAAGAATTTTTATCGATAATGAGGCCTAGAAAGCATTCAACTTTGCTGGCCCTCCTCGCACTTCCGGAAGATTTTTGATCCCAAAGGTCCCCTCAACTCAACTCCATGACTCGACAGCTTCTACATTTTTTCAGAAAAGAGTGTCAAGCGAGTTAACCTACCCCCTGCAAGCGAGTTAGCTCGACCCGCTCCGCCATCTACTTTACTCGACCCGACTACGGATACATGACCCCAACAATTGGTTTTTTACTCGACAAGCGTACTCGACCCGACTCTTCAAAGTGCATGTAAAGAGGGCTTATGATTGCTTAATTTTCACCTTTCGGGTGAGCTTTCAAAGATTATTTGCGAGAGCGGCAAATGGGGCGCTTTGTCATTGGTCACATGATTGACATCGCACCTCCTCATCGCGTGATGAAAACCGCCATTACGTCGTCCACGACTGGGATATATGAGCGTGGAGCAATCAGGCTTTGACTCAGTCAGCCATGAACGATAACGGAGGCGGCATTGCGCTTAGTGCTCTGCAACATCATTCAGCGCTTGTTAAGTGGGGATCCAGCATCGACTGTCTCCAGCAAAGGAAAGCCACAATCTTAATTCACTAATTCATCGTTACCAAAATTGAAACGAAGGCTCACTCCTCCTCTGACCATAAAGCTGTGAAAGTCTGCTCAGACAGAATGAAAGTCCAAGCCAAGTTAAAGAGAACTAGTTGAAACGATGTCCGAATAAAGAGTTCTACCGAGGGTAACCATGTTGTGAAGCTTTCGCTGATTACGATGTTTACCTATGCTAAATTTCTGCTAATGTTTTGCTTATGCTCGTTTTCTCTGTGTCCCAGGTGGGTGTGGTGGGAAGGACTGGTGCTGGCAAGTCTTCCCTAGTACTGGCACTCCTCCGTATGCTCAAGGCTTCCAGCGGCCGTATTCTGATCGACGGCATAGACATCGCAGATGTGCCGCTGAAAAAGCTACGTCGAAGTGTCACCATCATTCCCCAAGTGAGATGCTCATTGTAATAAGGGTGACAAAGAACTCTAGCTTATGCCTCTTGCTGAAGTATAACTTCATTGGCATAGCTGAATGCCAGTTTGTACAAGACGGCCTTTGAATGCACACGGAGCGAATTTAAATCGCGACAGTATGTCAGATACGTCGTATTGAGATCCACTTTTGTTGTCATAGCCTTTTTTCGCTTCATTGTTTTCTCCACCTTTAATGGCAAGTCTTCTCAGCGCACAGGCTACTGCGCCTTAAGGGACTGCAAAAAAAGTAGCGAGAGGACGAGTTTATGCAAAACAATTTGTAGTGCTATATCGCCAAGAGTGTGACATTCTTATTTTTTCTCTACCAGCATCCAGAATGTACGTAGATACTCACGTGGGTCATTACATCTCTTATTATTAATTTCCTAAGAATATTACAATAAAAGCAATTTAATATTGCCTTAAGTTTATTTTATCGTGAACTTGTGGCTATACCGCGTTGAAGAGTGGCTATTATATAACATACTTGTATTTCGATGTTATCAATAAAGATTATGTAATAGCTTCGGTCTTAATAGGCAGTTACAGACATCTCATGATTCAATACTTCCCGCATAAGCTAATAAATAGAGGCTTCAATGCTCCTCATTACTCTGCTGCTTCTTTCGTTTTGTGCTGCAGTGTGCGCTTGATATATGAATCCCTCGGCAGGATTATCTATCCTGCCATTGTTGTCCTTGTAGCTTCTATTTCATGTTTTTCTTCACAACTAAATATGGCATGTAAATCAACAAAAAAAAAAACTCAAATATAGTGAAAGTAATGATAGAATTAAATTTATGAAGGGGATAGCTGTTATTTGAGTGAAGGAAAACACGAAGAAAAACGTGGTAAATAGCCCTATATTCCACAAAAAGAAGCAACACGTCTGCACGGACACCTGTCACACAACGCAGGACCCAAGCTTGTTGAGGGGAACTCTTCGAATGAATCTTGACCCGACCAACTCCTACTCGGACGAGCAGGTGTGGACAGTTTTGGGCCAAGCTCACCTGTCCAGCCTGGTGTCAGCTCACTCCAAGAAGCTCATGCTGGAGACTGGTGACGGTGGATGCAATCTGAGGTGAGTCCATGAACTCACTTTCCCGCTCCATCGCTATGCTCATAATTGTAACATGGTTCGCGTGAGTGATATCATACTTATTCAAATCGGGAAAATCAGCCTTCAAAAAAGGAATGAAATTAAGGACCTATGTTGTAGGCTACTTGAGCGAAGTATAAAAATCAACTTTTGTGCACATTCACTTCATGTTATTCCGTTAGTTTTTTTGCTGCAGTGCAGGCGACCAGAATGCTTTTCGAAAAAAAAAAATTGGTCTTACGGAAAGCTATGCTTTAGGCCTGTCGCTGAGGTGTATTCTCTACAAAAAGCAAATGTTCATTTGTTCATTTTGTTATACCAACCTCTACAGCATTACCAGAATGGCTGAGTCAATACTGTCTATGCACTATAAAAACTTGGTGCCAAATATTTATGCATCTCCTGCTGAAGTGTACTAATTATAAAGGAGTAGAAGTAAAACCATAAAAACAGCCGCGGCTTGCGCCCCTTAATTCGACTGCAGTCACCGGCATGCTGTATTAGTATGGGCTTGACAACGTAACTTTTAGACAATTGGTGTTTATTTGTGTCCACTAAGCTACTAAGCTATCCACTAAGCTCCTGCGATAAATGCATGCAAAGATTCGAAAACGCAGCTTTCCTGAATTAAGATCAAAGGACAATTCCTTTTAAAATATCCATCCGGGTACAATAAATTTTCTTGAATGTGTTTGTAAATTAAAAAATATACTCTACATTATTGTTAATATATTCGTGGAATATATGTCGCGGTTCCAATTGACACTTCTTTTCACTTTCAGCTTAAAACATACATGTTTACCATTCTTCTTTGTACCACTACCGCATTGAAGCTTGTGGTGCACAGCTTACATTGCACTCATATATGCAGTAGATGCATATGGTCAATATGTGGCACTTCAATTAACAGTTACTGCACAGACACTGAGGCTTTGTGATTGTTAATCATAATCCACTTCTTCCCGTTCTCTCACTGTGCGACCATTTTGTTTCTTCCGTAAGTGTTTCTTCCCTTTCTCCAATGCCAACCAGTGTGGGCCAGCGCCAGCTGGTGTGCTTGGCGAGGGCGCTCCTTCGAAACACCCGCGTGCTGGTGCTGGACGAGGCCACATCTCAGATGGACGGCGACACGGACAGCCTCATTCAAAAGACATTGAGAGAAAGCTTCGCCAAGTGCACCCTCCTCACTATCGCACACAGGCTTCACACTGTACTGGACTACGACAAGTAAGTTGCCTGTAATGACTGTTCTGGCTCCGCAGTTCAAAAGCACAAAAATACAAGAACAATGAGGGAAAGGCGCAGTATCTGTCACACTTGCTATGTGGACACCTGAACCGCGCCGTAAGGGAAGGGATGAAGGTGGGAATGAAAGTGGAAAGAGAGAAAGGGGAGCCGTAGTGGAGGGCTACGGAGTAATTTCGAGCACCTGGGGATCTTTAACGTGCGCTGACATCGCACAACACCCGGACGCCACTTCGTTTCGCCTCCATCGAAACGCAGCCGCCGAGGTCGGGTTCGAACCCGACCTCGGCCAACTACCTTTTTAGCACACACCTAACGTAAGAAAATTATAATAGAGTAATAAAATAAAGAACTCACACATATGACGCTACCTCGACGTTCCACGGTTTCCAGCCCATCAGGTACCGGTGAGCACGTGCTGTTCGAAGAGCGCCCCAAACTGTGTCCACACAACACGACAGCCAACTGCCATCTCTGAAAACAATACTGCCTTCGCCTCCACCTAGCTGCAAAAAACGTGCACTACACCTGCAAAAATGTGTACCAGGCTCCCGGGAGAGCCACCTTTAGAAAAAATGGGCTTGATACAAATTTCGTAAAAATGGATAATTCTTCTCATCACTCAGTCATACTGAGATGCTCATACTGAGCCGACATGCATTAAAGCCAAAGTACTCTCCATGGTTAGCCTCGTTTCAAAGAAGTAGCTAGTAAATTACTTTGCTATCATCACAGCGAAGGCACTTTGCTTGTAATATCCCGCGTTCCGCAGAGATCTCTGCTCGGTCCGCTTTGGTCATAACAAAATATAGATTTGATGCTACGGGTATCCCGAAAATGCGTTGTTTCGCGGTTGACTGTGTAATTTATCATACTGTTATTAACATTTCGGATCAAGTGGTCATTTAGAGCAACTTTAACCGTGTCCATGAGTGGTTCAATATCGGTTTAATCACGGCAAACGCTAACAAATTCAGACACATCTCATTCCAGCATTGTCACAACCCCCTTATTTTCTGCTATGCAGTTGCTAACTCACCCAAAGAAAGCATTCAATTGTTTCTGTGCTTCGGCTTAACCTTATGCAGCCCTCTTTTTGACTAACACATATTGCCACAGTCATATCATCTAACAACAGTTCTCGATGTTTCCTAAAGCTGCATCTTCATAATTCACCGCATCACGTTAAACTGCTGGCTTATAAAATAATTAAGACTTAAACTTGAGCTCGCAAGTCCCATCTGTAACCCTCGCTAAATGTACCCGACAAATGCACTTGAATCTGATAAAAACTGCACCATCCGCTTTCGGCATTCTGTATATTCGTATACTACTAGCGTTTCATCTCTGAAGAATATGTCCTCTCTAGAAAGCCTGGAAACTAGCCACCGCACCGCAAGCCTTTGTTTTCTTCACAAGGCTTTCCACAGCACTCTTAATCAAACCCCGTACATTACTCATTCGATATCCATATCAAGGCAGTCAGGGCCGAAAGCTCGGCTAGTTGGTGTGTCCTCATTATTAAAAGACTAGCGCATATAACACAGACACATCGGGTGAAGGGTACCAGTTCCTTGCCCTACGGGGCTAAGACGGTAGGTCAATACCGCTTGCGGCGGGGGCTAGCCAGCCACCGATTTTTATCTGTTGTAGGCCGTCATTGGACCCGCCACTGCTTCGGTGGTGGACGACGGCTGTTGTTGCCGGCGCGCGTCTCTCTCCCTCTTCTTTTTCTTTCTTCTCTATGTTCTCTTCTGTCCGCACAAGGCAGCGGAAGTGGCTCAGCGACAGAGCCAGTAGCAGGCCCGTGCATTTTCTTCTCCTTCTTCCTACAGCCACAACAACAACAACAACAACATAAACACAGACATAGGAGAAGACAGGACGAGCGCTAATGTCTCACCAGGTTGTACGTCTGTTTCAGATTGCCCGGCTCCTATCTCGTATTGCCAATTTTATAGGTTCTTTTTTTCCCCACAGCAGTCCACCGTAATGATCTACCACACCAAAGTCGCCGCTATACCTTCCTCATCTTCATTCTCATCTGCTGTAACAAATTTTTCCTTAAGACAATGTTACGTATTTATTATTGTTGTCATATTAGCCTACACCTTATGTATTGCCACCCCCCGGGCATCTTGAATATAATGTGAAGTGAAGCGAAGAGTGCAGTTGATGCTTATTCCTCTTGCTGCTATTACGGAAGAAAAACGCCGACCCTGTTGTAAGATTTAGAGAAGTAAAATTCGATGAAGTACAGAAATACGGGTGCAGGGCAATTTACACATATTTGAGAGACACTTTGTGGCTTAAATAGTATATTGGTCAGGAATTCTAAAACGGGGACCACAGCCGTACCAAAGGACATGTTGTACTAACAAACATGTGCGAAATAGCGTGTGATAAATTCACGGCGAATTAGTCAACAATTCCCATTGGGAATGGCGTTGATATTTTAGTTAGCTGAATCCCCACAGGTCGAGGGGATCTGTGCTAAGGGACTTAATAATCATTATAATACACCGAAGCGTCCCATGCGGCTAGAGAGGAAAGGTGTTTCCCATTTGCTACGACAGTTACATTTCTGCTGATTCCTCCACCTCATACTAATATGTGCGACCGTAGTAGTTAGTTTACTTAGTAGAGCGACTGCCCCTTATGTTGGTGGCCCCGGTTTATAATCCTGGTGCAAAATAATTCACGTTAATAAAAAGTCTAAATAGCTACCAATTTTTTTATAGGCCATACAGCTTTCAACTTTGGATATGAAACTTTGCATCAACGGAAGCGAATAGTAATCACTCCCTTATTACAAATCTGTTACACATTTTGTCATTATCCTAGGCGTTAGCCCAACTGATGCTCTCATTTCGTGTTTTGCTGAGCTTTCCATTAGGGCCATTCAGTTAACTTGATATATTAGTGGTAGTTTGCTGGTACGTTTAATTTTATGGTAACATAAGCATTTACGCAACGTCTTTTCTACGTATACATATGCACAATGACAAAGAACAAAATACTGCAGCTTGTTGTCGAGATTGCTTCTATTCAGCAAAAACTATATCAGATATCTGGCGCTGCCAAATCGCAATGAAATAGAGCGACTTCACAGGACGGGAGTAGGATTACAAAAAGGGAGTTAGTACTCTCTAGCACCTACCTAATTTTTATCTATCTGTTAAAAGCGAGTCGCTTTATATCGCACCTTTTTTACAGAATCCTGGTCATGGAGGAGGGCAGGGTTCGAGAGTTTGGAGCGGTGTCGACGCTGCTAGAAGACCCAGGATCCGTTTTCTATGCCATGGCCACCGAGGCAGGCGTCGTGCCTGGCAACGAGGCCACCACAAATACAACTGCACTGTGATTAGAAAGTCACTTATATTCGCAGTGGAACAGCTGCTGTCTTTAGTAAAAACAGCTGTGTATGCGTTGTTATTTAAATTTCTCTTCTTTAATTTTTAAAACTATCTCATAATTTACATCAATGCCCATTTCCTGCCAAACAAAGACCACCCATCACGGCTTCTACATATCCATCAAAATGCGCTCGTAAGAACTGACAGGCCAAACATCAGAACAGTAAGACTCGCCACGCTGTATACATTATATGCGTGCGTCGATATATTTGCCTTGCAGTAGTCGGTACAATAAAGATATTGTTACTTAGCGGTATTCGCTGGTCGTGCTGAGGATAAAGAAGTGCGATAGACTCCCAGAAAAAGACGCTGACGGGTGCTGAGATCTGTGCTATGATCGTCGTTAGTGGTGCGAACAGCTGTCGGACTAAAAATCTTCACCGTAACATCTTTGATGGAGGTGGATCCTCAGATCACCTGTGAGTAGCTGGAAGTCCGAAGTGACTGCCACATCGGTACTACCACAATGACTACAGACGCTGATACATCTACGGACGCCGCACCTGTTGTCGTCCTAGCGCATCCCCGTGACCCCGGAACTTTCTGTGGGACCGGCGACGTTGATGTAGACGACTGGCTGGCTCTAAAAAAACGCGTCAGCAAGCACAACCGATGGGATCCCACACTTATGATTTTTTACTTGACTGGGACCGCGTGGGTTTGGTTTGAAACCTACGGAGACGACCTTTGGGATATCCATGAGCAGAGGCTCCACAACCTGTTCAGAAAGCCTATTGGCCGCCACCTCTCCGCCAAACAAGCGCTCGCCTCTCGCGCCAAAACGTTTACAGAGTGTTATCTCACTTATATCCAAGATGTCCTACCGCTGTGCCGCAAAGTCGACCAAGCCATGTCTGAGGAGGATAAAGTCGACCACATAGTGAAAGGCATTACCAACGATGCCTTTAACCTCCTGTTGTGCAGGAATTGTTCCACCGTGGACTCTGTGCTGCCGGTGTGCCAACGTTTC
Organism: Amblyomma maculatum; assembly: GCF_055883805.1. Lineage (NCBI taxonomy): Eukaryota > Metazoa > Arthropoda > Arachnida > Ixodida > Ixodidae > Amblyomma > Amblyomma maculatum. Next base: position 40,874,077 of record NC_139352.1, read on the forward strand.
GAGCAAGCAAAACAGAGGCGCATATATCACCGTTTCGACCGGCTGCAGACCATGGCTGCCAGTTCCTAATGTGTCGATCTTCCGACTCCTTGACCGCCTGCCAATGACAGTACTTTAATCCTCATCGTCCACCAAGAGCTTGAGGCAATGACGCCCACAGCATTACTATCGCATACACCCGACAATGCCCTGACTACAATATCACTCATTCAGGCTGTTGTTCGCCTAGAGGTTGCGAATATGGGTCTCCCTTCTAACATCGCCGCCAACACCGTGGATTCCGAACCTGGCCCTCCACTGATATTGTTGTAACAACATTGTTGGGACTCTTAACCGCTAGTGTTAAAGGTATGACATGACATTGTTAACAGCACCATTCCGGGTACTCTTCGCGTCATGTCAGCGTGCGGCTAGCTTTACAGGTATAATATTATTTGTACCACTGTTTCCCTGAACATGCTAATTAGCCTACATTAGAAGATACTACACTATATGAAGGACCACCTAACGTAGATTAAATCCCCGCTTTTACCCAACTGTATGAAAGTGCCTACATTACCAAGGGGCATTGTGTCTATGTCGAGGTTTGGGGGTCCTTCAATGCTCGATTCCGATCTCAACCTCTCCTTTCAAAGGCGAAGATTGTGTTGGCTGCGCCTGGCAACATGAGCATGTAGTAATGTTTCCGACGTCACCCAACCCGATGACCGGTCGGTTCACTGCAATCTCATCTGCTAACTGCCCCTGCCAAAGCCTATACCGGTTTTCTTTGAGGAAATGGCCTACAGCACCGTTGCGTTAACTTCATTTCGCAGCACCAGAAGGTGCCAAATAGTGAGAACAAGATCGTTCTCTGCTAAACGCTACTTCAGCCAGGCAAACCAAGAGATTTGGGGGTGGTGAGGATAATTTGTTGCTGAACGGCAGTGCGGCGAAAGAGTAGCCAGTGTTCCAGTTTAGCATCAACGGAAGGACACTGCACTTTCGGAGTACGTGAGATGCACTGATTGCGTGAGAAAGAAGGATACGGCATCCTGATGCTTGTGAGATAATCACAAAACCCCTGATAATAGCGCTTAATATCGCACTTCCATGTGTCTGCGTCGCCACATGTCGGCAGGATAATACAAAAGATTCCCAGAGCCTGGCTTTGAAATCGCTGACAATCCGATGGTTTACCTTATTTCTGGAAATTTAGGGATTTTATACTAATAAAAGGGCTTCACCGAGACCATCATTAAAGTCATGGAAGAGGGACATCGGTTTAATGGATTATGTTTTTAATCGCCAAATCAAGCTGCATCTTGTTTTATTTTGGATGTGGTTTTTTGTTGCTACATGTTTGATCAGCAAAAGCCAATTTTCGAGCGCAAGATATACTACTTGAGTGCAACATTGGATTCCGCTTAGCTGGATCGCAATGGCCTTAAGCTAGATCTTATTGACCTTCAGTGAGGAAGGGTAGGTACCCACCCAAAATTTATACAGTATGCCTTCTTTTCCCCGAAGACCAAGAAACAAAAATATAAAAAATCGCGGAATTACAAAGGGTGTGTTACAACCCTATCACGTCTTCTTTTGATGTGAAGCCTGAGCTCCCTATAATTAAAGCCATAAGAGCGTGTACAATCTAGCTAAACCTCGAAAAACCACGGTTAACATACCTAGTCTAAACCCAGCTATGCTTGTACCCCTACCATTTTCGCAAAATTTTAAACACAACCATTGATAAATTTCGAGTGACTGAGCAAGCCCTCTGAGTGCCAGTCCTGAAAGTCCGTGAGACAAAATTTGGAATATATATGTTTTGTGAAAACACTAACCGAAAAAGATGAGATAGATACAGCCTGGCAGTACGGAGTGGAAGCAGCCCGTATGACGGCTTTCCAAAATGTAATGCCCAACATTTTTACCTCTCGCCAGCACTGCACCTAAAGGCTCTTGGAATTAGGTGAATACAATACAGTAACAAAAGCTCGCGAAAACTCATCTTACCTGTGGGTTCGATCGCCTCATCCATACCTTCACGGGCCGTCAGATACTCGGCAGGGCAGGAATAAGCATTGAGGTGACTGTCGCCGACAAGGCTAAGCTTCCGCCTCACATGCACAGTAACCTTAACGTTACTCATTTTCAAGAAGCGTGATCCCAGAATATTATGTCGCTCACCGCAGTGACAGGGATGAGACACTGCACAAAAGTATTTCACACATCGGACAGCGGTCCATTTCGCTGCAGCCAAATATCCCGATTGAAATGCTTTTATCTCGCTGTAGAGAACAATTCTGAACAGGCACTAGTTGTGGCTTCACCTCGTGAGAAGGTCTGAAGAGGCCGAAGAAGCTGCCAAAGCACTGGCGATGGCCAACACTTCGAAAGAAAGCATCCTGAGTGATATAAACCTGGAAGTCGTATTTTTGCCAAAGGCCGGGTCTACCCTGCCGTCATACCTACGTCTAATTCACCAATCATCAACCTCTCGCTTGGTTTATGCGCATTAATCCCATCCAGGCAAATAGGTGGCTCACAATTATTTTAGGGGATTCGTTAATGGGCTGTGGCATTAACCGTTCTGCGGATCGTGCAGTTATATTTTATGAGATCACAATGCACTGCCGGTTAGGAAGATATCTCTATTTTTCCTCAAATACTAACCTCAAAAGTTGCATTGAAGCAACTCCAAACACATTCTCCAACACCGCTATATATTGTTGCATATTCCCTGGCGTCTACCACGGTTCTTGTGTATTATAAGCCTAAGAGGCTACTCTCTAACACATAACCCGGACTTGCCCTTAGTACCCCCCCCCCCCCCCCCCCCACCGCCAGGTTTGCAGCTTTTGCATCTAGACCAGTGGGAGCGGCATTGCAGAGCTCCGACTCGAACGCATAGAACCGGAGATCCGGGTCGTGTCGAGCTTTTAAGTCCCCGAGCTCCACGTGCTCATGGCCTCTTGACGGGTCTATACATTTACGCTAGTGTACTACATAATCAATGACGAAAATTTTAATCTCCTCCTCCTTCTGTTATAGCTAAGTCCTCTCGGCGCACATGATGCTCCTCTTGCTTGAAACCTAGATCCTCAAAGCTTAAAAAAAAAAAAAAAAAAACACCGGACAGTACGTAAGCAAAAACTGTTAATTGCATAGTACAGTACAAAAGAGCCGAATTTGGCAACTGCTTTTCTATTTTTTGAATGCGGTAAAGGCTGGTGTTGTCACCCGTCTTGGCGCCGTAAAAGAGAAAGGTTGGTGTATGAGAATCATGAGCCCCGTTTTTCGCCGCTTCCTCAAAGCCAATCAAAATGACCGAGCTGAGATTAAAAAGTAATATAGGTTTGACAGGTATGCGACAGTATTCTTTGTGAATTTCAGAAAGCTGAATAAAGAAGTTTCAGAAAATGCATGGGTGGCCTAATCTTCCTACGCCTAGACAATAATTCCACTGCGGCAAAGCATGCGCGCTGACTCGTGTTCTCTCGTCATAAACAATGCACTGATTTTGAAAAAGTATGATTTTGTTCAAGTGCGTCATCAGTGCTGTCGCCCAAAACAGCGAGTAACTGCATTTGGTAACTAAAGTAACAGATATAATTCATGCTGGCTACATTGATGGGTCGTGCGAAGATGGAACAAATGCAAGAAGCTCTTGTAGATGTGGCTCGCAGTGGGGTGGCACTTACGGTCTCGAGTAGTACGCGCATGAACACAACGAACCACTCTGATTAGTGGCGACTTTAGAGCCAATGCGATGGCGAGGGGAGCATTAAGTGTCTGTGCAGTGCATTTGCGCGATTCTATGAAGGCAAAGGGCAAAATCTGACGGTTGTTTAACATCGGTAAATGTATTGTGAAATGACCGCTCTGTTTCGCAAGAGGTTCCTCGTGCACGTTGTTCCGGCGTGTTCTCCATACTTTTGCCTTTATCCCCTATTCGTCTCCTCCGCAACTTTTCAGGTCACCTCGTAATGTCTTTCGGATTGTCGGATGCAGCCAACTGACGATCGTAACGAGCGTGGCTTCAAAGACGATTTATTCATTAGATATGCCAGTATTTAGCATAAACAGAAAATTCTCATTACAAAGTCATAAACCAACACACTGCACTACTATACCAATATGCCAGTGCAAACAAGCTTGCTTCGTGGCACAGTAAAAAACATATATCAAATACAAGCGTACGCAGTCCAGCGTGTGGTCAACGAAAACGAAAAACCTGGTACAATCCTCGCAGATAATCAGCCAGCGCTTGGCCGCGATTTCTGCTCCAATCAGTACACACAGTCCAGCATACACACTAGATAGAGCAAAAGCAATGTCAGAATACTTCCAAGGCGTACAAAAAATTAAATTAAGCGCCATCTGTCTTGGACGGGTATGTTACCGTCAATTTGTGAGTTTCTCCTCTTGGGTGCGACAGTTAATCTACCTTGCGATCCATTCGAGAGTTACTCTCCTGTGCAGTACGTATGTGGCGGAGAGAGAACGAGGTCCCGGATTTCTCCGGCAATCTCTGGAGGGCGCACCGACAAAACATGGTGCAAATTGGAAGTCTGTGATTTGATGCGGGCTGTCACAATCTGGCTGTTGACTTGAGCCAGTCAGAGGGAGGGGTCAGCGGGCCAGAATTTCAGCAAAAGAAATGAGACAGCGTACACCTCTTGGGATGCTCCGGAGTCAGATGAGGTTTGCTCAGCGTCGCAGCTGGATTCCATTCCGCTTGCAGCCGATGGTTGCTAAGGTTCGAATGTCCCTGGTCTCCAAACGTTTGTAGATGTAGCAGACTTCGTGTTTATGAGGTGCAAGTAGGTATACATAGGAAAACATGACAGAATACAAAATCTACAAAATAAGCTGTATTAAAGGACAACCTCCACAGTTATCCAAGGCGAGCGTAGGGCAGTGGTCGACTGACTCTGCGATGGCTGCGATGGCTACGAAGCGAGGTGTTGCTCGGAGAGAGCAACACGACTGCGCCTATTCACCCGCCATAAGAATTGGCTGACTCATAGTTTTTGTGCACGCTTGGCGCGAACGGGAGATCACGTCCTGCGTCGACAGTGGCTCCTTTGTCACTCCCGTATGTGCGCCTCTAACATCGCGCGGGGCGGACAACGGCAAATATCTCGGCACAGCGGCAGCTACTGAGCCGGCGCTACTGGTTGTCACGGTAGCGGTGCATGAGCAACACTGGCCTCTGCCCGTCTCTGAGAAATTTGTTTCTGCTAGCCTAGTTAGATTTCGTACAAAGCCACGGCCATGGTGCTGGCAGGTGGTAGCTGCAGCAGCTGACGTGGCCGATCACTATTATTCCACGATTCGTGCGACTCAACGAGACTACATATCAGAAGTTGGAGGAGCTGCCAAATTGTGTTGCTTATTTGAGAGGGGAACATGGGACAAGAACCAAACACCAGTGTTCTCTTAAGATAAGTCATTACACATCTCCTGGATGAAACTGACACGTTCAAACGGCGCGGTTAAAGAAGGGCTTTATATGCCATGTGGCTGTCTACGACCGGCAGCGGGATAGTGGAGCAACTTTGTACAGTACGTACACTAGTAGGTGAAGACGATTTATTAAAGGGTCACATAAGGGATTTGTAAACATGCGAGCAAACACGACATGTACGCAAGCCTGGAAACAGAAAAGGATCCGCAGACTAGTACTTAACGGTATGGCTATATACTCTTAAAGGCAGCCCTCAAGTGGTCCCCGTAAATCTTTGGAGCACGTTTCAGGTACACTAAAAAGTCAGTTGTATAACGGAGATTTGAGAGTACCGAAAAGATAACCTCATTATTTTATTTCTCTCCGGACAAAAGGCGCCTCCTCAGCATGCATGCATTCAGGAGTTCATTTTTAAAATGTGGTACGTGAATTACTTGCCACCGTTTATATATAGCTAACTCGACCACCGTGCTCGGTGACGAGTCGAATAACTCGAGCCTGCTCTAGTGATGCACAACTATCGGTAGACAATTATCGGTGATTATTATAGGTAATTCTCATTGTCTACCAATGGTTTGATAGCTCTCTGAAACTATTGTGTACAAAATTATCGATAGTACTACTACCGTTAAACTATGGATAGTTCTATCGGTGGTGAAATAGACATTGGCAAAGCTTTTACTACCGATGGTGGAATCGATATTGCTGCTATCGATAGTATAGCAAGTCGTATTACCGTCGATAGTGCTGTAAATATTTATGCAGTTTATAGATAGCGATATTGCCAAACCATTTGTGATAACCTGCAGTCAGCAACACTCAGTTCGTGCAAATTATCACCACCGTTTTGACGAACAAAATAAAATTTAATTATATGATAAAAGCAACATGTAATGTCCATCAATAAATTAATATCCAAAATTACACTGTTAGAGCTCACTAACAAATTTCATCCAAGATTTTTTCATTTTTAAATCAGGAAATGCAAATTTAAGTTTGACTTGGCGCAGTTACATGCAATTTGTCCTGCTTCCTTTGCTCGAAAAGTAAACTTTTCAGCTTAGTTGGCTTTTGTCAGCGAAATATTCTGGTGGAGGAACAAATGCATGTAAGCCTTCGTACCGTTCAACCTGCTGATTTTATTAGCTCGCCTGAGCCGATATAACATGCGTTAGGTTCCTCCAACCACATCGAGCAAGAAAGTGAAACGACGTTCGGAATAACGCCAACTACTTTGCAAGAAATCACTTAAGGTTAAATCTTTCCAGAACAACACAGGCTAAAACATCAGCCAAGAAATGTGAAAAAATATGAACAATGCTGCTCTGACGGGTTCTGAAGAGTTTTCAAATATTAGACTACTGTAATCTACAGCCTACGTCTTACGTTAAAAAGTTTTGTATCAACTTGCGTAGCACAACAGACTGTTGCTACTGTTTTCAAAGCTGCAGCTATACCGCATAGAGCTCCGATATGGGAAAACGTGCCCGCTGAAGCGTTCATTCCAATCGACGTCGGCCGAGAAGAAAGCGCGCCAAATGGCTAGTCTCGGTCCGCTTTGCCATCACAAACAGGATATTTGCGGCCCTTAACACTTTATCCAGCAGCTCAGCCTTGGTTGTAGTTGTTACTTAAAAAACTGAAACAATCACGTTATCGCAGCGGCGAAAATTTTCACCGCTCGGTTGGCACAACGCCCTCATTTGGGAGAAGGATTAGAACTTTCGTTATGGGTGCGTTCGTAACCTTTACAGCAAGCCTTGTTGGTGACTCCGAAACAAGTTACTAGTGCTAATCGTTTTTCAATACTTTATATCTGAAGGTTTCGGTGATGCATACAATGCGATAATGAAGATTTCTCTCCTACACAGTTACAAACACCATGCCACGCACTCATGGAACCAACTTCGCGCGGTTGATTATAAACTATTAATAAAATTATCAAAATTACTACCGATAGCGGTATTTTCTATAAATTTTTTGTTATCATCAAAAGTTCGATAGTGAACCAAATGACAAGACTATCGATAATACTATTGATAGTTCTGGATCACTCGTCTTTCGCCGTTTATCACAAACTGCTAACCACTGTCGCGTCAGCCGTCGACTCCTTCAGTACGGCGGCGGCAGTTAATCATTTCGGCACTCACCGCTGAGAAGACGCGCAACTTTCCTGATCTTTTCGATAACAGAATTTGCATGACGTCTCCACTTTGACACGGACAGCATGATACAGAGGGCGCTAGCAGCACCGATGAAACGAATGCCGAAGTACACTATCACAAGAACCAGTTCAGGTGTTGCAGGTGAATCCGCCGGGCCTGGCTAACGTAGAACAAATGATACAACTGGATATTAGACCCAGTAAAAAGACGTATCTTACGCTCTATGTCGAACTTGCTATGCCATCGCTGCTGCCATGGAGATGGTTATATGTATCGCAACGAACCGAGTATACAAACGTTACATCAGTTACAGCCTTCTTTGGTCATCTGCGCATGCATTGGATTACAACTTTGAACAGTACGCTGTATAGGTTAATGGTATAGGTTAATTCCTGTATAGGTTAATGTACCGGCGTACACGGAGGCAGCAAGTATTACCTTCTAAAAAAAGATTCAGCATTCAGGGGCAGAAACATTTCGCGCTTTCATTAACTTTATTATCGATAACAGAGCAGAGTATGACTCCACTGTACAAGCACTTCACATTTTGCTATAATGAGAGTGAACGTACCACTGTGAGCCCGTCACCTATAGTTGGCAACGTCGTCAATTTTTTTTATCAAAGCTCGCCATAAAATTGTTTTTTTTTTCCTTTTAGTCACTGCTTCCCCCCAAAATGCAGTGAGACATCTAGCTTGCAGTTTTTGTCACCATAAGGAACTAAGAGAGTGTTTAGCAGGCGAACAACATAGACAAAAAAAAAAGTTACAACACAAAAGCTTCGTAGCTAATCAACGAAGAAGAAACTGACCGGCGCTCCTGGTTCGGCCGTTGCACGTCAACACCAGAAAACCTCGGCTTTCCGTAGTCCAGTCTGCCCGATGGCGTCGCGCGGCCAGCTGCTTCCCTTACACCCGCGAAGTCCCAGATTTGGGTGGCCGGCCTGGCGATCACCGGCACCGCGCATGGTTTTGTCTCCTTGGCGCCATCGCTCCAGCATGGACGAGCGCAGGCTGTCGCTCGTGTCAGGCATTAACACCGGAGGAATGGGAAGGAACAGGGCGCGTCGAAGCCTGACCAAGCTCTTGCTTTTGGCCGCCATCTTCCTGTGCACCGGGTGCTCATTCGCCGTTGTGATTACGTACGTACGCTCCCGTCAGGGCCGCGACGCGACGGTGTACGACGGCGAGACGGCCATGCAGAGGAGGACCGAGGCCATGCTGTACCTGGACAAGGCTGGCGCGGTCCCAGTGCCCCGCAGCACAAGAAAGCGCCGCCGAGAACCTGTGCTCGACCTCGGCGCCAAGCGTGCTCAAAAATATGCTCTCGACGCCGAAGGGCGAAACAGTACGGCACAGGTTCGCACCGAGGAGACAAACCAAGGAGGCCAGCAAGGCAAGCATGATCGCGGCCAAGCCTCTGGCGCCTCCTTAACGACTAAGGCCAAGCGTGACACCAATGGCAGAGGGACATACGTGGCAAGCACTGACCTATCGGTTGGAGCCGCAGGAACGGGGGCTAGAAAAACTCCTTCCAGCACTGAAGCACAGCATCCGCGAAAGTCAAGTCACGCGGACTATTCGAAGGCAGACAAAGTTAAACAAGGAGTATAAAGTGAATAAATTCAATAAAACTGGTCTGCGGGCTGTACATGTGTCTTCCGTTCATCAAACGAAATCTGCTTTTGACTCACAAATGACATTTGTTTCTGAACTGACGAAAAACAGGTGGTATTCTTCTTATTATAAAAGCATTTTCTGGCTTCTGGTTTAGGCTCTAAACAAAAAGTCGTGACCATCGAAGGATTCTCAACTTTAGTCCAGTAACACTGAGGATTTTCGAAAAATATGCTCTCGACGCCGAAGGGCGAAACAGTACGGCACAGGTTCGCACCGAGGAGACAAACCAAGGAGGCACTGTTCTCGATGCAGCGTTTGGACAAGTTTCTACTTTTCGTAATAGTGAAAGTGCACAAAGAGAAAGCCTGCTATGTTCTTCAGGGAACCCGATAAGGTCTTTTTGTCTTTACATGAGAACCAGTACTATCCGTAATTTCAGATTCTAGATCGGTAGCTCTGTGCCTGTTTCTAGCAATCAGTACAAAAACGAAATCAAAATTGTAGAGGCTCAACTACCCTTTAACTGAGTTTCACGAGCGTATGCCGTCGCCCACAGCCGCAGTTATTCCTGGTGCTTCGACCCTCGGGTCGCTTCCGCGCTTTGTAAGATTCTCAGAAACGTGCAAGCCTGACTACTCGCTGTTGATCTCGGCTAACGTTGATCTCGGCAGTCTGTCTGGCAACATTGCAGTCTCTTTTCAAGGAAAGCTCCGGTATGCTAGGTAGAACCGCGCGTCGCCTGACACTAAATTAGACCGTCAAGTGACCCTGACCCAACTGACCTAACAAAGTGTGGGTGTCCACGATTTTGTGACGTCCGCCTAAAAGTATACTGTGCCCCTTTTCCCAAAACCTAACTTAAACGCATAGGCAGCGCTAGTGTACTAATAGCGCTGCGTAATTAATTGTAGGCACATGTACCCTAGGACATTTTAGGGGTTTTATGTAGCCGAAAGAATTCGGTAACCTTACAATATGGGACCTCTTTCACTCTCTGCTGTCACTGTCACCTTCCTTTCCTCTTCTAACAAATACCATGCCTTTCCTTTCTTAATAATAATAATAATAATAATAATAATAATAATAATAATAATAATAATAATAATATTATTAATTGGTTCACAGGAAGGAAAAGGTGCAGTATCTGTCACAATTGCTTTGTGGACACCTGAACCGCGCCGTATGGGAAGGGTGGAAGGTGGGAGTGAAAGTGGAAAGCGAGAAAGGGGAGCCATAGTGGGGGGCTGCGGAGTAATTTCGACCACCTGGGGATCTTTAACGTGCGCTGACATCGCACAGCACTTGGACGCCACTTCGTTTCGCCTCCATCAAAACTTAGCCGCCATGGTCGGGTTTGAACTCCGGTACAGCAGCCACTTTCGTTCGTATGTAAATAGTAATTCGTGATAGATAGACTTTCTCGTAGACTAGGGAAGGCTGATGGTGCACAGTCACATTTCGCCACGTTTCGATGGAGGCGACACGAAGAGGCGCCCGTGTGCTTTGCGATGTGTTGTTGTTGTGGCTGTAGGAAGAAGAACCGTCGGTCACCTGTACTTAGTGCTTTCGCTCATTATTTGGTTCAGCATCGTTGAACCCTTGTAATTGTTTACTGTGCCACGAAGCAAGCCTATTTGCGCTGGCATATTGGTATAGTAGTGCAGTGTGTTGTTTTATGACTCTGTAATGAGAATTTTGTGTTTATGCCGAAATAGTGGCATGCCTATTGAATAAATGTTCTTTGAAGCCGTGCTCGTTACGATCGTCAGTTGGTTGCACCTGACAATCCGGAGGATATTACGTGGTGACCTGAAAGGTTGCGGAGGAGACGAGTAGGGGATAAAGGCAAAAGTATGGAGAATACGTCGGAACAACGTGAGAAGCGTCTAGCGAAGCGGAGCTGTTGTTTCACACTATTACCGATGTTAAACAAAAAGCCACATTTTGCCCTTTGCCTCCATAGAATAGCGCAAATGCACTGCACAGGCACTGGATGCTCCGCTCGCCATCGCATATGATTTAACGTCGCTACTAATCACAGCGGTTCGTAGTGTTCAAACTACTCGAGATCGTAAGTATTACCCCACTGCGAGCCACATCTAGAAGAGCTTCTTGCATTTATTCCATCTTCGCACGGCCCATCAATGTAATCAGCATGAATTTAATCTGTTACTACAGTTACCAAATGCAGTTACTCGCTGTTCGGGGCTACAGCACTGATGACGCACTTGAACAAAATCATACTTTTTCAAAATCTGTGCGTAGTTTATGACAAGAGAACACGGGTCAGCGAGCATGCTTTGCCGCAGTGGAATTATCTAGGCGTAGGAAGATTAGGCAAGCCATGTTTTTTCTGAAACTTCTTTATTCAGCTTTCTGAAATTCACAGCGAATACTGCCGCATAGCTGTCAGACCTATATTACTTTTCAGTCTCAGCTCGGGCGTTTTGATTGGCTTTAAAGAAGCGGCGAAAAACGGGGCTCGTGATTCTTATACACCAACCTTTCTCTTTTACGGCGCCAAGACGTGTGAAAACACCAGCCTTTACCGCATTCCAAAAATAGAAAACGCAGTTGCCAAATTCGGCTCTTTTGTACTGCACTATGCAATTAACAGTTTTGGCTTACGTACTGTCTGATGTTTTTTTTAAGCTTCGAGGATTTAGGTTTCATAGCAAGACGAGCATCATGTGCGTCGAGAGGACTTAGCTATAACAGAAGGAGGAAGAGAATACTTTTTTTTTTCTCGTCAGTGAGTATGTAGTAGACTAGTGCAAATGTATACACTTATCAAGAGGTCATGAGCACGTGGAGCGCGGGGACTTAAGCGCTTGACACGACCCGGATCTCCGGATCTATGTGTTTGAGTTGGAGCTCTGCAATGCGGCTCCCACTGGTCTAGATGCAAAAGCTGAAAACCTGGTGGGGGGCCTCTTAGGCTTATAGTACACAAGAACCGCAGTAGACGCCAGGGAATATGCAACAATGTATCGCGGTGTCTGAGAATGTGTTTGTTTGGGGTTGCTTCAATGCAACTTTTCAGGTTGGTATTTTAGGAGCAATAGAGATATCTTCCTAAGCGGCAGTGCATTGTGATCTCATACAATATAACTGTACGATCCGCAGAAAGGTTGCCACAGCCCATTGACAAATCCCCTAAAATAATTATGGGTCGCCTATTTGCCTGGATGGAATAAATGCGCATGGACCCACGAGAGGTTGAGGATTGGTGAATTACACATAGGTATGACGGCAGGGTAGACTCGGCCTTTGGAAAATTACGGCTTCCAGGTGTACATGACTGAGGATGATTTATTCCGCAGTGATGGCCATCGCCACGGCTTTGGCAGCTTCTTCGGCCTCTTCAGACTTTCTCACGAGGTGAAGCCACAACTAGTGCCTGTTCAGAATTGTTCTCTACAGCGAGAGAAAAGCATCTCCATCGGGATATTTGGCTGCAGCGATGTGGAGCGCTGCCCGATCTGTGAAGTACTTTTGTACAGTGTCTCATCCTTGTCATTGTGGTGTGCGACATAATATTCTGGGATTACGTTTCTTGAAAAGGAGTAAGGTTAAGGTTACCGTGCATATGAGGCGGAAGCTTAGCCTTGTCGGCGACAGTCACCTCAATGCGTATTCCTGCCCTGCCAAGTATGTGACGGCACGTGAAGGTATGAATAAGGCGCTCGAACCTACAGGTAAGATGAGCTTTCACGAGCTTTTTTTACTGTATTTTCGACACCTAATGCCAAGAACCTTTAGGTGCAGTGCTGGCGAGAAGGGTAAAAATGTTGGCATTACATTTTGGAAAGCCCTCATACTGCCAGGCTGTATTCATCCCATCCTTTTCGATTAACGTTTTCACAAAGGAATATATTCCAAATTTTGCCTCACGGGTTCTGAGGACTGGTCCTCAAAGGGTTTGCTCACTCGCTCGAAATCCATCAATAGCTGCGTTTAAAGTTTTGCGAAAATGGTAGCGGTACAAGCATGGCTGGGTTTAGACTAGGTATATTAGCGAAAGCTTTGTTAACCATGGTTTTTCGAGGTTTAGCTAGATTGTACACTGTTTTACGGCATGAATTAGAGCTCAGGCTTCACATCAAAAGAAGACGTGATAGGGCTTTAACAGATAATTTTGTCATTCCGCGAATTTTATGTTTTGTTGCTTGGTTTTCAGGGGAAAGAAGGCATACTGCCTCACTTTTGGGTGGACAGCTACCCTTTCTCACTGGAGGTCAATCCATTCAAGGCCAATCCATCCACGGCCATTGCGGCCCAGCTAAGCGGAATCCAATGTTGCACCCAAGTAGTAAATCTTGAGCTCAAAAATTGTCTTTTGCTCACCAAACATGTAGCAACAAAAAACCATATCCAAAATGAAACAAGATGCAGCTTGATTTGGCTATTAAAAACCTAATCCATTAAACCGATGTCCCTCTTCCATTACTTCGATGAAGGTCTCGGTGAAGCCCTCTTATTACCATAGAATACCTAAATTTCCAGAAATTAGGTAAATCCTTAACACCGTGCAGCCGGCCGGGCTCCATTCAGCGGCGCAATTCGAGATGTCAGGCCTATCTCTAAGGAAGGTTGCTGCTTGCACCGTTAGCCTCGCTCGGCGCGCAACACGATGCTTGCGCCGTCTGCGGTTCAGTACATTTCTCGCCGAAAGCAAAACCTGCCGCTTCGAAAGAGAAACTGAACAACAAATACGCAATGAAGCGTACTTTCCAACGGTGTATGCTCACGGAACACAGGGTCACTTCGGCTTTTCTCGATCTCGCTTGCCATACGGGCTTTTTTTCTATACACCTTTAGAATCGTGGATTCAAAGCTTCGTCAAACCTCCGCCAGAGCTCCACGGAAGACCAAATGGAGTGGCTTCGGGGTTGATAAGGTTCGATGCTCCGTTTTAATCGGAGTTATAGTTTCAATGACACGGTTTAAAAAAGCGGATGGCGGCTGTTAGTGCTGCCCTTTCATGTATTTCCAGTTTAATTTCTGGGTATTCAAGGTCGTGTCATCAGACGTTGCTAGCATAATTACTTTCAAACGAAACGAGTGATAAGAAAAAGAATAGTTGCACTAGATAGAAGATGAAAAATATTTCTCGGGAACATTTCGTGTATGCAGAGAATTAATTACAGATAATTACGTCAATCAGACATCGGGTATGTAGTGTTACCAGAAGCAGGATTACGTTCGAGTGACGCAAGTGATAAGAAAACAAATGGCTGCACAAGATTGAGTTTGAAAAATCTCGCTGGAGAAAACACTTGGTGTATGCAGACTATTTAGTAATAATTAAAGCCAATTAAGCCAATGAGACGTTTAAATAGCCAAGGGACGAGGTTTTGACGTCCAAGGGAAGTCACGAGGTATCCAACGTCCATGTGATGTTAAGCAAAAATGTGACGTCACAAACATGAAATTTCTTCCGTGTCTTTTCCTTCCGCACAATTGCTTACGCACAGCCCCGATTCGGGCGGCGCAGGGACCTCAAATATTTCTTGGATTATGCAGCTGCCACAGGAGCGGATTGAATGGAAGTGTATAGGAGAGTACTGCACTCCGTAATTGATATATGGATATATTTATGGTGGCGATGGTAGGTCCAGATAGGTTTCCTGTTGTTTTAGTGGCAGAAAAATTCCTGGTTGGCCTGGACAGCACTGGCGTCAGGAAGTTTCGTGATGTAGCAGAGCAGGTAGGTGCAATCTCATTTTGCATGAACGGGTGCTGTTTAGTCGCCTAAGTGTGTGACGCTATAAGACTGTGCGACAGGGCCGGGTTTGCAGGCTCGCTAGTCACATATGATGTTGAGCTGAGCTGAAGTTGTCAACGGCACTTATTTGCTTGACGACGTGTTGTGACAGTGCCGCTTGAGAGTTTGAAGTGCGAAAATGATCAGCGCCGCATGTTTCTACTCTATTGGCACTAAAGAATTCAAAGATCCCTGCAGAAACTACATTAGGTGAAGGCTAAATCATAAGCTCTCCTGCGGCCTTTTTGTAGTACTTTACTTTCCAATGTGCTTTATTATATTTTGTCTTAATTTAGTATAGACGGCTTTAGTGGGCCAAAGTGACTCAGGTTATGTGGGGTGCCGTTGTTGAAGGTACCGAGTAATTTCAACTACCTGAGTATTATAACGATTCATAACATCGTTTAGTACACGGGCGCCTTACTTTGTGCCCGCATTTTAAAAACAGCCGCCGCGGTCGGGGTTTGATACCGCGTTCTTGCACTCAGCAGTCGAGAGCAGTAACCACTCAGCCGCCGAGGTGGGGCGGAAAACCACTACGGGTGGGCTAAAAACTTTATGTGGGGTGACATCACTTTTCTGAAGCGAATGCCTTACTCCTCCCCCCCCCCCCCCCCCATTATGCAAACATTCTTCTCTCCCCAGTAAGATGACTTATTCAGCCAGGAGGCGGCTTAGCACGAGAGAGGAGTGCAGCGGAGAGGAAATTGATTAAGACAGTTCTTGACGCGCTGAAGCGGAAGGGCGCCGCACCGCAGGTCGTTGCCAGTGTAGAAGAGAGAAGGCTATCAGCTGTAGCACACCATCCCTTTTCCTTGTTAGTCGTCTGCATACATTTCTGTGAGTGCAATGGACAGTAAACCTTCTACAAACAAGGCTCCATGAGGCAGTCCTCCCAAACAATTCGACTCCGAAGAGGCATAGCGGCGGCATGGAGACGCATAAGACCTCAATACTTCACCAAGGTGGGTGAAAGGAGAAGCGTTCAGTGCCAATAAAGCGGCCTCATTTCTAATTTAACGGCTTAGTCGATGACCTCAGAAGAGGCGGAAACAATCGCGGGAAAAGCGAGACGGGTCGTTCCATTAACAAGGATGCCGAGGCAAAATGGCAAAGTGAACCAATGACGAAGATACCATCAACGGAAGGCGGAAAACGGACGCCAGAACGAGCTGTTGACGGTGAATACCGGTGATAGTATTAGTTTATTTGAAATATATTTGCGAATGCACAGTGGCCACAAAGAGTATTGCTTTCGCATTCTCAGACTATGGTGACCCTAAGTATCTGTACACGTTTTGTTTTGTGCATAGCGCGTATAAGTATGAAAAATTCAGAGCGAATCAAGGAATGTGTATTCGAGGTTTTTCGGAGTTGTTTCGAACATAAAGATAGGCAATTTAAACTATAAAATTACGTTTTCCCGTAAAGCAGAGCAGAAAGCACAGATAACTTGATTTAGTCAAAATCGTTTCCTAATCGGGGAGCAGTCATGTCCTACAGAAATTAAGTAAATAAAGTGTGCACAAAACATAATATAGTAATACAATGATGATAGGATTAAGAAGCATACGGAAGTTTTCCTCTGCTCCCAGTGGAGCCGCTTCGGCCGAACAGCCTTTTTTTCGAATTTGAACCCGTTTCTCACATGTAAAGTGCTCTCCCGCCGCCTTTCTTTTCCCGGTTAGAGACGGCTTTTATATCGTAAGGGTCGTAGCCTTTACTTGCTCCTCCTCCTGTTTACTGTCCGCACCCGGAACATTAAAAAAGT
The DNA here is from genome assembly GCF_055883805.1 of Amblyomma maculatum. Taxonomy (NCBI): domain Eukaryota; kingdom Metazoa; phylum Arthropoda; class Arachnida; order Ixodida; family Ixodidae; genus Amblyomma; species Amblyomma maculatum. Next base: position 40,890,851 of record NC_139352.1, read on the forward strand.
AAGATACTCCTCAGACATCAGGTTTTTGCGAGACTTCGAGTGTGCAATCTAGCACCGCTGGCTGGCTGCTGTTGGGAAAAGGGTGGCGTTCACGGCGGCATGAATCCCACTCACCCCTCGCTTGTCGGTTCCGGCAATTATAAGCCACTTGATGGGCGCAAGCACTGCCGCCGCTACCCAAGAACGTGAAAACAGCCCCATTTAGTTAGCTTCGGTGACTTTGAGGGTTCTTCTCAAAACATTGTTCCTTCTTGTAGTCTGGGACCAGTGATGCGCGATTTAGCGAATCTAATATAGAAAATATAGAAATTTTAAAACAGGAACTGAATATTATCTGCAACTATTTTAGTCCTCGTGAACTGTTTGGCTGGTATGTTTTGCACTCAATGAATGTCAATTGCGGTTCCAGTGGAGAGAAGGCGACATAATGTTCATCGCGCACATTGGTGGGCAGAGCCCAGTTTCTACTTTTTTAAATTAGAATAGTGTCTTTTTTTATTCGGAATAAATGGTGTGACAGTGTGCGTTCATCAAATGACATGTTTACATCAAGCACAATAAGCATTATTTTTTTTTCTCAGACAGACGTTTCATGTGTTAGTCGGACTTGCTCACTCTTGTGAATTATGCTTGCCTTGTCTCTCGTTGTGTCGTCACGATGGCACTGAAAAAAAATATAATTATATTTATGGCAACCCCTTAATAACTTCAATAAAATAAGCCATAATAATCTATGTCGGTGAAAATTCGCTTGTCAGCTGTGGTGCAGCCATATCTTTATTTTACTTGCATTAGCGCATTATCAATTTTATTAAGAGTTAAAATTACATTAAAATTACCTTTAGCAAACAAGATGATAAAACGCAGTTCCAGGCGTCGCGTAACAGAATTTAATTGCTTGGTAAGTACGTGAAACTTCTCATGCCTGCTGAGATGAATTAAAATATCCACATTCCTTTGGCCTCAAGGCGTTATCAATTTGTTTAAGTTAGCACGTTGCTGAACCCACCATAAACATAGAAGATACAAATGTTTGTGTCAGGCATAAAGTAACCCAAGACTTTCTTGTTATGAGCTCTGTAAACGGAAAATTCTGCCGCTTGTATGGTTTTATGCTGTCGCGCTAACATCACTGCATTCCTTTACGGATATTACAGCCGCTTCTGAATCCACAGAAACCTCAGTTAGCATAGTATTGTTTTATTTAGGATAGTTCGCTCTTAAGAACGCAAATTGTTTTGCACATACTAAACCATGCACATAGCCTTAGGGTGCCTGAACGGTGGCTTGGAATGAACGCTTTTTCTTCCCTAAGATGCCCCGCTGTATAGCGATTTGCGCTACTGAAAGCAATAGTTATTTGTGGTTTACCTTTCCTTCACTGGCTCTCATCAACCCCAGTTTTCGCCACAGCGGCCAAAGAAGGTCACTCGTCAGGTTCTGCCTGCTACCTGCCGGAAGAGTGCTGCCACCTGCGAAGACGTTTTTGAGACATTTCGATGCCCAATTTACTAACCCATTATTCTCTTGGTCTCAGTTCTGCCGGTATATGGTAGCGAATAGCGCATTACTCGTGACCCTACAAGGGATAAATACATGCCACGTTTAGTACGCACACAGACATAGTAGCTGATCAAGAGATAAATCATGCAATTCTTAGAAAAAGCGAGACACTACTTTGAACATCTTAAAGCCCTTCTTTCTTTCAGACCATCAGGTAGCGTCATTTATCATCTAGCATTGGGAAAACGTTTCATGTAAGCGCATAATAAAGAACTCCAGATGATATCTATATCTCTAATCCTGGATGACGGCTGAGATTTCACAACCGCTGAGTGCTTTTTGAGCAATAATGAGCGGCTTCACTGTTTTGAGGGTTCTACATAAACTCGTCGTCTTCAGCAATGACGGTGACGACAAGCGCGGCATTGTTTTGTACATCGGAGAGGAAATCAGCACACACTGTCGCCGGCGTTTTCTTCTCGGCCTCTACGATAGACATTCATATCTCCATCAAGTAGAAAACACCTACGAGTAGCGACACCGAATTGGTCTTACGTGTTGTGCATTCTAGCGGTTGGCACAGCAGTTAACATCATGCACAGTATAAGTCAACACTAAATGACAACGACAAATGCATGAACGAACATTCCATTTAGGAAATCACTTATAGAATACAAAAGAAATCTCTCTCGGAACTTTGCTGAGAAAAATTGCAGAATACGTGAGATGCTGCGAGAACAACTCGACAGTCACCTCGACCGTTCCAGTGCAGAAAAATCTCTTCTAATTTATTTTCCACATTGAAAGTTCTTATTTCTGACTCATTAAAGAACATATAAAAATATTCATTTGTACCGAAATTGTTACCAATGCTGCACAAGGTACAAACGCGAAAGCTAAAATCGTTTGTCCACATTTTTCACCTTGGCCTAAAATTCTGTTTGTAGAGCTGTTTCTGAAAACGAAGTTGCCATGGGCTGTTAACCGTGGACACAATTGCAAAAAAAAATATGAATCTGAAGAAACATTCTACAGCAGTCGTACTATTATGTAAACATTTTATTGCATAACTGATGGAAGCTTCTCTGCATATTTGCTTGTAACCTACAATTTCGGCAAAGATTGGTCAAATGTCCAGTAGAAATATTGAAAAAATTATCGCCAAATCGAGGACAAATTTGAGCCAAATGTTTCTCGTATAAACTAAAGGAACATGGTTCAACGCTGAAGTGGATTCAAACAGAAATCTTGCGTGATGTAGCGAGTTGGTTTGGAGGTTTAGGCAACGTCGTTACCATCACGTACCTTCGTGATGTGATAGTGAGCCATGAAGTCGTATCGGTTGCACAACTACACCATTTGTTAGAGGGACTGGCAGTAGACGGCATTACATCACTGTGTGTAACGCTACGAAACTTTATGACATGACAGGAGGGCCCAATTCCCCTGCTTCTCTTTTGATATTGGAGGCTAAGATGAAAATATAACCTTCCGGGTCTCTTTCGCGGTGAGCGACACATGCTATAAGTAAGCGCCTCAGGTACCTCAGTTCGGCATGTTTAAAGTGAGCTTTATAGATATCTGTATTATGTGGTCTTTTACTTAAATGGGTCTATACTACTGCGTACTAATTAATGTGTGTGAGAATGCAGAAGCGCAGATAAGGGACTGATGATTGAGCAACTAGCTAAGCACATGTACGATTCGCAAAAGGATTCGAAGACTGAAGCCATTCATGTTATCAGTTAGTATGCCTAAAGGTGGTGCTTAAATGCCACCCAAGGTTTTTCATACTTTACTTATCAATTTTTGTTTACTTTAAGACGTAGATATAAAGAATATTTCTCGACGCGTGTTGAGACGTTCTTCTTGCCTTTCGGTGACTACTTACCTCGAGCAAACAGAAGCAATGAAATTCTATCTAGTATCAGTGCGTGGTACGAAATTGTTTTTCTTACAAAATCCATGAAGCTGTGCCGTTATGTCATGCATTTGGAAAGAAAGTCATGTCACACGTCAATCTCGAACACCGGAAGCTTAAAGCTTCTGAAATTATAAGTGTAATAAGCCAGTTGAGAAGCCTAATAGCCAGCAAGATTAGAATGTTGTACTACTAAGTGCGCATACAGACAACGATGAAAAATACCTAAAAGAAGGCTCACACCGAGCCCTCCGAAGTACGTGGCGCAGGTACTGAAGAAACTACTCCAGTGTGAGGACAGGCGGAAAAGTGGAAACATATCGGCCGATCTGTGGAACAAAAATAATAATATCATTCCACTTTCTCCAAGCTTGCTTGGCGCAGTGCAGATAGCATAAAGTTTCCTTAGGGATGAAATTTCGCACAATATCCGGAATGTAAAAGGTCTGTGAACTTTTTGTACATGACAAACCACTTGCCTAAAACATTTACAGTGTTCATTCCTGCAAGCCTGCTGCGCATGTCTCGTGTCTTCTCTACTGCATCAATAGTTTCACAGAGTTTACACTCTCTGCAAGAACAATGTGGGAACTGGAAAATTGCATCGCTGCTCTAATCCTGCGTTCTGCGAACTTATGTGAAGTCGGCGTGTTAGCTCACCTAAACAATCATTGCCCTGATTATTCCTAAGGCTTCTTCCTATATTGTTCAAGTTACACAGTAATGCGTAAAAACTAGCACCACTCTAGAAGATAAAATCTTTTATGGCTGGCTTATAAAAACACATTAAAACTTTTGGATTGCCAGCGACTCTTTTCTCTGTGATGATCTGATCTTGAATTTTGAAAATAACCCTTTTCTTGTGCGGGTTGTTGTGGCTGTAGGAAGAAAGAAAAGAAAATGCACGGGCCTGCGACTGGCTCTGTAGCTGAGCCACCTCCACTGCCTTATTGATTGATTTATAGGAAGGGAAACTGTTCAATTAGCAGGTGCAACCGTATGCTACAAGACTGATACAGGAGTGAACTGTTGCGTAATGCCCGAAGCGACGCTCAGAAAGATAATGACACAGCATGCACAAGATTATCGCTCTACGCTGCTGTCATTTTTTGCCCACGAGGAAACGGCAAAAAAGAAGTTTGAGCTTCGAGTCAGCGGCAGAGAGATCAGCAATACTCGAGACCACAACACTCGGCAAGCCTTCAATGGAAGCACCATCTTGTACATTACGTTTGCGTGGCAGCACTGAGGTTGGCGCTCGCGCTGCCTGCAGGAACCGCGGTAGCATTTCCTGGGCAGTAGTCCAAGCTCACGGGCATCCTTTCTTCGACGACTCTGGCATTTATCCTGAACAACATGTGTACCAGCTGGTATGTCACCATGAGAAGCGTCACCAGCCCGGCCCCCTGCGACGCGGTTGAGCGTTCGTCTGAAGCGAACTAAGTACCCAGGGAATTTGCATAGTACGCTTGTAAAGCCTCCGACAAAGAACAACACGCTGCGATGTCAGTATCGTGAGAAAACGTTCGTTTCGAGGCCCGCTCGGCTCGTTCTCGAGACTTGCGTGAATCGGGTCAGCACTTGCGCATTGAAAACTTCGTGTGGCACTCTTTAACATGGGTCTTGTAGAGTGTTGTTGTTTATTCCGTACGAATACAGCAGTTACTTCACTCTAGTTATGTTTACAGCTGTTTTTAGCTCAGTGCTTGATATGCAGTTTGCGACAAAAAAAAATGAAGCGCTTTTAAGAACGTACACCAAGACCATATATCTTGGTGAATCTGTTTTTGGGCTGTTTTCCGCATATTACTCCTGTTCGTACCTTGCTGTTGGCGAAAGGGACGGTCAGGCCAAGTACGAGAAGCCCCACATATGGGCCGGTGATGGCCGCATTAAAGGCCATGAACATCTGTGACAAGATGAAAACATAGAGCAAGCAGTTATAAAATATTTAGACTCTTCTATCAAAACCACACGTGGGCTTGAATACATAGTGCATATAACTCCGTAGGAGAAGTTTTCTGGGAAGGCTGACATCTTTGTAGAGGCTGGTATGTCTTTTGCCGTCATTGAGTTATAAAAATAAGGAGCGTCATTACATCTGTGTAATTTCTGAAGAGACAGGTGACCTGACGCACACCTCGTCCGTTTATCTGCAGATCAATCACCTTCTACAGCAGTTTACCCTTCGGTAGTGATTGTATGAAGACAGTCGCGGTTATTACACTACCAGCTTTAGTTCAGCAACAGATTTCGTTTAAAGCTTCCGAGCAAGAAAATCCTAGCCGAGGTGTTCGAGGGGTCCTTTCCTCAAAATAGCGATTAGCTTATAAGCTAATGATGTATACATATTGAGCGTTACGTGGCGGCATGTGTTGTCCGAAAGACAGTGCTACATATCGCCAAATGAATGCCACTCACTGATTAAGATCCCAGCAATAAGTCCGCAGTAAATTTCGCACGTGGGCTCGATGTAAGCCCAAGTAGTCATATTGGCAGTTAACACCAATTGTGCAGAGGTTTATGATTTTTTACTTTTTTAAGAGAGCTGTTTTGTCATGTCAAAAGCTCGTAATGAATTCAGTGTAGTCTTTATCATAGTCACAGCGTGGACAGAAGCAGATGCTACGAACCACTTCGTCCAAAAATGAAATTGTTTGGGTAAGTTGCTTTCTGCGTAGGCTCCGGAGCACAGACAGAAAGCTGCGTTGCTCACATCAAAGAAAGCAAGGGGTTTAAACAGCGTCATGTGTTTAGGAAGACCAGAGTAAATGTGTTTCAGATATAATGTTTGCATCAGCTTTTGCAATAATCTATTCGAGAGCAGAGGCGGTTTTCGATCTGTTAAGCATTTGTGAATATCCGTCCCTACAGAAATCCATTAAATAAAGACGCAACGCCGCTCCCTGCTTTAGATCTTTGCTAGCTTTCTTCCTTTAAGCATGAATAGATTTGCTCTTCTTCCTCTCGTTTTAAGGCGAAATTCTTACTGTGTCTTTCCAAACCTCAGACCGTGCATTCATTTAGATGTTGCAGTTTGTCGTGACGCGGTCGTGCTGAACACGAGAAAAATGTGTATGGTGGTGCCTTACCGACATTACTGACCCGAGGTACGGAATCAGCACGCTGCAAGCCATCATGACGAGCCCAACTGCAAAGGCTGTTCATTTAAAGAAGGTTGTATTATTCCGTTCTTCCAATGCGAAACAGCGCGGGTATATCTGCGGAACGTCACCTAGCGCCTTTATGGTGCAATCCACACGGGTGGCAGGAACCTTAAAGAAGGGCGTCACGACGTCGAAGTACCAAACAGCGGCCTGAGAGTTCACCATTGAAGATACGGTGCTGCACATAAAAAAGTGAAAACAAAATTTTTCCCTAAAAACTTCCCACGAGATCTGCTCGGGAAAAGCGAACGAATTTCATGTTCCGCGTCATCCAGCTTGTTTATATTACCCTTGAGCTATATGGTACATACAGACATCTGCAATGTTTTAGTGGCCATGAATCTTATTGCCATGTTTGGCACAAAAACAAGAGTTGCTTTAGAGGCTTCAAAGTCTGTCTTACGTCATCACAGTGATGCCCGCGCTGGCATTCTGACAGTTTTCGCAGGTTGAAAACAAGCCTATATATATATGGGGGGGGGGTATTCAAAGCGTCCCCCGATTAAGGGAAAGCGCCAACATTTTAAGTTGAACATATTTACACATTTGTAACCTATTTCGTGAGCCTTTGCGAATGAATTTACTCTTTTGGACTACGCACGAAGAAGCTTAGATGAGGAAGCTGCATACTGCGAGGTGACAGACACAGACGCTCGAGTAATCATACTCGAAATGGACATCAAAAACCAGGCACAAGTGATTCTGGCTGAAGAGAAGCTTGGGCGTGGTCCCATACCAGAAGCAAGCATGGGCTGTCAAGACGTACAGAGTCGTCCGGTGTGAACTTGGGGCAGGTGGTGGCTCTCTTTTAGGCGTCGTTGTACTATGTAAAGATATTTATTAAAGCAAAATGTGTATGCATAGGGACTTGGATACAGCGCTTCGCAATGCCTACCATTGGCTCTTATGCGATGCCAGGTCGGAGGCACTGGGACGCCAAATAAGGTTTCTGCGGGCACGCATGTTAACCTTAGGAGTAGGCGACTTTGTACACGGGCGACTGACAGCAGAGTACTAGGTTGTAGATCAGAACCGTACTCACCAGATGGAAACGTCTGCCGGAAGTGGCTGCTACGTACAACTCGGTTTTGCATTTCTGCTTCGAGGGTCAATTGCGCCGCATTATCCCCGCTAATACCGGAATGTGTTTTTGATTTGCAAAGGTTCCGTTTCTGACGCCCGTTCGGCTTTATATGGATAGCATGGCACTCTCAACGGTCTTGATCACGTGCTCCCCACCGAGGTGGTGCAGTGGTAAGACGCCCGACTACTGTGCCGGAGTGCCCGGGTTCGAACCCGACCGCGGCGGCTGCGTTTCGATGATGGCGAAACGAAGTGGCGTCCGTGTGCTGTGCGATGTTGTTGTGGCTGTGGGAAGAAGGAAAAGAAAATGCACGGGCCTGCTACTGGTTCTGTAGCTGAGCCACCTCCGCTGCCTCGTGCAGACAGAAGAGAAAATAGAGAAGAAAGAGGGAGAGAAAGGTGCGCGCCGCAACAGCAGCCGTCATCCACAACCGAAACGGTGGCGGGTGCAATGACGGCCTACAAGAGATAAAAATTCGGTGGCAGGCTAGCCCCCGCCGCAAGCGGCGGTGAACCACCTGTCCCAGCCCCATCAGGGGAGTACCAGCCCCAGCCCCTTATGGCCAGGAACCCTGTGTGCTGTGCGATGTCAAAGATCCTCAGGTGGTCGAAATTACCTCGTAGCCCTCCTCTAGCCATAGCCATAACACCCACAAGGGGTAATTTCTCCAAATCTTGAGCGGTGTAGAAAACGGCAACGCAAACAATGAATGTGCATACGTCACCCTTAATTTATGTTGCATTGAACTATAACGTCGAGCACTAATGAGCCACGTGTGTCGCTTTTCATAGCTAAATATAATTATTTTTAAAGCAATGTTTTGGCCATAGTCTGATTTATTATGGATTGGTTATGGCATCTAGTACCTCGCGGTGTAGCACGGCATTTTCTGTGCCCATCGCGTAATCAATGTTGCTGTTATGCTCTTTCTACGCATTCCTAAAGAAAAATGAATCAAATTAAACTGAATATCCTCAAGTTTTATGCAAGTGCTAGTGCTGATCTCGTTTTTGAGTGAGTATACTCATTTGGGCAGCTCTAGCTACTTACTCATAAAATAATATTTAAGGCTCATATTAGTATCATATATACCAGCCACAAACCTAATTCGAATGACGGCCAAATTTCAATAAATCAGGTTCGGTTTTGTCCTACAGGTCCATGTTGTGAGACATGTGCAAGTAAAAATAACAAGAATCAGATTTAGGTTCTTCATTCTTTTCCACCCCGCTGGGGTGGCGCAGTGGTTTGGCGTTCGACCACTGTGCCCAAGGACGCGGGATTGAATCCCGGCCTCGGCGGCCGCTTTTCGATGGAGGCGAAAAGCAAGGCGCTCGTGTGCTGTGCGATGTCAGTGCACGTTAAAGAAACCCAGGCGGTTGAAATTACTCCGTAGCCCTCCACTACGGCATCTCTCACGGCATCAGTCTCCTCGGGACGTTAAACCCAACAAACCAAACCAAACAAACCAATCATTCGTTTCCACTGCTCGCTCTATTGTCATACTGCTTCGACACGTGCTCTGCACCACTTTCTTGTCTCTTCGAGATGTCTCAAGCTTCGCACAGTTCTTTGCACTTCTTTTCGAACAGCCCGCTGTGGTTTCAGTCTTGCAAATTTTGTCATCGGCATACTATTCTTTCTAAAGAGCTAAATAGTGCCTCTCATATTTATACGAAAAATTAAATGTCATTATACAATCGCCGTTTTTTTATCACATTTTACGAATTATATTTTCCTCAAGATGGACGCGGAATTTTGCGCAATCAAGACAGGTTTGGGTGATGTAGTTAGTGGTCGGTATTTTCTTGTTGGGAAGGTTTGCATCCTGCTCCAAAATTAATGCTATTGCAGTTTCCCTTCAGTACGCACAATGCTACGAACCGTGGCAGATAACGGTAACGGATGGCAGATCGCACTCTGCTAAAACACTCTAACAGCGCTAACACGTCAAACAAATGCCAAACTTACGTGCGGCTCCCTTTATTTCTATGTGTTCGGTAACACGTGAAAACAGCAAGCGCCCCTGATAGTGTACGAAACTCTCCGACACCATAACAGCAAACATTCATGACCAGTAAAAGCATGAAGGAGGTCTGTTTATGGTGTATGCGGTGTAACGCTTGAAAGAGAAACATGGGCTACTACGAACTCTGTAGTATTAGCACCGGATAAGTTCAGAAGGCCGTGAGCTGCTTACCGTGCGCTGTATAAGCAATGTAGAAGGGCGAGTGTTATAACTGACATCAGTCGAAATGCATCCACCACGGACGACCTAAAAGAGCCTCTTTCGGTTTGGCAGCCGAGCACTCAAGCTGTTCAGCTTAGGGGTTGGTCTAATCGAAACTACAAGTACCCTAAAACATTAAAAGCATATCTGGCCTTTGTTTGTTCGTGGATGGATATTATTTTAGAAACGACTACGGAATACAAAGTCCGGCACTGGCACTTAAAAAAGATGAATCGTTGGTGACCTGGAATTTCAATTCAAGGTTCAATTCAGGAAATTACGTACATTCTAAAGTTTGAGAAGGAAAGAATTGTTGACAATAAGATTTACCTGACTGAAGCGCTCACAACACCGGCCAGGAAAGCACCGGAAAGCCCAGGAAAGCCATGGAAGTCTTGCACAACGTAAAACGGCACCAACTGCCGCAGAAAGAAGCGCCCAGGTGTGGCGGTCAATGTTTTGCATATGAACGTATTTTCTGGTAAAAATTGAAATCGTAAGCGAGAATAGAGGAAAGTGCAAACGCAGCTTGTTCTGGATGGCGAACAAGGTATTGCAGTTTTTACAAAATGTACTCATTTTTCATAGGCCTCGTAAGTTAGGTATATGGTGTGCGGTGATTTGTAATGTTTAGCTAAAGTTGTGAAAGAGAGCAACCACGTTCATCACAACCCTTCACGGGTCCCCTGAAAGGTAAAACAGTCGTCTAGCGTCCTTTCCGAATTTCCTGGCACCGCCTTAACTAGCAAACTTCGCATGCACTGCACTCCCACCACAATGTTTTATTTTATCATCCACTAGGAAGTATTCTCTCGGTCCGGGGATTGCGCTTGTACCCTTGACTACATCACCTCGCATGTCTGATCGATTCCCATTCGTCCTGTAGCAGAGCTGAGTCAGAGTGACGTCAAACTACCAGCTGCTCAGCATCGTGACCTGTGATGTCATCCTTCTTTTGCTTTATATAGTCTTTTATTATTGGCAATATACGTTGTTTTTCATTGACAGCCGGCCTGCTCACATTGTGGAAGTGATCCCTAGTCGGCCTGTCGATGCGAGCCTCCTTTTTTCCACCGTCGAAGCCCTTGGACACATCAAGCAACGCTTCGATTGAATGCCAGACAAGGAAGTGTGATAATATGTTGTTTTGTACTTTAACGCAGCTGATCAAGCAAGGCAATGATGCACAGGCAGCCCCTTTCTCAGTAACAATCGGTGAAGTAGTTGGAAACGCGTACATCGCGATCAAGTTTGAAGGGAGAGAAGACAACAACGATGTCGACGTCTTGTTAAAGAAATCTGAGGACTTTTAAAAACATGAAACAAACCTAACCGCTCATAAATTTGGTTTCGGATCTAGAAAAAAAATGCTGGCTTGAATGAACGGCTGACAGAACAATATATACTTGCCAAAAACTGCGAACTTGGTACCCTTGAAGGCTGCATGCTGCGTAGCCGCATTGTTTCGGGTATTCGAGACAAGAATTTGCAGTTTGATTGCTGAGAACCCGTCGCGTCACAAAACTCGAAATTTGTTGCACCCAAGAGCAAGGCAAATAGCCGTTCCGAGAGATAAGCGAAGCAGTGGGAACCGTCCATGATTCGAGAGTTCGCGAAGCACCAACTAAAAGAATCGTCTGCAATAGATACGTCCATCAGACACACCGCAACGAAATATGCCACGCGAACGGGAAAACTTGAAAGAAATGCGGCAGCCTTAACCACTTCGCCCAATTATGCCAGTCGTCGCCGCAAACGCCGGGCGAGATTAAAAGAAAGAAAGGAAAGTTTGGTGAGAGGTGCATGCAGACGGAAGACGGTTGTCGGAAGCAGGTACACCTATGCGATGGTGTCCCACCGCCAGAAAATCCACCAGAATCTGCCCCAGACTTTCAACCAACCTATCCCAGAGCTACTTCAAAGCAATGGCACAAGCCCTGTAGGTATATACCCGCTGCCCAAGAGGCGTTGAACTAATTGCTGAAGAAAAGAAAGATGTAGCAGCGTTGAGCCAGAGTGACTTCATGATGGTCATGATCGTGACCTTTGACGCCACGCTCCTTTTGCTTTATATACCCACTTGCTATCGACCATAAACGCTATTCATCGACAAATGGCCTGCTCACAAGTCCTACAAGTTGTATAGTTAGACATTTTCGAAATATTAAGAAAGCACTTTGAATAACGTATAAAAGAATAAAATGAGCGAATGTGTCAAGAAGCCTCCGTAAGCGGTTTGATGACGTCCCCGACACATTGCCATAGTCTTAAATCATAAGTCAGGGATAATGTGACGGCATAAGTCCATGGCGTCGTCACAAGGTATGAGACGTCTGTACTAGTGAATGACGTCACACAGCCAGCCAAACAGTAGGCTGCGTCAAGCTGCACCCTGAATGGCGCGATACACCACGTTTGACGTCAAAAAATCAGGCATCGTCGAGTGGTAGCACCGGATCCTAAAGGTGTGGGTACTTATATGCAGAAAGTCGTCAGTTAGGAGACAACAACGTAGCTTCAGCGTTAATTCTTTCTAATTCTGCCAAAATGCGAAATCGCTCTGAGGCATCAAGGAAATAAACTAGATACCAAACATAAAGGAGCTGAGTCGAGGTTAAGTTAGAATGCCGTTTTTACCTAAAAACATTACTTCTTCCTACAACGCTCCGAAAGCAGTAGTATCACTTACAGAAAAAATGAAGAGAGCTGCTAAAAACGGCAGCGGTTTAATCATAACGCAGCTTTTCGATGGAGGCGAAAAGCAAGGCGCCCGTGTGCTGTGCGATGTCAGTGCACGTTAAAGAACCCCAGGTGGTCGAAATTTCCGGAGTCCTCCACTACGGCGTCTCTCATAGCCTGAGTTGCTTTGGGACGTTAAACCCCACCAACCAACCAACCATAATTTAACGCAGTTAGACGAAAGTTAACCCGTTTTTACATAGCTTTCGCGTGGTTAAATATCTTATTTTGGATGCTACTTGTATAGAGTTTTACAATTTAACCTAATTTTGCGGCATAAATTTAATTTTGAATTGCGCATTATTCATCAACTGCAATAAATACGATTTTTAAAAGTGACCTTGAATTATATTCAACATAAATTATCCAACGATATAATATTTCAGCTGCTATTATGACCGTCATAGTTGTTAGGCGTTTTTTTATGGCGAACCACATGTTCCCTGAGGCTAGGAGTGACAAGTGCAATCTTTGTGGGGCGAGAGGGACCCTCGACCACATAATATGGGAATGCCCGTATTCTCCCAGGAGGGCGAACAATATAGGCTGTAGAGACACCTGGGAGACCCTGCTGCGCAGCTCGGACCCTGAGCTCCAGCTCCTACTCGTCCAACTGGCTGAAGAAGCTGCTGGGACCCAAGACCTCCCGGCCTGCCTTTGAGGCGGCGGCACCCGCCCCTTGACCTGCGTGTCGGGGGGTGGGTAGATCACCTTATCTGTTGGACATTAAAGTTTAGTCCAGCCATCCAAGGCCAAAGCTTTTGTAGGCCCAATGAACGAAATCCCGTGCGCGAGATTTATGTACGAGATCTGTGCGCGAGATCTATCTAAGCCTCTTATTAGGAGGCGTTGAAACTGTGCGCGAGATTCCGCGAGGTGTGTACTCCTTGTCTAGCATTCCTGCCATCTGAAATCCCAGTCTTGAGCGCGCGCCAAGGAACGCCACGCGACAGGAACGATGGTGTACCGTCCAAACTCCTACTTTCCGGAGAAAGTGTGACAAATGCAGCCCCTTTCCTTTCCTGTAAACCAATTATAATTATATGTAGTACTGCAACGAACGCCAATACGAAGCTGACGATGAGAGGCAAGTGGTAGGAGATGAAATGTCTTTCGCCGTTCTCCTTGAGAGTCATCTTAGAGACCTCTCATTTTTTTGGTTTGACATTGAAGGAATGGCTTAAGGTCGCATAGACGTTTCACTCTATGCTTGTCATTGGCAATGAATAGAGGTAACCCAATAAATTGCGCTTTTCGTATCTTGGTTTTCATAGCCGTTATGTGCGCATGGGAAAAACTTCTGCTCACGCGCCATCCAGGCGACAGGCGTAAACTACGCTGGCGCAGTGCACCCATGGTGGAGATTGTATCGTCCGACGATACTCAAGTCGGGGCGGTGTATGTATGTACTTCAGCTATATCAATGTTTTTGCAAAGATTGCGTTTGCTACCATTTCTACATTTCGAGCCGAATCGTCGTGATACGGCGTAATAAGCTACAAGAAAGCTCGCACAATAATGGCGGCATTCAGAATTTGGAGTACAACTTTTTCAGCAAAACCAGCTAGGGGTCTCTGAGCAAAGGGAAATAATAACAAAAAAGTGTTCCCATGACGCATAAACCACAGTGCTAAACTATTTTTCATAAATTTCAGTAAACATCCCTGAATGAGCGATGAAGGAAAAGAGTACGTTAAACCGCAATATTCTGCGCATCTGTTCTGCGATTAAACACATATGTCATTGCGGGATGGCAGCATGATAACTAAATATTCTCGCTACGCTTGTAAATTGTCACATGATCGTACTTCAGGTCACGAGCGCATTCAAAACCCCATCCAAACCTCACATGTGAATCACGGCTAATACTCTCATGACATGAGCTAAACTATGCACTTCTTGAGAGAGAGAGAAAGAGAGAGAAGGCAGAGAAGTTAACCAGGAAAGCTTCCGGTTAACTGGGGAACCCCGCACTGGGGAACGGGAATGAGGAGTTTAAAAGAAAGATAGAAGAGAATGAAATTATACAAAATTCTTGAAATTATACAAAAGCTGCGTGGCGAATGGAAAGGCGGCTGCTGCTGTGACGGCATCACGCAAACTTCCAAGCCCCAACACAACATTCTATCATTCACTGAATCGACCAAAGCACGCGAAATCACACCCAGAAAATTTTATCGCTTATAGTTACCAGTACACAACTTGAGCTGCCACAATGCGACGAGATGAGGTGCGGTAAGTTTTGGAAGGGGAAGTGAACACTGGAAGGGGTAGGTGAATATGACTACTTAGGACAGGTAGTAACCGCAGATCCAGACCATGAAAGTTAAATAACTAAGATAATAACGTCGGATCGGGAGGGAGGGCATTTCGCTTGTATTCGAAGTTAATAACTAGCAGCCTACCGGTATCGCTCAAGAGGAAAGTATGCAACAAATGCATCTTACCTGTACTCAAGTATGGGGCTCAAGTGTGGAGGCTAACGAAAATGGTTCTACTTAAGTTGAGCACAACGAGAGGGCTATGGAACGAAAAATGGTAGGGGTAACATTAAGAGATGGGAAGCGTGGAGAGTGAATCAGAGAAATAACTCGAGTTATTGAGATTCTAGTGGAAATCAAGAAGAAATGTGCATGGGCAGAACATGTAATGTGTAGAGAGGACACCTGATGGCCGCTTAGGGTAACCAATTGGATCCGAATGGAAAGGAAAGCGTAGCAGAAAGTTAGGTGGGCGAATGAGGTTAAGACGTTCGCAGGGTTCAAGTGACTGCATCTAGCACAGGACCTGGTTAATTGGAGGGCTATGGGAGAGGCCTTCGCCTTGCAGTGAGTATAGTCTAGCTGATGATGATTACCAAATATAGAGCTCATTGTTCTTAACGTAGCCAAGGCGGCGGTGAAGGCTAGCGCGCTCATGGACTACGGAAGACCGACCACCGATTCTCTAAGTCTATCCATCCTCCCACCTAGGGTGAGACAAGTTTTATCGAAAACAGAGCTCATGTCAGTAATCAGAGCCAAGGCTGCAGTGAAGGCCAGATCTTCGTAGGCTATGGAAGATCGACCACCCGTTCTCATCATCTATCCGTCCTACAACCCTTTTGTACTAATTTCGTTTTAGCGAAATATTTGTACTGCTGCAACTACCTTATACCAAGCAAGGAAAATGGCACTCCAAAGCTCTGAGGGGAGCTCTAGAAGTTGCACTGTATATATACGACCATATAGTTCTCGTACGAAAGTATCTGAGGCTGCAGAGTGGTAATGTATCAGCTGGGAACCCATATCGTGCATGACTCAGCTATTCTTGCTCATACCGGCGAGGTGGATAAGGAGAAATCAGTTTATTTCGCCCACGTATTAAAGGGAACGCATTATACCCTTAGGCCTAAAAGGCCTCGTAACTACATAGCTATTGCTAAAAAGGAGGTTTAAAGCATTTCTCAACTTATGCCTTGTGGCAAACTATACGAAAATAAAAAAAATTGAAAATTTATGGCCATAATTTTTTGCGATTGATAATTGCTCTCTCTAATAAACGACGGCAGCAAGTTGTGCCATGTTATATAGAACAGCCTACAGACGGCTGTTTTTTAAATACAAAATTGCGAGGGACTTTAGCGACTAAAGTAGTGAAAGGCGAAAGCCTCAGTGCTGCACTACGCTACGCAACTGGTAATATTCAGCAAATAATAATTATTTAATATTCGGCCATTAAATAATTATTCATCATCAGGTAAAAAAAATTACTTAATTAGTCAATAATTAGTAATTATTTTATTATTTACTATGTAATTTATAATTGCCCATTGACTGACGTATGACCATCTAAGGCACGCGTTTGCGCATACTGTGGTGGTGCTCTGTGACTGGTCGAGACTTCTATGGCGTCATCTAGCCTCGGACAATTAGAGCCACCGCAAAAGCGGGACACATTTTGTCCACGACAGCATGAGTCATTAACGGCGTTTGCCTTAATACACTTCCGCACAGGCAGTATTATTAGCATCTGTTTCGTAAATGCTTGCGCCAACGAAGAACACAGTTTGCCTCACCTGGTCGAAGCTCTTAATTGATCCAGAAAGGAATGGGTCGCAGCCTCGATACCTGGAAGTAAGGGCGGCGCCTGCACCACCCAGAAGGGCGTAGTACACGCAGGCAAAGAGAGTGCCAATTATGACGGTCCTGAAAGCAAAGCATTCAGCCCTTGTGAATTCGAAAGAGAGTTGAATTTGTTAATGTGCACTTATAATTTGTTTGCAGTGAAAGCCTAATGCATCCGAATCTCCTTTACTTCATCTAGTATTGAGGTTTGCTAATTTTTTCCGACTTTCACCTGTTGCCTTTGATCCAACACTTGAGAACCAATGTTCCTCTCTCGCATTTATGCTGAGTTTATTAGAGATATCAAGCGATATTTTACTAAAATATAATATATTTCAGGTGAAATCATTTGAGTACTGTATATGAAGAGAGTTCGAAATCTGTACAACAGTCGCATCCAAAAAACAGTGCCACGCACTGCGTAACCATTACGCACTCGGCCATAATAAAATCAGCGTGCATGTGTTGGGTTATTTTAATGACGGATTGCCATCTAATGTTAAATTAACCTACATCAAGCATGAGGTATAATATTTTTCGCCAACACAGCACAATTTATTTATTTACACAATTATTTCCAGAAATTCGCTTTACTTAAAAAGCACAAAAACACGACGAGTCAACAAATCCATTTTCACCTAAAATACTTTGTGCATGAAAAGGAATATGTTAACTCAAAATGTAGAAGAATATCTTTTTCGTATTAAGTGTTCCCCATGAGCCATCTACAGTGAGTTCATAACCACATTTTTTGCACGTGAGTTTGCCTTTATTTGTCCACACAAAAATTGTGTCTGTCCAATTATGAGAAGCCATAAAGTTACTCTTTAGAAATGTTCCTAATGCTGACATGATTTTTGTTTTCTCGGAATTAGCCTCACCAAGTGTTATTTATTATTTACCTACTATCCGATGAAGACTGTCAATTTTCTAATTAGTTAACGATGTTCAAGTTGCATGCAGTCTTTGCAAGGTTAATCACGTGTATCTTTTTCGGCTATGAAGCTGTGCCACACTCTGCTAAAGCAGCAGAGTCAATTGGAACAGCTGTGACCATTTTAGTGAGAGAAAGGGACAGGTCCAGTACAGCGGGGCTCTCTGAGTGCCTGTATAACCGAGGAGGTCGCTAGCGAAGATGGCGAAAGAGTGCTTCAGGCGGAAATCACTTGACCTTCCCACAACATTTTCAGGCCAGTGGGCTATGCCTCTACTTTCTGTGAACAAGCTCAGGACCTGGACGCCGAAACTAGATGCAATAGATTGAATTGAGTGCAAACTGAAAGTCAAGACGATTGAGATTTCCTCTTCAGGTAATGCGCCCTTTCCTTAAAGAAAAATCGCATTATAGCCTTAAGTTATGATAGGTAGGAAAAGACTGATTAGTTCTTTTCCATTTTTTAATTATTGGGCGCAACCTGTTGTACGCTCAGTGAGCGCTGCCGATATTGACACATTTGGCTGTCTGCTCCTCTAATCTGCACGTTCGCCTCCTTCGCATGTGACAATTATATAGGTTTGCCCTAGCAGACCAAGATGCGCTGACATTTAGGCATCGCCTTAAATCTGACACATATAGGTGTACTTAGTAATTTAGATATGCTGTATTGATGCAGCCAAGTAGACTTGCTTTATTGAATGTCAGATCATTATTAACACGAAAGAATTATTAGTTTATTTTGGTGGCGCCAACCGTGGATGCAAAACTTTCTCTCAGCAAATTTTTACGATTCCTCCTCAGAATTGGCGTCTGACGACTAGTTAAACTTGTAGTACTAGTAGAAAGTGGCTATTTATTAAATAAGCATCAAAAACAGAAGGAAAAAATGTTGGCCAGCCCCGGTATCTGCTAATACCTTAAGCACCTGAACTGCACCGGCGAAAATGATGGGATAGTAAGGAAGCGGTAGAGGAAATCAAAGAGTTGACCGACAAGTAGAAAGTGCAGTGTAGGTCAAATATAAGCAAAGGCATATACACTATAGCATGTGATGAGGAGTCACCTGCAGGCATAATGTGTATAGTCATCCTTTATTTGAACCCCTTTAACGCCCAGTTCGCCAAGAGGGTGCAGAGATTGTTGTTTTGTTTCATTTTCTACCAGGAGTCTAGCTCTAGTTTTCTTAAAGCTATAATTCTTGGGAACATTTTGTGATGGTTTTAGCGATGATGAAAGCTGCGATGTTTGCTATTGGTTCATCAGTCAAGCAGTGGATGACAATCTTAATGGTTTCTCCAGAACTACATTGGGAGAATGTGAAAGCATTAGCGCTTCGCAGCGTTTATGTATTTTTTACTTTGTTTCTTACTTTTTTTATGTTTTTATTTTCTGTTGTTTTATTTATATTTTCTTATATTAAACTTTTATTCTTTCTCATTTTTATTTTTTATTGTTGTGTGTTGATATTTAAACAATATTTTCAGTTACCACTACCATTATAATTATTATTATTACCATTATTGCAAACTATCGCTATTTTTTATTTACAGCCTGCTAAGGCTTTGCCATTAGTAATTGATTTACAGGTAATTATAGGCGCAGTATCTATCACACTTCTGTGGAAACCTTCCGCCTAGTAGTTGTAAGGACCACTCCCTTTGTGCTGATACAAGCGTACCTCCAGTTCCTTGTATAGGCTAATAATGTTTACATCACCACCACCACCACAACCGCACTAACGTTCGCATACATAGTCGTGGTTTCACGTTTTTGCGTCCGCATTTTGCGTCTATGGTTTGGTCTCACCAAAATAGCCTATTAATGCTCTCGCATTAATAAGAAATATTTTGGGTAAGCTCATGTGTACCTGGCATTCATTTCTTCATTTTTGTGCGACCTCTTCTTGAGGACCAACCAAAGGAAGATTTTTCCTTGCCGATACCATTATATTTGCTTTCTGACATCCGACAAGCATTCACTATGGAGCCCCGCATGGGAATGCGTTCGACACACCAACCTTGCACAACTGCTATAACTCTATGCAGAAGGGCCACGGTAGACTAATAGGCAGAATATATTGCTCACTGTCCCAGGAAGCCAGAAATATAATGAAGAAATAAGACAACACGGAAGATGGGAGAAAAATGGAATTGAATGGCGGCGCAACACGGAAACGGACACAGACAAGAAAGGGACCCCACAAGCGCTTGTGGTGTCCCTTTCTTGTCTGTGTCCATTTCCGTGTTGCGCCGCCGTTCTATTCCATCATGCACCAACCAGCCCCCCCGGCCGTTATTGTAGGAGAAAAGCAATGGCATGTGGCTTAGCTCTGCTATACCAGTATATACGTAGTGGGAGGTACGCTTCCCTGGCTGAGCCTGTTGTGGTCACGTATATTTAGCAATGAGAGTCGGATTCTGTTCTGTGGGTTCCCGTTGACTGCACTCTTCCATAAGCCCCATATCGGCGGTTATGTTCCGTCTATTACGCTCGGCAGTCTGGAATCATCGTTTGTCCAGCCGTTCCTCTCTCTATCAGTAGTGTCCGCTGCTCTCTTCAACAAACATTTGGGTAGCATTCTTAAAAGTGTAGCACGCCTGAGAGCAGAATGCCTTTCGCACTTCAGTGTTTATTGTTAGCGTAGAAAATAGCTTCATATAAATGAACTAGACCTTAAAATACGTGCTCACCTTTTGGCTAGTCTTAGTGTCCCAGAAGCAAGGTACCTCTGAGCGGTGCCCTGGTCCAAGCATACACGGTTGAAAAACGTAGGCGAAGACGCTATCAGTACCGCCCAAACAGTTTCGTCCGTGGTAACGTCGAAGGCCGTACTGAAACGCACAAACGCATAACGTGCAACTCTGTCGCAAAATCCGAGGAATTGGGGTAAAATACAGGCGTTCAGCAATGCTGAACTGAGTTTGGAGTCAGAGCTTTAGCCGCGGGCGACCAAGCGTTGGAGCGAACACAGTAAGATACCTGAACCATTAGGCATTCCAAGTCACTACAGCTTGCTTGCTGCATTGTGGGCAAATTCGAGTGCGTTCTGATATGCTCATGGACATGCAGTTCAATGAGCTCACTGCAGCCTGCTATCGCATGCGTTAAGCAGGCAGTTTGTCGCGCTTTCCACTGCCCTCTACTTACATTCGCCCGCTTGTCGATCCCACAACAAGAAATGGCAGGCTCTTGCACATACAAGCCGCAGTTCTAACGCGAAGCCGGTTCACAAAAAAATCGCACCTAGTGCCTCTTGTAAAAGGTGTATCGCAATCCCCTAAGGCGGAGCAGATTTGTAAAAACAGAAATAAATACTAACATCCACTCGATGACAGCCATACCTACATACGAAACATATGCAGGTTTATCAGTTAGGTTTCTAATAAAACTGCTCTCGTTTTCTTGGTAGCTGCATGCTTGCGCTCGTGTGGATACTTACGAGTAACTACACTTTTACTCTAAAAGGAATCTTAGGTTATATGAAGGGGGCCAGTTTCTCGCACCATGGTCTTCCATTGGTTGAGCCCGTTAGACGATTCACTTGAACGGCGTGCCATACCCCAGGAACTAACGACGTTTTCGCCAGATCAATGTTGTAGCTCTTGGAAAGAGTAGATGTGGAAAGGAAAGCCTGCAGCCTAGACTCCTGGCCTCTGACTGGGCTTTCTATTACTCCACACCTTTCGACGGCAATTTCTACACAGCTCAAGCTTATTAATGGGCACAACCACTATGACTAGCTCTAATAATTCTTTTTTATGCCCTTTTTCTTGCTGGAAAGACAAATGCTGTTCTCCTTTATGCGGGGTACTCTTTTAAAGATAGCAACCATAAGAGATATAATAGTTGAATAATTTGGATATTGATAGTATCACGTAACGATAAAAATTTAGTAAAATCGTATCTCTTTTTGATGACTTATCTTCTTCATCAAGCGTGGTCATCCTTAGGAAAGAGAGGGAAGAGAGGAGTGATTATTTTGGAACCTAAAAGAAGAGGAACACAGGCTGATGGGCATTTTCTTTTCAACTTCATTGGGGAAAGAAAAATAATCAAAGGCTGAGAGAAGGCTCCTTTGATATTACTTTGCCATTTCGTTTTCCCTTCCGACTTTTAGATTTTTTTCCCCTTGTAATATAGTCATACAGTGTTGATCAGCTGCTTTTTGATAGCATATCCAATTAGGCCAATTCGACCGGCAGCTACCATCCGAACTGTAACTGGAACAGTGTCTGGACACACATCCTTTCAAGGTATATTATCCATCGAAGTAATGCAAAAAGTCGTTTTTTTTTTTCGGAATACATTATGTGTACCAAGTTTCCGAACACTCGAATGCTTCGGAACCAGAGGGGCGCCTTTCGGGACGTTCTTGACTGCGATATATATATATATATATATATATATATATATATATATATAATGCGACTTGATTGTGCAGATATATGCATAAATACAACTCTAGGCTATTCAACATCATTATGAACATATGCAACTGTAATAAGAAACACAGGGGCAGCCCTTACTCGACATAAAAGGAGATATATGCTTTACACCTGAACGACGGATTGAGTTCTTGGGCCAGGGTTTAGAACCTCAAATAAACGCAACGTTCAGTTCGCGTGCAAGCGCGGCAAACATCTGCATGAATGATTTACTACTGAACAACTTCCACTTCATTTTAACCAGTACAAAGCAGTCTCCCCGAAAGCGCATGCACGCACAAAATCTTCCAATAATTGACAAGAATGTGCAAGGCAGAATGTGTTCCGTTAAATATCTAATACGTTAAGCAGAAGTCAAGTGTAGATGGTTAGACTAATGCCAAGCTAGAATAATTATATGTAGTCCGTTATTTCTTTCTACTATGTTTAATTTCATTTCATGCTATCAATTTTCTTCTACATGTATGTTTTTCTCCTATTACAACTATATACCTTTAGGCTTCCATACCTTTCTTTTTTTGTACACATCGTCACACCTACTTGGCAGTTGAAATTGTTTCCTCTTTCATTTTTATGCGTAACAGACCCAATTAGAAATGCGACTCAGTAAGGCGGCCGAGACCTTATTTTGCCTCATTTGCCTGCACAAACCTGTACAAGAACCTGCTTTGTTATGATGTTCTTAGTTTAACAAACATTAAAGAGGTTCACCACGCTGCAGTTACTCCTGTGTAGGGCGTATTAGACGTGAAGGTCAGAAGTTACAGAGGGCGCTTGGTGCACTTACTTGACAAAGTATTTGCGGGAATCCAGTTCGCTGAGGGGCCGTGCTCTGGTCTCCCCGGCGTCGTATGCGACTTTGGCCATTATCAGGATGGGGACGGAGACCGTTAGAAGCCCCTGCACGCAATCGGCCCACACCACGCCACGGAGGCCACCCTAATGTTTGAACGAAACAAGAACAAAAAATTGAAAATTCCGAAAATTTGAAACTGTGGGCTACAGCATCCCGATACAGCAAATGAGTAATAAGGGCCGCCTTATTAAATGGCTCTGTGTTCACAGGACAGCCTGGAGTTGTTTAACCAGCTCTTATGTCAAACTGCAAGACGAGGTATTAATCGGTACATCCCTTAATGGATTGTTCGGAATGTCCACAGACCGTAAACGCTTTGTATAGAAATATTTGAAGCGCTTTGCTGTTGCACTAGTTAGCCCTAAGAACTAACTGAGAGATGCATGACATAAAGGCAAGATATGGAACGGGGCGAGATACGACACACACAGAGAACAATGCCCGCGTAGCGTTCATTGTAGAGGCAATAAGTAATGCAAAAAAGGCATACCAGCCTTCCACTATCGTCGAAAATAGAGACGCTTGTCTAGGCAGCCATAACTGCGGTTATTCATCCGCATTATCAGTATGACTTCGCGGATTTGTACTGCATACCTACTATGATATATATATCAACATGGTTTGCTTGTTACTAATGAGCCAGAGTTAAATTAAAACAGGATGTCACACAGCTTTCCCGATTATCTATTTCATTCCAACAGTTTCGGACGGTGGACCGTCCTTCTTAAAGGTAGAATTGAGAATATATATATATATATATATATATATATATATATATATATATATATATATATATATATATATATATATATATATATATATATATATATATATATATATATTCTGCTATACCTGGCCGTACTTACATTTCCTTGGCATGAAAGTGAAATCTCAGTGCGGATTTTATGGCTATGACAAATATATCATATCTGTTAGCTACCGACCTGCAAGCCGAACTGCACTCATTATTTTTCAAGTAGTTGAACCGTCTTCTGAAACTCTGTTCTTTAAATTGATATAGCTTAGTTATGTTTGGAGATTTCAATTTTACCTTCCGAGATATTAGTCCCCACATCTTCAAAATGCTAACAGTATCACTTGATGGCATTTATTTGTCAATGCCATCTCTTCTCCAAAAGTAATTACGTAATTCACAATAAATGCCTTCATCCTTAAAGGCCCACTGTCCACCCTCTGGTCGAAAATATTTTCTTCCCCGGTGACTGCGAGACTTCGCCCCTAGAACGCAAGGCCGCAAAATGTTTTTGAAAAGAGTAACTAATAACGCAGTTACAGCCACCGCAATCTACCGATTCTGTCATACCTCTCTCCTTCCGTTCCCTCGCAAAGGTTTTTCACTCTCCCGCCCGAGGTCGTCTAGCCTCCGCAATACAAATTCCCCTTCCTCCTCCGCGTTTGGCGGGAGGTGGGGCGTGGCTCTCCGCGAGCGCGAAAAAAAAATAAGACGGTCGAGGGAGCGCGCGCCACTGGATTCAGTCTGGCCGTGGCGAGGGAAAAGTGCGCTGCGAGCGGTAGACACCCATCCTTCTCCCGTCAGTCAGTGAGACGGACCAATGGACATCGTTCGCGGTACGTACGTCATTGCTGTGGCCCGTCGGGCCAGCGCAGGAAACGGGGAAGCTGGCTTCCCAAAGGAGAGCATGAGAGAGCTTTGAATTGTATTTTCGATGCTTTGCGGCGCGCGTGTCACTTTTAGCATTTTGCACAGACTATCTCCGGTACCTGATCGAAACACTGGGCTCCTTTGCTTAAAAGGGCCTTCCCTGGACAGTGGCCCTTTATTATTGACTCAAGTGTTGACATCATTGGCACTATGTTCTGCGATACTAGTGATCACTGACCAGAATTTTATCAGAATAAACGCGGCGGTGTAAGACTAATATCAAAAAATACAGTTCCAATACTTCAGTACTCAAAACGCAATTGCCCTCAGGCAAACCATAGAAAGCTTAGGCTGTTCAGACGTGTACAACTGCGCTTGCGTCGTTGCCATGTTTGACTGAAAAGTTTAAAACAGTGTACATTTCCCATTTACTTCGGATAACAAGCAAAAGCACAAAAAATAAGGAAACCTTGGAACATACCCGCACCAGCATTTCAGAGGAATGAATTTAAAAAGGGACGCTATCAACAGTTTATTTAGGTAAGGGGACAGTCAAGCTAATGGGTTTCAAGAACTCTAGGAAGTGATTCAATTTAAAGCTTCGCAACGCACGAAGAATTTATTGTGAACAAATGATTAAGAAAAACTGCTGTAACAATCCGAACTTCATGTGGCGGCCCGAAAATGAGGTAGTCAATAGCTGTAAATGCAATAATTGTCAATTATCAACATGCCGTTACAAATATTACTTAGAATAGAGAAGCGTATTGCTCTACGGTGAAGCATGCAACTGATTCCTTTTTGTCCAGCTTATTGATGCAAATGAAGTTTTCTCTGCGCTTTTGGCGCTAAGTAAATGTCCTTGCTCCGACACTAAGAATTTCAAAAATAAGGAAAATAAAATTATTGCCGACGTTTCATTTCAGTTCAGTCGTTCAGTCGTGTCCGACTCTTCGTGACCCTATGGAGCATGTCACGCCACGCTTTCCGGTCTCTCACTATCTTCCTAACATCACATAACTTCATCTGCAGTGCCTCGAGGATGCCATCTAACCATCGCGTTCGCTGCCTACACCTTCTCCGGCGACCCTCAACCTTTCTTAACATCAAATCTTTCTCCAGCGACTCCTCTCTTCTCATCAGATAACCAAAGTAGCTGAGCTTTAACTTTAGAATTTGACCCTCCAATGAGCAGTCAGGGTTTATGGTCGACAATATCGACTGATTTGATCTTCTGGCATTCCAAGGAACTCTCAACAGTCTCCGTCAGCACCACAATTCAAACGCGTCAATTCTTCGGCGGTCAGCCTTTTTCACAGTCCAACTCTCGCATCCATACATCACAACTGGGAAGACCATAGCGCGAGTTATACAGATCTTGGTTGGCAGACTAATGTCTCTGCTCTTTACTAGGTGGTCAAGGCTAACCATTGCTCTCTTTCCCAGAAGCAGGCGTCTCCTAATTTCATGGCTGCAGTCTCCTTCCGAGGTAATCTTGGAGCCCAAGAACAGAAAATCTGTCACAGCTTCCACTTCTTGTCCATTGATGCTCCAGGACTTCTTACCTATCGTTAATTTTTGTAGCCTCTCGATCTCATCCGGTCATTTCACCATGAAATGAAGCAGGCTAAAGTGACTGGCCTTCAGTATTGTAGTTCATCAGAATGGTTGTGCAAATCAAGAAATGAGCAGTGTCCATCCCGTGTCGATTGCTCAAACATTTTCATATTCACTGGAAATGTTTTTGCTCAAGGGCGTAGAACGCTTTTCTAATATAAAATTCCTTATTGATGGTTCACTCTTTCACTTGCGCCCGTGCTTATCAACTAAATCGGTTCTGTTGACACAAAAAATAATTATACGAAATATAGACAACAAATTATTTATTTGAGGTATAATTATTAATTTCAGTAAAGTATTTCACTTCAATGTTCATACCAATCTACAAGGGAAACTGGAGAGGTATGGAGTGAGAGAAAATTCAGTGATGCCTATTGCATCATTTAGAGAAATGCGAACAATGTGGTAGCATTAACGGGTCGTGCTCCTGATATGCATATTTTAAATGTTGTGTTCCTTAGGGAACTATATTAGGCCATTTAATGCTTATATTATACATCTGTCTTTGCGAAAACTAGGCATGGTGAAATTTATAGTTGACGCGATGAAAACAGCTTGTTCTTTCTCGGCATATCTGCAAGCAAATTACTGAATAATAGAAATGCTGTTTTAAAAACGTTCAAACTCGGGTCCGGTGCTACGTCCTTAAAAGCAAATACGAAGAAATCTACAGCAAAATTTTTTCATTCAGTAAAACGTACTGTACGGACACTGCTGTCGCAACTCTCGAAACCAATAAGTCGTCAGGAAGCGTAAAAGATAAGACGTAATCACGTAGCTAGAAAACCATAGATAATTCATTGTCAAACAAAGGGTTCTCGCATCGAAGTGTTGTGCTGTGTTGAATGAAGGGAAAGGCCCGGTTTTTGCTCTAAAGAACCATGCTTCATGGCTTGTTTCTCACTCTCAATTATATAGCAGTTAAGCCTTCTCAGAAGAATAAATAATTTTAAATGTGGGAGAAAAGTGCTTGTCTTCACCCTAGAGCGATTTACAGCTTGAAGGTTGGCATAACAACTCCACTATATAAGACTCAGAAGCAGACCTTGAAACCTGTATATTTTCGGAAACAGCAGTGCACTGTCCAGAGCACTGGGCCAAACTTCATTAGACTAAAAGAAATAAGCCGTTTCACGCTCATTTTATTTTGAGAGTAAACTTGCTTCCAGAATAACATTTTCACGCACCTGTGCCTTGTTTCTTTTCTTTACTTCTTAACTAGAAGCGTGATGCAATTTAAACGTATTATAAAGCACCGAAACGCAGGCTCTACTTGAAATACAAAGAAAATGATTTAGGCTGCAAAAAAGTATCATAAAAAGTAAACAGCGCGAAATAACGGACATATATTTATACCGCGGCTGGTCGCGCAGAGATAGCGATTGTTCAACGCGATTCATTTTTACACCTTTGACAGGCTTGACACATTTCAGTTCCAAATGGTATAATGCGCATCAGTGCCCAACTCTGTACTTATAAATATCTTCTGGTACTCACCATCGCTGTGTATGCTGTCGCTGTCAACCCAATAACGACAGCGCACCAGGACGCCGAAACTTCAAACACTGCAACGAGAAAAAGAGTCCTTGCACAATAGGCAGCAGGACATTTATTTTGTCGGGGCGCCTGCACATTCGTTCGTACACAAGAATGGTTTTTCTGGCTTGTAACTAGGCTCGAAACGACAACAGTGGTATTCGTGGGCAGTCCTTTTTACTCACATCTGTTTCCACGAAATGAAGTTCTACATCGAAGCGAAGCTTGCGTGAAGAGGAACAGTGGTGTTTTTTGACATGTTCGTTTTTGCATTTTCGCCTACTGATGCAGGGACGTAGTCCTGAGTATACACCTTCTATGGTAGCCGCCCTCCGATAGCGCATACCTCCATTCTTGCCATTCTACTAAGCTATCCAGAGCATTCACTCTCATGCTTTCCCTTTTCGCTCTCCTCTAATTGAGTGAAGGTGATTTACAACGCTGTATTGTTACAAGTGCTCATGCACAAACAACGCTTCGTTATGTCACTTCTTTCCTCGGGTGGTAGGTGGCCAGTTACACCGACAACTCCGATGAAGCGCATTCCATGAAGCGGGGGGTTTGGACCTCTTTCGTCGAAGTTTAAATGTCGGGCCGAGTAGCTGGTGGAGCTCACTGTCTGCACTGGTAGGCTGTGTTCAGCAGGCAGGGGGCATAACGAGAGTTCCAGATAATCGAATACATACAAACACAAAAGAGCGGTGCACCGGCGCCGCAGGTTTCCGGTCGGCTATCACGTAACACCTGACACGCAGTTCGCGTTCTCATGCTGCGTGCACAGCTGCGTCACAGTCCACGATACAGGACGCACAAAAGCTACGCCTTTAAAAACAAACTCTCGCGTCGATTCTGGGGCAAACGCTATGCGTGTCCCAGAGTAACATGCCCACTTCAAACAAAACCAACCATTTAAGGGAGTAAAATAGAAGTAACATATCCTTTAGCGGACTCTCTATTAAAACAGGGTATTGTGTCCAAGCTCCGAGTTAAATGTTATGAATAAAATCGCGGAATATCAATTGTGGGCAAAAAAAGCAGGTTCTCACTTCAAAACATGCGAAACTAAAGCTGTTGTCAAAATTTTAACTGATTTTTAGTCTCCATTCTCTCATTGCCAACTCATGATATCTTGGGTCTCAGCTAAATGTGTTCTATCATTGCTAATTAGAATAAATTATTGTTGTTTGAAAGGAAATTTCTCTTTTGAAAACAATATAGTTTCGGTATAGTTGGTGCGAGAAAAGCTGCACTTGTGGCTTGCAAACGATACCCTGCTTCTGTAGGGGGCGCTCTGAAGGCCATGTTACTCCATTTTTGCTCCCTTGTACGGTATTCTATATTTGCTATGTGCATTATGACGAGAACCAAAGGCTTCATAGCTGGAAGGCAGCACAACGAGAAGTAGCCTAAAGTTGAATACGCTGAAAGCAGGAGGATGTGGTCACAGCAGAAGAAAGAATGCACAACATGTGGGCAACATTGGGAGGGGTTAAGGAAGATGCGGCTGAGCAGTAGTGATGGTAGCACTGATGACGGTAAACATGTAACCCTTCTCTCTCGGATAAGCCGATCAAAGTTACTTCCGTCGTTTGAAGAAAAGAGCTTTTAGCAGGTTTTCATTTGAATGCACCGATTGAGAAGTAATATGCCGTGCTGATATATGATCTTGAGAAGCACACGCAAGCATAACGCATGCGCGGCTCGAGATGAGGTCGATTGCTTTCATACCCTAAACTAAGTATGCATAGAACTCGCCATTTAGAGCAAGGCATTTGGAGATATTTCCTTTAACTTTTTGTATCACGACGCCTTTCTGAAATCTTTAAACTGGCGAATGACTGTCCGTACGATTACGTGTGGTAAAAACATAATAGTGTCTGAGTAGAGACACATCACGCCTGTTTCAAATTTTTAGCCTCTCAACACTGCAAAACTGAAATATCTGAAATACTTCGCTAATATTTCTCATTAGTGGTTATGCTGATTGTCTGACAAATTGTTTTCCTATTTTAAGGTCTGGATCGTTTTATTGTATGTGCTAAGTAACGCATGGTAATATTAAATAAAGCATTCTCGCGCTTTTTTCAATTTTACCTCCTTTCAGAGTGGCAACTATACTCCTCCAGGTCCGCACTAAGTGACCTTTTGGTTCCGTGGGGTGACCTTGAAGCTGAATCCAGGTTACTCGGGACCTGACCCGTCTAGGGGTAAGTCTCGCCCAGTCTGTTATGCTATGGTAAGCTGCTGCATGATGACATGACTAACTGACCGCTTGAGCACGGCTATTGACCTTTGGAACTTGAAATTGATATTTGATTTGAAAGGGGTTTTTCTCTAACGTCGCCGATCACGTGATAGGTGCGTGACGACGACAGCTTAAAACGTGTTAACAAAACTAAGCAAAATAGTGTTATCACACGTCAAACTTGGTTTAAACTCGTTTAAACACTACTAGTGTTTTCGCGAGCCATTTTACTGTCTATTGTTTTCTCTAAGAGCATGCTGTTCCGATATCCGACAGTAAAAGGACGGATGACACTTAGAGAGCGGGAAAGTCTCATATACAGCTTCCCAACAGTGTCCCCCCTCATCTGGGGCTGTGTGGAAAGATGCACTGAAAAGCCTTTATGCGGAAAAGAAGCTAAGGTAACCACCCCAGCGTCTCATGTCCAGGGATAATGGGAGGCAGTCATGAGGGCTTGAGTGCCGCACAGGAGAGTAGCAGTACCTTCTTCGCAGGATCATTCCGCACGAGAGGGCGCCCGTTTTAACCTCCTGTTAAAATTCCAGCCCAGGTTTCTTAGAAAGCATCAGAATACTTAGACGAATATACTAACCACTTTGCTTCAACTGCCCCGGTCGGCGGTGGTCTCCACGTCTATTCGAAGCCTACAACTCTATTCCGCAAGAAAGCAGCAGCACGTTGGTGGGACAGGCACACTGAAAACGTGGCTCTACGGAAAAAGTGAGCAGGAAGTTGGCAGACCTGGGTGCTAGGAAAACATTCCTCTCTAAAATGTACAAAAAGTGTCACCGCCTCACAAGGAATCCACTTAATGCACCTAGAAGACTGAGCATCGGCCGCGCTCCCGAGGCGCTCACGATTCGGTTCCCAAAACGCTTGCAACGTAACAATGACGAATAAGAAGACTAAGATTCAGTATGCGCAACAAGAAGTTTTGGTGAAATTCTTCATGACTTTGCTTAGCCCATCGATCCATGTTGGAGAGTGCACTCAAGAATGCAATTTCCCATATACATACGGCACAATAATTTCTACCCTACCATGAGGTTGTGATATCTTCGTAAATGCATTTACGAGATGTGAGAATGGGGAAAAACTATTTCTCTTACCCTCATAAGAGAGACAACTCGCATATATAGGTTTCTCATAAAGGAGGTTTACCTGTCCGCGTAAAGCGAAATATTTTTGCGGGCCCACACGCCCCAAACCTTACCCATGCTCGTAAATCCCATTCACAAGATTCTGTCGATTAATCAAAGATGAGATCGGCACTAAATTAGTGCGCTTTTGGACGAACTGGTGAAAGGCAGAATAGGAAGCTGAGTGCACACAAAAACCTTCAGCCGCTATTATGTTTACACCGATCTGTGTTGCATTAGGTACACAGAAAAATAGAGTTACTCTGTGCTGCGCAGGAGCTCTGTTCACAATTACAGGTAAAAAATAGTGAACTCGGCTTACCTGTCGACACAGCCACCGATGATGCGTAAATAGTTATTGCGCCCACCATTTGCTGAAAATTGAACGAAATGCTTCAGAAACAATTACAGAGTTGACACCAGATAAAAATCGAGAGGCTGCAGCCTTTACGGCTTTATTTTGATATTCTGGTGCACTTACCGACAGGAGAATGTAAGTTATTGCTGCAATGATGGAGATAGTTGTGTTGTAACGCATCCGGACGTACTGCGCAGAAAGCAGCGAAAACATAAATATTTATAAGTTTGCGGGTCATAGAAAAATATATAGTATAAATTAGCGATGTTATATAACAATAATCTAAGTTGTAAACAAGGAAACCGCACATTTATCAACGAGGTTCTCTGAAAAATTGTCATATTAGCGGCTGCTGATTAGTGTAGTGGTCAAACTTCTCTTCAAGAAATTGTAAATGCATTGCGGCTAATTTGGTTATCCAAAAAACAGCGTGAACAAACGGGGACGAAAGGAAGAAACCTCAGGAAGAAGCGCTGACTCTAAACTAAAGTTTAATCACAGGAAATACGCTTATATAAGGAAACAGAAACAATGTGGTTTCTTCCTTTCGTCCCCGTTTGTTGGCGCTGTTTTTTTGGTTAATGTATCACCAACTCGCCCGCTTAACTATCCGGCTAATTTGGCTAGATGTTGAGTTAAATAACTTTCGCAAAGCATTTCAAACGCTTTCGTATCTACCAGAATGCGATTTGGGAATTAGGAAGCATGCCCCCGAAATTGTTATGAATGAAGATTGAAGTAATGAATAACGCATACTTTCTGGTACAGGCTATATGCTCACACTATAATGGACACAGATATGCTTATACACACAACATCTCTTTAATTTCACGTGGCACACAGAACCTGCATCGGGTAATTTATATTGTAGGACGCTCTTCTATGTTTCATAACAAGTCACAGACCTACTGTTTTGAACGGCAATAAAAATCAACAGAACACGGATAGGAAAATGTAACTACCACAGATGTTTGGTTTGGTCTTTATGGTTCAAGGGCCTCAAGGGTTCTAGGGTTCATGGGTTCAAGTGACGCAGTCTATGAGGCACGTAGTGAATTATCAAGGAACTTTTCTTGCCACCGCTAGCAGCGTTTATTTAAGTAGTTAGGGCTGTCGGCTGCTCAAAACAAGGAGGTGAATTCCAACCAACTGTGGCGGCTGTTTCTCAATGAAGGCGAAAAACAGAGCGCTTGTGCAGCATGCAACGTCTCAGCATTTTAAGAATCCCCGGTGATCGATATTTGTGGAGCCCTGCACTGCGGCGTCCCTCATAGCTGGATGTTCATCATTTCGGCAAATTTGCATGATGCCATGTGATTCTACCACTGCGAAATACAGGAACGTGAAAGGAGACAAAAATTGGTAATAATTTAGCTTCATTAAACCTATTCTATGAGTGATAGCTTCATTACTAATGGTTACACGCCCCAAAGCTCAATATGTACAGAAGAAACCGGTAAAATGGAGCAAGACGATTTGGGAGATGCAAAGAAAAAGACCGAAGTAAGGAAGAAGACGGGGTGCATGCGTAGTAGTGGGCCGGCACGTTTACAGAGATGAGTTTACAGAGATGACTTCACATCTCTGTAAACTCATCGAGCGCCTGCAGCATGCCCGAATTAGCCACTACATTGAATACGTCAGTCCTGGATTTCATCCAGCTCAAGCCGGCTTCCATCGGATGGTTGCGGTGAGTCCATACACGGCGCTGTGTCGCAACTGAGAGAGGGCGCTCGCTGTTTGTGACGTCACGCTAGGAGGATAAATGGGACTTTGCCTCGGCTCCGCGCAGTAGTCGGGGCGCAGCCGCCGAACAAGGCGCAGGCAAGGGTATTGCTTTCGCAATCTTCCAGGCTTATCTTTCTTTACTTTCTCTCTTCTGTCCGCACGAAGCAGCGGAAGTGGCTCAGCTATAGAGCCAGTAGCAGGCCCGTGCATTTTGTTTTCCTTCTCCCTACAGCCACAACAACAAAACACTATATACTATACACTCTGTCCAGCACTATGTCAATCAATGATATACAAGATGCTGGGCCGTCCTGCCCAAAGACCATTGCACTAATGCCAAGCTAGAAAGCACACAAACAACAGGCACGCGTTAAGACTTCAACATCCCTTCCCCCCCTAAAACAAAAGGGAGGGGAAGGGAGGGGGGGATGTTCAGAAGAAACACCCCACGACACTTTACAACACTCAATAAAGCAGTGCCGGCATCGCGAAACCATCCTGACGAACAACAAAGAAACGTGTATGCCAGCGCTGCAGGAACCGCGCCTCTTCATCTGGTTCCAGACGCTCGGACAGATACTTCCAGAGGAGGAGACGGAGATTTCGAAGCGCTGGATACATTGCGAGTGCCAGTTCCCTACGTACTTCCGCCAGGCAGCGGCGACGCCACAAAATAAACATGACACAACACACAACCAGGCGCGAACGCTCCACGCGGGCGACGAACGCCTGACCCGTAGTGTACAGAAGACATACGTCTCACGGGGCGCCATATGACTCGCGCCACTGAGCAGCAAAAGACTACTACATGGTAGATTGTTTTCGTCGCGCCGCAGTTGTGACAGCCGTCGTTAGGCGCGACGCCCCATGAAGCTAGGCGCTGACGCGTGGGCAGAACTCCCCAGCGCTGCCGCCACTCAACCTCTCTGACCTCGGGGGGCAGGCGACTGACTGCCCAAGGCCTCCATCTATTATTTGAGGTGCACAGCTGATCGCCCGGTCTGAGTCGCAAGCTGGCAACCATCTCACTAACTACTTTCGGTGGAACCGGATCTATGTCCACCTCGGGTAGGTCGGCGTTTAGGGTCTGTCTGAAACCGGCTGCGACGCGATATAACGGGGGTGGCCTTTTTGGCCTGCGGGCCACTATCTCGATCCACAGTGAAACCTAGACTGGCTGTGCTCATCTAGCAGAGTAAGAGCGATCGCCCCGGGTACCAGTCACTATATAGCAGTGTCGTAACTAACTTAGTCGTGAGGACTCGAGCTACTGTGTTGATGCAAGGCAGCCCGAGCCCTCCTCTGCTAGTCGGTAGGTGCAGGAGGTGGCGCGCGACGAGAGCCGTCCCGCCATCCCACACGAACGCGCCTATCAAAGACACGAGACGGCCAGCCGTACGGCGCGGCAAGACGGCCACTCGCGCCACATAAAATGTGAATGCGCACGCCCGAGATTTTACTAACGCGACCCTGGACTTGAGCGACAGCTCGAAGCGCTTGGCGTCAGCGAGCATTCGGGTCGTGCGTGAAACTGCTTCGTCCCATGTGTGAGACGATACTCCGCTTGCTTCAAATAGTAATTCAAGTACGCGGACTGCGTCCACAAAGGAGATCTCGGCTGGCAATGAACCCTGGAATGATCCAAATCGGAGCGCGTGACTTTTCCTTGTGTTGAGCTGAGCCCCGGACATGGCCGCGTACTCGGAAAACACTCCCAAGAAAATGATGATGATGATGATGGATTTTAATGGCGCGAGGGCGACTCAGGCCAAAGAGCGCCAAACTCAAGGTTAATGGTGCACTCAAGTTTATATGATGGAATAGTTGTGATTTTTCATGAAGGGATAAAAAACTGGTGTATAGGGCCTAAAAATGTATTCGCTCTGTGATACACTGTAAAAACAAAAACACCTTTTTGGGCATTTGTCTGATTCAAAACTACCTTACACCCTGAGTCTAGGGTGTACGTGCTATTGGAAATCACCTCTTGCATGCCAAAGGGGTGCTTTGGTTGGAGAATATGCCTTAGGGTGTTATGGGCAAGCAATATCACCTAACATGCTGGTGGTATATGGCTGCGTAACTTCGTAACCTTTTATACACAAGCGGCGCTGCTAATATAACCCAACACCTAAATAAAGCACCAAAGTAACGCTAAAATTAAAATTACACACGAGTGCTTTCTAAAAATGAAACAGAAACTGAAACAAAATTTCACCGCCAGGAGGCCGCCGGTAGCTACGAACGCTCTTTTCAAATTTCACAATATGGCCGTTAGCATTGTGGGGTGCGTTTCGACCACGTTTCGGCGAATGCTGAATGTGCTTCTTCGATTGTGTACCCTCGTGAAATGTGTTGCATTTCCCATGCATATGTGTTAAAGAAGTGTGTACGCTTGTGAAGTGCCTTCTACATGTGGTGTTTAACGCAAACGGGCATTTATCATGTCGGCAAGTGTCCGGGCTTCTTTTTGCTTTGCTCAGGCCGAAGGACTGCTGCACCGCTTTATGTTTGAGATGTTTGAAAGAAGAAGGCATGGACGATTTTTTTTTCTGCGTGACTAAGAGGTATATGCGGCGACTACTTTGCACTCGCGCTGAAATCGCACTGGTTGGTTCGGTGCCGGTGATACGAAGGCGGACAGCGTACTTTGCGGCTGACGCAATCGTCTGTAAAGGTAAGCCTATTCTCACGCATATAGCGCTTTGTGGGAACAGTGTCCTACCGGATTGCTGCATTCTGTGTCTTTTTGTGCCGGAACGCTCCAGAATGTGCTGAAATGAAAACATGAGACACGCGCTTGTTTTCACCTGGCTGCCAAAATGACATCGCACTTGTGGTAGATGTCGCGGCGAGTTACGCAGATTTCGCGCAAGAACATCAGTCTCAACTTTCTTGAACAGAAATAATGTATGTGCTACGTTTCCTTGCATTTTGTACGCGCAGGAGGTTCACGAAACGATTTTCGTTTCTTGACAGTTTGATACTTGCGCTCAGTTCGCAACGATTCGGTTTTGTTCTACCGTTTCCGTTCGTGCGGCAAGGTCATGTTGGCGTACTACCTTAATTCTCCAAGCACTCTCGACTCCCCCCTCCCCCCTCCTCCCTTATCTCTTACACTTCGCGCTCGCTCTCCTGAAACCTCTTTCATGCTTCGTCGTCTTTCACTCGGAGCGTGCGACCCCCCCCCCCCCCCCCCCTCTTTTTTTTTATTTACTCGGAGCATAGGCGCGCACCGTCCTGCTGCTCGGGGAGCGTCCTCCTGCAGCCCTTCTGTTTAAACTTTTTGTTCGAGGAGGCTATGTTCGTTCTCGGCGGCCGTTCAGCGCGGCACGCCTCTGCGCTCGTGCTCTCGGCATCGAAGTGCGCTGGTCGGCCGGCCTGGTTGCATAATAGTTTATTCCAAACTGCGTAAACTATATGCCGCTATCATCAGCCTATGTTAACTTCCCCGCGTCTGGATTTGCCTTTTTTAATCACAATGGGAGCATTTTTCATTTTACGGGGACTATATTTTGCGGTTGCATGGAGCGTGAATTTGCATTTTTATTATGCTTCTTTTGTCATGGCGTTTACTTTCGCTCCCGAAGAATCATTTAGGTACGTATTTTATTTTCAGCAAGACTTCAATTAAGGCACTTGTACACGTGCTAAGTCAGCTGATGTGGTTCAAACCATCCAGTTTTCATTATTTTTGTGGTCACATTTCGACATAACTGTTTGACCGCATTACTTGATTTTTGTAGTGTCTTTAGACTAGAATAAATGGATATTCGATACTGATGCCTCAGCATTCAAGTAGAGGTCGACAGCTTGAATTCCGTGGCCAAATATTGTACCGGATGTTGCTATTACTGAGTTTGATTCTGACCAGATGTTTACTTTTTTTTTTGTCTTTTGCTTAAATGTACATATGAAGCGGTTATCATAGCCTTAGTCGCATATGTTTACCTTCTTTGCTCATCACAGTGCGCATATTGCAGGCAAATTTGTGACTTACTGTTATTAAAAAATTTGTAATGTATGTGTTGAAAGCAGTTTACTGATTTAAAGGGCCCAGAAAACAATTTGACTTTCATATGCTAACGATGCATGTCTGTAGATTGTCTCTAAAATTGAAGCCTACTTTTTAAAGCTGAGCGGGGACCCTTAGTTTAGAGATATATTACATATTTTATTGCCATTCAGCCGTGGGCCAAGTTGAGGGAAGGAGGACCATAATTTTTGCTTAGTTATTTTTTATATTAGACTTTCCTTAATATTGCTTGCAGTTTGGCAATGAGTGGCAAAATACTGATGGTTTTTGCAGTTTTCTAGCCTTAGTAAATATTTGTATTTGCTGTTTGCTAATGCCAGTTTTTTTTTTTTTTTCAGATATGTACAAAGGCATCAATTGCCTTAGCTTTTGTACAATGATTTTTAATATTCATTACTTGAAACTTTGAGTAAAATGAATTCTTTATGGCTACCATTCACACAAACTTGCAGTTCTTACATGACTTCAACATGCTGATCAAGAAGGACGGCAAAGAGGCAGTTGAAATCGGCCTTAACAAGACACTTGTCTTGGTTTTGAAGGACACCATTCGTGCAAGAAAAAAGGACATTGCCCGGGTGCTCGAAGTATGTTCTGAGGGAATGCGTGAAAGGAGAAAGAAGCGTAAGTATTCAGCTGTTTCCTTCTGTTTGCTGCATGTGCTATCTAATTGGCAGTTTTTCGCTAAATGCCTACATTTTTGCCATTTTGCATTGCCTTATAGATATACTAAAAACATGGCTGAGCATCACAAAGAATAATAAAACCATAACTAGCCTGTGCATTTCTTCATATGTAACAATTTTCGCATTAGCTAAATGTAAATAATCTATTGTTCTTCTCCATTGTAATAGTGCAGCCCTTTCGAATCTGTTCAACTAGTAGCAGAGAATTAGGTGATACCTGATTCAAACCTTCACAAGCTTTGCTAATTTTTGCTGTCGGATGTTTGGCTTTCAGTTTGCGTGCCTCTACATGTTTTCAATTTTGTTTATTCGCCTTCCTAAATTAGACAATAAATTATCGCCTCAAAACTCGGCTGTCTCTTTTTACCTGCAAGGAGGTACACCATTGTTGTGTTGCTTATTTCTATTGTAGATGCAACTCTTGGCAAACATTGGGAACCAGCCGGGAGCTCTGGATGTTGTTTGTATCATTTGTAAGTTTTCCCTTTGTCATTTGAATATTCAGGAAGCCTACTTGAAACCGACATTATTAGCGAATTTTCTTTGTTTCTAAAATGGTTTACAGTCTAACTTGTAATATATATTAGTGATTCATAATTCAAATAGAAATACTACACAAGTTTTCATCACAACTGTGAATTCTTTGCTGTGAAAGGATTATTTGCACTGTAAGTACAATCAAAAGCACTTTTAAGAGACTCCTGCCATCACATGCTTACCACGTCGTATTGCATACAAGAGTCACCTGATGAAGCACTGGTAATGTCAAGATTGGTGCAGTGTGCCATTTGACTAAGCACTCTGCTGAAGTGCACCAGCAGTGCTTTATCAGATGGCTCTTGCAGGC
The DNA here is from genome assembly GCF_055883805.1 of Amblyomma maculatum. Lineage (NCBI taxonomy): Eukaryota > Metazoa > Arthropoda > Arachnida > Ixodida > Ixodidae > Amblyomma > Amblyomma maculatum. Next base: position 40,929,658 of record NC_139352.1, read on the forward strand.
AGCTTGGTGGGGTTTAGCATTTGCTGGAAAGGGGTCTCTCAACCTGCTCATGCATGCTAGTACCTAACATGTTCCTAATGTCTGGAATATATAATCTGAGACGGCTTCAAAATAAATATTTGCCACATTGTCTTATCCTACAGGCTTCTGAAGGTGGGTAATGCAGTTTAATAGTTGTTTTAAAAAAATGCTGTAATTTGCTAGCCAAGTTTGAAATGATGTAATAATTTTAATTCTTCTGAGATTAGGTTTACCACATTGGTTGGGAGAAAATACTGCTGTGTTTCAAGGTTCATGCTGTATAAATATAATGCCTTCAACTACAGATGCTAACATTTCATGCATTAACCATGTGGCACTGTCATAGACATTCTCATTTATAGTAAACATTCTCAATAAATCCAAATTGTTATTTTTGCATTTCAAGTTAGTCAACATATTTTTAGTATTCGAACCTTTAGTGTTTCAAAGTGCTCAGACTGCCTGCCGCTATAACGATTACAACTTCTTGAACACTTGAGCTTCCTGCCGCCTCTTGAGGCTCACCACTGATGTTCTGGATGTCTATGCATACAATGTGCTATGCGTGGAAAATCTTTTAACATGCCATGCTTCAGTGTTGACATTTTTTAGAGCTTCTGCTGTTTGGTTGTTTGGTAATGCTCTGCTGTTGCACATGTAATTGTTGCTCAACTCAAAGCTCCAGTGTACACTTTCAATGAATAATGTGTGATGAAGTTTCAGAACTGCCACATAGAGCAGCAAGAACACTTTTTCCTTGTTACTAAACCCTAAATGTAAACACTTCAGGAAGCATTGCGATGACCTATGGCTTGGCTGGTTCATACTTAGCACAAGAAGACGTGCAAAAGTTCAGAAATGCATTATGTGTTATGTGTTATGTATTACATGCACTTTGTTTTGTTTTTTTTTGTAGTGCCTCATTACTAAGTATGCTCTTTCCATGTTTTTTTTTGTTTGGTTCTGCAGTATCTACTTGGCCACTGCAGGGTATGCTGTAGGCCTTGTGTGAAGCCTTCAATTGAGCCAGCTGTTAATATTTTAGTAGTAAACACCGTGCTCCAGTGCTGTTTATTGTTTATTTACATTTTTAACTATCATAATAAGCATTCCAGTTCATGTGAAATGAAAAGTTCGTGGGGCAGCATTGAAGTTCTCTAACCCAGGTGCTTTTGATGAGTGTAGCCATTTTTGTTTGATAAAATAGCTTGCATAATCTAAAATTACCATGCAACAGCATGCTGCATGAATAAAAATGGGTTGACCTTATGTGCTCTCATTTATGACTTGATCAGACTGCTGGCTTTGTGCCTCCTGAACCAACCATAACAGTGTACTCTGCATTGTTAATTGTGAGATAACCACCAGTGGTTTCCGATAGGGCCCTTTTCCAGCACACTGCTGTACACTAAAGGGGCGTTGGCGTATTCTAAATATAGAGTAGAAAATATGTTGAATTTGCTTTTTGCCAGGTGCAGTGCATATTTATACAGCTGCTTTGTTATGCACTTCTTTCACAATTTTATCAAGGAACAGGAAGAAAAGCCTGCCACGCCGTGCGTCGGATATACTGGGAGCAGCATCAAAGAAGCTGAAGAGCATTTCCCCTTCATTCAGCAGCGGAAGCTTCTTCGAGTCATGGACTCTACTTAGGGTATTGTTCCAATAATGGGTCGATTTTGGCTGTTCAATCTGACATATGACAAGGGGTCTGACAATTTGTGCTGCTTTATAGAGCACCTCTTTTTGGTCGTCTGCGTGTCGAAGCCAAGATGCGCTGCACGACGCTTTATTTCATCGCTTAAGGCCGAATTTTATGCAAGCGCACGCGTTGACACTGACAAAGCATAGTATTAATATTGTGTACTGCGATTATTGTTGCATACGACTAAACGTTTTGTTGTTGTTTTTTCAGAAATGTCACCATGCTGTTGTGTTCATTGTTCGGTTCTGTTTTTGAAAAAAAATTGTATACTTTGTTGTCTGCATTTGTTGGAACTGTTTTGCTTCTTTCATTTTTTAGGTATTTACATACATAATAATAAAAATAATTGGTTCACAGGAAGGGAAAGGCGCAGTATCTGTCACACTTGTTATGTGGACACCTGAACCGCGCCGTAAGGAAGGGATGAAGGTGGGAGTGAAAGTGGAAAGAGAGAAAGGGGAGCCGTAGTGGAGGGCTACGGAGTAATTTCGACCACCTGGGGATCTTTAACGTGCGCTGACATCGCACAGCACACGGACGCCTCTTCGTTTCGCCTCCATCGAAACGCAGCCGCCGTGGTCGGGTTCGAACCCGGGAACTCCGGACAGTAGTCGGGCGTCTTACCACTGTACCACCCCAGGGGCTTTACATACATACCATGTATGTTTTTGCCCGTCTGCTAGGCTCTCGGTGGAGAGTGGCAGTATTGTTAAATAAATGAGGTTCCATAGCGCGCATCAATGAAGAAACAGAACACAAGTGCCCCCCTGCCCCCCCCCCCCTCCACCAGCACCCGCTAGCCCGAACCCTGACCCTTCTATGCCGAATAAAAGACTTCCAGTTTCCTTGTGTGTGACATGCTCTGTGAATTTGAAAACAACAATCATACTGGCATGGGCCATTCGAGATGTCAAAATAATGGCATGCAGCATCTCTTTACATGCTCATTTGGCAATACAGGTGGTTAAAAGGAATACCATTAAGCTTGATTGCAAATCATTTGCAATCATGATTTCATTAAGCTTGAGGAAAAGTATTAAGGAACGTGTAGTGGCAAAAGTAATTCCTAATTAGGGAATGCAATATATGGACGTTATCCGCACTGATTTTTATAAAGGGGTGTAAGGGTGCAATGCCACTGCTTCCACCCTGAAATAGGGTGTAAAGGTGATGAAAACACCCCAGTGCATTGGCCCCATAGAAGGGTGTTATGACCAACCGAAGCACCATCTTTGAGGGTGTACTGGCACTCTGAAGCCACTTTTTTTCAAGGGTGTATGGGTGTTAGTTATAGACATGCGAAAACACCTAATAAGGTGTTTTTGTTTTTACAGTGTATCGCTAAAAACAATGGTGTATAGGGCCTAAAATTCATTTGTGATATATAATGGATTCGCAATGTATAAGTAGATGTATTAAAATATCTCATCCGTCCTCTCAAGGAGGAGCGGGCTGAGACCCACGTCGATAAAAAATTTCATGTAAAAAGCCTACTTGTGATAAAAATTTAAGCACCTGTTTTAAAGGAAACATTGGGTTGTCGCCAATAAAAATGGATGGGTGTGCAGGTATTTGATGAGTGAACAAGGAGGGAAAATGACGTCTTCTTTCTGGTTCCAGTTGTGCACATATGATTAAAACATGTATGACAGTGAGTCGATCACCACATCTCGAGCAGTGTGGTGCAGGAGAGTTGGTTAAAAGATATGTATGGGTTATGTATGTGTGGCCAATTCTCAGCCTGCACAGGGCTACTTCTTTAAATCTGTGTTGTTTTTCTGTGGTGTACCTGCCTATTTTTGCCTTTATTGTGTGTAGTTTATTTTCTGATGCTGCGTCCCATTCCTCTTGCCATTGTTGTCTAATCATGTTTTTTATGTGTGGTTTGAGGTCATGATAAGTTATCTTATCAATGTCTGTGTCATTTCGAAGGGCAGCTGAAGCAGCTAGCCTATCAGCTGCCTCATTACCAGGTATACAGCGGTGGCCTGGCACCCAACACAGTGTAATTTTAATTTCTTGTTCATGGGCAAACATAAGGGTGTTATAAAGAGAGTTCAGTACTGGGTTCTTATTTTGCCATTTCCAAAAGGATAGGGACTTTAAAACACTGAGGGAGTCTGTGTAGATGATCGACGTCTGTATTTTATTTTCTATAATGTGTCTCACAGCTAAAAGGATACCATTGCATTCAGCGGTAAATATACTAGCATTTCTGTTCAGGGTTTTTGACTGTGAAAACTGTGGCCCATGTGCTGCACAGGAGACTTGAGCAGACTTCGAAGCATCAGTGTAATATTCATCACAAGTGTACTTCTCCTGAAGTGACATGAAATGCTGCTGTATGGCAATAGGGGATGCATGTTTGCCCACTTCAAGAAACGACAGGTCGCAATTAACACCGTGCATTTCCCAAGGAGCAATTAGGTCTTTTATGGAAGTTGTATGAAGACTGGTAACCGAAACATTCAGATATTCAATGTGCGTGGCAACTCTGATTGGATATGGTGGTGTTAGAGATGGTTTTTTTGAGAAAAGTGCTGTGCCAGTTTTGTCAAGCAGGAGCCGACGACATGGATGGTCCAGTTGGCATAGTACCTTCATAGCATAAGTTAGAGAAGTAAATTGTCTCCTTCGTTGCAGTGACCATCGGTTCGCCTCGACATAGAGGCTAGCAATTGGGCTAGTTCGGAAAGCGCCTGTAGCGAGGCGAAGGCCGAGGTGGTGCACGGGATCGAGCAATTTTAGCGCAGAGGATGATGCTGACCCATAAACCATCGAGCAATAGTCAATGCGTGATAGAACTACACTATTCAGAAGGTTCAGAAGGCAGTCGCGGTCTGTGCCCCATGACCGGTGAGAGAGAATTTTTAGCAAAATCATCGCTTTGAGACACTTCAGTCGCAACTGTTTTATGTGGGGAATGAAGGAAAGTTTTTCGTCAACAACTACGCCAAGAAATTTATGTTCTTTTTTAAAGGCAAGGCTCTGGCCATTCAGTGTAATGTTGGGGTCAGGCCTGATGCCACGCTGCTTAGAGAAAAGTACACAAACACTCTTTCCAGAGTTAAATTTAAACCCATTGTCATCAGCCCACCTGGACAATTTGTTTACACCTAGCTGAATTTGTCGTTCACAGATGGCCAAGTTGCAAGATTTGAAGCTTATCTGGACGTCATCAACATATACAGAACAAGAAATAGTTTTTGGCAGCACGCTTTTTAAAGAGTTCATTTTGACTACAAAAAGTGTGCAACTGAGAACACCACCTTGAGGGACACCATTTTCTTGAATGTACTGCTTTGAATATGCATTGCCAACACGAACTTTGAAGGTCCGTTCAGACAAGTAACTTCGAATTGTGCTCAACATGTTTCCTGTGATGCCAAGAGAGAAGAGGTCGCGGATGATACCATAGCGCCAAGTGGTATCATATGCTTTTTCAAGATCGAAAAAGACAGATAAACAATGTTGTTTATGTGCAAAAGCATCCCTTGCATAAGACTCAAAGGCAATGAGCTGATCAGCTGTTGATCGCCCAGCTCTGAAACCAGCTTGGTTTTGATAAAGAAGACCATTGTATTCAAGGAAATGGAGAAGGCGACGATTTACCATTTTCTCAAAAAGCTTGCATAGACAGCTGGTTAGTGCGATAGGCCGATAACTAGCAGCAAGTGTGGGTTCTTTTCCGGGTTTTAATATTGGGATGATGATCGCTTCCTTCCATGCTTTAGGAAAGCGTCCTGTGGCCCATACTTTATTATACAGGTAGAGTAGGGTTTCAACAGTGTTCACATGCAGATGCCTGAGCATTCCATATGTGATCCTGTCAGGACCTGGAGCTGTGTTACCACATGTGTCTAGTGCAATCTTCAGCTCCTGCATGGTGAATGGGCTATTGTATCCTCCTGAGGATGGCCTTTTATCATGTATGTGCTTCCTCTCCTCTCTTGCCTTGTGCCGCAAAAAGGAATCTGTATAGTGTGCTGAGCTGAATATGTATTCAAAGTGTTGCCCTAGTGTGTCTGCTTGATGTTCAAGAGAGTCACCACTGGTGCTGACAAGGGGCGTTGGGACTGTGCTATATCCTTTAAGTGCTCTTATCCTGTTGTGAACTTTGTGTGCGTCAGAATAGGAGTTCACTGAAGAAAGGAATGATGACCAGCTTTCTCGCTTGGAGATGCGTCGAATACGCCTGCCATTTGCCTTTGCACGCTTAAAGGCTATTAGGTTTTCGGCTGTGGGGTATCGGCGTAGTTTCGACCATGCCCTGTTTTGAGTTTCACGAGCAGTCTTACATTCTGCATTCCACCAGGGTCTTCGTTTATTTCGTGGCTTACTTGACGTCTGTGGAATGTATTTTTCTGCTGCCTCTATGATGTGCAGCGTGATTAAGCGTTGAGTTTCATCAACGCCTAAGTCAGTAACTGATGAACTGGCCAATGATGACTGTTCCCTGAACATCTTCCAGTTGGCTGCATTTTCTTTGAATTTTCTGGGATTCGACACATTTTCATTTCCGTTCCCAGTATATTTTATTAAGATCGGAAAATGGTCACTTCCGTATAGATTGTTAATGACAGTCCACTCTGTAGCTGCCAGGAACATCGAGGAGCCAATGGCTAGGTCTATGGATGTGTAAGAGTTATAAGCTATATTGTAGTAAGTTGGCTGTTTCGTGTTTAGTAAGCATGATCCCGAGGACAATAAGAATTTTTCGATTAGAACACCTCGGGAGTCCGTTCTTGTACATCCCCATAATGGGTGGTGAGCATTAAAGTCTCCGACCAGCAACCAAGGTTCCGGAAGTTGATCAATCAATTTTTCAAAACTTTCGCTACTTAGCTTATAAGTTGGAGCAATATACAGGGAACATACGGTTGTTATTTTGCCATAAACTAAGCTTCTGATTGCCACTGCCTCTAAGTCTGTGTTGAGTGAGATGTTTCGAGAGGGGATTGATTTTTGTGTTACAATGGCAACGCCACCAGAGGAGTGAGAGCTGCCTTGCCTGTCGTTCCTGAATACATTATATTGCTTAAGGAAATTTGAGTCTGCTGGTTTTAAATGGGTTTCTTGCAGACAAAGTATGTTTGGCTGATAGTCCGCAAGAATTTCATATATATCATCTAAATTTTTAAAGAGTCCTCGGCAGTTCCAATAAATGAGGAGCGCCATAATTAAAAGTTATTTAAGGGACAAGTTTAAATTTAGGTTTGTAGGTCCTTGGGACCTGTTATTGGGACTTTTCCCTTTCTTTTTCGCTCCAGTGAGCTTTGCCGCCTAGGCAGCTGGGGTGAAGAAGTTGTGTCCATCGCATCTTCAGATGCGGTGGACGACTGTGCAGAAAGCACAGGATTGTCAGTTTTAGGCCTCGACTCATGGGTCGAGGCCTTTGGGCCGGCTGACCTGGGGGTCCGCGCAGCCAGCTTTGCGGGTGGTGGTGGAGTAGCGCTAGCTGACTCCACCGAGGGCGCAGGTGGCGCTGCCCTGGAAGAACTGTGTGCTTCCTGGGCAGGTGCCAACGACCGCTGTGATGCCGCGCCCTGCTGCGTCACAACGGAGTAGTGTGGCTTTTGAGGGAGAGAAAGCCGCTTTCGTGCCTCTCCGTAAGATATGTTTTCGGTGACTTTCAGTGTAATTATTTCTTTTTCTTTTTTCCAGTATGGGCATGAGCGTGAATAAGCTGGGTGGTTACCTTCACAGTTTGAGCAGAGAAGCAGCTGTTCTTCGCAGTTGTCTGTAGGGTGTTCGTGCGAGGCACACTTTGCACATGTGAGTTGGCCACGGCAACTCTGAGAGCCATGGCCATATTTCTGACATTTGAAGCAGCGGCGTGGGTTAGGGATGTAGGGCCTCAGTTTTATCTTTGTGTAGCCTACTTCGACTGATTCTGGGAGAGTGCTTGCAGCAAAGGTGAGTACAATGTGCTTTGTTTCTATCTCTTTGTTATCTCGTCTGATCTTTATCCGGTAAACATCTGTGACATTTTGTTCCTTCAGGCCTTCAAGAAGTTCTTGTTCACTGACGTACCTAAGGTCATCATCAGAGATGACTCCTCGGGCAGTATTTAGTGATCGGTGCGGGCTAATCTGTACCGGTATTTCTCCAAATGATTCGACTGCACTTAGCTTCTGATACTGATGGTTGTATATTAATTCTAGTAGCAGGTCACCGTTTCCAAGTTTCTTTATCTTATAGCCCTGGCCAATGGCCTCAGTCAACGTTCGAGAAACAACAAATGGGGACACGAGTCGTGCAGTGATTTCCTCGTGGTCACTGTGGACCACGTGGAAACGAGGAAAGTTGTTTATGTTCTTTGAGAAGAACATGGTGGTCTCGGTGCGCCCCCTTTTAGAAGGAGGACGATCGGGGTTAAGGTGTTTAGATGCCATAAAAAGTGTATTTTTCGGCTGCAGTGCCAGCCACCCACCATGGAGCCCAACGAGGGGACGGGACAGAAATTGTCTATTCCTGCCCACGCCAGCTGTACACCGCAACTATAACCCAATATGGCGTAACTCAGGGTAGCTAGCCACACAAGGTTAACCCTCGCCGCCTGGAAGTAGGAAGAAATGAAGAAGGTAAGAGAGGACAGGACAGTTCTAAGAAAGAAAATAGGAAAGTGAAAGATGGAGGGGAGAACAGGAAAAGGCGACTGCCGATTTCCCCCGGGTGGGTCAGCCCGGAGGTGTCGTCTATGGGAAGCGTGGGCCAAAGTGGTGTGTTGCCTCCGCCGAGGGGCCTTAAAGGTCCAAACACTCGGCATCGGCTCAACCACCAGGATCCCCTTTTCCCCAGACACGACGATGCCACGCACGGCTAAGCGTGGGTGCTCGGGGTCCGTGGTGTCGCACAAAACACACAAACACCTGCTTTAACAGGTGCCCCCTGCGGGGTCCCAAGAAAATGCGGAAGCTATCAGCATCTCGCAAGAAAAGGGAAATTTCATCTGTGGACGCAGAGATGGCCACTGTTTCTTGTCCAACAAGTGGAAAACCACGAGTGCGCCTGTCAGCTGCACCTCTACGTAGAAACGGATCGAGAGCAACAATGAAGAGGGCCGGCGATAGGGGACACCCCTGCCGAACTCGCCGTGAAACAGGAAATCTGCCTGCAATGCCACCATTTAGAAGGAGCTCACTACTACGATCCGCATAGAGTGAACGCACAATGAGGATAAATTCTTCGCACAGGACAAAAGAGAGCAGCACAGCAAACAAATAGCTGTGCTCAATGCTATCGAAGGCTTTGGCCTGATCTAGAGCGACGAGCACTCCCTCTAGGCCTTTAGCGCAAGCGTAAGAGAACACATCTCTAGTTAGAGTTAGTGCAGCAAATACGGACCGTCCAGGAACCGAGCAAGACTGGTACGGGCTTATCAGGTCCTGCAAGTGGATCCGTAGCCTCCGAACAAGATTAGTGGCTACCAGCTTGCAGTCAGCGTTAAGGACGGTTATTGGTCGCCACGATGATGGACTCGCTACGGTCATACCCTCCTTTGGGAGCAACACAATGCGTCCCAAGCTAAATGAGGGTGGTTTAGTCCTGCTTTCCAGAAAGGTATTAACTACCTGGAGCAAGAGAGGACCGAGGATGTCGTAAAAGGTTTTGCAGAAACCTGTCAGCAGGCAATCTGGGCCTGGCGAACTGGAAGTGTTCATGGCGCTTAATGCACTCCGAACCTCCTCCAAAGTTGCTGGCGAGCAAAGTTCCCTATTCGAGTCAGCAGAAAGCTGAGGAACGGGCCCACAGACAGACCTTCCCTAGTAGCACAAATTGTTGCCATAACGTTGCAGAAATGTTGCGAATATCGCGTAACGTTACCGCGACGTTGGCAACGTTGCTAAAATATTTATATGGTAACATTATTTTTTTTTGCATTCAGCAACGTTGAATCAATATAGTCAATATGTGAGCAAGTTGACATATACATTTTCTCACATTGAGACGTTTCAAAAGAAGCAAAGTCAACATTGCTGTAGCGCATCAATAATCGAATTAAATATTTGCTGAAGATTTTCAAAAAAGTAGTAATGCAAGGCGGACAGCTGAACAGCGGCTACGCACTAAGAAAAAAAATACATCACTCAAGTAACCTTCCGAAGTTGAAACTGATGAAACCTGCCTTGTACTTTGTATTATTTTCATAATATAGATTGTCTATAAACACACAAAATGAATACTTTCGGCTCAAATGAAACTGAAAACGGAACTGTTTAAAGTCAAAACCGTAACCAAATCTGCAAAATGGGAACGATCGTTGTGGACATCAGCTAATGTCACGTGATCAAATATGGCGGTGGCAGGTGCCTCCTGGCACATGGTTTGACAAGTGGAGCCTATTTCGTGCGGGCTATTGTTTGCCTGCCTTTGTGGATTTCGCATCCATTTCCACTGCGTCGAATTACGCGCAAGATTACGGCAAGTACCTCTTCCACTCCTGATATATTTTCGGCTATTTTGCAGCATTCGATGCCCAATCGTGTTACCGGGAATCGCTTGTAAGGAATCAACAAGGCCAGTAGTTGTGTTGCGTTGCCGCGAGCGACGCGGTCTATCGTTTGCTAATGTAAAGAAAGCTTATACTGAATAGTAGCACTGTCATTTTGACATATAGCAGGAAAATTAAACCGCGCGGCAACCCTTATAGCACATAACCAATGCTTTTGCAAGATAAGTGTGACATGCTGAAAAAAGGACCAGTCAGCAGCCACTAATGATCATCTTGGGTCTAGCAGCAGTGAGGAGCTTTGTGATGGGTAGCACATAAGGTGCGAATCTAGCATTGATTTTCCAAGTTGTGAATATAATCGCTGTAATCGTAGTGCATTTGTATGCATGGACCCCGAGCCATGAATATGTTTTTAAAACTTTGCGCGATTTCATTTTTGCCAAAGGGGGCCACTCTCGAAACATGTTGGTCGGACATTTTTATTACTTACAATACCTTAAAGACCCCAGAAGCGCGGGGTTTTACATGCGGGGTTTCATGTTGCTTTCTTGTTCGCACCTGTGCATTTCATTAAACCTTTCATTCTAGGTTTTAATGTCAACCTGTCCTGTACCCTGTCTTTTGTGTGTCTTTTTTCGCGCAACTATAAGATGAAGTGCTGCACCAACTAGGCCGACAACACATCTTACTGATGTCAGCTTAATTCTGAAAATCATTCAGTTGGTTTAATTTTGATAGTGCTCATTGTTGTTTGTTTTTAATCTCCATATCTTTTAGCTGTGTCAGCCTTTGTGTATATCGTAATTGTTAAGAGACAGGGCTATGCTTTCAAGTACACTCATACAAAGTATATGGTTCTCATTGCTCTTTCAGTGCTGCCAAGGGCTCCATTACTGCAGAAGCAGACGACTGAATCAGATACCAATTGTGTTGAGGGACATGTTTTCGTTTTTGTTTAATTCAATAAAAATACTTCTCACGCAACACCAGCTCATCTGTTTGCATGTGCAAGCCACACTGCACGAGTCATTACCTATACGCTATTTAGAATGCACGCTGTTTTATTCCTGCAGTGCATGCCCTTGAAATATATGTTCCTGTAATACGTCATGCAGTATTGTATGCATGTTGAAGAATGTTACTGTAATATTGCATCAACATGACAGCCGTGTTTATGCCAACGCTGCCAGAGTGTGGTTTAGGGACGACATTAGGCACGTTCTGGCAACGTTACGGGACCACATTTTACCAATGTTGCAGTAACGTACCGTGCTACCAGGTTTACGGCTTCCTCGTAGTCTTCGCATTGGTCAAGACCTTGCGATATAAAAAGGCATGCAAAATGCGTGCTGAAAGTGCTTCTGATCTCGGCAGGATCGGAGGACGTGGAGCCGACCTCACGAGTGACATATTCTACATGAGTGCGACGGTCGCTGCGTTGACTTAGCGTTCTCGCGTGTCTGAGATCGGCTCTACCTTAGAGCGAAAGACTTTTGCGGTCGTGCGGTGAGTGACGCACGCGAGCTATTCTCCAAGATTCGGTGAAACCGAACGCGGAGCGTATCGAGGTACTCGCGCATAGCGAAAGCAAGCTGTCCTCCGTCGCGAACTATTAGCATGCGCCGGAGAATTTCATTTAAGCGCTGTGGTGATGCGAATTCGCCGTGCTTTCCGCGCGCTCTAGGATCTCTCGGCAATGTGTCTTAAATTCATCCCAGGTGTCACTGAAGTCATAGCGGCAATTGCATAATTTAGGTTTGCGCGGGTTTCTCTCTGACACTCTTCATCGCACTGTACTGCTGTGTCCATCCGCAACATCTGGGGTCTGTTGGAGCGGCCAGGCACTGCTTGCAGCGCTACATGGACATGCAAATGATCGCTCATATTGCGAGAACCTGCAGAACGTGGCAGCACGTCACACCTGAGAAGGGAGGGTGTCAGGGCGGAGGCGATGTACACCCGGTCAAGTCGGGTCGCACTTTGGCCCTAACACGTGTTGCAACGAATTGGTCACCGTGTACATTCACCCAGGCGGCTTGTAGGTGCAATGACTGAACAAGCTTGCTTAATTCTTTGACATTGTAATTCGACGCGCCCTGTCCAGGCCCCTTGATGTCGCAGGAGGAATCCAACACGCAATTAAAATCGCCAAAGAGCACATAAGGTACATTGTCTAGGAAATGTGACCTAATGGACCGGAAGAAATCGTTCGTCAAACTGCGAGTGACCGGCACGTAGACGTTGACAAAACGAGTCCTCCGGCCATCAAGGAAAATGTCCACTGCTGACACGGCCATCCATTCCAAATGTACAATGAGCACTCGCTCTAAACGCGTGGTCAATGAAAATCACACCCACACTGCAACACCGAGAGTCCGTGAATGAAAGGAAGGCATCAACAGAAAAGCGAGACCGAAAAGAAGTTATGTGTGCAAGAGCGCGAAAATTACACGCCTGAAAAAATAAAATGTCAATGTGATGCAAACGGGCAAGCTGTAGTACTTCCTGTTGCTTATCGTGTCTACGGAAGCCTTGCATTTCTGTTTAGAAAACCTTTTATTAGACATTAGACGTTCGCATTAGACATTCACATGAGCTGCAACAACTGACCAAAACAGGAAATACACATGATTAACAACAAAGGAAAGTGCACATAATATACATCCTAAGGAACAAATACATCACAAAATCAGTATTTACCTACCTAATAAAATTTGTCAGTTCGTGATGATGATATTGTTACGACGCGGCAAGCCGATGAAAATAGAACAGAGGACAGAGAGATGGTCGATGATAGTGAGATGACGTTTTTTTGAAATGCTGCCGGGCCTAGCACGAGCGTTCCTATCCGCGCCACTGCCCCCTTCTTTTTCCTTGATCATCCGTAACACGACCCGGGGCCACCGAGTGATCGTCCCGACCGTGGACGAGGAAGTTCACAGATGTTGTTGATTCCATGGCATGATGATGGGCATGTCTGGATGCTTGAAGAAGAAGAGGAAGAAGGAAGAACAGAACGGCTTGCCGGTATGATGATTCCCGATGAACCTTTGCCCAGGACACTTGCGGGACATACGTTACCACGACTCGATGGCGGAAGCCAAGGCAAGCACCGCATGGCCTAGCCAGTGTAGGATGTCTTGAAGTGAATCGTGAAGTCTTTGGTCGGCACATCTGGTCAATGGGGTCACGTAGGGTCGTTCGGGTCTCTTCCTGTGGCTTGTGGTCATGCGTGGCATCTCGGGTCAGTCTCTCCGTCGTGTCTTGTGGTCGGGGTGTGGGGACGGGGCGGATGAACGGCAAGGTCTTGCTGGGTCCGGCAGGCTGGGGAACAGCCATGCGATGCCTCTTGACCTTCAGCCGACGGCGCTAGAAGTCGCGGGGTACCGAAGCTCTGGACCAGGATGAGGAGGTAATGATGAAGTACCCCGCACCTCCAACCAAATGTTACGAAGCGGCCAGCCGATGAAAACCGGAGAACAGAGGACAGAGAGATGGTCGATGACAGTGAGATGACGTTTTTTTAAAATGTTGCAGGGCCTAGCGCGAGCGTTCGTGTCCGCGCCACTACCCGCTTCTTTTTGCTTGATCGTCCGTTACAATATATACAAGTTTGAATGGCAGTATACATGAAGGTATTAACAGTGTAGAATAATTTGCCAAATATAATAGATATAAACTCATACAGCAATCGCATGTATAGTATGTATTGCACATGTGGGTGGCGATCTGAACATAAATATTTGCATTACAGGTTCCAAGGTGGGTTAAAAACCACTCGGACACGTCCATCCGACACTGAAACCAAAGGGCAAGACCATTGACGAAGGAACTCTTGCTACCCAAGGTAGAAAAGTTCCTCAGCCAGAAAGCTTACGATCTCCTTTTGTTGATGCACCAGGACAGGGAAAAGCCCACGTCGGCGCCGGCTTGATGCGACAGCCTCACAACGATTGCGCCATAACGCGAAAGCGCCAGCTACAATCAGCAATCGTGCTATGCGACCGGGAGGACATCTACCATTTAACTGAAATCGGTTAATACCTAGACTTCTGAAACCGGCATGAACTGCCCTCCAAAAAACACGAGCAACGATGCATTGCTGGGCCATGTGACGATTGGATTCCTTAAGTGGGCAGTTGGGGCACTGCGCTGTCCGCACAATGCCCCATCGCTGCAGCCGATCTCGTGTAGGCAAAACCCCCCCTCCAAAATCCACACAAAGTAACGTAAATGCCCTGGCAGAAACGACGCTGCGAATGGTAACCAACAAGTGGAATTTGCCCTTCGTCTACGTTCCGCAGGCACCCGCGGAAATAACGCTCCCATTGACTCCACTACTCTGTTCGCCGAGATGTCCGTCAGAACTCACACGGCGGGCGTGGCGACGAAATGCCACCATACACGAATACAAAACATGCATCCGGAAAGCCTAAGGACCCCTATTGACTGGTATGTCAGGCACTAGCTCCCTCACATTTGTGACTAAAAACTAGAAGGCAACCACCCGTGCTGGCACTCATCACCCTGCAGCAAACGAAGAAGGCAGCGTAGAGCCAGCAGCCGACAGCCGACTGACAAAAAAAAGAAAGCACACCCCCCCTTCGAACGTGGCTGCCCGAGTGCCGCAGAGCCTACTAGTTCCGTGCGACCTGCCCCAAAAAATTAACTTTCAAGAGCCTGAAAGGAACGCAAAATTCTGAGCTGTGGATGCGCTCAGAATTTTGTGCGAGGTACCATATTCGCCCGCAGAAAACAGTGTGGACAAGGTAGCGTTTCTCCAACATCGGTAGTTCAAAGGCACTGGCTGTAGTCACCTTGCTGCGCACCTCGTTTAAGACGCTAGTCCACACCGAAGCTGCTATCCTACGTGCCTCATAATGCCAAGTATGCGGATGGTGTCGCTGTGCGGAACAGGTAGGGCACCATTAAGGCCCGCTTCTGGCCTGCCAATTAAAAGATATTTACTTTTTTTTTTTAAATTGAGAGCAGCCCCAGACACCTTGCCGTATCTGTCAAAAAGATGAAGGCAGCGCAGCAGGCTCTCTTCATCACGCAGATACAACGTAATATCATCCGCGTAAGCAGTCACACGCAGCGTTTGACAGCCTGGGAGAGGGAGGCCACGGATACTTTGGTCTGTAATTATTGCCCTCAAATAAGGCTCTGAGCTGAGAGCAAACAAAAGAGGCGAGAGGGGACAACCTTGCCGGACACCTCGGGTCACAAGGAAAGGGGCATTTTCCCACACGCAAGTGTGCTTTGAATGCCATCATACATACTTTTAATTAAAAATATTAAATTTTGCAGAAACTGAAAAGCATGCAAAACGCCGAATATGTAGGCATGTTCTATCTGGTCAAAAGCTTTTTTCTGATCTAAAGAAACAAGGAT
Organism: Amblyomma maculatum; assembly: GCF_055883805.1. Taxonomy (NCBI): domain Eukaryota; kingdom Metazoa; phylum Arthropoda; class Arachnida; order Ixodida; family Ixodidae; genus Amblyomma; species Amblyomma maculatum. Next base: position 40,945,233 of record NC_139352.1, read on the forward strand.
GCTACTAGCTAAGCGTCTTTGTGTGCAATCAATAATGTCTCAAGTGGCATACGACAAACTATGTATTTCCCTGCCAGGAACAGAGCACACCTGATAACAACCAATAAGGGAGGCCGTCACACCCCTCAAGCGCCGAACCACGATAGCTGCGAGAGTTTTGTAGTCTACGTTTAGAAGGGTGATCGGCCTCCACTCGTCTGGACGAGATGACCCAGGATCACATTTTGGGGTCAAATTTATTCTCCCTTTTCGAAAACTGGCCAGAAAATTTATATGCTCAAAGCACTGTCGAAGGACAATGGTCAGTGCTAGACCGACAACGTCCCAGCAACACAAATAAAATTCCACAGGAAGCCCATCAGGCCCAGGCGCTGACCCGCGTTTCATTGACTCTAAAGCTGTCTTTACCTCTTCTAAAGAGGGAAGTGCACAAAGCACATCATGCATCTCCGGGCTGACCAGGGGCAACCCAGCTAACATTGGATGTGTCTCTACAGCTCCTACATCAATCGTAGCATCTGAACACGCCATGCCTTTGAAGTACGTCAAGAAACGCATACAATCCCTAGTTTGATGAGACGCACAGTGCGGCACTCCGCTCAATGCTGAGCTATGGATGCAAATTCTCCGCAAAAATCAAAGCACCTCAGGATGTGCAGATGGACTCTCGTCTTCCACGCCATGCCGCCGCAGAAAGGGACGAAGCTCCAATAAGGCACTGATACCGGCTATGTAACTCCTCGCACCAGCGCGCATCAGAGGGGTATGCCAACCCGCTGTGTGCGATGCGGATCTTCGCAGCCGTGTCTACCAGCTCTTGAGACACTCGATGATGTAGTTCATGACCTCTACCGAATTGTGCATGCGTCAAATTGATTTGAGCGTGTCCCATTCATTTTCAGCGCTGTCAGAAAGCGAAACGTGTAAAGCTCTCGACAAGCTCTCACGCGAACGCGAATCGTGTAATACGCGCACATCAAAACGCCACGGACGAAATGAGCCAGCGCTAGGAAAGGAAAAGCTGGGCATGACTGGCCGGTGGTCAGAAATATGAATGGGCGTCTGAGGCAAGGTCACAACATCCATAGTCGACACATACGTTGAAAGGGACTGCGGCACATATGCGCGGTCTAGCCTGCTCGCAGATGAACCACGATTCCATGTCCAGCAGAAACGCGACCCATGCAGAGTTCGTGCGCATCAAGAAGCTCAAATGCTGAACCAGGCGCTGCAGTTCACGTGCGTTCCAAGTCGGTCGCCCTCGACCAGGGCCTTGGACATCTACATGTGAGTCTATGACACAATTAAAATCGCCCACTGTTATTACATGGCGGCCGTCTAAAAAGTAAACATCCAACCCGTTAAGGAAGTTATTACTAAGGCTGGAATCCGCCGGAACATAAATGCACAAGATGCGCAACCTCACAGCCGAAAATAAGCAATCGAGAGTAGAGGGAATTGATTATCGTCTTCCACACACATTGGTACTTGTATATACACACACAAGCAATCGAACGCTAGCACACGCCCAAACCCGTCATAAGTGAAGTGATGATCACACAAAAGGGATCTGTTTAGCACCACGATTCCTACGCCACTCGAGCGCGAAGTGCCTTAAGAAAAGAAGCATTCCAAATGAAAATCACGCCATAAATGCCAATACATCAGAAAGAGTAGTAAAATTTGTTTTCTGAAGACACAAGATATCACAGTTTGTTCTGAAAGCCAAATCTACTATTTCTGTCTGTTTTCGCATATTACAAAACCCCTGAGCGTTTAAAGAAAGAATTTTCAGTCCTAATGCCATGTCCGGTGTTGAATTTGGAACGCCGCTAAGGCAGATGCGCGCCCTGAGGTGGCGCCACAAAAGTGCTCTGCACTCACATTAGGCGGAGTTCCCCGGCCCGCCTGAAGGAGGATGGGACTTCTTGGAAGGGTGTTACTCCGGGCGAACTCCTTGTGCCGCATCCGATCCTGAGGTCGGCGGCGAAACACAGCGCTTATTTCCTTCTCGGTGGAGCTCGATGTCCATATCAAGTTCACTGAGCGGTGAAAGCGACGGGGAGTGTCCGACACCAAAGCTGAAAGAGATGCTCCAATATTCCACATCCTATTTTTGGCTCACAACCTCAGATGACTCATTTAAATCCTTTCGTAATACCGGCAACTTCTTCACACGCCCTATTTGCTTTTCAAATGCCACGCGAATCTTAGAAACGCCAGCAGTGGCCGACCAGCCTGTGTTCCGAGCGCGGCGCGGGTTTTCGGTGGAGATCAAAACCTTAGATGCCGACAGCACCTTCTTTCCGCGAACTCCATGCTTATCCTGGACACCGCGAACTTTAGCCGTGCACGGACGCTCCGGTAACGATGTGGCAGGAGCTGCCTCGATAGCGGTAGGCTCATACGATGATTTGTGGGCCACTGCGATGTCAGCCGCCGTCGCGCAAGCAATCTCAGGCTGGGATGGATAAGTCGTATGCTTGCCTAACGGCACGTCATCACTGCTGACCGTTCCTTCCGTCAGTGTACCAGTAGTCGAATTCGTCAACGTTTTTGATGTCGTGCCCTCCACAGAGTCTATTTGTACTTTCTCCTTGCCTTTAGCCGACTCAGCTGGCTTGTCAGATGGGGCCGGCACTGTAGGCTTCATGGGTGTAAGCGGACGAAACGCACTTGCCGCTGCGTCCGAGTAGGAACGGCGCACCGGGCACGTCACCGTCGGGTGGTCATCACTGCAGCGTCGGCAGGGCAGAGTGCAGCCTTCGTCTTGATGACCGTGGATACCACAGCGTCCACAAAAAGGCGCTCCGAAAGAGATCCGAGGAGCTACAGCGGGCACCATGTTCGGTTTCCGCCCTCAAAAATCAGCACAGGATATACTCCTTCAGCTGCACCACAACATCTTAGATCATGTCGAATGTCCCCATAATGACAAGGTGGTCCTGGCCTTGGACTTTAAAGGCGCATTTGACAATGTGAAGCACGAAGTAAACCTCGATCACCTCTGTCACACCAACTGTGGTCACAAAACATTCAATTATATAAAACAATTCCTTACAGACCGCCAAGCCTACATACGCATACAAGATGTGGAACACGGGCCATACACCATTGGCTCGAGGGGAACACCTCAAGGCGCTGTCTTGTCTCCACTCCTCTTCAATTTAACCATGCTTCATCTTCCCTCCAAATTGGCTTCTCTTCCCAGGATACATCACGCACTTTACGCGGATATCACAATCTAGGCCACGCACGATAACCTGGGCCACATAGAGTCCTGCCTGCAGGCAGCGACGACCGTATTCGACGACTACGCGACCTACTGCGGACTCCAGTGCGCCCCAGCTAAATCTGAATTTGTGCACGTACGTCCCTCCGCTCGAGACAACTCAGCTTCGCATCAGTCTCCCCTCGGGACCGATCCGGGAGGCCAAAGAGATCCGCGTCCTTGGCCTCTTCATGCACCATCAACACAGAGTTGACACCACTCTGGCCAAACTTCGCATGGTGGGAGACCAGGTGGGCCGTATGGTCCGCCGGGTCTCCAACAAGCGGGGCTTATTACGAAGCAAGGATGCACTGCGGCTTGCCCATGCTTTTGTAACGAGCAGAATCCTCTACTCGACACCCTACTTGTACCGGCGCAAACACGATGATTATCAATTGGAGGTCACCCACTGGGAAGTCATCAAGCGGGCTCTCGACCTTCCGGTCAGCACGTCCAACCAGAGACTTCTGGCTCTGGGCGTGGTGAACACCTTCCGGGAGCTACGACAAGCCCACTTACTAAGCCAATACACGTCCGGTCGCCGCCTCTTGGAGCGACTACACATCAAACACAATTGCCACATTGAGGAAAGGGTGAGAGTGCCAGAACTCTGGAGACGCGCCCTCCGGGTCCGACCCCTTCCCCGCAACATGTCCAAAGAAGACCATAACGGTCGTCGTCAAGCGCGCGCGGAAGCATTGGAGCAATACCACGGCCACCAGCAACAGTGTATTATGTGGATGTTGCCGGCCCTTACCACGGGGGGTGGTATACGACTGGAGTCGTACACAACAGAAACACGGTTAACGGGCTAACTTTTAAAGCCTACAGAACAACTCACGCGGAGGAGATTGCTATCGCTCTGGCTCTCAGTACTCCCAAGTCGAAACACATCATCACCAACTCGCGAGGGGCCTGTCGGAATTATAGGCAGGAATGGGCTCCCCCGCTTGCGCGGCATATACTGCAATCTAGCTGCCGATACATAGACCCAACTTTGCATAACCCAATTTGGGCACCCGGTAACCAGAGACTCAAGGGAAACGAACAGGCCGATCAGGCCGCCCGCGCACTCTCTCCAAAGGCTATCTCCCTGTCCTTGGAAGCCTACTCCCAATCAGACAATCTGGCCCTTGCATTCAAAGACATCACCGATTACTACAAGGAGGAGCACAGGCGCTACCCGGTCCCTTGCAAAGGACTGAATCACGCTGACGAGCGCCTCCTCATCAAAATATTTACCAAAACTGTACTGTGCCCGGCGGTGCTTAAACATTTCAACCCGTCCTTTGTTGGTGCGTGCCAGTACTGTGGGGAGGTGGCTGACACCTTCCACATGGTCTGGCCATGTCAGTAAAATCCATCCATTCCCCTTAACCCCAATCCAACTAGAGAGGACTGGGAGGCAGCCCTGCTCGGCTGTCAAGACCTCAATGCTCAAAAGGCCTTGGTTCAACGGACGCGGGCGGCGTTGCTTGCCAATGGGGCCCCGGAATAGGGGCTCCACCTAGCATTGTAAGGGGAGGAGACCGATACGGCTCTAACCCAAACACCTCTCTGTAACCATTTAAAATTTAATAAATGTTTTAACCACCCCATAGTCGTCGAGAGATGGCGTCAGATACGGCCCTATTTCTGGAAAATGGCAAAGGGAGTTGGGGTAGTGTGGTGTCGATGAGAGACCGGCTGTCCGGAAAGCGCATGCTGAAATGCGTGTTGCAGGCGGGCGCCACAAGAATCGCTAGATACCACCTCATGTGGAAAGGAGAAAAAAGGGAAAGGTAAGGGGCAGCAGGTTTTCGACGCATACATCAAGAGGAGACAATACCCAGTGAGAACACCATTACGGGAGCCCATTTGCCCCACAGTGACGGACAGGACTTTGCCTTGTCAGATGGAAGGAAGGATGCACTAGGTGCGATCCTCCTGTGAGGGAACAGACCTCAACCTGCGACCATCATCATCCTACGGCTACCCTAGGCAAGGTCTCCCGCACCATAAGGTTTCGGGGTTTTTAACGTGACAGCGTTAAGAGCCCCGTGTCGCAGAAAAGTTGGTGTCGTCGTCGGCGGCCGCCATCCCTCGTCGTCCGGCGTTGGCCGTGAGCGAAAAATCCCAGAAGCATTAACAAATAAAGAGGAGTAGGAAAAATCCCCCACCTCAGGAATCGAACGTGGGCCTCCGGGGTGCGATACGAGCACGCTAACCACTCACCCGCGCCAGCTGGATAGTTTGAAATGGACAAAAGCGCGTCTATTGATTCCGGTATTGTCTCAGAAACGTCGCTTAGAGAAGTGTATTGTGCCGCATAATAATATGTATGAGCATGTAAATTGCAGAACACACAGTTAAGCGATTGGCAAACTACTTTTCCGCTGTACTTCCTCTTCGCTTGGCGTGCACGTAGCGCCATCATGCGTGTGGCAAACGGAATAAGATAGACAGGGCATGGCCTCCGAGATCTTCATCGCGCCGGCTCGGATCGGCAACGATGTTGCCGACGAACTACGACTGCAGCTTGAGGCCCGCGCGTTCGGCGAGGTGGATGGCAGCGCTTCTACGTCCCGGAAGGATGAATAAATAGAAATGAGTATAGCAAGTTGCTCGATAACGCCATCGCGTTCCATTCTTAAAAGCGAAGCATAATCGTCCAAATGATTTTGTTTCGGGGAGCGGGCTTTCCCCCGCCAAGGGGCTCAAGCAATCAGGCCTGTTCCCACCAGGGCGGGGTCGAAGTGCAATATGCACCAGGTCCGCACCACCCCGGTAGGTCGAAGCCTGACTCAAAATTTCACTTCGTTTTCCGTTGCCTTGCCAGATGGAAGGAAGGATGCACTAGGTGCGATCCTCCTGTGAGGGTACAGACCTCAACCTGCGACCACCATCACCCGATGGCTACCCCAAGCAAGGCATCCCGCACCATAAGGTTTTGGGGTTTTTTGTTTCGGGGAGCGTGCTTTTCCCAGCCAAGGGGCTCATGCAATCCGCCTGTTCCCACCAGGGCGGGGTCGCAGTGCATATGCACCACATCCGCACCACCCCGGTGGGTCGAAGCCTGACGCGAGCAAGTCTTCTAATATCTCACTTCTAGTTTTCCGTTTTCTTCTTTGAAGATCACCATGGGGTGTCCCCATTCTTCAAAAAACTTCTTTCTCTCTAAGTGGCGTCTCTCTCTCTCTGTCTAGGTGGAACCATAATTCTTTTCTGATGTTGGCCTTCACTTCATGGAGGCTCGGAGTCTTGTTCGAGTAGGCCGCTTTGCAGCGGGCCAATTACACCTGATAGTTGACCTCTGCCAGCGTCAAGACAAACTGCTTGCGCGCTTACTTTGGAAGCGGGTTGAAGTAGCGCACGGTGGGGTATGAGATCCCGGGGCGGCCGAACATATCTCTCAGACGCTCTAGGAGTGCTGCGGGAATTAGGCAGACAAGAAAGGTGTGCTCCACTGTCTCTCGGGCCAAGCAGAAGGGACACAGGTCAATCATTCCTGACGTCGCAAAGACGAAAGCACGCCTTCTGATTGGTAAGATGCCTCTTGCGAACCTCCACATCAGGGAGGCTCGGCGTGCATCGAGGAAGTGGGCGGTTATGTACTGCCAACTGGGTCTTTCTGCACATAGCATGTAGCTTGATAGGCGGGCAGGGAGCGGAGGGGTGATCATATTGATATCTTTCAGGTGCATGGTTCGTGGGTCAACGTCAGACGAGTTTTCTTTCAGGTACTCTAAGTCTGTGGCTGCGGTTCGGTAAAATGATAGCGGTGACCCTGCATGCGGGGTGTTGTGGTGTAGGGCCTTCTCAGTGAATGTTCGCTGCCGTGTCGACAGATAGTACGAAGCCACCGTTTTCGTTAGCGGCATGTCGCATTCGACGGCTCTGAATATCCATTTGATGTGCAGAGCCCTTGCGAGAATATCCAGATCGGGCAGCCCCAGGCCACCTTTGAATCCGGGCAGGCAGACAATGGCTCGCTTTACCTTATCGTGGGCTCCCTGCCACAAAAAGCGGTATATATGTTTCTGGAACTGTTTTTCTTGTCTGGGGGGATGTCAAGAATGCTGGCCACAAAGCTGAGGGTAGAAATCAGCATTGTCTTGATGATGGTGGCCTGCGCAGTCAGGGGACATTTTAGAGCACCAAGATTGTGGGTTTTGATGCTTAGTTGCTCTTCAGCCCTATACCAATTTCTAGGCGCTGGTCCAGCCGAATCGAAGAAATATCCGAGGATTCGTGTCTCGCGAGTAACAAAAATCGATTGGATAGTGGTAGGTGAGGGGGACGTGTTCAAGTCCATAACAGTGGACTTCTTGTGATTGAGGCGAGCCCCACTCGCTTGGCAGTACTCCGTAGTTAATTCAAGTAGTCTCTCCACTGATGTTGTGTCTGGCATCACCGCAGAAACATTTCTTCTTGCCTTGTCAGATGGAAGGAAGGATGCACTAGGTGCGATCCTCCTGTGAGGGTACAGACCTCAACCTGCGACCATCATCATCCTACGGCTACCCCAGGCAAGGCCTCCCGCACCATAAGGTTTGGGGGTTTTTTTGTTTCGGGGAGCGGGCTTTTCCCAGCCAAGGGGCTCATGCAATCCGGCCTGTTCCCACCGGGGCGGGGTCGCAGTGCATATGCACCACGTCCGCACCACCCCGGTGGGTCGAAGCCTGACGCGAGCAAGTCTTCTAATATCTCACTTCGAGTTTTCCGTTTTCTTCTTTGAAGATCACCATGGGGTGTCCCCATTCTTCAAAAAACTTCTTTCTCCCTAAGTGGCGTCTCTCTCTCTCTAGGTGGAACCATACTTCTTTTCTGATTTTGGCCTTCACTTCATGTAGGCTCGGTGTCTTGTTCGAGTAGGCCGCTTTGCAGCGGGCCAACCACACCTGATAGTTGACCTCTGCCAGTGTCAAGACAAACTGTTTGCACCCTTTCTTTGGAAGCGGGTTGAAGTAGCGCACGGTGGGGTATGGGATCCCGGGGAGGCCGAACATATCTCTCAGACGCTCTAGGAGTGCTGCGGGAATTAGGCAGTCACATTTCTTCTTTGAAGATAACCACGGGGTGGCCTGCCTCAGCATGGAATTGCTGAAAAATCAATTCCTTATTCGAGGTTCTGCAACGTCATATTAAGAAACCCGCCTAAGTGCGGCGCATAAATTTAAAATTACTTTCTGCTGAATCATGACCAGTGCTACAACTTGGAATAACCTTTATAGAGGGCGAGTTATTTGGTATAGCGTGCCCGTCTGTTATTCACAATCGCGCAGAACATAGCGCGGCACAGTGCACTTGCTCTTTGTCATTGCTGTTTCGTACATTAACGACGTAGAGCAGTTCGAAAATTTTAAAGGGCATTTTGGACCACTAAAGTGCGATCTTGTTGTTGCGACTGTAGGAAAAAGAAAAACTAAGAGCCTGCTACTGCCTCTAGCGGAGCCACGTCCGCTGTCTCGATGAGGCGAAAGCCATTGTAGCGCGGTGGATCGTAGCCCTCCACTACGGCACCTCTATCTCCCACTCTTCTTTCACTCCCACCTTCCTTCTTTCCTTTAAGGCCCCGCCGGGGTGGTGCAGTGGTAACACGCCCGAATACTGTGCCGGAGTACCCGGGTTCGAATCCGACCTCGGCGGCTGCGTTTCGATGGAGGCGAAACGAAGAGGCGTCCGTGTGCTGTGCGATGTCAGCACACGTTAAAAATCTCTAGGTGATTGAAATTATTCAGTAGCCCTCCAATGCTGCTCGCCTTTCTCCCTTTCCACTTTCAACTACGATACGATTCAGGTGTCCACAAAAGAAGTGCGACTGATACTGTGCCTTTCCTTTCCTGTGAACCAATTGTATAAAGTAACAGCCGTCGTCCACCACCTAAGCGATGACGGGTGCAATGACGGCCTACAACAGATAAAAATTCGGCGGCAGGCTAGCCCCCTCAGAACGTTCCAGTAACGTTGCCCTCGCTGCAAGCGGCATTGACCTACCAGAAGAACGTTGCCTACGCTACCAGTTCCAGCCCAGAAGGGCGACGAACAGCCATGCTTCACCACCTCCCCTCCTCTCACTTGAGCTCTGAAGCGTGCCTTTTATAATTGGCCTTTCATAATTGGTTCACAGGAATGGAAAGGCGCAGTATCTGTCACACTTGTTTTTGTAGACACCTGAATTGCGCCGTAAGGGAAGGAAGGAAGGTGGGAGTGAAAGTGGAGCTGGTTACGAGGGACAACGCAGACGACGCGAAACCCAGGAACGGGCGCCAAAGAGCTGCTCTCTAAAAGGGTGTCGTTTTGCCGCTCATGATCTACTTAATGACGCCTCGTCGCCAAGGAAGGCATCTCTCTCGACCCGGCCAAACTCCTTACTGTCTCTTCATTTCCCAAGCTTAGCAAAAATATTTTATATCCTGAGTACACATCCCTATCACACGTAAGTAAGGCTCAGGGACCCAACTGACTCAGTGATGCCCCTGCGGTACCACTGACCCTCCGAGGACTTAGTTGTATGCAGAGTGCATGGGTATCAATCGGTATGACGAGACATTTAATTCAGTTAATTCCTTCAGTTCTATGAAACACCCTTTAGAGCAGCCCCTTGCCAACTTTGGCTTTATTAGCACGTTCCTGAAAATCGTTAGGTTTATATTAATATGGGGTACATGAAATTCTTTAGCGAAGTCATGTTGTTATGACGCTAGTTCCATGACGACGAACTAGACTTTTTGCCTACCGCTGTATTCGGGGGAGGGGGGGGGAGGTTCTTCGGCGGCCGCTGCATTGGCTATCGCGTAATAAACGAAATGAATGCGGAACCAAACCAAATTATGCCTGCGCAACCTCAGCATCCACATGTATTTTCAAAATACATGGATTTCCTACCATCAATACCAGGCCCACAGCTGTTACAAAACAACTGAGAGGGGTACCAGCGCGCCTTACCGAAGTCACAGATTGATATTTGTGTGTAACAGGCTGCTCGTAGCCCTCCCTCCCCATTTCTTCGCATTCATTAAGATTTTTTATACTTTTCGCTTTTTCCTGTACTAGCACCACAGTTCTTTTTCAAGAACAAGTCACTAATGTGAAACGTCCATACTCCACACGTACGCGAAATGCATTGAAGGTCTGGACTCTTTAAATTAAGGAGAATGAACAAAACCTTTTCTTGCGTATTTTGTCCACGAAATAAGGCGCTGCACATTACAAAACCTCGCCAGTCGTGTAGGCTGATCGAGAAAGCAATATATAATTTGCAATACAATTTCTTCTAATGTGCAGTTTCGGGTGCAACCGCCGAAGTATGGCTCTAATGTCATAAACCTGCTGTATTATTGTGAGGCATACAAACATTGCAGTAGTTATCACTGCTTCATCCATTTTACTTTGTGGACGCTTACGAAAGCTTACCCAAAAGCTAGAAATCAAAAAAGAATAAGCAACGATTATTTCTTTGTTTCCGTGATCAGACATGTGTCCAATGCGTGTGTAAAAAATGACACCCATTTCTCACCGGCTGAGACCGAACCCGAAACTGCACGAAAAAAAATTACAATTTACATTATTTATCTGTATTAGGTGACCTCTGTGTGCTATTGAGTTTACTATAGTCTTGCGCACTACTGCAAAAATTACCACGGTTTTTAGCGACCCAAGTAGTGAAAGGCGAAAGCCTGAGAAGTCGCATCTTGTCTAGCGTTCCCGCCATCTGCAATCCCACACTTGAACGCGCGCCAAGCAACGCCATACCACAGCCGCCGCAAAAGTGGGACACACTTTGTCCACGACAGTATGAGCCATTAAAGGATTTCGCCTTAAAAAAGGAATGCATGTAAAGAACTTTGGTGTCTCTACTCTTTTAAGGAAAAGTGCCAGTCACGTGAAACTTTCCCTACGGAGCACCCTAATATGACCGTCCCTCTGGTAATATACTAAAAAAAATCATCGGTTCGTATTCATTATTGTTTTAGGACTAAGTCATTTGAAACTGCTTGCTGTCAGCCTTCCTTCTCTTGTGCTATTTTGTGCCCACTTTGTAACAAACACGTGCGCCAACAGGCACTGTATTACTATTTGTTGGCGGTTTCGTTATTTGTACCGATGATGTCGGAACTAATCGTGACCTTCAGTAAGATAGCTCACGTGGAGCATATATTTCGTAATCAAGGAGGAAAGCAAACGACCCAAATGAAACCTCGCACTTCAGCGCAAGGACGCAAGGATCAAAGCGGAACTCATCCGCCAGGATTCAGTTGCCCATAATAGCTATGACGAAGTAGCTACACATTCAGTCAGGCTGTGTATTCCCCGACAAAAGCATCAACTCACAGCTGCAGATATCAAAGCTTTAAGTGATGAAGAAGGCCTTATTACTTTCGGGAGTCTGTGAAGTGCGTATTGGCGGCTGTGCAAACGCAATGCCGAACCTTGATACAGATACACGCGAGAATTTTGCTTCAACTGTTCAAAGCTTAAAGTACAAGGAATTCCCGAGTTTAATTTAAATTTCAGGAATCACGCCATATACGAATTGCTTTTATTCGAAACATATACTGCTCGTTCGATCAAAAAGCTATTGGCGTAGTAGTTGTAGTCGGCACCAGCGTGTCGGACGTATGCGTGTCAGAAACGCTGATTGGTCGACAGGATTATGACATCACAACCACATGACCCGGTGTCGATATGGCAAACACCCCACATCCAAAATAAGCTGTGTAACAAAATTGGGGATTTTTCAAATGAAACTGAGATTGGCCTGTAGGTTCCTCTAAATAGGGTATTTCATTAAGTAGCAGTAATTAAACGAAATAAGTTTATTGCCATTCGGGTTCGAACCCAGGTCCTCTGCATGCCAAATGACAAGAAAAGCATAGGTATTTCATATCGCATGGGCAAACTTTCAAGGAACACTAAGAAACAGCTCATATCACAGAACGCTGATCTACATATTGCAAGCCCGCTAAAGCCCAGCACTTTACTACAAAAAATGTCAAATTTCAATGAGGCACGCAGAAGCATCGTGATGCAGTAGCCAAGTGTAGGTGGCTCTCAGGGCAGCAAACACTCCCCGTCCCAACGCTCACTGCTCTCGGAATAAACGCTTCAATGAATGTGGTGGTGCAGCATTACGGCTCATGATTCGGCTTTTCAATAAATAAATAGCCTCATCAACATAAAAATTCATAAGGCACGTTACTGTTCTCCCGGACGCTCAAACACCGAATACTATATGGCATGATTTCGATGTCCTTTTTTGGCGTCCGCTGCAATATGTCCCAGAAAAAACAGCACCACTGCACTGAATAAAGCAGTGGTCAGTGGTATCTGGCTTGCTACACAGGCGGCAGTTCACAAAGGGTTTTTTTATTGCATCCAAGATATACACTATTTAAACAACAATCCTCAGCCGTATCCGACAAATGTAACATCAATTCTTTTTTTCACTGCCTTTAATGTTTGAGTGCGAGGGAGGCAGTCAGTGCTGGATCTACAAGTTTGATAATTTCACAATATCTTGCAATGGTTTCATAAAATATTATATCATTAAACATGCGTCAAGATCTTCGTGACGCATGGTATTTTACTTCTTCCTATACTATCTCCATGAAAAGAAACGCTAACAGACGGAAGATTGGCTTTCCGCACAATCAGCGCAGCCTTGCGTCTGCCCGCTCGCCTCTAGGCTTCGTGCCCAATTCCGATATGCTTGACTGTCGCTAGGCGGATCTGCGCTTTAGTCGGCGCCGCCGCAGGGCAAGAATCTTCCTGTTCCTGTGCTATTGTACCACGTGTGTTTCATTATCAGGCACGGCCAGCGTACGATAATGTTTGCTAAGCTTTGCTGGAAGCATGCTTTTATGCTGTCACGGTGACTGCTCGCATAATAGAACACAACGGTTGAGTGTAAGAAAGTTCATGCCGAGTTCGTAGCTCTTACACAAAGAAAAAAAAAGCTTCAAACATGAAAACTATAATTGAAACTGATGCCGCGCATGCGTGTTCTATTCTACGGCGCAGGAGCTGAGCCGGTAGTGGCTTGACTGGCTTCACATTGAAAAGAAAATCATGCAGCGAGTATCGGACACATACAAGATTGGAGTGATCGCTTTATACCGCCAAGAAATTCCTAAAGAATTGCGACGATTACCGGAAGATCACTTTTGACAGTCAACAAAGTTTTGAAAGCCTACAATGCTGAAGGTCGACTCTCGGACCTTCCTGATGGTTCCATGGCGGAAGTAGAGTGGTTGCGAAGGCGGGACCCAGAAGTGGTTTAGCGGTACCGCAGCATAGCCACAGGCCGAGAGGCTAATCACTGAGATTAAGAAATTATACTAGTACAAATTAAAAAGTATCAATCATCATAAAAAGAATAGATATTTTGATAACTTGGCTCGTGAATAAGGTATGGTATTTTATTAGGACATTCTTAATTTTTTTTTATATCTTGCAACCCTCGTATCGCGCCCCCTTTATGTGTGGCATCGGTCTTGACAAAGCTTTTCAGGCCTTATGTTGTTGGGAAGTAGGCAACCAGAGGTAACCAGGGCAACGGAGATAACAAAGCTGACGAAGCACGAAGCGGTTTCTTATCGTTGTCTGCTGTGGTGCGGGCTATGGCGCACCTGGGAAAGCGTATAAATTTAGTTTTCAAGTCTGAAAATTTCCCTTTTGCGAAGATTTCGACGTCCTTGCTGGTCGCTGCTCTGTCGCCGTTTGGAGAGATTTAATATCCCCCTGCTGCATGTTTTTTTTTTTTTTTTTTTTTTTTTTGGTTTCGTCCCCTTCGACGCGCGGCCAGTGCGAAGTCTTGTAGCATTGTATTGCGCTTCTTGGTCATCGTTTGAAGCGCTTACCGTTTGATAGCAAGATTAGCCCGCACAAATCGAGGAAGCGATGCTCCGTGGCACACTTTGGCAGCATGGACTAAACCGTCAGTGTCATATTACACCGCTTCCCGGCTGACTTTCACCGGTGAGCAGATCTGGAGGTTGCACACTCAATATATGTTCTAATGCTCCTGTGTTAAGCACGTTTGTTGATGCTAAAGCTGTCTAGGCTGGTGCGACCATGAAATTGCCTTGAAAACTGCCGTATTATTTTAGCTGAAGAACTTAAATTTGAAGAATAAACCCAGTGCTCTATGCTCCACATGTATCTTAATGCACCTTATTTCATGTTATTGTTATTTCAACTGCGGTCGTCATAGCTTTGTTTTCTGCATATGTTTCTTATCTGGTGATGTTTTATGGCACTTAAAGCCTTCTGCGACATGGATTTTTTTTATTGTCGTGACCTATTTCTGTATTTGCTTGCTTGGTGCAATAAACCAAGAATATGAAAACTATAATTGTTCACTTGGTACACTATGCTGCGAACTAGGTACGACTATCCGGTTGTACCAGTGTTTCTGGACCACACCTTACTGTGCTGAGGTAAAAGCACATACATGGCCAAAATACTTGCATGACTTGCAGCAGTATTTGCATTATGAATTTGCATGCTTGGTCTATGTTTGGAAGTGTTGCTGCTTTTCTATGCCGCCACGTTTGCCAACCACTTTTATTGTGCTGGAGCAACTGCTTGTACAAAGCCGTAAAAGAAAGAAGTGCGAGTTTTTTTATATGCTACGCTTGGCGCGCGCTGAAAGGTAACAACCTTCAAACGATGCATGCTCGTCAATGCAACGTGCCGGTTTTTGTTTTAATTTGTTTATAATTCGCGCCAAAGTAAATGAATTTGTGACGTCATTCGGCGTCATGACCCCCAGTTTTAAATGGGCGCTGGAGTCCCATGAGCCACCATGTTTTGTACGTATGGGCGTCTATGCAACCTTCGCTACCATAGTACATATACTTTGATGGTTCGCGGCCATGTTTCACAACCGCGAAGAAGACCCACTGATTTTTGCAGCCGTAATAGACAACACTTTTTAATAGCGGAGAAGATAACAACGAGCTCGGCCTAAATGTGATATTCAAGTCATCCGACAGCGCCTCCACGAAGCGGGCCTCCAATGCATGACAGCTGCATGAACATTTTCGCTTTCAGATCACCACAATGCCGCCTTTTTGCATTTCGTACAATCGCATAATGATTGGACTGCGGTGGATTGGGGTCAGGGAAGGTTCACAGATTAGAGCACATTATTCACAAAATATAACGATAGTCGGAAGGTAAAGGTGTGGCGTAAAGACAATCATCGATAAGGCTTTGTATCCCCGCGTTCTTGGATTTCGGTGGTGAATATAAAGAAGAGGTCATAAATTGGTTTCTTTTGTGAAAGTGTGGTAAGAGAAGTGTCAGAATTTAACAAATATAATTCGCGGAACAATGTTACATAAGTGTACGGTTGCCGAGTGTTTAGAGGGGGTAATGGCAGAATATAGCTATACATTTTGCGAACTGTTTCGGTGACATCGGTGTTGCTCCCTGGTTGGAAGCAGAGCAAGACGAATTGTGTTTGTACGTGCGGTTAACTACTTGTGAGCCGGCTCTTTGTGCTTCTATTTTGCACACCGTGACAAGATATATAAATATATATATTATTTCAGTGTGTTAAAGTAAGAAACATTTTCTGCAATTACCTTGGATAAATTTGCTTTACGCATGCCATGAATTACGGCTCAAGTTTCATTCTGAGTGAGCTATTATATACCATATTACACTCACAGCGCAGTTCCTATTTGGGTATAAATTGCCTACTTACCAAAATATGCAAGAATTGGATTTAATTGCAGAAGCAATTTTTCTAAGCGCATTACACTATTTTGAAGCATGTAGACATTCAATTTTTGTTTAATTTATGCAGCTTTGAACCACCATCTTCAAGCAAACAACCCTCAGCTGGCGCAGCTGCGTCAGCATGTGTTGAGTCACCGCAGCCGATGGCTTGGGCATCTTATACGTCTAGATCAACGGTTCAACGAAGCAGAACACGCTAATTTAATGGAGCACGTACTCTAGCCTTAATGTTTTGATGGGCATTCAAAGACGGGATGTTTTTTTATTAGAATTATCTCTCTCCAATCCATACTGCACGCTCCATGGAAATCTTGCTAGAGAATCTTGTTATCCGTGAACTTTCATGGCCAGCAAAAGGAGCAGACAATAAATTCAACTGAAAATGTCTGGAAAATTATGAAATTACATTTGTCACAATTGTACCTCCTTAATGCGGCTGTTCATGCCAAGTACGACAGGGCTCGAGGCACTGAAGTAGTCATAGAACTGTTCTTCTCTATGGTAATGCGCATGGAATCTGTCATTATTGCCGACGAAGGTTTAACAAACAATTAATTGACAGTATGTTTCTTTTTGTTACTGTGTTTTGTGATAAGTTCAGAATCTGTGCCAGCGTAAGCACTTGTTTCAGTTATTAATATCTTTCCTAAGCCAATAAATCTGTTATAGTAATCAAGACATTACCACTTCAGTTCTTACAAGCACACAATCATTGCGGCGGGATGAAAGCGGGTGGTATTTCACTTTACAGCAAAATGACAACGCAAGCTTATTATCCGCTGGTCGTGTCTGATACTAGTACGCACACGCGGTGCGATAGCCCCGGCCGGAACAAGATTCTAGCGCTACGGAGACGCCGACAGAAAGCGCCGATCTGCCTAGTGACAGCCAAGTACATCGGAGTTGGACACAATTCCTCGGGCCAGCATTCCGACGCTAGGTTGCTAATTCCCATTTTTTTTTAAATCATTTTGGAAAAACTTTACCAGGGCCTCCATTGTACAGGAACCTATAAAATTGTGGAGGGCACAGTGAGCCACAAATAGCTTGTATAGTTTTTCTGCGTCACATGACTAAGGTAATCGAATAAAAATCTTTTATGAATATATCGACAAGCTTGTATAATTTTTCTTGAAAACTCTTGAATATATCCTTGAATACCACGAGATATGCAACAAATTCTGATAAAACTGTACCCAGCCTCAACTAAATTTATTTATTTATTTATTTATTTACAATACCCTCAGGGCCCGTAAAGGCATTGAAGAGGGGAGTGGGTTAACAACAAAACAAAATAAGCATAACCGTATCGTTTACAAGGGTATGAATTTCAAAAATATCTAAAATACAACAATAAATACAAAAAATTAGATACAATAAGAAGCAGTGCAAAAGTCCTGTCAGAATACAATATTAGCTAAAGCAGCACGGAAATTTGAGTTATCATTGATGGAAACAATATCTGCGGGAAGGTGGTTCCATTCAGTCGATGTTCGGGGTATGAATGACTGTAAGAAAGCGTGTGTATTACATCTACCGAGGCCGATTTTATGATGATGGTCAATGCGATGGGATACATAGTGAGGTTGAAGAAAGAATTCGTCACTCAGGCTAGGATGATGATAGAGCTTGTGGAACAGGACTAAGCGAGATATTTTGCGACGTGATCTTAATGATGGAAGTTGAAGGTCGGACTTCATGGCTGTAATACTTTCGGTTCGGCTGTAATTAGAATAAATGAAACGGACGGAGTTATTTTGAACAAGTTCTATAGCGGTGATTAGTTTTTCATAACCTGGATCCCATACAGATGATGCATACTCTAATTTAGGGCGTATTAGTGTTTTATATAGCAATAACTTTAATGACGATGGAGCTCTGGAAAAGGCACGGCGTAAGTAACCAAGCATGCGGTTAGCGTTGTTAATTACATATTCAATATGGGTTGTCCACGTCAGGTTAGATGAAATAATTATGCCCAGGTACTTATATGAGTTTGTTGATTCCAAAGGAACGTTATTCAAATAGTAAACATGCGAGTCATTAGAAATCCTTGTTACACGCATGCATTTACATTTACTAATATTAAGTTGCATTAACCATTTTTCACACCAGGTAGCAATCGCAGTGAGATCAGTTTGAAGACAGTTAATATCATCTGGGTTTTTAATTTCACGGAAAATAACGCAATCATCGGCAAAGAGGTGCATGTTAGAAGTTATCTCAGAGGGCAGGTCGTTTATGTAAATTAAAAAGAGTAAAGGTCCTAGTACGGATCCTTGAGGTACACCGGAGTTCACATCAGAAAGCGAAGAGTTATGACCGTTTACTGATACGAATTGTGAGCGGTTAGTAAGAAAGCATTCAATCCATTTTAAAACGTTTGGTTCAATGTTAAGATGACGAAGTTTGTGAAGCAGCAGTTTATGACAAACCTTGTCGAAAGCCTTAGAAAAATCTAAAAATATGCAATCAGCGAATGAGGATCGATCCAGAATGTGGTGCAGTTTATGGGTGAAAGATAAGAGCTGAGTTTCACATGAGTACGACTTACGAAAACCATGTTGTGCCATTGTAAAGAACGAGTTTGATTCAAGGAATACTGTCACTGCTTTGAAGATTATGTGCTCTAGTAACTTACAGCATGTACTTGTTAGAGAGATGGGACGATAATTGTTGGCAATGTTTTTGCTTCCCGACTTATGAAGAGGAACCACCTTCCCAATCTTCCATTGCGTAGGTAATGTACATGTGTCAAGAGACTGTTGAAAAATCTTTGTTAGTATGATGGAACTATACGTGGAAGTGTTTTTCAAAAATTTAGCGTTGATAGAATCGAAACCGGGAGAAGCATGATAGTCGAGATTTTCAATAAGTTTTGCAACACCAGCTACGTCTACCAAAATTGGGAACATGGTCGGGTAGTTGTAGTTCTGTGATTCAGGAAAGTGAGGACTAGGAGCGCTTGAAAAATTTTTAACAAATATATCGTTTAAGAAAGATGCACATTGGGTGTTGGAAACCTGTTGGCCAGACGAGTTCTGTAATATAATTAAGTTTTCAGAGGAAGGGTTAACTACGCGCCAGAATTTACGGACGTTAGTTTTCAAGATGGAAGGCAAAGTATTGGAAAGAAAATGACGCTTAGCGCTTTTTAGGGCGGAGATGTACTCTGAAGAAGCTAGTTTATAAGCCGTCCAACGTGAATTAGTAGGCGATGCTTTAGCTGCACGATAGAAGCGTTTCTTTCGGTTAGAAAGGCGTCTGATATGACCGTTGTACCACGGGGCGTGACTATTTGAAATGATGATGCGGTTTGGAACTTATCTTTCAGTTAAGTCTTTTACCTTGGCTGCAAAACTATCCCAGTTTGTCTGAACAGTGCTGTCGTGAAAGTTAGTCAAAAAATTGTCCAGAAAGGCCGATAATTCTCTATTGATAGCTTCAAAGTTGGCTTTTTTGTAATCAAGAATCAATTTGCTTTTTTTGTTCGGCTTAGGGCAATCCAGGCTAATGAATAACTGAAATAAATGAATAACTGATCATCCATCCCTTTTCCCTTCATAAAGTTTTACCTTCCTCAGTTGAATAACAGCACGTAAAAAGGGCTTGTTAGCATCAGTAAAGGGCGAAAAGCGGTGGTCTCCAGCACGTACGGTTCGTAATAGGTTGATCCGACTGGTCCTTTCTAAGAGGAACCCCACAAAAACACTGAAAATGCCCTATGCCACTTTTACACATTTAGACAAGAACAGTGTAGCACTAGCATCACGTACCATATATTGCTGACCTAGAAAAGATTTAAAACTGTGGCATATCCAAATATTGAGAGGTTCAGTTCACCAAATCCTGCTGTTTTCTCAATTCTGCAGCCGTATGTTTGACAAAAAGGTTCACTATCATCTTAAAATTCAAGAGGGGCACCTTAATAATTAGGTGCCGTCCTTGTTCACAATGCAATGGCGAAGGTGCGTGGGTTCTGAGAGCATTAGTCTTTCCTAACCCCTAACCACATTCCTAAACTGAACGCCCCTACCACCAATTGCTTCGCAGAAAGCTATAACGCTTCTAATAGCTTCCAAAATTCATTCGCAATTGCAAAAAAAAAAAGAAAAATCCTCAGCATATGCCAAAACACGAACTTCTTTGTGTAGTCGAAGTCCTGTAAGAAATGTTTTGTGGGTGATACCTGGGCTGAAGGGTTCAATATAGATGCCAAACAACAATGGTAAGAGATGGCACCCTTGGCTCAAAGACCGTTCAAACCGAATTATTTTCCCAACATCCGTATTGAATATAGGGCTTGTTCTAAACCCATTTTAAACCATTTTCACTTCATTATGAATCATTGTTTCAACAATGACATGCTGTAGAAGAGACAATATTGACGCATAGAAGACGACGCGACACCTGGGACGACAAGCGCGAGCCTAGAAGAGAAAGAAGCTTGAACGAAAGACTCGTTCTGGTCGACCATTGAAACCATCTATCGCTAGGTTCTCCTTGGCGTTCTACCGAGACGTGACAGTATTGTGACGGATAAGGTCAAACTCTTTTTTTCAAGTTCAGTTGTACCCTTGCAAAACATGCATATGTAGCATTACATGCTTCACAAAGTTTTCGCAGGTAGACATATGAAAGTGTGATCAGAGGTACTGTGGGCAGTAATCAGAGCTGCGGTAATCTTGGACGCCCTATTATCTTATCTGCTTATTACCTCTTGTTTTTTTTTAGATGTCAATGCGTGCTTCTATTCTTAGTACAGCAATCAGTCTTCTTCAATCATAAGGTGTACATATATATTCTGCATCTTGCTGGCTTAAATTATTTTTGTGTAAGTACTTGCACAAGGGCCCCACCATGCTGATGCGAGGGTTAGTGTACCCGATATCTGTGCCCAAGGATGCGGGATCGAATCCTTACCGCAGCGGCCGCTCTTCGATGGAGGCGAAAAGCAAGGCGTCCGTGTGCTGTGCGATGTCGCTGCCAGTTAAAGAACCCAAGTGGTTGACATTTCCGAAGCCCTCCATAACGGCGTCTCTAATTCTCTAGCAGCCTGAGTTGCTTTGGGACGTTAAACCACACAAATCAAAGCAAACCTTACAGAACGCAGAGAGACAGTGAACCCTTCCAAAAGTAACCTTCATTTTGCTGTATTGCAGCCACAACAAACTGCATAACTGACCGACAACGATAGCAAAGCACACTGACTATAAACCACGAAGACAACTCCGCAGTGGCCTATATAACAACCAGGAAGCTGTTGCGCATGGTTATAGATCATTGGAAACAAATGTAATCAATCTTATATACTATACACAATGCGATAAACTATTGTCAGAAAGATATGGGGCGAAGAAATAAACATGACAAGCCTTCGCCACGCTAGTTAACTTTGAAGATACCATTTTTTGTGAAGCTAGCAAAAGTGCTCCCAGGCGTATCACAAGCCTACATTGGCATTTTGGGAGTCTGGGATAAATAACATCACTGTAAAAATTTTATAGTTTTGCTTAAACCCTACATAAGAAATCAATTTCATTTACCTGAAAGACAGATGTGATGTTCAGCCGGTATAGGACTGGAACAACGACGCTGGCAGCAAACGGAATCAAAATTGCGTTAGATACGCACAGCCAGCCCAAGTGGATCCCGTACGCGTACATGTGCGCCGGCATTCCGACAACGCCGGTAGCGGAGCTTACTGTTGCCAGCACAGAGGCGGCTAGTGGAAGCGTCTGAAGTGACTTGCTTCCCAGAAAGAGTTCGTCCGTGGTCTGTCCTGGGGCTGCCTGCTGCCTACGGAAGGAGAAGTAGCATCCCACGCCCAGACTAGCACCGGTCAGCAAAGAAAAGACCGCGTAATCTGTGACTTGAGCCATGTTTGTTTTCACGATTTTGAAGCTGCCGACGCTGGGGACTGATGCGGTGCCACAGAATGCACTTGGCAGCTGCGTCGGCACTGGCTGTCCTTCGAATGGGTGCCGATTTCCCTTCCTGAGCAGCTGCACTGGATCTGCGGGGGCTGAAAGTGAGGTAAAATAATTGCTTCATGAAAGTAGACACTTTCGTTCTGACACTTGTGGCGCATTTAGCTGACAGTCGGTGGAAGCAAATAATCTTTGTGAATTCCGGCTCTTTCTGCTTGCGACAGCTGTATGTACGTACGCTATGCGTTAATTTTGTCAAGGTAGTAGTTACACATACAGTAGTGTGTTAAAACGGGAAATTTTCTGCACCTCTTATCTAAGCAGAATGTTACCCGCCCCAATTTTATATTTACTTTCTTTTCATATATGTGTAGAGGCGGAGAGAATCAACGTTACTGTGATGTACTCGAAATACGGCCCGGAGCAATGTCAACTGTCGCACCTGTAGAACCTCCCAGTTTTTTTTCCCTGATGCGCAAATGTGGACCCCTAAGCCGATAAATGTCATATAAGGGAGCATAGCGGCGAAGTGTGCGAGAATACGCGCATGTGCTGTATGACCAACGCAGTGCAGCTGTTCTCTGCCGGCTGCTCCGGTAACATGCTTCCATTATTCATTTGAGCACCGTTATCGTCTTCGCCCTTTTTATGTTTGGAACTTTGTTATTAAGTTATAAATACACGATCACGCTTTAGGAATTGAGTCGCATGGAATGTGACATATATGCACTGGGCGGGCTACATGCCTGTCAGAAGTATTTATTTTTGCTATAGTTCACGCAGCACTTTCCTGTAGCAAAAGAGGTGCCATGCACTGGTGCCATGTTGGTTGGTTTGGTTAGCGGGGTTTACCGTCCCAAAGCAACTCAGGCTATGAGAGACGCTGTAGTGGAGGACTCCGGAAATTTTTACCACCCTGGGTTCTTTAACATGCACTGACATTGCACAGCACACGGGCGCCTTGCTTGAACCTCTTGTCTAAGCCAACACCGTCCTGGTGCATTTCAAGCGGAATTCGAACAAAATGGCGTGTGTGTGTGTGTGTGTGTGTGTGTGTGTGTGTGTGTGTGTGTGTGTGTGTGTGTGTGTGTGTGTGTGTGTGTGTGTGTGTGTGTGTGTGTGTGTGTGTGTGTGTGTGTGTGTGTGTGTGTGTGTGTGTGTGTGTGTGTTGGGTTATATGGCGCATAGACAGCTGAGGCCATCATGCGCCAAAAAGCGGACGCCGAGGCCGAGATTCGACCCCGCATTCTTGGGAGCAGTAGTCGAGCGCCGTAACCACTGCGCCACCCCAGCGGGGCACTGGTGCCATGTGCTGGACAATTCGCCAATTTATTTTGGCGCATGATGGCCTCAGCTGTCTATGCGCCATATAACCCAACACACACACACACACACACACACACACACACACACACACACACACACACACACACACACACACACACACACACACACACACACACACACACACACACACACACACACACACACACACACACACACACACACACACACACACACACACACACACACACACACACACACACACACACACACACACACACACACACACACACACACACACACACACACACACACACACACACACACACACACACACACACACACACACACACACACACACACACACACACACACACACCATTTTGTTCGAATTCCGCTTGAAATGCACCAGGGCGGTGTTGGGTTACGTAAGCGCACAATCGGGCTGCGCATTCTGTTGAAAAGGTAAAAAACAATAAAACAAAGCACCGCTTTCTGCTACTATTTGCGGCGGTAAGTATGGAAAACGAAGATGGTCCTAGAACCCAGCTTCTGCGATGCATTCCGCGATGTGAACACCTCGAGCTGTGGTGAGAGGAACTGAACTATGTTGGTGCGTTGCGGTCTCGCTGTATGATAACGTACGTGCGGTCGAACATTCGGCAGCAGCTACGGCCGGAGAAGCCGAGCGAGTTTACGAGACACGAGCAGCTTTACAACCGAAGAGCAAAAATGGCATTGGGACATATTCGCAATCCATGGCTTGGTACAGAATGGGAGCGGAAAGTAGCATTGCTCCTGATAACCCTCACTAAATTCACCTTGCATGTTACCCTCAGGTATTTTTCAAGCTGTGAACTCTATAAGAACATTTCTCGGATTATGCATTTCGTCTTTTCATTATACCATTACTCCGCGATGCACCTTACAAGGTATTTAATGGCCGTATTTTATCTCTCCCTTCATTTGTTTTATTTTCGTCACCATTCTTTTTCAAAATTTCCCTCCCCAATTACCCTTTTCTCTGTTTTTCATTAAAGGTTCTCTCTCTCTGTCCTTCACCTCACATTCACTTATCATTGATATTTTAATACTGAAACTAAGCCCTTTAATGGTCCGAGCGTAAAAAGAAGAAATTGACAGATTTTCGGAGTGATCCCAGCATAGGAGGAGAGTCGCCCACTCAGCTGGCAGTTCTTGTCTAAGCACAACGCTCGCATTCTCAAAGCATGAAAAGCGTTAGAAATTGGCTGTGTAGCCAAACATTTTTCGAACAGCCGCGTTATCTCCAACTACAGTTAGGTAAGCCAGCGTTCATAAAGAAACTGTGAAATGAGTGGAAAGGCCTCAGATAAACGTGTTAAATGTGCAAAACGGAGGCTTTTCAGCAATCGTCGAAAATATATCTCGTTGGAACAAAGCCAGCGATACATTGTTAATGGTAAAAAACAGTTTTTTTTTTTATATTCGTTGGCCGATTGGTCTTTTCGTGGCGTTGAGATATATTGCTAATTCTTCATTAGATGTTACGTCAGAACTACCGAGAGTGACAGGCCGTTAGAAGCGGCTATTGCCTGCAGCCATAGAGAAAGGATTGGGCAAAGAGCGAACACTGGATAAAATCTGGCTGAAGAAAATGACGCATGAGTGATAACGTTAACTCAGCACCTCCAAATAGATAACGCCACCAGCAATGGTCGCGCGCGGCCGCCGCCGTCGCAGACTATCGATTGCGGAATTGCACGGGCGTCTTCGCGAGTGGCAGGTTTGTTCATGAGGGCACACCGCGTATTTTTACTGATCTTTTTAACTTCGAAGTGGAACTACTGCAGTTTGTCAGGCTGGTAAGGCGAGAAACGTGATTTTGCCGAAAACGCTCTATTTGAAGAAGTTTACCCCGACCACACCGACCGGTTTTGGAATTGCGCAGCTCATGAACGGGCGCCAGCGCGCACTTCCCTTCATGGGCGAGCCAGTTCGTGACTCACGGTCGCTTCCAGCAAAGGCAAGGTAAGAAATGGTTTCTTCTAAAGTACTTGCATTTCAAGAAGTTTAGCTCAGCACTCTGTCTAGCGTGGTTGTGAAAGGAAGGCCTATGTGCTCAGCCATGGCGCAACAAATACTCGCCGGCTGGTGCGTAATTAGATTAGAGTGAACCCTCGCTTGACGCTTATTGCGTGTTTTTTCTAACTGTTAGTTTTGAATGGTTTCACGTTGAGTTTTACGTTTTGGGGTGTATTCCCTTACAAAGATTCATGTTGGGTGTCTATAGAAATTCGGACCAGATGTGTCAACATACGCTGTTGAAACTCTATCGATAATCATCGACATCTTTGAAGGTGCCGTGTTGACCACATGTAGAGCTCTTTTGGAATAGTGCCCCATGTGTTCCTTAAGAGCGCTTTTTAATTCGCACCACTGAAATTCTGTTGATTTCAGGCTCAACTGCTTCAGAAGCTCTGCAAGTGACGCTTTTTGATTATTGCTACCTTTCCACTCCTAAACAACGGAAAATAGTACACTATCATCGGTTTGCCAGGAGCAGACACAAGGTGATTTTCATTAATGCAAAAGTAGTATAGTACATCTCCTAGCTGCGATTAGTCACCAAATTTCATGTTCTGCACGGTCAATCAACAATCCTGTCTGATCAGTGCTGTTTTATGATAAGCACATAGAGGCTCAAACGAATAAAACAGATCTTGATCTATTAAGCGCCATTATACTTATTAACCTACACTGACCTGAGTAAATTGTTGATTGGTCGAGCAGAACATAGAATGTGTTGACTGACCGCAGCAAGGATATATGCTGCGCTACTTGTGCATCAATGTAAACCACCTCGCGCCTGCTCCTGGCTAACCGTTGACCACACACCATTTTCTGTTGTTCCGCAGTGGAAAGGGAACACGGAATTAAAATGCGCGTTAATGGAAAAGAAGAAATAAGGATTGCATTATTGATGAACCCATAACATGAGCTGGGTTGCTGATAAATGGAACGTGTATCAAAAAAGGTCTTCCGTCAGCTGCAGCACGGACATACACAAAATCGTACCGGTTACTTGCGCCACCGGATGCCTAGAGGTTACCGCAGAGATGCATCCGCGAACGCTGAGGCTGACGGCACTCTCACCGTGCGCTGCTGCCTGGTCGTCGCTATTCCTTGTTTGTTTGGCATCGAAGCCTCGGGGAACGGCGTTTTGGAATCAGCCAGTGCAATGACAGATAATTTGCACATGACACTGCATTACTATCAAAAACATTTTCATTAAAACATAGATTACTGAGTTCAGCGACTCCGCAGCAGCGGAGCTAGCGTACATAAAAGCTGACCGAGTGAGTCAAGCCGCACGTGCGTTAGCTGTAATGCTACTGCACGTGCGCAGAAACTCTGATCTACCGCAGCTGCCACTTCTACTAACTCGGTACGTGTCACCAATCCCAAACACAGGGTATTTTTAGCGTAATTTTAGCCATGTACTTACTGAATTGCAAAAAAAAACTATATGCTTACAAATACAGCTCAAACGTGTGTGTTGATGATCGAAAACAGCTGGTCAGCTCTGTCTGTCAGCTTGTTGGAGTAGTTTTGGTGATCCTATCACATCGCATCAACACGAAATCAGGAAACACGCCTCTTTCGTCCTGCAAACAAGCTTCGGCGCGAACAGTCGGCGAACTCCTTCCTACAACTGAAAAGCATTTAGGCAAAGCTCGTCCGCTGCCTATCTAGCGTAGCCACTCGCGTGCTCCCTTCTGTGCGTGATTCTTAAGTGATACCCTGGGCTGCCGAACTGCATGTGCCGAGCTGCTTCGCTGATCCTTTGCGCCGTCGATTCTGGCTAGGAAAATGTATACACATGAGATGAAGCACGCGTGCACATTACGCCATGACACTTCCTAAGCAATATGCGAAACAATTTCGAAAAAGACTACAATCCCGCAATCCGATATCTAAACTTTGTAGCGATTTCTTGAAATGATCAATCCCATGCTCATGCCAATGATACGTAACACTTGCTGTTGGGCTAGTTGGTTCAAATCCATATTTGGGAACACAGCGCGGAACAAGATGCAACACAAGAAAACGAAGGTAGACAGGACGGAGCGCTGAACCTTCGTATTCTTGTGTTGCGTCTTGTTCCGCGCTGTGTTCCCAAATATGGATTTGAACCAACTAGCCCAACAGCAAGTGTTGCTTAAATATATTTCTAGTCAGCGCTCCGTCCTGTCTACCTTCGTTTTCTTGTGTTGCGTCTTGTTCCGCGTTGTGTTCCCAAATATCAATGATACGTACCGTCTTCGCCAAAAGTAACCATGCAGGCTGCATGTTTTGCTTGTCGCTTGTATTGTAACGCCAGCATAGATTCCCAGGGTATTACAATTCTTGAGAAGTGAGGACAGGAGCTCGCCTTTACTTTGCGCAGATTTACAGCGTCAGACGTGGCACGGATTTTCTGCTACCCGACTGAGAAGCGGAACATGCAGCCTGGTTACTTTTGACAAAGACGGTACATTCCATTCATAATGCGCCACAAGAGATGCCTCTCGCCGGCCGTAGTGAAATCACTCGCTTTGGCTAAAAATGGCGACGGCATGTTCGCACGCTTGCAACTCGCAAACTCGCCTGCTAGTATGCATGAACTCCGCGAGGAGACCGGCCGCCGTCGGTCAAACTACAGAGGATGGTACCAATGTTACAGACATGGTAGACTTACCGACAGCTGGGGAATCACTTGGAAAGCCGTGCTCGGCAGAAGAGAATACTAGTTCGCACTCAATCGGAAAGGCATATAAGGGGAAGTGCTTGCCTGCAGCGGCCGCCGGTGTCAACAGCAGTCTGCCCAACTGCACGCATATGCTCGCTAACGACTCGGGACATTAGGGCTGTTGTCGCACGCAATTTCAAGAGGTCAAGAAACTGCAGAAGCTGGCGGCCGAGAAAAAGACGAGATAATGTTTAAAGCTATGCAAGTGCAGATGAGAAGGGAAGGCAGAGACCGATAAATGTGTGGGCAGTGTAGGAGGGAGAAATTCGAACTCAGGCAAACGGGCTCAATAACTGTAAACCTACGAACGGAGCGTCACGCGATGATGTTTTCATTGGCGGGGCGGAGTTCTCGAGCTGTTTTCTGTTTTTTTTTTCTTTTTTTTTTTTTTTTCTGGCGTCTCGAAGTATTGAGTTGAAGGCTGCGAGAAGTAGCGCTATTTTAATCGCCGGTATTTATGATGTTAATCAAGCTAGGTGAATAGTTTCTTGTGATGAATGGACTATTGAGGGAGTACCTATCTCTCGAGCGTTTTTTTTTTTATCCCCATTTTAGGTGCTAATAGTCCATTGAAGTTCCTAAGCATTGAATTATGTAGGTGTGAGGGATATAAAGCGCAAAAGTAGAAGAGGGAGAGACAGTGAATCAGCTTGCACGCCTTTGTGGAAGCAAAATGCATTACCTTGCACTTGGTAAATTTTCATGCACTTGCGCGCGATAACCCCACCAAGCGCTGAAGAGTTCTGATGAAAACGCGGCAAGGAGCTAGAGCGACGCCTCGTGCGTGTGTCACTTATCATCAAAACAATAAAATGGAGCGCAATAAAGGGAGATTATTTCCTGGGTGTATTAACGTAATCATTCACAACAAAATCTAAGCAACATGATGTGATTAGAACGTATCCTCCACGTCGTATGCAATATTTAATTCTGTGTTGCTAAAAATTGTAAAATTGGCCTCATTCTTGTCACGCACGGCCGCTGTTCGGCGACAAATTGTATTTTCGATTAGTTCTCAGAATAATAACACGCTATAAATGGCTGGCGAGAAATTGTGAGCTGTCGAAGTGGCTTTTTGCGGGAATGTAAAAATGACGCAATCTTTGAAACAGATTTTTAGCAGGCCTATGCCTACTGCCTGGATGTTAAATATAATTACGCATAGAAGGTATAGATGGTAGAAGGAAAGCACTTTTGCTTGTATTGCGAAGGAGGAGAAACGAATTACTTACTATCAATATGCGCTTCTTCATAGAAAAACATAATACGGTGGGGATTTTTCGTGACGTAGGTCGTGTTGCCATTGCCGTAAACGACAATTTGGGCTCCGCGTTTGGGACAATAATGAGACGACCGTGTAAAGATCATGGCGAATGTGTTAGCTAAACGCAGTTTGGTAGACACTTACTCCGGGTGGTGAAGTAAGCTGTGACATATTGTAAGTGCAGAAGGCACTGACACAATGTCATAAAACTACTTTTCTATTGCGCAGCAATGCAGAGGATTAGTAAAGAAGACTTATATTTTAGAGCAGCACGATCGCACTAGCTCTCCCCCCGTTTCAAACACTCCGCTCTCATAGAGGGATCACCGATCCGCGTGGTTGTTGCAATAGAAGAAATGGCTGGAACCTACCTCGACATCAGCTAGATGAAGCGGTTTAGCTGCGTGAGGCAAGACATTTCAGAGAGCGCTGCGATTCATTCGAGTTCTGTTTGACAACCTGAGGAGCGATATGATGTGCCTGATGTGCAAGGCCCTTTCGCGGCTACAGGAGGCGAGGGATCACCAAAGACTGGCTAAACGTCGCACATTGTCTTCTGTCCACTGCGCAGATCAGCGGTGTTTAACGGCGCGCTCGCTGTGGCGAAACTTTGGCTGCCATTTGTTTAAGTGATCGCCTGTCGATTAACATACGCTTTCTCTTAACTGATCGTTACTTGAGTGAGTAATGAGAATGCGGTACTGATGACAGCCTGTGAAAGCGTCCCAGTTACTGTGGCTGTATTTGTATTTACTTTTTCAGAATGGAGTTACTACAGAAGGTCTGCCCTCGCGGCAGGACAAAAGGTGGGAGCATATCCTTATGATAGGGCACTGATCGCAGGGGGCTATGAAGATGCAACGACAGTGGCGACGTCAGCACTTTCACACACACAAAAAAAAACGAGAAAATGTGCATAACTTTACTATTGCACTAAATGTATATCGGAAAAATACTTCCTCAATTCACAGCTGCAATTTGGAAGTATTTCTCAAGTTAGGCTGGGTAGCAGGCAAAGAATAAATTGTGGAGACAGCGAACAGTAATAATTTGCTGTAAAAAAGTAAAAAAAGTATTAAAAAAAGGCCGGATTGTACACAATAGTGACGGAGAGTGGCCGCACCGAAGGGTCTTTAAGGTTCGCTTAGGAGTTGTCAGTGGTGGCACTGACAACTCCGAATGGCTGACCACACAACAAGACCGAAATTTTGTTACCACCCACACAGTTGCAAAGTGCTCCATTTAAGTAGTAGAATAATTCGCTTCGGAACAAGACAGGGTGCGGCGGGCGTAAGCAATCACCCGCTCAACACCGTTTTGCCTCTGAACAAGAACTGCACCGAGGCCGACGTTACTGGCGTCGGTATGCAATTTCTCTTTCCGCCTCCTCGTGGAAGTGGCGAAGTGTGGGCGTTATTTGAAGGCGTTTGCGTAGCTTCTCGAAGGCAATTTGCTGCTTGTCGGCCCAGATGAAATTTTTTTCGTCCTTTGTTAAACGAGTGAGTGGTTCGGCTATCCAGGAGAAGTCGTGTACAAAACGTCTGTAATACGCACAGAGTGTCAAAAACTAACGCAAAGAATTCTTATCAGGGGGGGTTGAGAAAGAAGCTATGGCAGCAGTCTTCTCTGTATCAGTCCTAATACCCTCAGCGCTCAAGACGCGGCCCAGAAACTTGAGCTGTTTGAATGCTAAGGGGCATTTTTCTGGTTTAAGCGAGAGGCAGGCCGCTCGAACAGCATTTAGCACGACCGTCAAGCGCTTCAGATGCTCCTCGTATGTCGAAAAAAATGACAACGTCGTCAAAGTAGACGAGACACGACTGCCATTTGAGACCCGCTCGGAGAGTCTCCATCATTCTTTGAAAAGTGGCGGGAGCGGAGCGCCAGCAGAGGGGAAGCACAATAAATTCGTACAGTCTGTAAGGGAAAATGAAAGCCATCTTCTCGCGATCACCTTCATCGACTTCAGTGTGGGTAGATAAAGCGATAAAAAGTATCGTGCGTTGTAGATTTGGTCGAACGAGTCACCAATTCTAGGCAATGCTATACGCTCTTTTTCGTAACTTTCTTGAGCCTCCTGTAGTTGCCGCAGGATATGAGTGTTCCGTCATTTTTGGCCGCCAGCACGAGTGGTAAGGCCGATAGTAATGTGGGCACTGTATTACGCCAAGGCAGGGTTTGCTTACTTCATCAAAATAAGCAACGGTGGTACCTTGCGGTAAATGGCGGTATTCGGCGCTAAATTCCTTCAATCTTCTTTCTTTGCCTTGTCGGTCTTTGCCTTGTGACTCAAGGCAAAGAGCTCCTAAGCGACGCAGACATTTAGGTTTAACAATAATTTTATGTTCGTTTCTTCGAGGCCTTGAAGGTCGGGAGAGTTGTCGCACTGCACTGTAACAAACAAGCTGATGCGTGGAGGTAGAGTGACGTGATCATCGCACACTCGGAAAACTGGTCTGTCTGCTACACAGTCGTCGGAAATTGCGCGCTTGGTGGAAAATGGTACGATGAGGTAAAGGATGCCTATGATTGCGCCATTTGCGTCAAAATCAAGGCCGAGAAATAGATGGATCACTCTGCAAGCACAGCGGAGCATACAGTGATTGCGAGTCAAATGTCGAGTCGAGCGGCGCGCACTCCGAGCTGCGTCACCACAGGCCCTCCGGCAGTCCGTATCTGCGCTCCATACCGAGGAGTTAAAAATTTGCTTAGGATGGTAGCAAGACCAGCCTTGGTACCTAAAAGCACAGTCGTGTGATATTCGTCCACGATGATTGCTATTTCAAAGGAATGGATCCTAACGTCCACAAATTCCGCCGCTCCATGGGTCGTCGCAATGGAAGGTTGTTTGGTGCGCCTAATTTCGACGTCGGAGGAAAGCTTTTGTGACCATCGGAAGGTCGTCAGACTGGTGGGTCTTGCGGTGCGTCGATTGGGGGCGTCGGAGGAAAACTCCTGTGATCGTGGAAAGGTGGTCGGACTGCGCTCGGAGCGGACGATCGAAGGTCAGACTGTTTGATCGAATCGGCGAGTTGAGGATTGTCGTCGTTATGCTGATCGACGGTGTCCCTACCGCCAAGCGTCGCCGTCCTCAGATTTCTAGGCGCAGACTTGAAGACTGCCAGAAGTAAAATCGACAGCTGGAAGAAAAGAACTGCCACGGGGAACGTGACCTGGACTGGCGTCGCGGTATGGACGCAGGTGGGATGTTATCATTGAGATATTAGTAAGCGTCCCGAATTCATTCACCATAGCGCAGCGAAGGGGAATTTAGGGAAAAGCCGCGCAAGCCCATCTGAAAAGTCTGACGAAGTGCTTAAGACAACAGTAACAAAAGATATTCTTGAAGATATGAAGGCATAAGAGGTTTAAAAAATCCATCGGCTCAGCAGATTGCGGGCAGACAATGGAGACAAAGATGGGCATGTCATCTTTAAATTACTAGGCTACAGTGGTAAAGCTATCATTTTAAAGCGGTATTCTAAACATAAAAAATCTACTTATTCAATTTGTGAAGATTTTGCACAGTGTCAGATGTTTAAAAAAAACTATGGAATCGAACGAAAAAAAGCGTGACAGGACAGCAAGGGTGAGGTTTAAGTATGATAAAGTCCTAATTAATAGATGTGTTTTCGCCTCGAACAATTGTAGCAACGACATCATTGAACTAGAGGCAAAAGAGCAAAACAATTACAAGGCTTGAACGCTGCTGAATCATATATTGCGCGAAATCATTAGCTGCGGGTGACCGAGCGTTCTTCTTTCTCTCTTTTTCTTCTTCCTCAGCCCACATATAAAGCCCCGCTTTAACCAAGCCGTATGAACGTGCCTTAGTGGCCTATAGGGGTAACGTGAATGCCATGGTTTTAGCAGGCTGATTCTGACATAACCGTCCCATGTGAAACGAGAGACCCAAGTTGGCAGCTCCTGCTAGTACGTGTGTCACGTGTGGTGTGACGTCACAGCGTCACGTGGGTAAGACATGGCTGCCGCCGCGCTACGCTGAAGGCTCGAAACCTAGAGTAAATTTGCTAGTTTTGTCGCAATAAAAAGAAAAACAAGAAGTAGGCATTAGATCACAGTACTGAACCATGGGTCACTCGCTTAAAGGGCCAAAAGCTTTACTCGAGGTAAAAGTGCGCAGCATTATCAACGAATATAAAGGTGTAGAAGATCGTAAACCAGTCACCGTGAATGAATTAAAATGAAATATTAACATAGCTATATTCGTTTTTTCTATGTGAAGGGGCTGTCTGCAGTTAATAAATTTTTTATCTTGAGCACCTGTTTCATAAATTAGATTAGTTTGAGTTGTTTATGATTACGGAAGGCTGGCGGTGTCGGACTGTGAAAAAGGCTGACCGCCGAAGAATTGGCGCTTTTGAATTGTGGTGCTGGCGAAGACTCTTAAGAGTTCCTTGGACTGCCAGAAGATCAAATCAGTCGATATTGTCGACCATAAACCCTGACTGCTCATTGGAGGGTCAAATTCTAAAGTTAAAGCTCAGCTACTTTGGTCATCTGATGAGAAGAGAGGAGTCGCTGGAGAAAGATTTGATGTTGGGAAAGGTTGAGGGTCGCCGGAGAAGGGGTAGGCAGCGAACGCGATGGTTAGATGGCATTCTCGAGGCATTGCAGATGAAGCTATGTGATGTTAAGAAGATAGTGAGAGACCGGAAAGCGTGGCGTGACATGGTCCATAGGGTCACGAAGAGTCGGACACGACTGAACGCCTGAACTGAACTGGCGGTGTTTGTGTTTAGTCAACAATTGTATAAGTGTTGACTTAGTACCAAGACATTGTTCTGTCACTTCTGACTACGAACTGGTCTACTTAAATATAGACCATACTATTATTGCGGGTTATTACCGCCCTCCTGGTGACTGCTCTAAAGAATTCTTTTCCTTCGTTTACATATTTTTGAACTTTGTGAACACTATCAACTTAAGTGTCATTCTAGGCGGAGATTTTAATGCAAACCAGTTGTCCGATAGCAGCACAGCAAAAGATTTTATTTCGCTGCTCTCCGCAAACGGCTGCGTTAATACAACTGGAACAACTAGAAGAGTTACTATTCTTACAGGATGACTCATTACCCTTTTTATTACTAATTTTGATTAAACAGGCATTGTGTTCACCCCCCCCCCCCTTTTTTTTAAGACCTTAGTAACAATTTCCTGATACTCCTAGGAGTGAAAGCCTATATAAAGAAATAACAAACACGTGCTTGCTTTTTTCAGACAGGCTGTTTCAGATACAACCTGGTCTGACGTGCTGTCTTTGACAGACGTGAAAGCCGCTTATGATAACTTCCGTAATAAATTTAGAGCACTTCACACCCTATATTTTCCGCAAACGATCACGCAGCACCTCGGAAATGGCGAAAAGGATGGATGGCGTCACAATTGCTAAAGAATATACGATATGAAGAAAAAATGCACCTAGACTTCTTTCATATACGCCATATCTAACTATTACCAAGATTCAAAGTCTTCAGAAATAAGATAAAAAATAAGTTAAGGTATGCTAGGAATTCGTATTACAAAGAAGTACATCTTAGTGTTTCGAGGAAAAGAAGCTGGCCTTGAGTTTTTTATAGAATTTTCGGAGGCCTTCGACTACATTAGTCATAGTAAACGTTTGGCAGAACTTCGACAATGGCTTCAGGGGTCGTGTCCATGCATTTCTAGCGTCATATGTTGCGCACCGCTCTGATATTGTTAGCATTATTAGCTCTCGATCCTCAGTAAAAAAAACTTTACAGCTTGCTTACCTCGCGATAGTATCCTTGGACCCAAAAAACTTAACTTGTATGCAAATGATATCGTTATTCAATGCCTGCAAGCGAAGTCTGTTAGCTACGCAAACAACGTTTTACTGTTGTTCTCATCAAGCGCAATTGAAGACGCGGTAAACGAGGCAGGTAGGACACAATGTACAATGAACCAAATTTCTCTTGATAATAATTATAAATTATTGTAACTAAAACTAAGGCTTTAGCTTCAAACAAAAAATACAAATTACTATACGATGCGACCTTAAGCTTGGTTTCGAAACGATACAGCTTGTAGACAATATTAAGGTGTCAGGGTTACATTTCAATAGCCATCTAAGTTGGGACAATCATGTTGACGCGGTCGTCACTAAGATTTCTCGTGTCACAGGTATCATTAACCGGCATCGTCACTTACTTCCGTGCAAATACATACGTCTCCTCTATAATTCACTCTCTATGAGCAAAGTAAACTACGCGCACTTAGTTTGGAAAAATACTGGCACCAATCAAAATAAGCTTTACTCTTTGCAGCAAAAGGCTCTACGTCAAATAAAAGCCGTCGGTCCTGACATGAACACATAACAAATTATTTCGCCAATTCAATGCTATAAAATTATTTTAAATGCATTCTGTTAGGCTGGCTGAAGTATTAGGGACATAAAACAAGATACAAATTACTTGCGTGGAACGGCGCATCTTTCGCGAAGTGTAAAATTTTACCCTAGCAGAGCGTCAGGAAATCGGCGCACGTTTTAATTACGTCAACGTGGAAACCCGCGAAGCTCCATATGAAAGCACATTGGAGATACACCTCCTTCCCCGCGCGCTTATCACTCGGCAACCCGCTTATCACCCGGCACGCTTATCACCCTTCTTCTTCTCATCACCCGGCAGCGACGGTTACTCAACCTGCCGGAAAGTTTGTCTTATCTCGAATTTTTGGCAGCGCCTAACCAATGACTACATGCAGCTTGGGGGGAGGAAAAGGGAATAGACAGACGCGGCGCACTCTATTTATTGAGGTCGCGTCGCTTGTGTGAGTCAGTGTTTCAGCTAGTTTTGCGGCGTGTTCGCAAGTGCAACTGCTCGACTGCCGGGGTTGACCCGCTGCTGGCAAGCCCGCAGATCTGCGAGGGAGGTTCGCTAGTCTTACATGGCGGCTCTCTAGTTATTTTCCAGGCGTCGGTCTGTAACAGTGCCCGGTGAACAGTTTGGGGTTTGTTTTTTTTTTACTTTCTCGTGTATTGTTTTGTGTTATTGGATGCCTCTTTAGTTGCCTGCTTAGCATTGCCTTTCTGTGAAACTGGTTTTTGCGTTTTAAGTGTTGGGGGAATTTCACTGTATCGTCCCTTTCTGTGTATAAAGTGCGTTTTTCTTTGTTACCTTCTGACTCTGACCATCACTCTGGCCAGAACCGACGAAAGGTGGCCGCCAAACGGCTACCCCCTTTTGTCACTACAAGGTAGTTGACTTCTAGCTGAGCCTGACACACAAGCCGAGGGCATCTCCTTTGCGACCAGAAGAGCTACCCCCCCCCCCCCCCCTCACTCTAAGGGTGTCTGGGAGTCTGCGCACTATCAGTGGCGCATCGTTAATAACTAATAAATATTAACGGGTGACACAGCGAACTGTGGCATATTCCAACATGATCACACGTGCTTCTTCCAACACCCGGCATCAGGAGGAATGTCGAGCTATCATCGAAAGAACTAAAACAAATTACTCTTGAATACTTCCATGAGCACCATGCTAATGGTTTGCACGTCTGCACCGATGGTTCAGTGAATGCTGTGAGTTCTTCAGGCTCCATGGTCATACCCTCAATTAACACAAAAATAAAGGTTAGGACAATTCACCAGACTTCTTCAACAGCTGCCGAGCTAACCGCTCTTCGTGTCGCAATTAGGCACATCAGTCAGCAGAGCCCTCATCAGTTGTCTATTTTCACAGATTCAAAAGCAGCCCTGCAAGCCTTAAAAGAGGCTCTTCGCCGTAGATCTCATGAACAACTCGTTGCTGAAATACGACAAATTCACCACTATGCAATTAATGGAGGACATGGCATCATCCACGAATGCCTTCCAGGACAAAGCGGCATAGCGAGTAATCTCCGTGCGGACGAGGTCGCACGAACAGCCCACCAAGACGGCGATTGTGTGTTGATTCCTTGTTCCACAGCAGATCCAGCGGGCAGGCTTCGCCACTTGCGCGGCAACACACGCTCTCCTTATGGAATTCTGACCAGTTTGCGAACTGCCGCTTAAAATCCTTGGATCCTGACCTGAAGCTTCGGCTTCCACCTGGCCTACCCCCGACGCGAAGAAACTTTGCTGTGCCGCCTGTGGCTTGGTGCAACCTTCACAAACTCGTATTCTTTTGTGATAGGCATGGCAAACAAACAGCCCTGCATGTACAAACTGTTGGTGCGACGAGTCTATAGGCCACATTTTTTGTAAGTGCCCCTAAATATTGACACCAATTTGTTCAAATGGATCGAATGCTTTCTCACCAATCGCTCACAATATGTCTGCGCTAACGGCTACAACTCATCCTTTGCTAATGTTCTATCAGGTGTTCCACAGGGTTCCGTACTCGGACCGTTATTGTTCCTAATTTATATAAACGATCTTCCATCCTATGTGTCTTCTAACATACATTTATTCGCTGATGACTGCGTTATTTTTCGTGAAATAAAAGACGGTAATGATATTAACATTCTACAGCGCGACCTCACGGCTATAATCAATTGGTGTAATCAATGGCTGATGGAACTAAACTCTAACAAATGCAAGGTAATGCGTGTCACCCGTGCTGCTAATTCGTCCCCTCTATACTCTCTGAATGACATTGAACTTGATAGCGTCCATTCTTATAAATACCTAGGCATCCACATTTCATCCGACCTAACTTGGCGGCTTCATATAGATTACATCATCAACAACGCTAACAAAACGCTAGGTTATCTGAGACGTAATTTTTCCCGCGCCCCGTCTACTTTGAAATCACTCCTGTATAAAACTTTAATACTTCCAAAATTAGAATACTCAGCAGCGGTCTGGGATCCTAGCCATGATTACTTAATTACTGCACTTGAACGCGTTCAGAATAACTCTGCTCGTTTCATTCTTTCTAACTATAACCGAGGAGCAAGTGTCACAGAAATGAAAACTATTTTGCGTCTTCCATCATTGGCTTCACGACGAAAAGTTTGCCGGCTAACCCTATTCCACAAGTTATATTATCATTCCGTCTTACACAGCAATTTTTTTCAGACACCCTATTACATATCGCATCGCATTGATCATCCCTGCAAAGTAGCCATCCCTTTATGCAAAACAGATTCTTTCTTACGCTCATTTGTTCCCCGTACTTCCAAAGAATGGAACGATCTTCCTAATGAAATTATATCTATTACTGATACAAATAACTTTCGCAAAGCTTTAACCTGCATTGTATAAGTACTACTAGTTTTGTGTCTACTAATACAATTATTGCCGATTTCATAGCTAATATTGTATATATAGGATGTATTATTTATGTACCCGATTTTTGCAGTGTTTCTTTTTTTCCTGTATTTCTTTTTGCCCACTCCCCTCTGAAATGCCTGTACGGCCCTGAGGGTAAAGACAAATAAATAAATAAATAATAAATATACAGTGAGGAAAGACAGTGTCAATGCCGTGCGCTGGAGCATCTAGATGGACGCTCATTAACTGAAATTAGGACTTTAAGTCCCTGGCCACAGCAATCGTCTGCGATGAAGGCCTCCAAAGCACTGCTCCGCTTTATGAAAAACACAAGCCTAATCGAAATACTATGATTTTGCTGTTATGTTACGTGACTGTGATGTGACATGTCTGTGGTGTGACTGTACTAACTTCATCCATCCCTCTCTCACAACCTTCATATCCACTCGCCCCTTTCCCTTAGACAAGGGTAGCAAACCGATTTCTTTTGCGGGTTAACCTCCCTGCCTTTCCTCATCTTCCTCCTTCAACATGACGGACAATATATGGTAATAGCTTAGCAAATACGCTACCCAGTCTTTTGAATAGTTTCAATGCTGGAAAATTCGATATGTCATGAGCATGCCGAAAAGGTGTACTAGATGTGTGTGCAACACTAAGTTTCCCCCATGATTTCGTTATATATATATATCGATTCACGAAGTGCGGACCCCCCGTTTCGAGACACCAAAATGTTTTTTTTTTTAAGTTTGTTTTCCTCTAGTGTTCTGGCATCATATGTTGTGTGCTCTCCATTTGCTTGTTTTTTTCTCTCTAATCATGCGCCAGACGTTTTTAGTAACCATTTTGTGCAGTTGAAGATTTTGCTTGTGCACGAAATTTGAATGCTGCCCTGCACTATAGGAGAATGTCAAGACACAATTTCTGGCTTTTATCCCTCGTCTCTCAAAATGTGTACATGTGAAAATAAATTGAAGTTAGTCCATCACAAGATCGAAAAAATTGGAAGTTATCTAACAAAAAGACGCAATCCTCCAATTAATTTCCCTTCCTAATACTCATCAGCACTGAAAATGTTCCTAGCCTTGGTTGGAAACGTAAGCTTCACGCGTGTCACGATGCCCGTGAGATGGAGAATTGTCGGTGAGATCAAAACTAAAATATTCCTTTCGGAACATAAATTCCTAGCTTACAAGAGGCGACATGCAAACAAATAAGAGGCAATCTTAGGACTTACGTTTTGGAATATTACGCTTGAGTTATTAAGGGGGAAAGTGGAGTGGTTTCGACTGCATAACCCAGCCAATGCACACATGGGGGGCCCTTAAAAGAGCCTTTATGTCTCGTCGAATGTCCTGAATCTTCAATCAGCCAAGGGGATGAAGGCGGGAGCAAGAGAAGGATCGTCTGCGTCTCCCGGAGCTGCGGCCAGGATGTCCTCTACGTGCGGTTTCCTGGGCCTTGAATTCCAGCACCAGAGGCTGGCTCAGCGGTGAAGTGCTCGGCTGTGAATGCAATGAATGGAGGTTCGATTCCTGCATGGAGACTAATTTTTTTTTTTTTTTTTTAAGAGGAGGCGCAAACCTCTTAAGCGTTGCCAGGTAACGCCAGCAAAGCTTGGCGAGGGGTCCGCGCAGCTGGCCTTAGCTGTGACGTCACTCTGTCGCGGCATACGCGAATCTCGGCGCCGACCCTCGCTAAAGTGTATAAATTGTGACTTACCAAGATTTGGTTGTATCACTTCTGACTACGAACTGGTCTGCTTAAATTTTGAACGTACTATTATTGCGTTCTTTTACCGCCCCCATGCTTGCCGCACTACAGACTTCATTTCCTCCGTTTATATATATTTTGAACTTTGTCAACACAAATAGTTTCAGTATTAAGGAGCACTGAACGAGGGTAAAGTGGGGACGCCTCAGTTCGCAGGTCGATCCAACGTTTTCGAAAAGTGGACTTGTCTTTGTCTGGGGAAAGCGATCACTGGCAGGAGTTTAAATATGATTTTGCTTCCGAAGAAGAAAAGCTGGGGAGGGGAACGTGGGTGGGAAGAAAGTAGATGAAGGTGTGTGGAGGGGCATGATGGGTGAGAAGAAGTAGGTCAAAGAGTGTGGAGGGCAATGATGGTTGAGAAGAAAGTAGGTCACAGAGTGAAAAAAAAGGTTTCTTCAGTATGTATTTCTCAGCCCGGAAACGGGAATCCTGTGGCCTGCAAAAGAAATAAAAGCGGCAGTGCCAAGAAAAACTATAATACCGGGTTGATGATTAGTCACCACTTAAGCAGGTTTCGTGTGGATATACCTTCTTACAAAAGGACAGGCTTTGCAAAGGGCCCTGATAGGGAATAGACATAAGGAGAATAATTCTCAAAACCTTCTGAAAATAGGGGGGGGGGGGGGACAAAATATTAGAATAATAACCGCACAATAAACCACAACTGGCATGCAAAAAAAGAGTCGAGGGTTAACTCAAGTAGCAAGTGTTAAGGAACTCAAGTAGCAAGTGATAAGGAACTCAAGTAGCAAGTGACAAAGAACTCAAGTAGCAAGTGATAAGGAACTCACGTAGCAAGTGATAAGGAAGAAATGTGTTTGGAGAAACATGTGCAGCTTACTCTATTGCGGAGGGGAATAGAGTGTGCATGTGCTGTGAATAAACTAATATTAACGCTATGTGGGATTGTTTTTTCTAATAGTTATGGTGCAGAGAGAATATACTTATGGGATTCGAATGTTCCTTTTGCGTTAGGTTTGTATGTTACCCTTGGTACCTCCGGGAATATTTTTTCTCTTCCTTCAAACAAACAAAAAAACTTTTTTAGAATGCGACCTTAAGCTTGGTTTGGAAACGATAGAGGTTGCAGACAATATTATTAGGCTACTAAAGGTACCGTCTTTGCCAAAAGTAACCAGGCTGCATGTTTTGCTTCTCGCTTATATTCTAAAGCCAACATGGATACCCAGATTGGAACAACTTGTTAAGAAGTGAGGACAGGATCTTTACTTTAGCTTCCATACATTTAATGCTTCACAAGCTGTACGTAGTCTCTACTATCTAACTCAAAAGCGAAGCACTCAGCCTGGTTACTTTTGGCAAAGAAGGTACATTTCGACAGCCAGCTAAGTTTGGACAGTCATGTTAACTCTGTCATCACTAAGATTTCTCGTGTCACAGGCATCATTACCCGCATCGCCACTTACTTCCAAGCAAAGATATACTTCTCAATCTATAATTCACTCTATATTTACAAAGTAAACTATGCGCGCTATTTTTGAAAAATACTGGTTCAAATGAAAATAAAATTTGTGCTTTACAGAAGAAGGTTCTACGTGCAATACTAAACGTCGGTTTTGATATGAAAATATGCCATTTATTTCGCCAATTCAATGCTGTAAAAGTATTTGAAACGTATAATGTATGGCTGGCTGAAACATATAAGGACATAAAGCAATATGTGAATTACATGCCTAAAACGCCGCATCTTTCGCTAAACGTACATTTTTACCCTAGCAGACAAAGCGACATTCCAACATGACGCAGAGTATATAGTAAATATGGCTTAGCAAACGCGTTGCCCTGTCTTTTGAATAGGTTCCACGCTGCAAATGTTGATTTATAACGAACAAGCCGCCAAGGTGTACAAGATGCTTGTGCAACTCTTTTGAGTTCACCATGATTTCTTCGCTTCTTTACATTTTTCGACCTATGACGTGTAGACTTGTTTTAAAAACCGAACACTTTTTTTCTATGTAATGGCTGTTCTCTGGCTTGTTGTATCATTTGTTAATTACGCTCCATTGGCTTGCTTTTTCTCCATAATAATGCACCAGCTCTATTTTAAGAGCGATGTTGTGCATTTCCCGTTGTTGCTTGTGCACAGAATTTGAATGTTGCCTGCTGCCCTGCTATGATTGAGATGCCTAGGCTCATCTCAAGCCACAATTTCTAGTTTTTCTCCCACGCCTCTCAAAATGTATGCATAAGAAAATAAATCGAAGTTAGTGCATCACAAGATGGAGAAAATTTAAAATTTGCTAACAAGAATGAAACAGTCATCCCAGCAACTACACCTGATGATAATCAGCAACACTTAAAATGTTCCTAGCCTATGTTGGAAACGTAAGCTTCACAGTGGGTGGTGATGCCGGGGAGACTGAGAATTTTCGATGAGCTCAAAACTAATATCTACGTTCAGGAGCATAAATTCTTAGTTACAAGAGTCGTCATGCTAAAGAAATGAAAGGTACTATAAGACTTACGTTGCGGAATATCACGCTTGAATTAATGAGAGGGAAAGTGGAGCGGTTCGGACCGCATAGCTCTGCCAATGCACACATGGGGGGGGGGGCCCTTAAAAGGGCCTTTGCGTCGAATGTCTAGAATCTTCAATCAGCCAAGGTGATGAAGGCGGGAGCAAGAGAAGGATCGTCTGCGTTTCCCGAAGCTGCGGCCAGGATGTCCTCTACGTGCAGTTTCCTGGGCCTTGAATTCCAGCACCAGAGGCTGCAACTTCCTCATCGCCTTGGTTAGCAGCAAGAAGCGATGAAGGTCTAGAATATGTCCCCGCGTTTTCACGTTTTGTCGCTTCTCCTTAGACAGGGACCACAACTTCGAAACGGGGAGACCGATTCCTTCCATGTACGCACTGTCGAGGGAAAACACGGAACTGAAGCTGCTCAAGTCCCGACCTCTCCTTTCGTCGCTCTTTCTCCCTTTCCCAGTAGATAAGAATGGGGTCGCAAGGAGAGTGTGGCATTGTGGCGGCCAATCAGCACGTGATGATGAATGAAAGCCTCTCTCAATGTACTTTTCGTAAGCATCATTTTCCATGTCGCGTGTATTTAGTCAAGCGTGCGGAATTGTGCCACTATGTCTACCGATAAACTTTAATTTGGTTGCTTGCCTAAACGCAAATGTGGCGTATGGTTAGTGATATTCTCCGCACACTGTTTTCATTCCCCTGTGTTTCATTTTTTTAATGCACCCAAGACTATCTTCATCAAGATTGGAAGGCATTATCTGTTTTTCATGTCAGTACTATTTTCTCATGTTCAATTTTTCCAAATACATCCGTGATGCATGGGACGGAATGTAGTGGTAAGGGTTAAAGCGTAAATTTTTAGTCGCCGAGCAAAATAGAACGGCTCATATTCAATGCCTAGGGAGCAGCTTTAAAGTGACAATCATGAACGTAGCAATACTCGTTGAGTTATCACTAGTTATTAGGGATCTCCAACTGGGTGCTTTCTGAGGAGCACATTATCTCCTGATATCGTTTGCTTTAATTTTTGATTACAAGTTTATTACATTTATGGCGCAGCTTCCAAATTCGTCTAATCTTAATTAATCCTGCTTTATTGCGATATAGTTATAACAGCATAGGTTTAGCTATTTTCTTAAAAGCCTAATTTTTGAGCGGAATATTTACGCCAGGAGAAGGTGTGTGCAACATTTTAGCGTTATGAATTAATCGTTGATATTTATGCACGTCTTCTAGCATCGTAATATTGGTAATACGACTCAGTCTCATGCAGAAATCGCATTCATGGTAAGAAACTGTGGTAAAGGGTGACATGAGATGAATTTATATCTTGTTAACTCGTTGAATTATTGCGTGTGTAAGTGCAAACACTAGCATTCGCCCTTTTATATGCACTCTATGCAGATACTGCGTCATATTAGGACGTAACCAATATTATCGCGTATACATGCTTTTGTAAACTGCATGCCTGTTGATTTTATGCCGGTAAAGTAAGGAATGTTTTTTCGCTTTAGGACCTGTTAGTAAATGATGACAATATAAATTGCTTGGTCAGCTCCTTATGAGCTGTATTAACGTTAACGAGCACTGCGGTTTAGTTCTTAACGATATTTAATGTTATCGTCGCTGTGTTTGAAGCGACGTTTCTCAGAAATCCTGTCGTTCTATAGACCGAGAAAGGATAGAATCAAACTGATCATCTAGTAACTCATATATGTTCGGCCGCATTGTATATCTTTTTCTCCAGTGTAACATAATCTACACTTTACGTTATCGCTTTCGAACACTCATCCGTACATTTTGTTTTGTTTTGTTTCAATGTAAATTACTAAAATTATAATACTGAACATCTGCCCCCATAGATGAGTCGGAAGAAAACCAGAAGTGATTCACGGAAGTTGTTCGGATCACACCAGCATTTGTTTTTTTTTTCCTCTTAGATTTTGTAATCATTTATTTCCATGACTTCTTTATTACCTCACACTCAGCCACTGAAAAAGAAGGGAAAATCCTAAATACCTTACTTTGTGTGTCTGGGTGTTAGCTGCCTTCTTATGTCTTTATGTAAAGA
Organism: Amblyomma maculatum; assembly: GCF_055883805.1. NCBI lineage: Eukaryota > Metazoa > Arthropoda > Arachnida > Ixodida > Ixodidae > Amblyomma > Amblyomma maculatum. The sequence continues at coordinate 40,990,058 of NC_139352.1, forward strand.
GCAGACAAATAAGTGGAACGCTACCTAAACGACGAAAGGTGCAATATTATCCGCCAATGCGAGCGGTACGCCAGTCCACACCGCTGGAACAACACGGCGCCAGGGATATATGCAAGCTAAGGGGGGAACAGGAGGTGGTGATCAAGTCATCCTTGATCAAGCGAACTGTGGGATGTCACACGGGGTTTGAAACATCGAGAACTGAAACCAGCTGGTGATTCAGGCTAGTTGAAACTGGGAATAAGTGGTCGAAGCAGACTTTGATAACAAGAACGGCACACAAGCAAGCACTGGCCATATGAAACAGACCTTTGCGTCACCAGTGAAGCTGGCTGGGCTTGGTCTGCATCTCCGATAAGGAACAGCAGATAACAAAAGGGCATTACAAATATTCATAGAATGGAGGGAAAAAACCAAAGCCACGTCACGCTAGAAGCATGCTAGACACCAAGTTCTTATCTCCGTCGGGGCCGTTTATTATCAGGGTCAGTTTTACCAAAATCTGAGCTGGTACACTAACCGCGTACCCATCGTCAGCGCTCTCCTTTTCGCTTCTTTCTGCCAGATGGACAGTGCTTTAACAACCGTCTTCGTATCTGGCGAACAGTGCTTGATAGGGCTACGGTAAACGGCCGACTATGACTGGACCGTCTCTTCTTAGAAGAGGATTTCCATGAAAACCAGAATTGTGGCGAGAATTGTATAGAGGTTGCTGCCCGTCAGCAGAATACCTGCGAGGGTCGCCCAGTGAGCCCTCCATCTTAAAGTGTTCCTGGAGAGGAGCATTTTGCATAAACTTCAATCGTTTGCCTCGTGCAGCCGTGAATACATGAGGCTGTTTCAGAAGTACCTCCTGAAACAATTGTTGTGCGCTGGCCTATTTGCATGCTTGGCATTCACTGTGATAAATTGTGATGGCAATTTCTTTGATAATTGTGAGCATAACTCAATTGTCTGTGGCTTAATTCCTGGAATTCCAGTCATGAAACAAGAAGCTTGACTATACAAACCTCTCCAACAATGAGGCTGCAGCGGCTGCCGCCTATCGCCGTTCGTTAACCACCAGTGCGCCTGTGTTAACCGCTTAGTACGCTCAATATCCCAACTTACTGCTAAGTACTTAGCGCGATTTGTCGCGTCAGCTGGAGGTGACAACATATTTTGTCGGTCTGTAGAACGCCAGTATTTCTGACAAGCGACGCTTCAAACGCAGCGACGATAACTTGTAAATACCTTTAAGGAATGGGCTGCATTGGTCGCTCACAAGGAGCAGACTGAGCAATTCATATTTTCCTTGTATATTACAAGTCCTCAAGCGAACAACAATTCCTGTACTTCACCTGCGTCAAACCAACAGGCATGTAGTTTACAAAAACATGTATACGTGATAATTTTTTTTTACCTCTTATTATGACGCAGTATCTAAGGAGAATGCATATAGGAAAGGGGAATGCTAGTGTTTGCACTTTTACATACAATAAATAAAGAAGCCAACAAGATATAAATTCAAACTATGCAGCCCTTTCGCCCAGCACGTAAAAAGTACGCGATTTCTGGATGAAACGGACTTGTATTACCAATTGCGTGTATAGATATAGATGATTCATTTATACCGATAAAAGCTGGCGTAAATATGCCGCTTAAAATTCAAATCGCTACAATTTAAACATTTCAGGAAATAATAAATCCTATGCTATAAACTATTCGCAATAGAGTTTTGTTGTGTAAGATTAGAGGAATGACGAAGCTGCAAACATAAACGTAAAGAGAATAATGATTCAAAAAGAAAAGCAAACGATATCAGGAAATAATGTGCCCCTCAGAGAGCCCTCAGCTGGAGCGCACTGATAACTAGTGATTACTCAACAATTATTGCTACGTTCATAATAGTGACTTTAAAGCTGCTACCTAGCCTTTGAATATCAGCCTTTGTATTTTTCTCGGAGACAAAAATCCACACTTTAGCCGTTACCGCTTCATTCCATGCATTCCGGATGTATTTTAAAACGCTGATCAGAAAATAATATTGATATGCAAAACAGATAATGCCTCATGATCTTGACGAATATGGTCTTGTGAGCATTAAACAACCGAAAAACAGAGGAAGGAAAACAATGTGCGGAACATATCATCAAAAATACGCCCCATTTGCATTGAAGCAAGAAACCAAATTAAAGCTTCACTGGTATAAATAGTTGCCCAATTATGCATTCTTAAATAAGTACGTGAGGCATGGAAAATGCTGCCTATGAGTAGTGTACTGAGAAAGGCTTTCATTTGTCGTCAGGTATTGATTGGCCGCCACTTCGCCATGCTCTCCTTGCGGCCGCATTCTTATCTACTGGGAAGGCGAGAAAGCGTGACCAGAGGAAAGGTTGGGACCAGAGCAGCTTCAGTTGCACGTTCTCTCTCGACAGTGAGGGCATGGAAGGAATCGGTCTCCCCGTTTCGAAGTTGTGGTCCCTGTCTAAGCGCCGCAAAGTGAAGAAGCATGGACATATCCTCCACCTTTATCGCTTCTTGCTGTTAACGAAGGCGATGAGGAAGCTGCAGCCTCTGGTGTTGGAACTTAAAGCCCCGGAAACCGGCCGTCAAAGACATCCTGGCCTCCACTCCAGGAGACGCCAGCCAGCCATGTCTTGCTCTCGCCTTCATCACCTTGGCTGATGGAAGATTCCTGATATTCAACGAGACACCAAGGCCCTTAGGGCCCCCAGTGTGCATTGGCAGCCCCATGCAGACCGAACCGCTCCTTTTCCTCTAATTAATTCAAGCGTGATATTACGAAACGGTAGTCCTAATGGTGCCTTTCACTCTTTTAGCATGTGGGCTCTTGTCACCTAGGAATTTATGTTCCTGGATGAACATTTTATTTTTGATCTCATCAGCAATTCTTCGTCTTACAGGCATCGTCACCCGCGTGAACCTTACATTTCCAGCCTATTCTAGCAACATTTTTAGTGTGGCTGATTATCATCAGGCGCACTTCCTTGGAGGACTGTCTCATTTTTGTTAGATAATTTTCAATTTTCTCGATTTTGTGACCCACTAAATTTAATTTATTTTCGCATGTACACATTTTGAGGGGTGAGGGAGAAAAGTCAGAAATTGTGGCTTGCATGCCCCTCAGCCCCTACATTGCAGGGCAGCCGGCAACTTTCAAATTGCGTGCACAAGCGACAACGCGAAACGCAAAAAATGGTTGTCAACAAACAAGCCAATGAAGAGCACACAACAAATGATGCCAAAAAAGCAACTTCCGACATGCTCATGATACATCGACTTTTGCAGCATGGAATCTATTCAAAAGACAGGGCAACATGTTTTCTAAGCTATATGTTCCATATACTGTGCGCCGTGTTGGAATATGCCACTGTTCGCTGTGTCTGCTAGGGTAAAAGCTGCGCTGTTTCACGCGAGTGATTCACATTTTCTTTAATGTACTTATATCTTTCAGCCAGCCTAACATTATACATTTCAAATAATAAAAATGCGAAAATAGTTGAAATGCGTATAAAGGGTTGAACTATTCTCGATCTTCCTAAAAGGCAAGGAATGCAAGAAAATTATCAGTGATCAAGAAACGTAAGGTGTGTAAGCTAATGAGCTTTGATTATCGGAAAATTGGCGTTCTCAGCTATATTAAGCCATCTGTTGCTTAGTAAGGTGTTCCTATTAAAATATAGCTGTTTCAAAGTATCAATCTCCGACCTTCTCTCCTTAAAGTACCTTTTTTTTAAGGCAAAATAATAATTTTTTTGAAATTTATAGTCACTGAGTTCAACTTTGGCCAGGCACCGTACTTGCACCTCACTGCAGTGCACGCCACAATCGACAAGTAAGAAACGAATTAGTACCGCTGCACGGTGCATGCAGTGCATTCTTATATTTGGCTCTCTGATTGTTCATTTTTATTTTGCCGCATTCAAATTCTGAGCCTCTAAGTAGGAGGTATGGCCCGCGCGAACTTCTCAAAGAGATAAAGGCTTGATGTGGGGGTGAAACCTGCCATACCTGATTTTTAAAAACCGCTCGAAGAGGTCGCCTTCATTTTTTTGTTTGAAAACCTTCTTCGAGCGCCTACGCTGCTACAACACCATTTGTAGCCTCCTCCGCCCATGTAAACAGCAAACAAGTGGTCAGTATTTAATCTTTGTATGCCTTCTGAATACTTGTTCTTGCTGTCAATCGCTTCACTGTTCTAACAATACCTTCACAAGTAGTACTCTTGCCGTGTGAGGGGGCAAAAAAATTCCATGCGGTTGAAAAATTGAAATCGGTGTCATGATAGCAGAGGTTTATGACGTTTTTCTTTATTCTTGTATTGAGAACGTGCACCATCGGAGAAGTAATGAACTTTAACAGTTATTTAAGATCACTTGTCAACTTCCTGAACACTTCCCTTTGAAACGACCAAATGGCAACTGTGTTGTATTCTAGCTTGTCTTAAACCACAACAGATAACCTAATTGAAATTTCTGTACTATTCGCTTGTGCGCGGTGGGATGACATTTGGATGCAAAGTTGCCTATGTATTTAATGAGTGGTATGATTGTGGCAGCGGAAAGCAAGGCGCTCGTGTGCTGTGCGATGTCAGTGCACGTTAAAGAACCCCAGGTGGTCGAAATTTCCGGAGTCCTCCACTACGGCGTCTCTCATAGCCCGAGTTGCTTTGGGACGTCAAACCCCACAAACCACACCAACCAACAATTGTGAAGCCTCATGGTCAATAAAACTGTAAATCTCAGCGAAATTCATCAGTATGCTTGCCTCGCTTTCTTTCATTTCTATTTTCAACTGTCTCAAGTAAGTATTTTATCTCTTCCTTGCTGATGAAATGATGAATGTTTAAATGCTTCAACATCTCCAGGAATGTTTCACAAAATTCTTCCTGGGTTAAAACAATTGTCTCGAGACGACAACGAACACCACTGATCTACTATTGTACCTGCGCAGCTCCTTCGTGATCATCAAGATCCACGTCGAAAGCCCTCTTCAAGTCAAGGGCGAGTACTGCCTTATCGTTGAAGGGGTATTCGACAGGGCTGAGAATTTCTCGGTCAAGATGAATCAAAACATCCTGAATGGACCTTTGCGGTCGGAAACCGAACATTGTGCCTGCGAATGTATGTTCATCTTCCAGAAGCCCAGAAAGCCTGTCCCGTACCATGGTTTCCATCAGCTTTCTCGCACAAGACGTGAGGGAGATGCGGAGGAGATTTTCTGTGTTTGTGGCTTTGCCAGCTTTCGGAATGAAAGTTACCAGGGGGGTCTTCAATTCAATTGGTAGAGGTGCCTCACAAAGCTAGATTGAGTTGATGAAAGCGAGCAGGGTTTCGTAGGAGGAGTCGGGAAGATTGGCAAGCAGTTTCACAGTTATCGTGTCCCAGCCCGGTGCCGTTCCTTGCTTCATTTTAGCCAGGGCCGCCTTCAGGTCGTGCAACTGGAACGGTTGGTCCAGATCCGCGTTCTCTGAACATGCATACGTGTGCGCGGGTCTCCGGGGTCTTACTTAGTTCAAAGATACTAGTCGCACAGTTTGCATGCTACTTTTGATGTATTTTTATCGAGGCTATGACTAGCTTGTTGGAGATCTTTTTGGGTCTCGGCGCGGGTTTGAGTTGGGTCAATTAGGGCGCTGAAAAGGCACCACGTGCTCCGGCTCGACATTCTTCTGGCCGCAGTGTTGCAGCGGTCTATCCAGTTCGAATAGGCGAGTTAAGCCGCGTACTCTGCCGCTCACTGGGTGAGCTCGGCGATACGAATTTCGAGCTTTCTGTTACGTTTTACGAAGATGCTGTGCCGCTCTTCTCAGAGGTGCAGAAGGTGGCTGTTCATCTTCAGAGTGGTCTCCGATAGCTGAATTTTTGTTTCCTTCGAACGAAGGTGTGTAACCAATCCTTGTGCCCACTCGTGGTATTCTTATTCGTGGATAGAGGCCGAATTGATGTAGCTTTGCCGGAACTTATTCCAGTCGGGGAGCCGAGCTTGTGCGTGGGGCCTTGCTAGTGGTTTAGTCCTTACGTTGGTATTGATAAGGCAGTGGTAACTACCGAGGGTTCCCTCGGTGTTGATCTATTCTGCGTGTACAATGTTTTTGGTAAAGGTGAGATCCGGACATGTACGGTCCTTGGAATTTTCCAAGGACCGTAACCTGCCTCTTCACTGCCTCACATGCACTAAGCAACGTAAAACAGAATGTAAACCCCTTTTCGATAAATGCAAATCTTACCAGAAAAATAAAGACTGCACCACAAGAGAAATTATTGAAGCCGAAAGAATTTAGGGGCTTGGGGTCGATGCATTAGCACTCCTTCCCTTGCGTTATCGGAAAAACAGCTTGCGTTCTTGGCAATGCGTAAAAAGAGATAATTGACTTTGGTTTCGGCATGCGCATTGAATCTGTTTTACTGTTTTTCTGTCGCGCTTCAAGCCAACATGTATATATGCTTGCCAACTTCTGGAAATAAAATCAGTTGTCAGTCAGCGCTGTGTTTGTGTCCTTCTGATCTTCGTCCTCGTCCTTCGCGCTGTTATTAAAAAAAAAATAGAGAATGAGGTTGGGACTTCATTTGACGTAATTATGCTTATGGGTCTCCATTGTATATGAATGGCAGGCTATCACTGTGACAAGGATGCCAGACCTGGTCGAAATTTTTTTCGAGAGAGTGTGGAGTGGTTTATTGCCATTCAGAAAGTGGCTGCAGAACCTCCTGAATGGCTCTAAAAGGTAGAGCCTTTGTTGTCGCTGCGGGAGTTCTAATGTGACGAGGCCAGTTTAACACTGGCTTATCATCACATTCATTCATGTATGCTGCCTTTTGTGTCTTTTTTTATGTTTTATCTGAAGTTTCGTGTTATGTCGTGTGCCAAAGCCAGGCAATAAAGAAAAGAAAAACAATCCCGGGCGTGGTCCAGTGGTAAAGCGCTGGGCTGAGGATCTAAGGGATGGCGGTTCGATTACCCGGTGGGATACAAGGTTTAATATTTCTCTTAAGTTTCAGAGCCTCCGCAAACGCGTGACACTTTTGATGACGACAACGAGAAGCCATTAAAAGCATTCGCCTTATAAAATGTTTACTTCCTTTTTTAAAATTGGAAGCATTATACCTTATATATTAAGCGCAAATTCTCGACACAAGACGGATACAAGCGTCTTTTCGTCGCACTGAATGCCACCTCAGCCAAGGAACTGCCAAGGACGGATTGAAAATTAGGCTAACTTAAAGCCCTCATTGAGTTGAGGAAGCGGGGACGGTTCCTTGTGGAAGGTAAGGAAATCGCGTAATCCAAGGAGCGTTCTGAGATTCGGCCAATATTTTAATTAATGCCGTGGGAAGAAGCGCGACTCCTACTTTTGAAATAATTATAATTCCAGCATCGTTTATTGCATATCAACACTATTAGTATGAATAATATGCTAAGAAGGCAAAAAAGATTGAAACACTCAAGCTAGAGGGTTGGTAATTAAAGTAATATTTCATAGCTGGTGTACACCTATAACTTAAATAAAGTTTTCTGCGAAATATGCACACATTTAGTTGCTTCTAAGCGTTTGGCAATAAACCGCTCTGCATGTAACTTCCGTTTTTTGCGGAATGCTTACTTTTTCTTTCTCCTTCCGGCCCCCTGCCTTCAGCGCCAGACCGCAACAAGAATATCGGAATGCCATCCTGATTGCCGCTGTTATCAAGTTAAGAATGCTCCGTTGGTGGCAACATGCTGGGAACCAGCATTACCACCTCCATTTGGCCACATTCATCCAGACTACCCACCTACGGTGCGTCCAAGGCGGCCATAAGAAGATGCGTTTATAACGTTTTCTTTCTGAGCAAATAAATAATCATTAAAAAAAGTTCTCTTTGTTGCAATTTACAAAAAGGGGAACATTTCGTTTGATTTTTGTCTAAAATCAGGTGTCTCTATGGGCGTTACTTCAGGGGGCGAAATACCGATGAACTTCTATTTATTTGGCATAGCGTTAATCAGAGCGCGCCCGTACGGTGGTTCAGCTGCGTCCCGTTGTTCTGATGAAACCGAGCTGAAGGTGGTCATAAGCGACGTGGGAAAAAGTGCTTCACTACATGATCAGCTTCGGGCTGTTCAGGGGGCCCGCGCGGCGGCGGAGAGCTTCGGGATCTCATTGCCGACTTGGGAGCTGCCCTCTACACCTGGCGCCTAGCCGAGTGTCCTTCAGGAGTGTCCTTCAGGACTGTGGGAAATAAAGTCTTACTAAACCAAACCAAACGTGGGAGACAAGAGCCAAAAGTGATTTCTCTGAAAGAACGGACGAACCACGAGATCGGTACCGCTCGCTGGTAGCTCTTCTTTCTCCTGAGAAGCTCGCTTCGACTAGTGTGAGAAATAAGGAATGCTTTGTAACTGCAGACACATAAATACAGGCACCTCTCAAACTATTTGCCTCAATTTATAACCAATCTTGTCAAGAGGAAAAAAGAATGCCGCAGTTTCTGAGGCGAGAACTGCGGAATGAACCAGATATAAAAGGCCTCACATATCTCCCGCAAATCTGCTTGAAGTTTATGTTGAGGGCGTCGAAGTACTGGCTCTGGTCGACACTGGCGCTGCTATTTCTGTCATGGCGGTAAGTCTCTGCCGTTCATTGCGCAAAGTGATGACACCAATTTCAGTATTCTTGCTATGCACGGCAGGTGCACACCCTATAGAGCCTATAGCGATTGTTCGAAGCATTTTTATGGGCATAGAAACAATGAGGATAAGCCTGCAGAGAAAACTAGAAGCGAATACAGTCTAGACATGCAGAGCATTTTCTGCCCAACAATTATTAGACATATTTTTGCGGCCGCGTTTATAGCAAATGTTTAGACACCAAAAGCAACAAAGAATAGAAAGGAGAACACCGTGTAGCAGAGTTAGTAATATTTCAGCGAGATTGTGGCCAATGGCCCGTGCCGACGTCAGTGGCACACACACTGCTCATATTGCCAGGTCTTCAAAGGAACCGCAGCGTAGAAGCCCTGCTGCCATTTCTCCCGTCGGCTGTCGTCGAAGCCAAACGAGCCGAATGCACTCGCTGTCCCCTCTCTTTTTCCACAAGAGGTCACCATGCCGGTTTCGGGACACGCACTCGCTAATCCCATCCACACGCGCACGCCAAATGGCATATGCAATACGAGTACTACCACACAATTTCGGAGCACTGAAAACTCAGGTGGTACGCCGAGAGAGGCAAATTCATGACAAAAAAATTGCGTGCTTCGTCCCAGAAGGTGAGCGCCATGTTACATGCCCTGAAGACTTGTTGTACAGCTTCCGCTTGTCGCAGAGGAGGAATTTTTCACCTGATGGTAGGAAGAAGCCCCGCTCTTGACCTGACCGGCTTTCATGGTAAAACCTGCTGTATGAAAACGAAAGAACTCTTTGGCGCCAGTCGGAACGGGCGGACTGTTCACGTGCTTGTTACCATGTCTCGTCCAGCACTGTGGGAGGCTGCCGAGATACCGGTGGTCGAAGAGCTTGCTCCACTAGGCGCCAACAAAGCTGTTTGGGTTCCACTGAGAACTGGTATTTCCAAGTGAAGAACCCTTGCAGCAGCGCCAGAAACTGTTCAACTTCTTTGTAGAATGCCGTGACTCTCATGCCGTAGCATATCGGCTTGTGCGTGGCAGCCACGGGGACAAGTGCGCCGAGTCGAGATTTTGAGGGGCTGTTGGAAGCAACTTATCCCTACGACTCCGAAAGAAAATGAACCCTTGGATGATAAGCATAAGCTCTACGTTCACTAGGCGCAGTCCTCCCTCGACGCCCCAAAATAGGTTATTTCGGCACATGGGCTCTCACGCCGGGCTCGTGAGAAACTGATTGCAATTCTCCTCGCCCAGCATAGAAAATAGTAGCTATGATAAGGACAATGCACGTAGTGACAGTGATAATGATAGTATCGTTAGTGATGACAATACTATGAATGACAATGACAATGCAGTTAGGGACAACAGTCCTGTAAAGCGTCTTTCGCCATTTCCGCTCTTACGCAGGCTTATGTGCATTCCTGTATAATATATTCCTGAATATGCCTTTTTGCTGTATTTTCCAAGCATCACAGTAGCAGGCGTTTTCAGGCAGGAAAATTTGGAAATCTTCGGGGACGCTTTCGTGGTACAAATTCATACCAGAATATCACGTTTGCTGCATGGTGTATTGGGGTCTCACGCATCCCAAGACTGCGTCGGATGGTTTGTAGAGCCATTTACGAACAGATGGCGCATATACCATTCATATCGTTCCACTTCAACATTACACGAAAAACAAGTGAAGCCATAAAGTGCACATAAAGTTATATCAACATGTATAAATATAAAGTACATGTCCAATCAAAGCAAACGCTTTGAACTCGAGATCTCAGGTAACAAATGAAAACAACTATTTGCAGCCTAAAGTCTAGTTCTAAAGTTACTGTCTTTAGTAATCTTGCCCAAATCACCATAAGACAACAAATTACTTTGTTTTACCATTGGATGCAAATGAATTCATCGTGTTGCCTATCAGATTACGCCTCCGGACTGCAAACTGACTTTGAAAAACATTATCTGGCGAGTAACAATGATCCTCTTATTTCAAGTGGCAGATGCAACTACAAACGGCAGCTAGCGCAAGAAATCTACCTTGCGCATTTCCTTCGGAAATTTTAGTTTCTGAGGGGTGGTGTAGCTGTATTTTTGAAGTTCATTATTGAGCCTAATTCAGTAATCTATAATTCAAGATGGTGTATAGTGCGCTTCTTTTACATTGTTAAAGCTAGGGGGTGACACTGAGGCTGCCAGGTACGCTAGAGGAGGGAAGCTTTTTCAGCTAACAAGCACGCTTATGTATTATAAAACATTAAATCATATTCTAGCAGCTTACCGGTATCGCTCAAGAGGAAAGTATACAGCAGTTGCATCTTGCCTGTACTCACCTATGGGGCCGAAACGTGGAGGCTAACCAAGAGAGTTCTACTTAAGTTGAGGACAACCCAGAGGGCTATGGAACGAAAAATGGTAGGGGTAACATTAAGAGATAGAAAGCGTGCAGAGTGGGTCAGAGAAATAACTCAAGTTACCGACATTCTAGTGGAAATTAAGAAGAAGAAATGGACATGGGCAGGACATGTAGTTGAAGGGAGGATAACCGATGGTCGCTGAGGGTAACAAACTGGATTCCAAGGGAAGGAAAGCGTAGCAGGGGGCGGCAGAAAGTTAGGTGGGCGGATGAGATTAAGAAGTTCGCAGGGGTCAAGTGGATGCAGCTAGCACAGAACCGGGTTATTGGGGAGAAATATGGGAGAGGCCTTCGCCCTGCAGTGGGTATAATCAGGCTCAAGATGATGAAATCATATTCTAATTAATGTAGCTGTTGCGAATTAACTTGCATTGACATGGCTAACAATTGCTTCGCGTGGATAATTGCCTATGCTCTTTCTTGATTTTAAACTCGCTTGCCTTGGTTGAATATTACCTATGCTGCCGAATATGACACCAGGAACATAGATAGAGGGCTTCACATTTAGCAAGCTCTACGGAGGTGTCCATCTAGTCTGGGAATAGCCCGCCTGAATCAGTGCCCAAGTGTTTCGAATGGTTAGAATCCAATTTTAGTTGCGTTGTCTATTTTTTGCAAGGGGGAACAGCGCTCAAATATTCAGCCATGACTTGTGGTTTGTGATGTCTACACAAGCATCTCGCCAATCGCGCCCAGTAATGCCACACTTGTAGCCAGGCGCGTGCTCGTTTCGAGGAAAGGACCGACACACAGACAGAAAGTGGCTCTTCTACTAACTGGGTGTCTCGCCAGTGATTTACCGGCAGCAAGGCGCTCCACGAACTTCAGTTTTGTGTCAGTGCAAGGAAAATTCAATTTTTTTTATTCCGGTATTTTCCTTTTTGTCTTGGGTGCTCCAGGTGGTGAATGCTATTGTCAAGGGACGACGAGGACAAAGTGCTGTGCTCGCTGGTGGAGTGTGGAAACACGAAAACGACGAAGTGTGTGTGGAGTTCCGGCTGGGCACCGCTGGTCAACTGCCCACTTGTAAATATTTGTTAATACATCCACTGTCTGTTTGCGTGTATCTACGGTACATGATATAGGAAAATAAAATATTTTCGAACTTGCTGAGTGGCTGCTTTATTTAACGTGGAGGAACCAGCCTGTATCCCCTCATTGCCGGTGATTTTGGAGGCCTCGGAGGTCGATAATTGAGATGAACGTAACCATCAGGAATCCACTTTTTCGGATCGAAGCACTTTCCATACATCGGAAGGTGCTGCAGACGATAGCAGAGACAGCCTTTTGGGCACTGAGGTGTCTTTTCAAGTGGTTTGCAATTCTAGGGGAGGAGAAAATCAAAATGAGTATCCTAATGGAAAAGAAATAGATATCAGTATCATGCAAGGTCTTTTTACTCCACGAAAGTGAGGAAAAGAAAACGTTCACAAACATAATTTATATAGTAAAAGTTTAAAATTTATGTACGGTGCTCTACGTAATGCGCCGCAATATGAACTCTGGATATGTCTATGAATGCTCTGAAGTCAAGGATGGGTTACAAAATAGACATACATCCCCCCCCCCTCCATCCCTACACCTTATACCAAATAAATATTCGCTTACTTTATTGGCCAGACAGACCAGACAGAAAATTTATTTGGCTCAAGAATGTGTGCCGCTTACAGCCTTAGACCATTGAAATTTTGAATTGTCTTATTACACATAGCAGCTGTTGTGTTTGAAACAACAACACTATTTATTAGTAACGTGATTACTTCTTTTGCAATCGCCTTGCCGGCGCTCTTCTCACATTTGATATTGCATGCCTTTATATTTGCCATCATCAGGACGAAAATATTTCCCTTCAAAATTCAACGTTAAAAATAGCCAGTGTCAATGCTTAGAGTTATGACGCACAATATTTCTTCAATGCCACAAGGTTATTGATTTATATAAATGGTTGATGTTTCTGTTTTTTTTAATAAGAAACAACTCAATGGCAAGTACATGCTCTAAGTTTTGTTGACAAAATAAATAGCCTCGCCAACTCGCTATGCTGCGCACCAAAGGCAGAATTCATATTTTGTCGACAGCAGAAGAAGAAGGTAACGCATCTATTTGATGCAGAGACAGTGGCTGTGTCATACATGCCAAACTGGCTAGCGCTAGCACATAAAATAATAGAATTCTTCTAAGAGCTTTCGGCCTGCAAACTTGTAAGGTGTACCTTTATAGGTGACTTCCACGAAAGAAGCAGCTTTTAACACCTACTGGACCAACTGAAATTCTTTCAAGCCTAAACTCGGCAATTTCATCAAGTATGCATGCCTGAAAACCCTTGACGAAGATACTACAATTTCCGGCAGGATTCACGAACAATCTGAACACGAATTGCCACAGCAGAGCAAGCATTAAAGATAGGCGTATGCGAAGAGAGCAGAACGAATTTCGCATTGGAAAAAAAAAACACAACTTAGCTGCGGCTAAAAGTGGTCAATGAAAAGAGCATATTTATTTTGCTACAGAAAAACGTTCGAAAAAGAATCCTACCTGGTTTTCGCACGGAGGATTTAATGTTCCGGGTGGCTGAGGGTGCCTGATCTGTTTGCTTCCGGATGTGCCTGGCCTGAAATGCGAGAAATCACAATTCATAACCGCAGTGAGTTCAATACATACATCCTGATGGGCCCCATTCTACACGCATTACCCGCTTTTAATATATTCCTGAAAATGTTTCCTATGTCATACGTCTGTAAAACCACCTTTATAAACCAGTGCGAATTGCCTGTGCGGCCTGTTGCAGGTGATGTACCCGTCTTTTTTAATAGCAATTTTTAAGCATAGTGAGATCGGACGGGAACTAGTTTAAGGAAACCCAAGACTTTTGCAAGACTAGACGTGGATTGGGAGCCTCGACATCCACCCTGTGGCATCCGGATCGGTACTAATATTCGAAGTCAACTTGCTTGTCAACAGGCCGCTGCGGGGAGCGATAGGCTCAATGCATGCGCAGCACTGTTATTTGTATAACGTTTTCGCTATGCGAAAAAAAAACAGCATAAAGAACTTGGGTCTGGCCACCGGCAGCCTGCGTCTAACGTAACAATATCTCTCGATGTGTGCACTACTGCACGAAGATCGGGCATTTAGGCTTATGTGCTTTTATTTGTTAATGCGCTTGCGCACACGTACCAGTGAGATTACTGCAAAACCTAAAGTTCGCTCGAATACGTAATCAGAAGATGTTTATCAGCTTTTTGATGTTGCTTTGTTTCACCTGCAAAATTATTATGTGTAATCTTAGGTTTTGGCTAAGCGGATATTTTATACCCGTATGTTTATGTTAATATTGTTTCTATGTTTTCGTGGGAGTATGAAGGAAGGGCTATGGAACGAAAAATGGTAGGGGTAACATTAAGAGATAGAAAGCGTGCGGAGTGGGTCAGAGAAATAACTCAAGTTACCGACATTCTAGTAGAAATTAAGAAGAAGAAATGGACATGGGCAGGACATGTAGTGCGAAGAGAGGATAACCGATGGTCGCTGAGGGCAACAAACTGGATTCCAAGGGAAGGAAAGCGTAGCAGGGGGCGGCAGAAAGATAGGTGGGCGGATGAGATTAAGAAGTTCACAGGGGTCAAGTGGATGCAGCTAGCACAGAACCGGGTTAAGTGGAGAAATATGGGAGAGGCCTTCGCCCTGCAGTGGGTATAATCAGGCTGATGATGATGATGATGAAGAAGGAATATAAATTACAGAAATTATCTTAGAACCTATCCCATGTTCTACACAATTATAAAAATGCAAAAGGATACACAAAAGCCGAGCTGCGCAAATATTTTGTTGAAAGGTGATTTTATGCCTATGTTTTTAAATTGCTGAATGTTTGCTTGGTTGACATTTTTCTCTTAAATTAGTATGCATTTTACCTGTTTCTATTTTTCTGCCATTTAGTGTAAAGCTTATTACTGAGTGTGCATGGGTATTTAATTTTTTTATTGAATATGATTACTGTGTCTATGACTGAATTTAAAAATTCCTTCACCACTCGTGTGCCCTGCTTGTATGTTGTTTTCTGCCCACTGTCAAGCTTCCAAGGCTGCTTTTATCCGGGAAACCAACCAGTTAAACCTGGAAATAAACTTATTATTGTCTTGTACTGTATAAATGAAATCCACTTCGCAATGTGCGTTCATCTTCGAATTTTGCAGGTTGAAGCGGGGTTACGAGCAAGATATGTAGTGGCCCCTGGTTTAATTTATTGACTACTGATGGATCCAGATTTCCTTCTATATGTGATGTTGTAAAATTAGGTTGGCTTCTACAAGAGGCTTGGAATGTTTAGAGCGAATGCCGCGTGAAGAGCGGCGAATAAGTGAAGCTGACGATAATTTTTTTTTGGTGTGGGTGCCCCCTTTGACGGACAGAGACGACAACAGTTTATAGTGTAGTCGCCTTATTTAGGTAGGAGCCGCAGGCCTAACCCGGTCAACAAATTCTGAAAAACAATTTTATGCGTAAACCTCACCAGATGGTTGGGGAATGTTGACAGCACAATCTTAAGTATTAAGAGCTGTAGAATATTTTTAATTCATGCGGGAATACAATGCGCAAACTTTCCCAGTGCTAATGAAGTCATAAGCAACCGCCTAGAATAGCTGTGCACAGATCCATTGCAACATCAGCCTGCCTGCAGGCGCTTCTCTAGCTTTGAGATCACTTGCAATGTCTTAATGGGAACGTATCATTGCCCACAGTTCGCTGTTGTGTCGTGGCTTTACAATTTAGCGACTATAAACCTTTCTGCTAATCAATGTGAGCAATTTAGCTTAATACAGGCAACTAATGCGGAAACATTTTTAACGCTTTCACCCAGTAATGACAGTAGAGAGATTTAGCTTACCGTGATCCGCGAGCCACCACCGTGACCTGCTACCGTTCGTGGGCGGGGCGCGCAAGCTGATTGATCTCGACACGGTAGATCTATGTGCCGACATCCAGCATGTGGCGCCATCTATCAGCGTCAAGGGATCTGGGCATGCGCAGTGAAACGCGTTGTGGCGGATCACGGTAGTGGATCGCGGTTCACGGTAAACTAAAACTCTCTAGTACCACCGATTTCGCCTCTAATCTTGGTAAGACAATACTTGCAGCCATTACATACGCATTTGAAATATACAATATGGGCAACCAAAAAAATATCAGAAAGCTTCGGAGCTTGAATGTTTTGCTTACAGCTTGGCGACTGCCAACACTTGCTGGGTCACGGCAAAGGCGCCCTTTCTGTGGAAAGAGCTCGATACGCGCTACCGCATAAAATTAGGTGAGGTTTGATTCCTCATATGCCATTTAAGATGTGTGAAAGCCTTATTTGGAATGCTGTTGCTGAGCGGTTTGGTCTGAGAAAGTGGTACTGTGTTCGGCAGCGTTAAACTTCTTTACCTCATTTGGGTCTTAGATAAAGGAAGGGCACAGTACCAGTCTCCCTTCACATTGGAAACCTAGATTTAGAATAACGGCATACAAGCATATATTTCAAGGTTAATTCTTATACCGTCAGTTTTTCTTTGTTTCAGACTGATCTTCAGATTGACTTGAATGATGCTACGTGAGCAGCAAAACGATATCACACCACCCTGGACGCTATAAAAAATCGATTGTGTCACAATCAAGGTACGAAATTATGTACATATTTTTTTCCGATACATTTTTTTTTTCATTTCTCGGCTATGACGACGCTTTTTTGAACAAGTGAGATGTATATATTATCGCCTGATAACGCTTCCCATACTCGGGCCAAAACGGTAGAAGCAAGCAGTGGCCTTGATTCGTGCTTGCGTTTCTGCAGTATGCCATCTAAGAAACTGCAATCACCGCATGGTCATGAACAATCTCCTTTGTGGTAATGCGCCATTTTTATGAGGGCAACAAAAACAGTTCTTGCGATGGGCCGACAGCGAATAAATCACGCTCCTAATTCCCGCAATGGCTCTCTGTAGTCATCGGCTTGTCTTGGCCAGAACTGCCTAAATATGTTGCATTTTGAACACCACAGGGCTTCAGCGCTTGCTCTCCGCAGCAGTCTGTGATGAACAGTCTAACATGCGTACCCCTTGGCGCTCTCTATAGCAGCCAGCCCCGACACGACCTCACTGCTGTTTCGGACGAGAAAAAATTACAGGCCATTTTCTTAGTTCGCCAAGTATGCTCTAAACAGTCATTATATTTGCTTTTTGTCTGAGACGAAATCAGTGACTGAAGTGTTGATGGTAGCTCACTCTAATATTATGGGACCGCTTAACGCATCATGAGAGGACATGCATTAAGAGTGTGTTTAATTTCCTTGTGCACGGATGAAGAGGGCGACATGCAATGTACAGCTCGTTGAGGAGCCGTTAAGCAAGCGGATGTGTTTAACGCGTCGTGTTGCCAAGGAAAGGGTTGAAAAAAGAATGAGGTCGACAGCTCCGTGTTCCACGAGTGCACGTTTTTCCATTGTTGTTTTGCTAGAGTGAGCAGTTCTGCTTATTATTCTTCAGAACAACTTCCTTACTGAATCTCGAAGACACAAAGAGAAGTTTAATGTTCTGGCATAAACTAATTATATTGCTATTCTGAGCTCTATTTATAAAAGCAGTTACGAAATTTTGAAACAAGCTTCTGCGAAGCGAGTGGAACAGTTATCAATGGGACTCTGTTCCAGGTGTCCCTGCCAAGATATTGTGGACGAAAACTCCGCGCAGGTAATCAGTTCAAACTACTAGCGGTATTGTACCCCGTCAAGTACGTTGTTGTGACTCGCAGCTTGGTGCATGAGAAAGGTTGGTGCAGGAAAGGTGGGAATGGCGGACGAAGGAGCTTTTCTAACCTCTAACGTAACTAACGAAAGATCGCTAAATATTAGAGAAAATGGCAGCACTGTGAAGAAATTTTTTATGCCCTTCTGGTTCGATAGATTAGGTTCTTCGAATTCATAATATTTAAAGCCTAAAACATTGCTTTGAATGACTTATATACTGTTTTCAAGGGAAATAATTACTGCAGGAGTAAGACATATTCATTTTGTCCCTTGAACGAATACTCACTTCACGGGAACGGCTGCGAGCAGTAAAGCCAGTAGAATTAAAGGGATGACGTTCATGTTAAAACGCTCTCCATGCAGCTTGTGAAAAATTCAGACGGCAAGCTCTGCAGACTGGCGGTTGCAGACAATTTATAGGGCCCTTAAAAGCTGTGCTACCATTACCACCGCGAGCGATTATACCTATCAAACGAAAAAATTTTCTTGCAGCATGCTAATGACGTGCTTGGGATAGCGAGTCATAATGTCTTACAAATTATGGTGGCGCAATGCGATTATAGAAAGCAATATAGAGACATTTAGTAAAAGTTTTAGGCACCTACTGCATTGCAAATAACAGACAGCAGATAAGGGCGCATTAAAACAGCCCTGCGGGCTTTTCAGTCTGCGTTGCATATTCTCCTCTTTACTGCGGAAGTGGTTTATTATTGCGGAAGCGCTGGTTGGGGGAAAAGTTAGAAGGTACTACATCATACACACATTCCACCTCAACAATAAACAAGAAAACACGAATTGTAGTACATCGAGATAGGAAATGTGTTGACCGGTTTTTTGAGCCAGTCCAGATATGATATTATACGAAATCATGGCATGCAGTTTATCTCCACGTCGAACTTTAAGTTCTGAGCTGCGTAGCACTGAATATGGATTAAATTGCAAAATATTCGCAACAGAAACGAATGTGTCCTCATCGCTTATATGATTTTGTGCATTTCATTTCACTGGTACGGCAGCTAATTAGTTCCTCAAATTCCTTTTAGCAAAGATATGTTTAACGCTCAAATATTTCAGGAGCACTTTTAAAGCGAATAAATTTAATAATGCATAACATAAGCCCTAATAATCTCATATATACAAAACTTGGTTCAATGTGTTCTAAGAAGTTTGACCTTTGAGCTGCGCCGCGTGGTTCTCTTTCTGCAATATAGTGATTTTTTTGTATTCGTTTCATGAGTTTTGCCTCGCAATAACGTTGAATACCGTAGGTGGCGATATGCAAAAAAAAATTTTGCGCAAGTGTTCTTAGAGCTGGAAGGAAATGATGGTTCCAGATTCATACGTCTACACACCTATAGATTGCGGTAAACATTTACTGGCTAAACAAACACTTACACCGAGAACATATGGTCAAAGACTGTGAAAGCTGTCTGAACGTTATCTTGTGCGTCTATTTATTATCTGTATGTACCAATAAAAACATCCGCAGATGTCTCCGCTGCAGGATTGTAGTTTCTTACTATTTAGTTTCGTGCATGCATCATATGGTTTCAAGTGGCAGCCTTAATTACTCCTTTTGAGCAGAGGACCGATTTCATAAGCAAAATTGGGCTGCGCATCGGAAGCTTAGATCAATTTTGTCAATATGATCGTATGAGTACATTAGTTTATCTCACTATTGCAAATTTTTATGAAAGGCAGCTCACGAAATTTTTATGGCTGGTTTTATTACTCGGTGTCAGTGCAGAAAACTTTAGAAAACATTTTCTGCTACTCGACGAAAGCTTAAAACAAATCCAACATCTTGTGCACGACTGTATCTTACAATGTCGCACACTTCTTTAATAATTGAAATATGTTCCTCTAAGATGAATTTCCCAGCCGCAGGCACAAACTAGCAAGACTTACAATTTCGGTCTGATGCATACACCGAATACATTTTGCCCCATCGTTGCAGTTTTCATCTAAAATAATTTGCTTGCTTTTCTTACTTCCGCCATGTTTTAACGAGAAATATTGCTGGTGTTCCGCCAGGCTGAACCTATAGAGTTGAAGCTTCATTGAGAATGGTCAGACACAGTTAGCTGTGGTATAACTCCTTCATGGCTCTCAGCGAACATAAAGGAAGCAGAGCCGAAGCACTGTCTCCAGTGTGCGATTCCTCCATAGGTGTCTGCGATCCAGAAGGAAACCATATACGGGTTAAGACGACATGAAGGTGTCGAGGGCGAGCAAGATGGGCCACGGTGGTGGTGAAGGGAATGGGTACGCAGGGAACTGGAAATCTTTGTCACATTGTGTCAGGCAATGTTGTATATCTGGGGAGATAAGTATTGGTACGAATACATTTTACGGGTCTGCGAAAAATTAGAAGAAGCAGGCCGCACCTCTGGTCGCACCTGGGTAATTTCTCAGAAGCATGTGACTTTCGTGTCTGTTATGGGAGAAGTAGAGCTACCGCTATAAAACCCGCACTAGAGTCACCTGGGTAAATGACAAGTGGCCAGTTCAGTTATCACACAACTAAAGTGCAAAGGCAAAGTTTAAGCCCTACCAAGAGTGGATTTAAAGGTAAAAAGCATTAGAAGCTCGGGTTGATTAAAACGCAGCATGCAACCATCGAGCGTGGTTTTCGCCCTATTGTACTCGTTGTACGCTATGCGCTTAACTTTTAGTAAGAGAGAGGAAGATACCCTCGAGGTGATCCTCCGAAAAATCATGAAACGTGACCGCGACCTCCCAATCTCCACCTCTAACAGTCGGCTCATGACCCTAGGAGTGGTGAACACTTTCAGGGAGCTTCGGGAAGCACATTTGATGAACCAATATACCCGCCTCACACAGACAGTGTCGGGTTGCCGCCTTCTTGCCCGGCTAAACATTCAACAAAAAGAGTTAACAGAGGAGAGGCTCCGCATCCCAGAAATTTGCAGACGCGCCCTCAGAGTGCGTCCTCTCCCTGCCAACATGCCACGAGAAGACCATAATGGGCGGCGCCTAGCGCGGCGGAAGCCTTGGTCCGCAATCATGGCAACAAATCAGGTGTGTTCTACGTGGATGCCTCGGCCCCCACATCCGGGTGGGCTGGTATACGACCGCAGTCGTTCACAACGGGAACGCAGTCGATGGCCTTAAATTCAAGGCCAAATCGATAACACACGCTGAAGAGGTAGCTATTGCACTCGACGCCTCAGACCACACTTCTAGATATATAATCACCGATTTACGAGAGGCTTGTCGGAACGTCACGCAAGGGTGGACCACCCCCTTAGCCTATAAAATATATCAAAATTGCAGTAGGGACACGGGCCCGCGTGCCGCTATTTCGTCTGGACTCCTAGCCACCAGGGTCTTGCAGGGAACAAGGCAGCTGACGCAGGCGCCGGCGCGCTTTCTCTCCGGTCAGTTTCTTCGGAACTCGAATTGCCTGAGGACATCAATTTCAATCTGGCCTAGACATTCAAAGATATTGTTATGTTTTATTAAACGCGCATCGCAAATACGCTAACCCCTGCAAAGGGTTAGGAAAAGCGAACGAGAGGCTGCTCCTGCACCTCTTCACCAACACGATGCTGTGCTCGGCAGCACTTTTTGACTCCCAGTTCAGTGGCCAGTGCCAGTACTGTGGGGAGGTGGCTGACACCTACCACATGGTATGGGCCTGTCAAAAAACCTCATCTCTTCCCCCCATCCCTCACCCTTTCCGGGAGGACTGGGAGGCAACCCTGCTCGACTGCTGCGGCCTACAGGCCTAAAGGGCCTTAACGCGGCGTGCTCGGGCGGCGGCAACCGCCAATGGGTTCCCTGACTAGGGTCTCCACCAAGTATTGTAAGGCCGAGGCCCTTAAGGCTCCGCGTCAAACAAACCTCCGAAATGTACAATAAATGTTTTCACCCCCATCACCACAGCCATTGCTTCTCGAGACAATGGCCAAACAGCCCGACAACTCCTGCTCACATTTATGCTGACGACCTCACACTTTGGATCACGCGCGGCAGTGACGGCCAGATTGAAGAGACTTTACAGACTGCGATCGAACGGATTGGAGATTATCTAAGTACCGTTGGCCTCACTTGCTCGGCGACAAAGTGCGAGGATATCATCATCCCTTCCCCGGGACGACGCCCTTCAAAGATACTTCCTGACATCAACCTCCAGGTGCAAGGAGACCCGATTCCTCGAACAGACATCAGGATCTTGGGCTTGCATCTACTGGCCAACGGCAGCAACAACAACACGGTCCAACGCTTCGACCAGTCGGTTGTACAGATTGGATGCCTCCTAAGCGAATCTCAATCAAGCATCATAGCATGCGAGAGTCCAACCTCCTGCGCCTCGTTCAAGCTTTCATCTGCTCCCGCATCACCTACTCTGAACTCTACTTACGTCTCACTCGTGCCGAAAGCGAACGGCTAGAGGCGTCACTTCGAAAAGCATACAAGACGGCCCTAGGTCTTCCCATGTCCACAGCTACTCATAAGCTTATGGCTCTCGGAATCTTCAATACCGTGAGTGAACTGACCGAGGCCACCCTCACCACCCAGTATGAGCGGCTCTCACTCACACACGCTGGCCGAGCGGTACTGCAGCAAGTTGAGATCTCCCCGCCGAGATCGGCCCCAAGTTACGCTGAACTTACATCGGAATATCGCCTAAATCTCCGCATTCCTCCCATTCCCAAACGGATTCACCCGGAACACCACGCCGAGAGACGGGCCAACCGGGCTCGTCAATTCGAGAAACGCTTCAGCGGACGACCGGACGTCACGTATACGGACGCCTCTTACCATCCATCGAGGCCAGCGATGGTGGCGGTAGCTCTCGCCCCTCACCGCAGCTGGTACACAGCCTGCAGCATTCCCAATGCAGAAACAGTCACCGCAGCTGAGGAGGTTGCCATTGCGCTAGCGCTAACCGACCCTAATACCAAAGTCGTCATCAGTGACTCTCAACAGGCTATTCGCAGTTACGATGCTAGCCGTATCTCTTGCCAGGCGTTACACATTCTACGTTCTACAGCACCCTCTTCCACATCTCGCTTACTTCTTTGGGCTCTATCCCACGAGTCGCTCAGCAGAAGCGCCCAGGCACACACTATCGCTGGAGATCTCAGCTGCCGAGTCGAGAGTATGATCAGCCACCCTGCTTCCGCTGACACTAATATCTCACGCGCTTCTCTACACACCACTTACACGGACATACTTCAGCACTACCGACTTCAAAGGTGCACATATCCTCCCGCACACCGCGATCTAACAAGACGCGAGGCCGTCCAATGGCGCAAACTACAAACTGGCAGCTTCCCACACCCCTCTCATACAGCAGGATCTTTCCCGATCAGACAGCCCCCATGTGTAAACACTGCTCAACTCCGGCCACACTCATACACATGGTGTGGACTTGTACACATTACAACACAGACAACTCAAACACCCCAGAGACGTGGGAGTCTCTCCTGTGTACTTCCGAGCCAGCAGACCAACGCTGGCTTATCCAGCGCGCGGTGGAGGCCGCGGCATCCCAAAAGATTCCCGCCGACCTCCTCTAAGTCAGCGCAACCGGTCCTTTGACTGGTCCCCTGTTTTTGGGAGCGATAAAAGAGTTCACCACCACTGCTAGAGCCTATGGCAGAGTCCTCTCTACCCTCGAGTCTTCTATTGATAGGGCCTACTGAGATATTTGATACTCTTTGCTGAAGAGCATAAATAATCGGCACGAATGTAGAATCGCGGTATAATTGTGAGTAACATGCGGTAAAGAAAACAGCATGTTAATGAGGCGCAAAGATGCAACTCGGACGTAGCATCCTTAAAGGCGTCACGTAAAAGTTCCTCAGTACATTGCGATTTGGGATCAGTAACGCAAGACTGTCGGCAGTGTGGGGTGCTGATGTGGAAGAGGCCGTGACCGAAACTCTGCCGATGGTCACCACCGCTGGGGAGACAGTATCAGCTTTCATTCGACTTCATGATGTTACACGTGTCAGGAATTTCTGGGCACGCTTACGCTGCTCGGACGCCGTCGGCTTTTCAGCTGTACAGCAGCCTCAAAACTGTCGCGTAATAAATGCAGCCTGCCTATTGTGGAAACAAAAACTACTGTATTTCAGAAATAAGGGTTTTCTAATAAATACCACAGGAATAGCTCAGTAGTACTTGGTGTAGCTTTTGTTTCGAATCACGGTGTATCTAATCACCGTATTAGGTTTTTAGCAGAAAGCGGCGCATGCATAGATGAAGCATAGCTCCAGGAATTACGCCACAACTTATACACGTGTAAAAGAACATTTAACTTGAAATAACCTCAAGTCTCCGAAAGGTAGATTGGAAAAGGCTGTGGTTTCTTCAGCTTGTTACTGATTTCAAAAGAAGAACTTGCGCTAAGTTCTTCAGAACCAGCGCGATGAAAATATATGTACCATTTTATTATATTATACACTTATGAAAGCTGACAACTAGCTGTTAGGCTTCCTTGTCACTAAGACAAGTTCACTGCGTCCGCCGATCGTGTACATGGCTCAAAAGAGAGCATGTTCGGCGCCGGCACAGTCATGACATTTTTTACGAAGCAGTTCCAAGCGACAATCTACATTATTAACTCCATGTCTAGGTGGATCTTAAGCACACAAAGCGGTGCACATGTGAAATCAAACGTATGTCTGAAAATCCTTAACATAACGAGATAACGCTTCGTGTAGCGAGCTAACTCGCATTTTTATTGTATAAAAATTTGGGGGACAAAAGAATCACAGATGAAGATTCAAAGTGACGGCACATTAGGAATTCATGCCGATTTTGCAAGAGCTGCAAACAGTATAGTTTACCGGAATGGAAACTGATATGTAATATTTGATGTCTCTTAGTTGCATCAGGGCTAGCAGAGACGCTATATTGAATATTTTATGGTGAATTTCAAGCGCATTATGGTAAACAACCTACAATAATGACACGCGCGACTTTTACCTTCCTCCAACGACGGGGGTCATAACCATACTTGATTGCGCGACGTTGGCTAATGAGCGGAAAGTCGTCGTAACAGAGAAACCAACAGGCAGGACCATATGTAAGATCATACCCGACCCGCCGTACGGTGACACACCGATACTTGTCGCCTAGAGCATCCTACTCATGGAAGCCGGTAGGGTCCTCACTCAACGGTAGTGTCCTCTGAGCAGCGTCACTTGGCGACAGATAGCGGCAATATTTTAAAAATTAATAAGATCGCATTTAAAGCCTGCCGTGTTCGTTGGCCTGTGTACATAACCTTTTCTGTACATAACCAAGTGTAATAAATACCATGTCAGAAAAAAAAAAGCATCAGTGGCACAATGAGTTAAAATTACTTACCTGTGCACTTAGCAAATAAAATATATGTGTTCGAATCCTGTGTGTGTACCTTTTTCTCTGAATTTGGTTTCTAAATTGCAACATTAAAATAAGCTACAAATATCTTTCTTGGGGGGCGTTCCCCTTTAAGTTGCATCATGCAATGCTTTTAATTCTTAATAGCGACAAAACCAGCCGTGAACACAGCTACAAGACAACAGCATGACAACGCTAACACTATTTAATTATTTTCAACGTAATCATTGCTTGCCTTTAGTGACTGTGTGTTACCTTTAGGTTGCGTTCAGACACACCTCTCGGTAACAATCGCCGTTTTACCCGCTGAGAGGCAACCAGTGACAAGAAACAAGTTGCGGGACCCTACCGTTGAAGAGACAGAATTACGCTTCCCCGCCACCTTTGCAGGAAAACTAACCAGAGCTGCGCATGGAGGTGGGGACGCTGGACCATGTGCGCGTCTGCCTCGTATTCCCTATCTGCTGACATGTTGAGAAACAAAGTTATGTTTATTACTGACAAAACTATTTATTTTTATGATGTGAGTAGAGAGTTACTGTATCCAGTTGGGGTGTTTATAGTGTGTGTCTTTGCGGGGCGCAGTATTTCCGGTATAATTCGCAGTAGTGCCCCAATCTACACACGACGTAATCTCGGAAATTGAGTTTCTGCAAATGCGCACCGCTAAAATTGATTGTCAGACAGCAGCGCTAATCGTTAGGGTATCTCTTTCTTGTAAGCTTTTGAAATGGTCGTGAAAGTGGGAAGACGTTTTGTTTGCGTGCGCTGAAGTCGTTGTGCCGCTCCATTTTGCAGTGTACGTCTACGTGACCCGCTGCCGTGCCATTAACAGCTCGTGTCGGCCTCCGTGGCGTTACGTCGGCGAAAAAACGACATCTATACTCCAACAACACGGCTTTACGTGCGTAGCGAGAGCTAGCGGGCGCGGCCCAACGTCGCCAACGCGCAAATAGAATTTCTTCTATTTCTCGCCGACCACGCAGGCCACGCACCTCAACATTCCTCACGAGCAGTGAATATGGCGGCTTGCTCTGCGATTAGCGACCGCGCGCGTTTCAGACATTGTGACGGAAACGCTGCTAGAAGGCGTTTGAGCGCATCCCTTCACCTGTGATGACAAACGGTATCACTACAGAGACGCAGAGAAGGAAAATGTCTGGGATACAATCCATCGTATGTGCAATGTCCGTTTAGATACTCCAGTCCTTTCAGTGGCAGATTCGGCGAGGCAAGAAAGTGATATCCTCATGGCTGTGTAATATCTAACTTTTCTGCTATCCCACAGCCCCTAAATCATGACTATTTTCAGTAAAATACCTACGTACACAGTAATATTATCCCTTCGTCCGTAGCCATCGACGCAGGCGCAGGCTGTTGTTGAGCTGGAAGTCTCCATGGACAACTGCAAATGTTTGTGCCATTTTAATTTTCGCAGTAAGCACATAGCATTATTGCTTTTAATCCCGACAGTGTCTCGATAGGTGACTCCCCCATATAAAGTCAACTATACCACAGTTGCTCCCAAAAGCCCTAAAATCTGCTTGTAAAGTCACAAAGAAACCGTAGCAGAGCTAGAGGCCGTCTTGTGCGCATGGGAGCTGCGGCATCGTGCACGTCAGACGCGCCAGACTGTAGAGGCGGCAGTTTTTCGACTGCCCGTCATAGCCGGCATAACGTGACCAACGTCAAGTACTGTGCCAGTCGTGCCAATAACGTTGACTATATTGACCGCTTACTTGTAGCACATACATAGTCTACAGTGCATCAGTGGACTGGGATAGCTGCCTGAGCATCGCTCCTCGTATTTGAAATAACGCCGAGGTTGCTCTGCGACCAGGTGCTCGCTCTAGGTGTCGACCATTACTGTAGCTTGTGTTGAACACATAAGGGCCCGGTACGATGCTTACCCTTGTGTTTTCAGAATTCGCCGTAATGACCCTTAGGTCGACTGACGCACTCATGTTTGTCAACTCATCATCGCTGATGCACAGCGCAGGCTCAGTTTGGCCTAGCAGTTAAACCACGTCGGAATTCGGCAAACCTTCGCCAGAACGGCTTATTGGGCGTTTATACTCTTCTTCAGAAATGTGACGACACCTGTGTGGACGCGTACTACACAATCAGTTGGAAATCTTGCTGGAAAAGAAGTAGCCAAGGTGCACTGCGTCATGCCTTATTCCTCCGCTGCGATAGTCTTCTACTTTCTAATAGTTTACCTGCATTGTAACATTATTTTTTCGCATTGATCAATACTAAAATATTTCTCTAAGATTCTCTTGTAGGCAGGCTACGATGAGTTTGATATGGACGACTAGTTTAAGCACTGTGGGCACAACGGGTGTTCTGCAAAGAAGGGCGACGCTGATCTGAAATGGGCTGCCGACGCACACCATGTTGGTTTCATTTGTGATGAATGCAGGCAACCACTACGGGACTGCCTACATTGCTCCTGCATTGCCAAATGTTCAAGCTCCACCAATTTTGGTGGAGCACAGGTGTGTTTAATTTCATCTAGCACCTCGTACTGAAATGGGACTGATACCCATTCCACAAGAACAAGGCTAATTGGCGCTGGGTCCCATGTTTCGCGTAGATGGCGATTATAGATAACTAGTGGACAGGCCCAGTTTTCCCTTTGCACCTGGTACCAAACTTCATCCACTTCTCAATTCACACGTCTGATCTTTCTAACAGGAGCTGTGAAATTTTTACTTCATTTTAGCAATAAGGGCTGTCCTCATTGATGGTGAGCTTGACCGAGTTCAGGCAGTAATTCTTGATTCCGAAGTCACGTGATATATGCCCTGTTTACGAGAATGCAAGAACTGAGGCATGCAATTATATTAATCGGACAGAGACTCTAACAGATATATAGAAACCACCTTTATTAGTAGGTTAGGGCAAAGTATATTATATGTAAAAGAAGGAAAGAATGCATCCACTATTGTATACAGTCATCCCGTCGTGTTACCCCCACTACAACCAATGCAGAACCGACAGCAGCATTCAATCAGAGCCTCATTTCGGGCTTTCGCTCTTTTTTACATAGCCCGCATTAAGGTTACGTCAGCCGTCATATCCCAAACAAGACCGTCGTATGGATACATGCGGTCTTGCAATTTAGCATCCCAGCCAATGTAGCTATATGACCTGTAGCGGTTATTGCTTGGACAGCTCGAAGTTGACTGAAAGATGTTTTGCCACCTAGAGTGCACTTTTCTTGATGTTCCACTTATCGTCCAATAGCATACAAGAGAGAGAACTGGCCAACACGCGAGCCCTTCTGTATTCTGCCCCTGTCACGCACACTGCGGGCTTTCACGAGGTTGGTGTGGCAGCTTCACATGGGCTGTACGAGAAATTACCCGAATTAATTGAACTTGCCATCAGATTCACCCTGAGTCCATTAATTTGTAAGGGCCCGATTGAGATCGAATGAAGGCATGTCTATTTGAAGAACTTGTTACTGCCGATGTGGTACCTACTGCAATTTATTGGAGCGATCCAATTTCCACTTGACGAGGGGTTTTAATACAGTGTCTTATTTATTTTGGGGCTAAATTCATGTATCCGACAAGGGACCATTGTGATCTACATGCGCCAACTTGATCTCTGCTAGCCCTAGCAACGCCGACATTAGACATTTGGAACTGATCAGTGGCGAGCCTAATTATTGTTTCCCCAATTTATTCCCATACTTCTCGGTGAGGCTCACTAGGGCACTGCATCGCGTGCTGCATGGGCATCATGGTTGCAACTACGACAGTGCTGCAGTATAAACTCTGCAACTTCGGAGGCACAACTCGTGAGGATAGCTCTGGTTATGGCATACCGGGTGGTGTAATCGGTCTCCACGGCAATCCATTTGTTCCTGAAAGTTTGCGTGGAGAAAAGCCCAATCAGGTCGACAAAAACACGACAAAATGGCTCTGCCGGAACTGCGAGAAAGTGTAGTGGCGGAGGGAGGGTGTGGTCCGGTGCTTGAACAGCTCATAAACGGCAATGTAGCGACGGAAAGAGCGGTAAAGCGCAGGTCAGTATAATCTCCGTCGAAAATTGGACCTGCGAGGCACTATCAGGTGCCTTGCTGTAAGGGCGTCATGAAGGTGCGTAAGGAGCTAAGAATTATGGATGACTCATGACGACGAGCAAAAAGTCAGCGCTTTCTGGGTGCGTGTTGCGTTGCTATGTCTAGTTACGCAGCACAAGCTTACTAAAGGGCAGGCCGGAGCTTTTTTGCGCAGTGGGTCAGTAATGGGAAGCAGCGAATTATCATCACTGTGCAACGCCCATCTGGAAGGTGTCCGAGATGGAGAAAGTGCAATCGTTGGCAATAGGGTTAGGCTGTTTGGGAAGATTGACGAGATCGCGGCACGAGGAGTTGCCGTCTTTATGCAATCGAGTCGACTTCTACATACATACATACATACATACATACATACATACATACATACATACATACATACATACATACATACATACATACATACATACATACATACATACATACATACATACATACATACATACATACATACATACATACATACATACATACATACATACATACATACATACATACATACATACATACATACGTACATACGTACATACATACATACATACATACATACATACATACATACATACATACATACATACATACATACATACATACATACATACATACATACATACATACATACATACATACATACATACATACATACATATGCATATATTTGTACATAGAGATGTATTCTTGCAATCGAAAGTCCGAGCGATCTAAGTAGCCGCTAGGGTCCTTTTGTGGGGACAGAAAACAGAATACATGATGGTCTATCTGTACGCTGAAGGGCCTTCCAAACAAATATTGTATTAAATTTTCAACGATCAAACAAGAGACACTTACTCTCCGTAATTGAATGGTTGCGCTAGGAGAGGGATAACAGGCGGCGGTCATAGGCAATTAGATGGGTGTGGCGGTGCTGGTACTGGACAAGGAAAGCGCCAATACCATGGCCACAGGCGTCGGTGCGCAGTTCTTTAAATGCAGAAAGATGGAATTGCGCAAGAAAAGGTGGAGCGGTAAGGGCGGAAATAAGTATAGTGAAGACATTATTGTGGTCAGGGCTCCACGTTATATTAACGGCTTTCTTAAAAGGGAGATAAAGCGACGCACACTACGTCTACGAATTTCTGAACTCTACCCAGTACCACCGAGCAGTCATCCCGATCGTGGATGATTGTGAATGTCGATGGTGAACAGATGCGTGACATGCCGATGTCTTATCTGAATTGTGAAAATAGAGGACAAGAAAGACGTCGCCACGATGATCGCCATATGATACCTGGCCCAGGAAGCTTTCCGGTCAAAAGTCGCCAACATCCGATAGTCGAGGCCCAGGCACGTACCGCATATCATGAACACGGTGATGTCATCGTAGGTTGCGGGTCCGTAAGTCGATGGGGTCATCAAGACGGGGTCTTGTGCGGGTGAGGCCATCTGATACAATCACTCGTCGTGTCTTGTGGTATGAAAGCTTTTTACAACACACAGACGAATAGTTTTCATTCTGTCGCCATCCAAAAGCGGCTGCCGCGGCCGGAATTCGATGCCACACCTTGGGCACAGAGGTCGAGCGTCTTAACACTGCCATGCGGCGGGGCTCCACAACCTGCAGAAAGTGGCAAAGAGTCGTGACGTCCTTGAGGCTTTTTCAGCTTCACGAAAACTTGACCGGTGTGCCCGAGGACGAGCGGCGACAATGATCAACAAAAGAGCTGAAATATAAAGCATGCCAAATCTTTGGTGAAATGTACCACGGGCGTGTTATATGAACTCTCGTTCAGGTGGATGCGTGTACGTTGTGTTAGCCTAACAGAATGCTACGTGAATGAACGCGCTGAAGAGCATGCTTAATCTAATCGGAATAGATTGATGTATGCATATACCCATCCCAGAGCGCGTCAGGCTATGAGAGACACCGCAATGGAGGACTCCGGAAATTTCTATCAGGTCATGATTCCTTGATGCGCAATGACGCTGCACAGAACACAGGCGCCTTTATTTTGCCTACCTCGAAAAGGGGCGACCGCGACCGGAATTCCATCCCGCATCCTTACGCCAATTAGCTGTGCATCATAAGCACTGCACTACCGCAAATGAGACTCGCACAAGAGAACGATCTAACTTGTCACTTAATTGCAATGAGTGCTATTGTTGTTCGCTACGTACGGCTAAAGAACTTTGAGGTTCTGGGAGGACCAATCACAAACTAGCCCATTACTGTTTAGAAGCGTAATTCATTAAGGAAAAGGCGATAAATGTATAAGTGACAGTTCAGTACGATACAAAATGCGGAGAACTTTCAGGGCGGCTTTTCTCTCCGTGTTGGCAGGCTTGATTTGTAATAGACTAGCCCCCCCCCCCCCCTCAGCTGGTGTAGGCACGTGTGCACACCGTCTCTGTAAAGGAGAGAGAGAGTGAGAGAGAGTGTGTGTGGCTATGGATTTCACAAGAAAAATAATGACTCGATACCCGCTCCGTCTGGGTGGACGGTCACTATCGTATGTACGATCCCACCGATTCCTAGGCGTTATGATTGACAGTAATCTCTCTTCGGCACCTCTGATTACAAAACTCCGCGAGAGAATTACTGCAGCAACACAGGTTTTCAGATTCATGGCGGGAATACGATGGGACAGCAACTGTCGGCCGATGGTACTGCTTGAAAAGGCCTACGTTGAAGGAGCGTTGCGCTACTATTTACCGATGCTTCAAGGATTACCTCCAACAAGCCTGGATATTCTTGAAGCTACGCGGAACAATTGATTGCGAATATGCATTGGCCTCCCAATGGGATCCTCTGTATCAGGATCACTTGCAGAAGCAGGATGTCTCCCGCTAGACGTATTTGCCACCAAGAAACTATGCGCACCCGTCTCCGACGACATGCCTTTCAATGGAAGAAGCACTTCTTAAACCGTATCCACATAACTCAACTCTGGCTTTGGTCAAGTTGTACAGTTTCTGCCCCTCCCTACTATTACTCACCCACGAAACCTACAGTCACTCACCTTTTCCCCATGGACATTATCGTCTCTAAAGGTGAATAGTTCCTGGCGTCGATGCGAAGAGCCGCATGCCACAAGAAGCACTTCTGCAAACCGCTCTCGCCTATTTAGACAAGGAATATAGACAGTACACACGCATATTCACCGACAGTTCAACTATTCAAGACACTTTTTCTTGTGGCCTTTACGTGCCTTCAACAAATCATGTCCTGTCTTACCGGCTGCAGCGGAAGACATTACTACGACAGCTGAGCTCCATGGCATCAAATAACCGTCTCTATAAACCTCAGCGACGTAGACTGACCTAGTTGACACATCTCGCTCTTTGTTTCCTCGTCTTCTGCGTACAAAAACAATCATAGGAAGAACTCTCCTTTAAATAAAACGCGAGGCGTGATGTCCTCTGTGTAGAAGTTCAATCCGAGGATAGGCATGCATTACACTTTAACCACCAGGATCAGCCTAAAAGTAAAATAAAAATAGAGACACAAGAGATACGTGCGATGTGCCTGGCGCGTTCTTGGAAGCGTTCTATCTTTGTCGCTTGTCCAATGACAATTACGTCACATTAGGAAATCTCAAAACATCAGTTCACCTGGAGAGAAGTACAAAACGCGCAGTTCGTTCGCAGTAATTCAGCCATTATAAGCTAGGCACCAGGCAGAGCGAACATTTATTGCTAAGGTGTTTGCCCCCATCGCCTTTGCTGACATTCTTTTCCACGTTGCAAACGTGCACTTTGTTTCGTGGGCCGCTTTTACCTGAATGCCTACGCTGCGCCTGGGCTGTCCCCAGCAATGTCGGTGCCTACAAACCTGACACAGTAGCACTGATATGTTCCCGAATATACCAAGTTTGAGCACAAACCGGAGCAAAATGCTATACCGGCTAGCCCGCTAGGATTTCTCGGAACAAGCAGCGCACAGTTTTACTGCTGAATTACTGCCCACGTCTGAGTGATGCTAGTAGCCAAATGTAAATGGCATCGAGCACAGAGCCTACCTTAAAAACATCCCTGTTGATGCGGCGGTCGTGAATGTATAATACTCTTCTTGAAGTGTAATTCATTAAAATAGACATTGAAGTTTCTAAATGGTTCATAATGAATGTCAAGCGTGACAAAGCTTGATTAATCCTTGTGCGAGAAAAAAATGGGGGAAAGGAAGTGATACTATCTCGGCAATGAAAGTCTGCATTCATCGTGAGTACAACGTTTTAGAAATACCAGCCTGCATAGCATTTGACGTTTTCTTTCAAGCACCATTTTGCAAAAAAATCCATCAATAATCCAGCCTGCCCATTGTGAACTCTACTAAAGTTCTTTACTATCTAAAGAAGGTCAGAAGCTATGAAAATATCAAGCGTAATTTGTTCAGTGGTTAAGTAGAACACAAAAACTTGGTCCATTCTGTATTTGGTAAATAAAATTCACCAGTCATGATTAGCCTAGCATTCTGCCTCTGCCTTATATGGCGATATATATGTATATATAGATCGATAGATTTAGTAGCAGGTCTAGGGAGGAGGTAGGCCGCCTGTACACGGCTCCTGAAATGTAACGAGCATTAGCTTTGTGCAATTGCATAAAAGCAGTTCAGTGTCATGGCTGATGTCTTCAAGAGGCAACGTTTCGAAATCATCGACGAAAACTTTTAAAAACAACTTTTAAAAAATAACACCTTTTAAAATACTGTCAAGCAAAGCCACACTAGTTGTTTGCAGTTAATTTGAGTTTCTGTTATGGCATTAAAATTCGAAAAGAAGTAAACAAATGTTAAGTCACTTTTATGGACAGTAGTTGACCACGGTAATCAATTACATTTCAGATGCAATTTTATTTTGTTTATCATTTTTTCTGACGAGTACGAAATTGACTTAAAGAAATATTTTTAAAGTGTCTTATCTAATTATCATGGGAATTACGTTGCTTTCAGCATCCACTATAGTGTTGCCTTTTTCGCAGTCACCTCCTGATATTCTCAGAGCTACTGCGGGACCCCTGCAAGATCTAAGCTGCAAGCCTAGCCATAAAATGGATGGCAGTGCTCCCAATACGTCGCTCAACGCCCGATGGGTGCTCATGTTTCTCTGTTCCTTCATATCAAGGCTCTTCAGTTCACCCTACCTGATCTTTCCAGCGACAATTGAAATGGTACGACCAATAGATCTCTCGATTCCCTTGTCTCACCTCATACACTTAGGTGAATGCAGTGATTGGGATTAGCGCTAGGTTTTCCAACAAAAACTTCTTTTTTTTTTGAAAATGCTTCAACTATAGTTCTAGTACACTAAAAAACATGTATAGTTAGCGCTTTATGACCCTTGAAAAAGTCATTTTGGACTGCTGTAACAACTTACCTTTTGTGTACTGCGTCATTTCTCTATAAATTGCTTTTTGCATCCACCGCAAGCGCGTTCATTGTATGTAAGAAAATCGTTCCTAAATAACTCCCAGAAAAACAAGGACTCGAAACAAAAGTCACCGAAAGAAAAGGTCCCTCAGGAAGCGTCCCTAGTAGTTAACGTCCCCAAGCCAAAACATTCGCAATAAGAATAAATCGTTCTGTCTCTCACTTCGCAAAAACCATTGTTTGCTGGTTTTCAGTTCCCTAGCTCTTTAGGCACTTTATAACAGAGGCCTCATCTTCAAGGCAATATTATTAAGTAATACACAATCGGCTAGCTGAACTGGTAGTTTTAGGTAACCACCCACGACAGGAGGGGTCACTGGAAGACCCTCGCAGATGTTCTGGTGACGTGTGTCAACTATTTCAATGGTGACTGTGCAGAATTCTTGCAAAACTTCCGGCGGTGATGGAGATGTTGCACTATGGACGGCAGGCAAAGCCTTAACCTGTCGTTCACCGTGGCCAGCTCAAACCCTGTTGGCAGCATCCCTCCCAAAGAAGGCCCTGGTCAGCCCATCTATTATCTCGAACAAAAAAACAAAAACAAATTGAGAGCGCGGTCGATGGGGTCGCTATTAGTGTACCTAATCACACCATGACAGCGCAGCGCAGGTCATGCTATGATGCACTGCGCTACAAAACACATCGATCGGTGATGTCGTTGAAGCACAGAGTGATCCACAAAGACACTCTCTGCCAATAGTTTTCTCCTGAACGCCATCCTTTTTAAAAAAGCCAAGCATCGTGCAATACGATGCTTTGCCTTTTGACCTTTTCAAATCCGCTGGTGCGAGAGCTGTAGCATACAATATTACAGAATGCCACGTGGAAGCACAATCTGTGCCCTATAGCACGAGAAAATAGGAAAGAGCTGTGAGATCAAATACAGACTTGATTGAAGCTGAAACCAGGGAAGATGGGAAGTTAAACCAATAAAAGCCAGGGGGGTAAACACAAGTGATCAGTGTTAAGCGAAGCACTCGGTGAGGCGAAGCTTGACCTTAAAGTACGGTTCTTTTCATCTGTTTAGGGATATTTTCTTTAGGGCGCATATGGGGACTTTTGTTTTGGGGACGTTTTTACTGTAACCAGAGTATACTGACCTTGAGAGAAAAATCAGACATTAAATTCTTTTTCCTGCATTTGACAGGTCCATTTTGGTACTGCCCTAGTCTTTCGTATTTGACCAGACGGAGACATGAACTTCTTACTTGCTCACCTTCTCCAAACTTCCTGATTCTTTCACTGTAATCTTTTGTATTCTCTAGCATGTTTTGATTGAGACCGAGATTTGTATTGTTCTTTTATCACGGTGACTCTCTGTAATGCCCTTTTGTTAACTGCGGTTCATGATCAGTGCTTGAGGACACGCCCAGTTCACATCACCGGTCATGCCCAGGTCTGTTTCACGTGGCCAGCGCTGTCTTGCCGCCATTATCGTTATCAAAGGCAGGGTCGACTACTTATTCCCGATTTGAGCCAGCCCGCGCCCTTCGTTTTTTAGTTATTACTGTTTAAAAACACAGTTTGACAATCCTTAGTTCGTTCAATAGAGCAGACGCCAAATTGCAGAGCGCTTCACGACACGCCTATATACTTGATAATTGTTATTCATCATCATCATCATCAGCCTGATTATACCCACTGCAGGGCGAAGGCCTCTCCCATATTTCTCCACTTACATCTCATTATTATACAGTATCTACAGACAGTACCTAGCAAAACGGAGAATCCTAGTGTGCGCAATTATACATAGAACAAAAAAGTTGGTTGTGGTGTAGTTCTGGTTAAGCCTAGTTGAATTTCGAAAGCAACGGCTGCATGGCTACGCTTGTGGCCAAATGAAGAGTCGGGGACATAAGTTCACTCACCGGTGTCGGATCATTTTTATTCCATAGTCGGTCGCACACAGAAGGCACTTAAGCGGCGATGAAACTCTCGCGTGGCCGATTCATGCCCGCCCACTCTTTGTGCAAATTCTGCACGCCGACCATCTTACACGTTTTCAGGCTTAACGAATAAACCTGCCAAAACACTCTTCCTTCTTTTGTCGAGATGTGCAGTGCACTCTTCATCCATTTCTTCTGCACGCCGTCTCCTGAGGATTTCGTTGTGCCTAACATTTATGGCTACGGCATACGAGTGTGGAGCGAAAGCTTTGGCTTCGGCCGACCGAGCGCTGAACACAACCTGCGTTCTGTTGAACGCATCAAATTTCACCAGCGTTAAGGTGGTGGTCGTAAAGGCGTTTATTGTTTCGAAATATGGGGGACACTTAGGCTCCGCCATTAAATGTATGACTCAATAGCTAGGCTACTAGCCCACAAATAAAGCCCCACTTTAACCAAGCCTTATGAACGTGCCTTAGTGGCCTATAGAGGTAACGTGAATACAAGGTCCTGGCAGGCTGATTTGGACATAACCATCCCATGTGAAACGAGAGAAAGGAGTTGGCAGCTCCTGCCATTTGCGGCTATGACATACGAGCGTGAGCGACTAGCCGAACTGGCTGGTGTAGTGTTGCTTTCGCAACAAAAAAATCCAGCAAGAAATCAACTCAACGCATGTAGCACTTTTGCCCAACCCGTATAGAGTACGCGATTTCTGCCTGCGACTGACTTTTATTACCAATATTGCTACGCTATAGAAAGCGCAAAAAAAAATGATAAGAATCATTCATAACGCTAGAAGCAGCTGCACACCTCCATCAAGATTAAATATACAGCTCTAAATGAAACGCCTAGAAGTCAGGTTTGAAAGTAAATAGCTCAAACTACGCTATTGTTTTACCACAATATGGTAGGAATAAGCAAGATGTCGAATATTAAATCTCCGATTACACAAATTACGAAGCTAAACTACAAACATGAAGGGAATACTAATGAACAAGAAAATTTAATACAATCTGGAAGTATTTCTGCCTCGGGAAGCACTATAATTGCAGAGCTCTAATCGGTAGTGTACTCTCAGGGATTTTCGCTACGAACATGAATGCCATTTTAAAGCTGCTCCCTGCTATATGAATACCAGGCTTTCTTTTCTAGGCTACAGGCATTCCATGCTTTGGCCCTTACACATACATACCATGAGCATTGTTTCTTGTTTTCTGAGCGTGCATGTGAAAATGGCTGTTAAATAGGTTTTAGTCTTTTCTATTGCTTTTATCTTGCTTTTGTTAAAAAGCAATTGACTTGCTCATAAAAGGAAAGATTAACAGCGCTAACAAAAAGACACTCACAAATAGGCACACAGGTGAGCGCCTGTCCTGTGTGCCTATTTGTGAGTGTCTTTTTGTTAGCGCTCTTAATTTTTCCTTTTATGAGAAATGAACCAACTAGCCCAGCAATCACTTTTACTGGACTATTGACTTCCATTTACGTTTGTGCTATTTGTGGGCTGATGGCTGTCATTCTTTGAAATGTTTTCAACTTCGCTTAGTTATCGCAGTCAAATATTTTATAGTCACACAAACTTCTTTTGCTGCTCGTCTAAGCTTTCGGTTAATTTCACTAATTAGTAAATGTACTGCATTATTTTGCATCTCATTCGCGGAGCCTAATCCTGGCAATCAATGAATAAATATCAGTACAAAATTGCCTGTATCTAAAAAAATTAAGAGTCTATAGCAGGATGCTTGTTGTTATCCGTGTAGCTGCGAATAGAGTGAGACAATAACCACATGTATCCGGAAAGAATTATTTCTGTCAAGACAAATATGTCATTCCTCAGTTATTTAAACGCTAACCGCAGTTCAAAAGCACTTTTGATAAACATTGCGCAGTGAAAACAAAGAACAATTATACCAAGATACATGCACACATTTCTGCTGAACTAATTGGCGAAAGAAAAAAACAACATATTTTGGAAGCATGGAGCAGGAAATTAATATTGAGGTGCCAAACTCAAGATGCCACCAAACCTTGACGAAGACGGCATTATGAGCATGAAACAAAAAAAAACGGAGTAAAGAAAACAACGTGCAGAAAATATCCAAAATTGATGGGACCAGTAATAAATGAACAAATAATGGGTCACTCAAGTCCAGGCAAGCCTGTGGCAGTCTCAGATCCCTCTTGGGAGAACGAAAAGCTCCTTTTCGGGCAGTCAGTGTAGCCATGGGAGGAGGTATCACCCACAGCAGAGCTCGCCGAGAAATCAGCGGAGCCTATCTTTGCCCAAACGTCTAACCCAACCAACCTAATCTATGCAAGGGATGACGTTCCGGCCCAGGGGGTTGATTCCCTCAATCAACCCTTCACACTGTCTGAGCTTGATGACGCTATTCGTAGAGCGAACACCCGTGGCGCGCCTGGTGGAGACGGGATAACAGGGGCGCACATCAGAAACCTTCATGAAGAATGCAGGGCCACGCTTCTCGAGAAAGTAAGTCGTGTTTGACGAGAGGGGTCCCTTCCCGAGGAATAACGACACTCGATTGTCAAGCCTATAGAGAAAGCAAACAATGCTAACCAAAATGTCTAAACAACTTGAGAGCAGTGTCCCTTACATCCTTTGTTTGCAAACGTTTGGGTAGTATGGCGGCAATCGCCTGGAGCGGTGGCTGGAAGAGCGTAACATTTTGTCTCACACTCTATATAGATTTTTTCCGGGTTTGGCAACGCAACACGTCCTGTTACACTTGAATGAAGACGTCCTGAACCCTCTGCGTACGTACTTGCCCTCGAATAGTAGTGGAAATTGATATCATAAAGCTATTTTATAGCCTTTCCCGTACACTCTCATGCAAGCAGCACGAGAGTTTGGCATCAGGGACAACATGCACAACTTCGTTGCTTCATTTCTTGAAAATCGTACGTTCAAAGCTCAATTCGGGAGCACCATTAGCAGCAGTCATAGCAACAGAGTAAGGGTTCCCCAGGGTTCAGTTATCGCACCGTTATTATTTGAACTTGTCCCTATCAGCTTTGCCGGACGAACTGACCAAACTCCCTCATGTAGAGACGCAATATACGCAGACAATGTGACTCTTGGAAACACAAAATCTATTTTATGGAGCAGGGACAAGCTCTACAGATAGCTCTAGATAAAATCGACACCTTTAATAGGCATATGGGGCCCCCACTAGCTCCCTAGAAGACAGAGTATATGGTTATCCGTGGTGGCAGAAGATCCTCACCGAGAGATGAAGACGAGGCCCCACCCACCTCGAGATTGGACAGAGTCAATTCAGAGTGGACGAGTAATCCTGATACCCCGAATGTTTATAGACAATGTATCACACCTACTTGGTTCGGCAGAACAATGAAATTTCCCAAGCAAGTCATCCAGGTCCTCCGAAGGATTACCAACCGTAAGCGGGGAGTGAAGGAGAAGGAGAGGAGGCACTTTGTGCATACATTTGAGCATTATCGTATCCTGTATGGAGCTCCTTTAAATTCAGTCACTGGCACACAACTGAGCACCCTCGATAGGCTCAACAACGAAGGGGGGCTACTACCCGGCTTTCAAAGTACACAGCACTCCCAGCTCTCAAGATCCAGTGTAAGGTCGGGGACCTCATATCGACTCACAAACTCACACATGTCGCTCGGCTAAAGAGCCACTTTGGCTAAAATTAATTACAACACATCCCCGCTACCCCCGCGCTGCTACCCACATCTCCACCGTGGGAGCACTTATCCATCATGTATGCGGAACCACTCCCCGGAAATATGTGGCCAGAGCAGAAGACCAGAAGTCAAGCTAATTATAAACTTCATAAAACCACATTTATCAGTTACTCATGGGCATTGACTCCACTGGGGGAGCACTTATCCATCATGGATGCGGAACCGCTCGCAGAAACATGTGGCCAGAGCAGAAGGCCAGAATACAAGCTCATTACAAACTTCATAAAACCACAATAATCAGTTACTCAAGGGCATTGACCCTTTATGCAGGACGTATGTAGCGTACGTCGACGCCGCCATTGGCACCCGAGAGCATCGACCTATGTTAACCACGGCATGGACAAAACTTCGAAGCAAAACCCTTCATGTCACGCAGGACATCGTCCGCAGAACCTCAGGAGAACTGTATGCAGCGTTAGATTTCGCCATATATGTCAGTACCACTCGCCGTGAAAGACAGAGACGGCAAACACGAATACTGGGTGTTTATTGATCGCCAGGAATCCTATCAAGCGTGCCAAGACACTCGCACAATAACGACACTTATCATACACCTGCACCTCTTTGTACGGGACCATTGTGCTCAAGGACACAACTTTCACCTATGCTGGATCTCCGACCACACGGGCATGTAGAAAGTGAACGGGCTCTTCCAACAGCACTCGCACTGCTCTTATCCGCTCTATCGAAACCGCCCGAGACATGGAAGGAGTTGCCGCAACTAACTCATATACACGATGAGTGGGCAGATCCCAGTGAAGCGGTGGTCCTCGCTAAACAGCGTTCGCCGTGCCTATCTCCGGAGTATCTCAAACCCTATAAGCATACCCCTCTCCCCACCCAGGCTACGCCCCGGCATCAGCACATTTCGCTAAGGCTGGTCCAGACTAGGACACTCTTTACCCCTTACCTCCTTCAGCGATTTCGCAGGAAAAATGACGGACCATCAACGAGGACGTGCAGTTGTTGCGACACCCGAGTGGGCCTAGAGCACCTGCTCTGGGCTACCCATTTTACTCGTTAACTAGAAATCGTGCCCTCTTCGCTTTCGATGGAGCTAATACCTACATCCCTCTAGACATGGGCCACACTGGGCACTCATTAAACTGGACCGGCTGCAAACGAGCTCTTGCAGTCGCCTAACCAATTCCTGCAGGATCCTGGGGCTCCAGCCACTGGCATCTAGCTTTGGCGTTTAGGGACTCATGCCCTGCACCTTTACGTTTAGGGACAAACGTTTGCTTCCAAGACTTTCTCATTATTAATACTGTCATTCTATTTGCCTTCTTTTCACAGCAGCCTTGGAAGGGCAAAAAGTGAATTCATACGTGTGAACTTCACCAGCTATCGTCTGGGCCATGTATACAAGGATAAAGTCCTCTATCCTTTCTTTCCAGAGCCTAGCCCTTGCTGCAGAGCTAAGGCATAGCCACGCTAGTGCAGGGGCAGGAAGTAACGCATGGTTAGGGCAGTTGGCGGCAAAGAAGAAAATGCAATAACGAATACGGTTGAGAACATAGTTCCCGCTTTGAAGAGAAACAAAATACGAAAATATATTTAACTGTGTGGTCGCACATATAGGCAACAAAACAGAAAATAGTTAGAAATAAAAATGCACCAGAAAAAGAAATGGGCGCTTAAGACGATGTGCACAAAAACTTCAGGAAATCATGAAAACAGCCGTTTATCAGTGACTATATTTGCCAAGGTTGAAACAGAAGAGCAAGAATGAATGGCGGATGCATCAAGAAATAACCTGGAATGCTATTTTAAACTTTCAAATAGCCTCTCTTTTCACATCTAGCAGCTGGCACAGCAGG
Organism: Amblyomma maculatum; assembly: GCF_055883805.1. Classification (NCBI taxonomy): domain Eukaryota; kingdom Metazoa; phylum Arthropoda; class Arachnida; order Ixodida; family Ixodidae; genus Amblyomma; species Amblyomma maculatum. The sequence continues at coordinate 41,032,161 of NC_139352.1, forward strand.
CTCCAAAGAGTTCACGTAGAACGTAGAATTATTAATGACCGCAATGAAATGCAACTCTTCAAAAATAACAGCGTGTAAAAATATTAAGTATGCCCATTTCGTTTTATTATCTTCACACTTTCTTGTGATACTTTGCAGGAGCGGTGTAAGGCCATAAGAATTTATTACATTCCTGTTATGTTTTACTTATATTTAGAAAATATGATTGCTTTCGGCAATTAGAAACATTTAAGGTAAAATAAGTATATTGGTCACATATTTTCTGTACCTTGTACAAACTGCTTCTGACTATAATGTGCGCTCGTTCTCGTATTTTGTAATCTAAAATTGTGTAGTCGCGAAGAGCGCAGTGGCTCAAGCGTACTATTTGCTGTAGGCAAATTGACGGACGGATTATTACTAGATGTCCCTTTCCTCATACTTCAGGTTGTTTTAACTATGCGTTGTTAGTAAGACGAAAGTGGAACGTTGTAAGCCACGCTCTAGAGGCAGTCCAAGAGAGAAATCATATATTTGTCTTGACAAAACGTGTGCGCATCAATTCGCTCCCAAGCTTTTATTTGCTAAACTTTTCAAGGCTATGCGGTCAAACCTGTCCTTCTGACAGCTGTGTTTGCGTGGATTTCCTTGCATTCTGTGTAAAGCAGTATACCGTAGAAAACTCCTACTTTTTTAATTTGAATGCATTTTCTTTCCGGGTTTCATGTCTGACTTGATCGGGCTGCTGCTTATTTCAATATTATCATTTCAAAAGATTTTCGCTCACAAAATGCCAGCAAAAACCTTCTGCAGTGAGTGCCACATAGTGAGTGACAAGACGTTCGCTCTTAAAGCTTCTTTTTATCGCGTAAATAGATAACTAACCACTTAACGAAATTTTAAGTCGAAAAATTTTATATACCTCTCACTCGGTTAATATAGCTCATAATAACACTGGTTTGTTTACTGCTATTTACCTGACGAATACTCTAGAAATTGATTGATCACAGCTTTTAGTTAAAGTCGTGGATTTATTAAGAACTTGAGAAATCCACGGCTTTAATGAAAGGTTGTGAACAACTCTACATCTTATTTTATCATACATTTATTCCTTTCATTACCTCGAAAAACTGGACGAATTATTGGGCTTTTGGTAATTTAATTTTATACAAGTATCAGGCTTGAAAGTTAATGTCAAAGGTTAGTAGAAAGCAGCATATCAGACTATAAGCATTGTAACATTAACATTATTAGTTGCAGTAGTTTAAAATAAATTTGCGAAGTCAGTAATAGAATTCAGCAGTAACAAATTGGAACTTGTACACTGCATGATTTAAGATATAACTCAAATTTCAGAAAGCTTTATATGAGCTTAAATCTTAACCTGCTTTTCAGATCATCCGTATGACTACATATTCCGATAAAGCACGTAACTTCATTTGCGAGCTTTTTTGTTATGAAGACTTTTACTCTTCATATTTTTCACAAAAATAATTATGGGTTATTTGTACTCTTGATGAAATATTAGTGAGTTTTGTTGGCAAAGTTTTTTGACAGGAATCTATGAGTGCCTTACAGTGACGATATTTTCGGCGACACCTTGATGCGATTCTAAATGCCAAAGGACTGGCTATTTCAGTTCCTTTAAAGGAAGCTTTGAAAATAATGACATGGGAGTACACTTGGTCTGTACACTTGGTCTCGATAACCTGTGACCAATCTCTCCATTCAGTTCAGTTTAGTCGTTCAGTTGTGTCCGACTCTTCGTGACCCTATGGACAATATCACGCCACGCTTTCCGGTCTCTCACTATCTTCCTAACATCACATAACTTCATCTGCAGTGCCTCGAGGATGCCATCTAACCATCGCGTTCGCTGCCTACCCCTTCTCCGGCGACCCTCAACCTTTCCCAACATCAAATCTTTCTCCAGCGACTCCTCTCTTCTCATCAGATGACCAAAGTAGCTGAGCTTTAACTTTAGAATTTGACCCTCCAATGAGCAGTCAGGGTTTATGGTCGACAATATCGACTGATGTAATCTTCTGGCCGTCCAAGGAACTCTCAAGATTCTCCGCCAGCACCACAATTCAAACGCGTATATTCTTCGGCGGTCAGCCTTCTTCACAGTTCAACTCTCGCATCCATACATCGCAACTGGAAATACCATAGCACGAGTTATACGGTTGTTGGTTGGCAGACTAATGTCTCTGCTCTTTACTAGGCGGTCAAGGCTAGCCATGGCTCTCTTTCCCAGAAGTAGGCGTCTACTAATTTCATGGCTGCAGTCTCCTTCCAGGGTTATCTTGAAGCGAAAATCTGTCACAGCTTCCACTTCTTGTCCCTTGATGCTCCAGGACTTGATGGGGCAAGACGTCATGATCTTTGTCTTTTTAATGTTCAGTTTAAGCTCAAACTTCTCACTCTCTTCTTGTACGCCCGTCAGAAGTCTCTTGAGGTTCACTTCACTTTCTGCCATTAAAGTGGTTTCATCCGCATATCTAAGGTTGTTGACACGTTTCCCAGCAATCTTCACTCCAGCTGAAGACTCGTCCAGACCGGCCTTCCTCATGATGCACTCAGCATATAGGTTAAATAGGCAGGGCGACAATATGCAGCCTTGTCTCACTCCTTTCTCAATCGGAAACCAATCAGTACGACCATGCCCAGGTCTGACTGTGGCCTCTTGCCCTTCAATACAGGTTCCTGAGGAGATAGATGAGGTGATTTGGAACTCCCATCTCTTGGAGAGCTTGCCACAATCTGCTGTGGTCTACGCAGTCAAACGCTTTTGCATATCAATAAAGCAGAAGTAGATGGTTTTTTGGAACTCTCTTGCTTTTTCCATGATCCAGCAGAGGTTGGCAATCTGGTCTCTAGTTCATCTGCCCTTGCGAAACCCAGCTTGCACGTCCGGAAGCTCCCGATCCCCATACTGCGGCAGCCTACCTAGGAGGAATTTCAACATCACATTGCTAGCATGCGAAATAAGCGCGATCGTGAGGGAATTGGAACAATCTTTGGCACTGCCTTTCTTTGGAATAGGGATGTAAACTGACCTCCTCCAATCCTGTGGCCACTGCAGGGTTGTCCAAATTTCCTTACATAATGTATACAGAACGTTAAAAGCACTCCAACCCCCTTGCCTTCAGGAAGAGATACAGGAAGGTAGTCAAGAGGGAATTTGCACTCGCCAAATTTCATAGCTACTTTTTAAACGCATATATTCTTCATGTCAAGAGCTGTTTCATGATTTCCGTAAGATTATTTCAGATGGAATGCTTATGCGTAGATTCCTGTTAGTGATAATATTTAGGTCCGTGAAATTGAAAGAAAAATGGCTAAACTTTTCAAGGACCCCTTTCTAACAAAAAGCCGTTTTTATTAGTCACAATAAACCTTCTCGCGACTTTTTGTCAAGAGGAACGCCGCGTAGAGTTATCAAATGGGAGTTCTATCCGTGAGCCTGGGTCTTGTCGTGGTTTTCTTTGTTGTTGGATCGCTTCTTTCTTCAAGTGCCCATTCCTGGTTATTGACATCAGCCACCAGCTCTTTCTCGCCGTCGGTAAAATGTCGGACAGACGTGTCATAACCGCTGAGAGCGTTGCTTTTTATTGTACCAGCATTAAAGGCAAAGCACCCTTCGAAGACAACATAGGCAAGGGTGTTGCATACCTGCGAATATAAACGGAATGCATCGAAAATATTTTCCTATCCTTGTTGTTGCAAAAAACGAGGAAAGATAGAAACAATCATGAAGACATATAAGAAGTGATGCATGACCACATAGGATGAGCTATATGAGTTGCAGAAGCTCATTGATTGTACAAATTTGGCAGTTATGAGATTCTGTTTCCATGTATTAAAATGCTCTGGTAACATATCAAAGAATACAAAAGTATGACAACGAAACGGTTATGCGCTGCACTTTTAAACTTGAGCTTGGACGTCTCCATCATACTTGTCATACAAAAATGTACAAGGCAGAGGAAACTAATTTTCGTGTTTTTGTAATGTGAGTGCACAGAGGTTGAGAAATTTTTCATTTAATTTTAGGGCACCCTTGAGTAGCCGATTTTCTCTAAAGTGATTAGAAATAATTGAAGCCACATTTTAAATGCTGATAATTAGATACACTATAGAAAACAGCATTTCTCATTTAATGCATTCGCGCTCCTGAGTCACGATTATTTCTGCAAAAAACAATTGGATTGACACGCCGGAAATGCGATAGAGGTTTTACCACTTGTCGATATATTCCAATTATAACTTAGTTTTCCTTCACCAGACAACCCACATCATTGCTGTTTATGTTAAAATCCCTCTATAGCCCAACTATTCTCCTATTGATATGTCATTATAATAAAATTGTCTCTTCTACTCATCGTTGATGAATCATATTTAGTCACAGCTATTCATCCCCCTACACAAGCAAAGCCATTTTACTTCTCACCACCTGTCACTTGTGACACCACCTGCTCACGGTCATGGTTGGCATCTGGGGCCTCCACAGGTCGTTCACGTCTTACCCTGTTGTCCGCGACCTATTAACCTCGCACGATGATGCCGGACAGGACTCGCCTTCATTGTGATGCTAGCGATATAGCAGTGAAATTACACTCTTTACTGTGTTTGAGAGTAATTACAGATGTGAAATGTTTTGCAGCGCTAGGGAGGGCGTATTGCACACTGAGCCACACAGCATGATCTTGTCTACACCAAAGATGACCATACGTATGCAGCGTCGCTTTGTCGTCAGAACGCGATGTCTAGGGCTGCTGCATTCCCGCCCCCTTGTATAAAACCGGTTTGACGATGAATCAACGCTTGGAGCATGGCTCCACTCGAGCCGAGTTGCGGCCTGGATTTCACTTCCTTTCTAGCTGAGACGCTCTCATTTCGCTCATATGTCTTGAGTATTCCTCACGATGCGCTCGGACTGCAGAGCATGCTCACACTTAGAGCACCACGATTCGGCAGACGCATGCGGGGCTCTGGACAAATAGGATCAAGTTGAGTTTAGTAGTTCGCGTTCCCGAGAAATCTGGTAAAAGCTGCACATCCTTCACATGTCCAGGAGCACGCACTACTGTCACTCGTGCCATTTAAAAGACGTTAACAGCTACCTGTGCCCTTGTCAATTTCCCTCCCTCCCTCCCCCATCCGTTGGCTTCCTCCTTAACGTTGGGCTGATGATCTGTGTGCCTGAGGCAGCACGCAGATGGAAGCTTATTGGTCTTGCGGAGTCCTACTGAAAATCAGCTTGAATATTTATGCAGGATTTCTTATTTCGACTATTGTTTTATTATGGACCTGCATATACCAGGTTGAACCTGTCATACATGATGGCCTTGTATCAGTTGGCAGCCTTGATTTCTGTAAAAAGAAAGAGACTCGCGCTAGGAAAAGCGCACAGCTGCAATGAAAAAAGGCTACATATAGGAAAGGGGGAAAGTCGGATAAACTAAATATTACCTCGTCGCAGTTAGAACAAAACCAGCATTCTTTCTAGACTCAAGCCAGTACGGTAATTAATACTTTTGGTCGACAAGAGAACTGTGAGTTGAGCTAGTTGGTCGACAACTGAATAACCAGGGAATATCCATCCTGATGTAGCATAACTGCACTATTTTGCAATCTATTTATATAATTTCATAGGCACAAATTGATGTCCTAGCTAGCACAATTTCTTGTAAGGGCGACAGTTTCTCTTTCTAAATATTTAAAGCTATGATCATTCTCCGGGCATCTTTGTCACGGAACGAATTGGTTTTGCAGACATCCTGGTATATCGTAATTTGCCGGTTGTCGCGGTATTGTCACACGTGGTATTAAGACGCATATGATTTTGGCTACACACAGGGAAGTCTTACGGAAAAATGTATGTTATGTTGCCTCATTTAACCCCCTGGTAACCCATTGATCATCGACGCCAGTAAAGTCATTCTGACTATTCATGTTGCAAGTGTAATCACTCAAGGAAGAGTTGATCAAAAGTCTGAAACCTAGCTTGGTTCATATAGAGAGCCAAAGAGCGATGTTAATAAAAAAAATGCAAAAACTGGCTCCGTCTCTTTATTTGATACTCCATGACTCTTCCCTTGCTATTTGTTTGCTTTTGCCGTTTTTATTTTGTCCTTAAAAAGATAGTGAACTCGACACATCTACTTCGATATCCACATTCCCCAATAGCAAGCTATGAGTGCACATTTCGATGATCGCTGATGTGTTTCGATTTTTATCGAACAGATTTTCTGTGCCGTTGCCGAAACGCTGTCTTTTCTAACCATTTCGCGTTGGAAATTCTTCTGCTGTGTCTGATAAGAAGGCGCACCACAAGTTCGGTGCAGCAGCGGCGTTTGTGGCTTCTGGTGACTGGGGCGATGGGCTTAAGAAATGGGTGTTCTATAGTCTGATTACATATAATTTCGAGGTATTTGTTTAGTAAAGCCCGCCCCAACATATACAAAAAAGAGGTTTGTTTATACTTTACACATTTTTATGCATATGCAGGGGATGAACAACAAACTATTTACCGGTACAAATATTGCCTATTGAGAGCCGAACCCAATGTCTCTCTCTAAACAGGACTGATCTGTCTTATTTGAGCTTCGACCATAACTGCTTTTCCTGGCGAGAGCTCCACACCGGAATTGACAAGTTTGTTTGGATATCCATATCAGAACAGTTCTTCCGGTTTGAGCTTCAAACAGGATATGGTCTGTCCGGTTTTCAAGCGGCAAAGGAACCGAACTGTCCAATTTGAGCTGAGAAAAAGGCATTCTGTATCCGGTTACGTAACTGGTACATACGTGACTGTTCTTTTCGGTTTGAAACCTTGCTGGTCTGGTAAATATTTAAAGATTATATACATTACGTGTCAAACCGATATGAAATTGATACCGGACCCGTGTATTCCGGTACAAAAACCGGTTTAGTGCTATGCGGGATATTTGTAGGATATTTCGCGTTGTAAGACAATTCGGCTCTGTAAAACATTACCTCTTTCTCTCGTTTTCCACCTTCATAAATGATTGCTAATTAACATGCCTATTGAAAGAATTATAGGTTATATTTCTGCGTACCGCACAGGAGAAGAGTTGCACGCATAGCCTTATTAGCGGAACCCGAATTGTCAATGAGAGGAAAGGATCTCAAGCCTGTACTCAGCGAAACAGCAATAAGAATTGCCTGAATCTCTGGGCCCTACTTACCTGATTTTGCAACTTTCCTGTTTGACAGAAAGTCCTTATCACCGAATTTTTATTTCTTGGTTTTCTTCAAGTATGCTGAGAACCCACCGCAGCGCTTTCCCCCCTCCGATTAAGGGAAGATATTTACATAGCTCAACAGCAACAGCAGTCCACTTTTGCGCTGCCAATTTTGAAAAATTACGGTGTCCTGTCGGAAGAATAAAGTCGCAATACGCGAGAATTCGCGAGAGTTTAGTGCGCCTAATGAATTTTAAGTCAAAACGCAAAGAAATTCAGGAAAAAGATCAATCAGGCTCCTTTTTGGAACATCATGAACGCCATTGCTTGCATTGACCATGTCCTACCGGAAGGTATGAAACGTTTTGGAGTTTTGGTGCTGAACACACGATCACACTTTTGATACCAATCGCCAGTGAAGAACCTCGATGGCGAGGGAATAGAAATATCAAAGCGTTTTGCCTGCTGTAAGCAATCGTTAAAGATCACTAGATGATCTAAGTTATTCTAGAGGTTCCTGCTATGGAGTGTCCCTAATCTCGTTTCTTCTTCGAAAAGTAAAACCTCGCAACTTACGTTCACGTTATGCCCATACTGGTAATTTTTCAGCAAGGTAGTCACATGTGTGCGCCCACGCTTAGTTTGTTTATGGAAACCTAATGAAGCCATGCAATAAGTGTTTTTCTGCTTATTGAGAAAGTCGAAAAAAACCATCGAAGGTCTGAGAACATAAATGAGGACGTTTTATGTGATTAGATTTGACAAGGAGGCAACTAGCGTTCTTTGAACTGTTTTTATGGAGTTGTGTCCAATATTAATACAAATTCTGGTTATCGACAACCACAAACGTGCAAATCTCGTAAATCCCATAGAGGCTAAATAAACCAGAGTTGGAGTTTTCAATTAGAATAGTGACGTAGTGAATAAGGTAAACGTGAATGGTAAAAAGCAGGTCTTACAAGCAGGAAACGAAAGCTTGTTGAGATCTTCCGCGGCATAACGGTCTTCGAGGAATCTGCGCAATGAAGAGAGATGAATGTTTCAGCGCAAATATTTTTAAATTTGGTTTTACACCTTAATGGTTTCTAATTACAGATGACTCCAAAGAATTCTCCTTAAGCAGTCGGGTCTCCTCCAAACGTAATCTGGGTAGAGTACGTAGCACACTCACAACACTCTCCCATTATTAACCAAATGGAAACATTTTTTTTTTTTTCACTTCTCAAAATACTTTGATCAGTAAGAATTTTACTTTGCGATAACACAGGCTGTATTTTAGATCTAAGGACGTCGTTTTTCTAAAAAAAAAAAGAACTTCTAGCTGGCTCTTCTCAGGTTCACGTGTACTCAGTTCACATCAGGTTGAGTAGGTTATCGTGATTATTTGCTATCCCTTATTTATAATGCTTTGTTACGCATAAAATAATCATTGCTTAATAAGTGTACGAGCACGTATGCCACCCCAGAACTAGAAAAAGAAAACCAAGGTCACCATGAATAAATATTCCTGCCTTACTCTTAAATTGTTGCACTGAGAAAGTAATGAAGGGTTGTACATTGTCTTTATCGTTCCAAAGCACCATAGGGTATGAGAGATGAATAAATATCATGCCAAAGCAACATGAGCTATGATGGTCGTCGTAGTGCATGGCCGATTTTTTTATTTCGAATACATGGGAGTTCTTAACCTGCTCCGGCACCACGTAATACGTGAAGAGCTTGTGTTTGATGGGCATCGAAATGCGGCTACGGTGGTCTCCTTCAAGCCTGCAAGGGGGAATTAGAACTCCAGTTCCCTGACCACAATTATGGAGGAGCAGGAAGGGGATAAAGGAATTTGAGAACACGTACTTCGATGAAAATGTGAAACATTGCACAGAAGCCCACCAAATGTCGCCATGGAACGATGCCAGATGCTGAAGTAATGCTTGCTGTAAGCTACTTGCTGGGTTAATCTTGCAACTATCCTGCCGGCAACTGCTCCCAGATTAAAAATGATCAGATTGCTCTGTTAACATCCACCATCTCAGCTGCAGCATTCGCAGTAATGTTCGCGTTTTCGAGCTTAGGTTTGAAGGCCACGTGCCATGATTTCGACCTTTTATAGAACAAACCAAGTGCCTAGATAGCATTTGCTTTGAAGTATTTGAAGCTACAAAGATCCACTTAAGTCGCACAATACAGGTGCTACTTACCCAGTACGCCGCTCAAAGCACTCGTCCGGTTGACTGGTAGATCAGCAAAGGAGCTCTGATATTTAAAGGAACTACTGGTCTGATCTATCATGATGATAAATTGTCCCCCATTAATATTAGCATTAACTTCCTGCGAGTTAATGGAACAATTCATTTATTCTCATAATGGCTTACACCCTAAAAACAACGCTTTCTTATTCGGTAAGCAACATGGCGTCCGCTCCGGCATTTTGTTCTTGCAAATTGCGGCTATTTTAATTCGTCACAGAGCTTCATTTAAACCCTGATTCATTGTTTCATACTGATTACTCAGTAGATTTTCAAAAGCTTTCAATCGCCTTCCTCGTTAACTACTAATCTCTCAACCCAGATCCATTAAATTTATCTCGGCTTGAATGTGTCCTCACCGACCGCTTTTAATACATCATTATAGGATGGCATTCTTCAACCTCTATCATTGACCACTGACTTCCCACAATTCGGACATGATCAGTTCTCGGCCAACTGCTTTTCTCTCCTGTATTAGCGACCTTTCTTGCACTATTTCATCATAATTACGCCTCTTCGCGGAAAGTTGTGTATTTTACCGCCGTATTTTATCTCCAGAGGACCAGATTATGCTTCAAAGTGACCAAATTTTAATAGATACCTGGTGTAAAAAGCGGCTAATGCAGCATATTAGTTATATATTCAGCTTTATCTATATATCGTGAAAGCGCTCGAACATCACTCATGTGCACAAATTAAACTCGATAATATTTCAAGATGCACAAAGCTTTCGTTGCCTCGTTATCTTAATGCAAAGAAATTTCAACTGCTGGAAACTTATTACTAGACTGGTCGCTTAGAGGGCTTAATCACTAGGCTTTATAAGAGCATTATCATTGGTATTCTCTCCCTTAAGTAACCTGTCGTATCAATTCTTAATACAAACAAAACTAAAATACGTTTCCGAAACTCTGCATCCACTTTGAAGTTACCAAACAAGTATAATATCATCAATGGATCTTTCAAAGTTTGCCATTTGCCACAAAATGAAATGAATCTGCCTCCAACACAGGCGCCAATAATTTCTTCTCCCACCAGCACGTTAATCACGACATTTGTTGAATAGCTTACTTGTACATGCCCTGCATGGGCAAACATCGGCCTTTAACAAATCATTTTTGTCAGTAGTAATAGATGAATAGTATAAATTACATTTTTCAAATGTCATTGAATGCGATCCTGACCAATTTAAAGAGAAGTTACGATCTTACTTTTGACGTTAAAATGACCTTATTTTTTTTAAAGCGAAAGCCTTTCTAGACTCATGGAACAAAATCCCGTGCGCGAGAGTTGTGCAGGAGACCTGTGCGCGAGATTTGTCATAGCAATATTCAACAAGATGCGTTCTCGTGTAGAGTTCCTGCCATCTACAATCTGGCACTTTAACACGCGCCAAAGAACGCCACGCAACAGGACCGATTGCGTACCGTCCGTGAGCACTTGCCGGAAAAATATGACAGGTACTGCGTCTTTGCATTCCTGTCGACCAAGTATAATTATATTTAGCACTGCAACGAACGCCGATGAGAGGCAAACGACGAGAGGCAAATGATAGGAGAGGAAGGGTAGGCTTTTGCCATTCTCCTTTTAAGAGACGTCTAAGAAAGCCTCTAATTTTTTTTTTTTTTCACATTTCAAGTTGATCTACTTGAGCAATTTATTTTTGAAGTTTGAAGTTAATCATCAATTTTTTTATGAAACACTAATGCATTGTGTACAGAAGGAGCTAAAGGTAGAGCCAGAAAATGGCAGGCCTCCTGCCGTATCGAGAAGTCAAAGCTGACAGAATGCAAACAATATAAAAATAATAAACAGATATAATACAAATAATACTCTTGCAAACATTAAATAAAGCAAGGCAAGGGAACCTCTAAAGTTAAGTATTTCCAATTTCAATCTCTAACCAGAATCGTCTTATTGATCTTTTCGAAATACGCTCTCTTTAATCAGTAGTGTTTCCTACGTTACTCAAGCGAAATGGACTTCGTAATTATGTTTTGCAGGCCATAGTTTGTTCGTATACGTGGTGTTCTCAGTGTCTCTTTGCGTAGACTTTACCGACTTGGCGTCGTATACCTGGCATCTTAATATAGCTCACTATTTTAATGAATCTAGTAAGTTTTTAGGTATATTTGACTAGCTTTAGGAATTTCATAGTTTAGGAAGTGAACGCTGGTACGTAAATCTCTACGTCTACCTCTGTATCTTTCTAACATTGTTAATATTTTTTTATTATTGTGATTAAGGAGGTACAATTCGTTTCACTCGTAGTACTCCATACTAGCCGGCAACAAGACAGTCTGGAATACACTAACGTCTAATGTAATATTCTCTTAAACTAGCGAGATACTAAGTTTGATAGTTTGCAAAGGCACTCGACTACTTAATGGCGAATATAACATGTGTGTTCCACGATAATTAGCTATCAAACCACTCATAAAATTTTCTGCGTCCTTATTTGTTCTATTCTAGAAATTATGAAATATCATAATAGTGGCTGTATAAGCTGATGCAAACATTGTGCATTTGATTTAATTACATTTTGCTATAGAGTATTTAAATGTAATCATGCTGAAAAATTCTTCAAACATACGTTGCCTATGCATTTTAGGTTTTCAAGCGACGTAGATACAAAAGAGGCATAGCATCATCTGCGTACATATTGAGACGAGGGGAGGCAGGTATATAATTGCGCATAACTCTAGTGCAATTTCCAGCATGTCATAATTATATAGTTTCAACAAGAGTATTTCATGGTTGACTGAATCAAACGCCTTACATATAAAGCCCTATTTGACTGACTTACTGAAACTGCATTAGCGAACTTTTTATTTGATTCTATTGTACCTGTCGATTTCATCGATATTATATTTATTAAAATCATTTTATAGTTAAATATTTTATTGGTTTTTCGTGTTGCAATGCATTTGTCTTTTTGTTCCGTGTGTTGATCCCTGTTCTATTTCCCTCCTTCATAAAGTACCAACCTGTCAAGGTTCCTTAGGTTACAGTCTTCCGAAATATACTAGAGCCACGTACACTTTCAAAAGCAGCATAATATCACATACCTGTCTGACTACATTTAGGCAGGCCAAACCCTGCCATCTTCTTCGCTGCTTCTAACCTCAGCGATAATATCCACGTGGCAGGAGAGGCATCCATAGCTTAGTTCTCGGAGTGACGGTTGAAGGATGGGCGTAGATCAGCATCTCCCCATCCTCTCTTTGCCTGTGCCCTTTTCCGTCGTCCTTAGGTCAGGTGAAGGCGGAGGCCCCGGGTTGCCACTTCTTGTTGCCTGAATAGAAAAAGGTTTGTCGGTGTAGGAAGCCATTGTTAAGAAATGCTTCTCAAACAGAGACGCATGGTGGGGTCTATTTTGTTTCTAGAATGCTCCTAAATTTACCAACCCCAACAACGAATAACGACTAAAGGCAACCCAAGCTGAGCTTACTTCGCGAGCTTTAGGGCTTGGTTTCGCAGCAATTAAGCATCGCAACCATACGTACTCGCTACGGCAGAAAGAAAAATATTTCAGAAGGTGGCGGACTGACTGAGCGCATCATTGAAGAAGGGCGAATACTCCGGGAGCAGCTCTTGAGCTTCTGCTCTTTAATTAAGTGGCGTTGGCGTAGAAAGTGGGCGACTATAGAGTAGACCACAGGGTCCACCCTACCGCAGTTTGCTGGCCAACCTGATGCGCAAGATTATGCTCGGCCTCCAGTAATACGTTCTGGCAATCCTGAACAGAGGCATCTGTTGTTGTTGTTGTTGTTGGGGCTGTAGGAAGAAGGAAAAGAAAATGCGTGGACCTGCTAGTGGCTCTGTAGCTGAGCCACCTCCGCTGCCTCGTGCAGACAGAAGAGAAAATAGAGAAGAAAGAAAAGAAAGAGGAAGAGAAAGACGGGCGCCGCAACAACAGCCGTCGTCCACCACCGAAGCGGTGGCGGGTGGAATGACGGCCTACAACAAATAAAAATTCGGTGGAAGGCTAGCCTCTGCCGCAAGCGGCGGTGACCTACCTGTCCCAGCCCGACACTGCGCAACGGCAGCGTCGGGGCCCTTAGGGACGCCGTAACGCTATCGGGTCCTACACTCAAGAAAGAAGCTTCAGTGTAGCCGGAATATGGGGTCCCGGGTGGCCATCCTATGGTATTACTGGCGACCTTACATGGTTGTACGGAACACTGCAGTCTCGGCCACTCTGGTCCACAGTATCTCTTCCTGAGGCCCACCTTAACGGTGTCGCATCCAACCCTGAAAAGCGAATATTGGTGTGCCCGCATAAATATCGCTGCACGTTCGGAAAAATATCCGCTAGAGTAGTGTAACAGAACAGAGAAAAAAGAAAGGCCTAACAAATGGTTTCGAGCTAGGAGTTCTCACGTTTCAAAAGACAGCAGCAAAACATTGCGCCATAAAATCATTTAAAAAATGCGTCTAATTGCGCTGTCATTCACTTTTATCAGATTGCTTCTATTTGCTGCGAGCTATCGCAGATCAAAAGAAAGCTGTGGAAATATGACTATAATTTAACTCATGAAATATCTCAGATGTGCAGCTAGACAACGCGGTTCATTTGGAACTACAGTGATTGGAGTGGGAGAGATCTCGCTTACGCTGCTGAAGGCGAAGATGCTATGTTGTATGCCACATAAACTGCGGCGCACGAAGTTCGCATCCTCTATGCATCGTGATTATTGTTTCATTCGTTTTATTTTCAGATGGTTGTCAATGGGGCGGAGATAGAGTAAACCTTGGAGAGGAAACGAAGGGCGAGGAGACCTGCAATATAGATTGAGATGTCTAAATAGATCTGTTAGTTTTATTTTTTTTATTTTCTGTGGCCGTTGTTTCCAGAGATGATGCTTCATGGTCATAGGAAAAAAAATATTTTCTGTCAAATAATGGAGAATGGCCCTGGCCATCAATATTAATACTCCTAATGCTAGCAGCAAAGGTTGCAAGTCTTTGTGAACACGCAATCACACGTTACGCATTGTACAATTCGTGCTAGAGCCCAGGGTACTATAGCAGGTGCCATTCCAAATGCGGACGAGGCGACGATGGGTGGAGTTGAAACCAAAACAAATATGGCTGTGGCTTAGTTCGGCTAAGCCCCTGCCCAAGCGGGGTTATATAAGCGAAAGCTTTGTTTTATTTGGTTAAACTACAATACGTGAGGCTCATGTAGAAAACAAAATTCACTCAGTGGACGCTCATTTAAGCATGGTAAGAAATGATTTGCTGTTGTTCAACTCCTCGAAGGATGTCTGGGAACTTCAAGGAAAGGCGGCCGAAGCACTGGTTTCAGCGAAATACTTCTCCATAGCTACCTGCGAACCTCAAGGACACCAAAGTCGGGTCTAGATGAGACGATTTTGTCGGGGTTGTTTTGAAGGGGGAAGTGTAAGGAGACTTGCCAGATAGCCAAGGGTGGAGGGAAAATTAGGGTAGGCAGGGTACTGGAAGGACGTGTGGCATTATTTCAGGCAATGTTGTATTTTTGTGGAGATATGTCTCGTTATGACTAAAGGTAGCGAGGTATGTGAAGAAGAAGAAGAATCAGGCGTGCACAGTAAAAGAAGCGAAGCGGGAAAAGAAGAAGAAGAGGAAGCAACAGTACGATAAGCCCCGCCGGGATGACGCAGTGGCTACAGCGCTCGACTACTGTGCCCAAGGAAGAAGGATCGAATCCCAGCCTCGACGGCTGCGTTTCAATGGAGGCGCAACGGAGTGGCGTCCGCGTGCTGTGCGATATCAGTGCACGTTAAAGAACCCCAGGTGGTCGAAATTGCCGGAGTCCAGCACAGCGGTGTCTCTCATAGCCTGAGTCGCTCTGGGACGTTAAACCCCACAAACCAACCAAACAGCAGTACGAGAAGAAGCGAGCGCTGCCGGCTCTGCGCATGCGAAGGAGTGCGGAAACGTGTCCTCGCGTAACCCATGAGTTCAAATCTGGCCCGAAGATTATCTTGGTTCCCAAGGATTTCGGTTTAAAATGATAGCAACATACGTCCAATCACGCCCTCACTAACATTTACCGAAATCCTCAATCACCAGGAATTTGCGAAGGTGAAGATATTTATTTATTTATTTATTTATTTATTTATTTATTTATTTATTTATTTATTTATTTATTTATTTATTTATTTATTTATTTATTTATTTATTTATTTATTTATTTATTTATTCATTACATTACTCTCAGGGTCTATGGGAACTATATCAAAATAGATTGAAACAATGTGCACACAACTAAATACACTGCTTACTCCTTCCAGATCGTTTCTATACCGAATCAAACATTCCCCCGCGTGCCAAAGTTGTTCCAAACACTATGCAAATTTAGAACATTGCTTATTTTCATGCCCTGTCGCAATTCAATCACCTACTTTCCACAACCTCGTACCCCAACGTGGCGGGCCTGGTTAGCATCTGACCAGCTGAATGATCAGTTGGCCTTAGTGACCCTGGCCCAGGACATTCTTCACGCTTAGGAATGCGTTGAATAAAGTTGTTTCCTCCTCCTCCATGGGGAGGAATGACAAATGTGATAAAAGAACACAAGAGATTAAATAAATAATTGATTCACGGGAAGATAAAGGCGCAGTATCTGTGACATTCGTTTCTGTGGACAACTGAACCGCGCCGTAAGGGAAGGGAGGAAGGTGGGAGTGAAAGTGGAAAGAAAGAAATAGGAGCCGTAGTGGAGGGCTACGGAGCAATTTCGGCCACCTGGGGATCTTTAACGTGCGCTGACATCGCGCAACACACGGACGACTCTTTGTTTTCGCCTCCATCGGAACGCAGCCGCCGCATTCGGGATCGAACCTGGGTACTCCGGCACAGTAGTCGAGCATCTAACCACGGCACCACCGCCGCGGGACACGCAAGAGAAGTCAAATAGTCGAATGCGTACTACGCTCAGGAATAAAAATAAATGCTACAAAGCCACGTAAAATGCTTACCCCTCCATAGGAACATTGCTCGAACTGATTGAACAGCAGCAGTTAAGAAATCTGAAACGAAAGCGTGTTATGCCCGTAGCACCCTTGTACAATGTGGTGCTTGTGCAAACACCGACAGTGGTTGACCCCCCACCATTGCAATTCATGGCTATTACTACGAAGAAGACGACTCAGCTTCTTCGTAAACAGAAGCCGGCATCTCGACCTCCCGTTTATGCACTCCTATAAGAGTGTATTGCATATACTGATGCGTCGATTATCAAAAAGGGCGTTAGAATTACAGCTACTAGCCTGACACCCAAGAAGCTAAACGTAGATAACAAATTACCGAACCCGCTTGAGATAGAACATTATGCAATCACAGATGCAAAGAAAGCCACAGATAAAATAGTCGGTAAGAGAAGCTCACATCTATACAGCTTCCTTAGCCACCATAAATGACCGAAAAGAATGGCAGACAATGTGCAACCCAGGAAATTCTTAGAGTAAATTAGAAACAAAGATAAGCATCCAGATAGACTAAACATAAAATGATGAGAAAAGTAGATAAGCTTGTGCACCAAGTTACGAAAACTAATGCGCTATCCGCGCGGTATCTCTTGATGCCCGCTCCGCTCTCCTAATCTTGGTACCCTGTTTGAGGGCAAGCACACGAACTCTAACTCCCCCGTGTAGGTTTCCCCTCCCTCACGACTAGAATGCATGAGGTTTTCCTTGGAACAATGAGGGCTCGGGCGGCCGTTAAACCGTTGGTCACATGCCAATGGGGCATGTGAACTTGCATATCGACACCCTGCTGTGAACTTGTGCAGGGACAAGGGCCTGAAGGAGACCATTTCTGTTGGAAGGGGGACTAACAGCTACAAGGAAAGATTTCTCCAAGTTGGTGATCAACGATTATAAGAGAAGGAGGCTTCTGTTCCTGCAAGAAAAATACTTCCATTATTTCATATATTATGCCTTATGGCAACGTTGCGAAAAAAAGTCACGTAGCAAACATTTTAAAACGCCTTGGTATCAAAACTCCTAACACAGAGACCTGATGAGAAGAGACAAACATTAACGCGGAAGTATTAAACACATCGTTAAGAATCAGTTTGAGTAGTGAACAGTCTTTATCTCCAGAGACTGTTATTTATTCTGGATATTGAGGGCGCCCCCACTGAGCATAGTTCTTGTTCTGTCAGTAACACATGTACAACCGACATTGCTGCACCCAACTTCTGTCGACTTCTAGCCTACCACATTATTACACTAACTAGCAAGTGCAACCGTACAACGCTAACAGCATTGTCATCTCTAACCCACAAGCAGATTAGCATATTTCTCAGCAGTACCGTTTATCTATGAAAAAAAACTTTTATTCCTTCATGTGACTTTCAGCTCCTGAACGCGCGATGAATGACGCAGATGTCTCGTGACCTACTTTTGAAAAAGGTTAAACATAAAGGTACTTCTTTCTCTTTCACGTTTCATCTATTTTGAAAAAGCCGGTATGAATTCCTGACACAATACACATTATGCGAAGGATCCTATAATTACATTTCGAGGCGACTCCCGTAAACTCACACAAAAAGATATGTTTGCTCCTGCTTTCTAAATGGTGATTTCTTTTAAAGCTTTTCCTCAAATTCATGTGTTCATTTACCTATCATTTCGAACACTATGTGCCTCACAAATAATTTTGAATCCCCTTTTATTGCTATCTGCCGGATTTGAAAAACGAATATTTACGTGATATTATACAATTATTACTAATTTGTAAAGGTGCTACCGGTTATAATTTCATTCTTTAACATCTGATTTTGAACAGTTGCTTGATACATCGTCTTCGTAAAAACTGGAAAATCTAAAATGTGATTCCCCATCCGGTAGTAAGCGCATGCATCAAATATTCGGCCCCTTTAGTTCCCCACCACATGCTTTAATATACTACTACGTACGAGTTACATGGAAAGCGCTGACTTTGCCAGTAAAAAATTGTTTTTCGTGTCTCCACATAATTTTTCCGACTATATATTTGCGTGAAACCTCCTTAATTGGTCGGCTTAAACAATACGCCGCATATTTGAGATGTGGTTTTGTGCTCACAGCATTTGCTTAAGATTTCTAGAAAGCCTTCGAAATGTTTTCCACAACTTCATGATTCATAATTCGGGTCACATAATCTAGCGTCTCACGAAAGGGAAAATTTTTATTAAGCATTGGCAACAAGGATTTGCTAATGGAACTTTACTCGCCACTTAGTACCAAGGTGTCTCTTAATAATACTTTTTAGACCTATCGATTTTAAATTTATAATAATGAACCTCCCTCTAACGTTCTTTCTGCCATTCATGTTATAAAGAGAGTAATTTCGTGTAAAAGAAATGATGATCATGGAAGTGACACTCTCGATACAAATCTTAATACCGTTACTAATTGGTACAGTAAGGGGAGCATAACATTAAAATAAAAATATTAGATTCATCTGCCTTTAACGCTCCATCTTTCTAATAAATGAATTTCAGACCTCTTGATTATATCAAAATATACAATTACCTAGGCGCCAATACCATTAAAAAATCATTCACACTGATTATCTCGG
Source organism: Amblyomma maculatum (assembly GCF_055883805.1). Lineage (NCBI taxonomy): Eukaryota > Metazoa > Arthropoda > Arachnida > Ixodida > Ixodidae > Amblyomma > Amblyomma maculatum. The sequence continues at coordinate 41,051,149 of NC_139352.1, forward strand.
CTTTCACTAGCATGTTCAAACATATTAGCGCTTTGGAAAAACTATACTTACGTAGGTAGGTGAAAACATTATTGATGGACCTTAAAAATAGTTACGCTCTAGGCTTGGTGTGGCTCTTGATTTCGGGCGGTGGCCAACCTTCCATGACGTGGGGCGACCTGTCCGGCCCACTCTACCAGTCGCCTTTGTGAGTCCGGTTCGGAGCTGGAGACCGCAATCGCCCGAGCTTCTTTGTCCGTGAGATTCCAGAGAGGTAGTGGTTGGCATTGTCTCCAGGTTGGCCCGTTCCTTCATCGGCTTTGTTAGCCCTTTCCACCCAAGCTATTGCAAACCCGAATGCTCTCAATGTGGAGCGAGAGCCAACTTTGACCACATTTTATATCTATGCCGAGGCTAACAAAGCCGATGAAGTGAACGTGCCAACCTGGAGCCGTCTCCAGGTAGTTTGTTTTTCCTTCGAGGGGGATATGTGTGGTGGGGGATAAACGAGTCTTTGTTCCCTCTAATGAAGCGTTATTTCGGGACATATGACGAGCCAGTCATAGCGCAATCCTGGTCTACAGCGTGCCCTGCTAGCTTGACGTACGCTCGAACAAGAGGGTGGGCCACTTCGTTGCCAGGATTACATGCGTGAGCTGGCACCTAAACTATTTTAACTGGTATGTATTCTGTGGAGCAATCATTTAGAACTTTTCGGGTGGTAGAATGAATCTGTCCTGGTGCAAAACTCTTGATTGCTGTTTTATAGTCATTCAGAATGAGTGTGGCAGCGGAGGAGGCAATGGCAAGTGCTATGGCTGCTACTTGGCTTCAAGTGAAGTTGTCTTTATCGAGCACGAGGCTATGTGCTTGATTTCATGCGACGCTACACTGATGGCGTAAGCCGAGTTGTGAATGTAATCTGCTGCGTCCACGTAGACTGCATCTTTGTCGTTTGGACGAGCTTTATGCAACGCTTTGGCACGAGCTTCGCGTCTGGCAAAGTTTTGAACTGGGTGCACGTTTTGGGGCAGAGAATTAACTTTGAGTTTGTCCCTGATATGTATTGGGAGGACTTAGGTATTGTTGGGTGGTGGGCCTGTTAGGTGAATGTTTTCAGAGACGAACATTTGTCTACCTGTATTTGTGGGTGAGAGTCTATCTATGTGATCCGTGCGGTGAGCTTCAGTTATTTCTTGTAGTGTATTGCTACACCCATGCGTAGGAGATGGGTGGTGGGAGAATGAAGGCTGATTTGTATGCTTGTCTCATTAGTGCATCTACCTTCTTCTCTTCCGCCTTTGTGAGGTAGAGGTAGAAAAGGGAGCAAATCATCCGACCAATCACGAAAGCCTGCACCAGCCGCCTCAGGTCATGTTCACGCATGCCTCGGTGCTTCTTGGCAATTCTAATCAGTCGGATGGTTTGGCATGTTATGATCGTTAGTTTGGAATGATCTCCGTGTTGCGTCCATTTTTCTATGAGAACATTCCTTGGATGCGTATCTTTTGAACCTCTGGCAACGGTAGACCATTGACCTCGACGTGTATGGAGGGTTTCTTTTTTTTTCCTGTCGCGGTTCAGGGTCGGGTGGAGTAGCAAGAGTTCAGACTTCGCAGAGAAGCACGCGAGGCCTATAGAGGCTGCGCCCTCCACTACCATATCCGCACCTGCTTGAACGGTTTCTTCCGTGGTTCCTACATTCCCCATGGTGGTTCATGAGGCACCACACCTGCTTGAAGGGTTTCTTTCGTGGTCCCTATATTGCCCTTAGCGGTTCATAAGGCAATGTCGCAAATGTTGTTGCGGATTATTGACTAGGATGAGTCCCTCGTTCTAAATTAGTGTCTAGAGCTGTGTGTTGAATTGCTACACCCAGCTGACGTGTCTAGCATTAAAGTCACCAAGCACTATCAGCGGGTATTTGGAGCTGTTATGGAGCGGTTTCCGTATGGCTGCGAGGAGGGTGGCTGCGTTGAACTTCGGGCTGCTGCATGTATTGAGGATGCATAGGCTAGTGCTATTTCTAGTTTTCGAAAAGAGCTCTATTAGGTGACAATCTATGACTTAGAAAACGACCCGAGTCACTGGAATGGAAACTATAAACTGACATTTTATTGCAGAGAACACACATATGAACACTTAAAACATAAAATCATCACAAAAATCGACAAATCAGCAATGTTGATATGGTATCATTCAGTAACCGCGCTACATCTGTCAATAAAGATTATTTTTCCTTTTTTATTTTGCCAAGAATTCCTGTTGTTTAGATAGCGTCACCGAAGGGTCGCTTACACATGTCCCTTTCCCTAATTCTATGAAGTAAGCCCCCCAAAGTTCCATGTTAGCCTGTCTCTGGATTTTAGAAAAACCGCCATCTCATAAAAATGTTGTGTGCAATCTTTTCATCTAGCACAGTGCGGCGCCATACTTCCTGTTGCACTAATTTTGATACAATTGCGCCTATAGCTATGTGATTCGAGTGACGACCTAAACAATGAAGATTCTGTCTACTCCCCTTTATCCCCATCGATGGCCATGAGCCATCCCATTAAATAAAGGACATTCAATCAATCAATCTATCTGAGCCTTTCGTTGAGGCATCTTCCGTTTTGCCCCACATATGCTTGACTGCATGAGAGCGGGACCATATAAACTACTCCTTCGCAGCACTCAACAAACCTTGTTTTTTGCTTAACACCACAAGACGCCTTTGCCACAGGCTTACGCTTCTCATTTGCTTTCACGCCCATCCCTTTTCATTTTTCTTGGTGCAGAAACAACGACATGTACAGAACGCCTTTCAGCAACAGTGTTCGGTCTGTGCGATAGGGCATGCATGCACGGGAGTACCACAGGCCTCTTTTCCTCTTTTACATTGCCTACGTCACTTTTGTTGGCTAATCTTTTGAGCACTTTCTCTGCGACAGCGACAAGGAGCGGTGTCCTATCCCGTTCATAGCTTTGTGCTTTTATCATAGCCTACGATAGATGACTAATGCGCTTCACTCGTAATTGCTGCCCTACCTTAACGCCCCTTTAAATAACTCTAACAACCTGTTCTGAATCGAGGAATGCTGTAAAGTTTGTTATTATCCCATCCTCCAGCCTGAAAGGCACAAACTAACTCAGGCCACATTTCTCATATTTGTTCTCGTTACTTTGCCTAACCTGTTGATGTATCAGTGCCAGCAATGTCACCTGCCAGCTACCACCTGCCTGAGACATGCTAGTGATTTCACCGCTCATGAAACGTATAGCGGATCTTCTTGAGAATTAGTAGTTACAAGCTTTCGCGAATATATCTGTGTTGTCACCCCTATGCCAACCATAGGTCTACTCGTTCGTTTTGCTGAGGGTGTGCGCCAATGGGCAGTGCGTAAACACGACTATTTCGCGTAGGAAGCGTGCACATGGTCCTGTTAGAGAGCCCAAGCTCCAAAGACAAGCAGGCTCATCACTACAAATATCTCATTCCTGCAATTACACCCTCCCCCTCCCCAGCCTTATTGGATAAGGTACGAAAGACCTGATGAGAGTTGACAAGAGTACGAATTCACTGATGAACTGCATGCCCATCTAAACTATTGGCGTGAAACCAGCACCACTGGCCGCGTTGGGTCATAAAACAAACACTGCGCTCTGCGAGCGACTATCATGTTGTGCCTTCGTTGATCAAAATTACAATGTGGCCGTGCCAGAGGTAATGTGCCGCGCATGAATACATGCGCCTCTATCCCGTGCTTTGCTTGAACCGGCACGTTGCAAACAAAACAGCGGCACGACGAGCTTTTTTTTTTTTTTGCTCGCTTCTGTTTTCAATAGCCAATGCCACTCCTGATAAAGCGACTTATAAGACTTTCTGCATTTACTGCGTGTGCGTCCACATGTGGACTTACTAAGCGCAATTCGAACCACACTACATAGAAAGGCTGCCAATAGGCAGTTTCGTTTCTGCACTTCTTTGCTAGTGCTTATCTGAGTCACGTGACGCCCACCGGCAGCACGGTGCGAACGCCTATTTAACGAGGTCAGTGGTCAGTGTTGCGTCATGAGATGAACAAGGAAGTGTCGCGAATATAAAGTTTCTCGCCAAGAGCCATCAACAGCAACATGTCAGGCCGCTTCATTGAATTCTTAATCTTCTTTCTTGTCTACTGTCAATGTGAACAACGCTGATTCGACATATATAACAGCTTTCCTTTTTCAACAAAAGCTTTCGTCATCATCCTTGTTCCCAGTGTCAGTAGGCCAGTCTGAAGACCTCTGGCGCTCCATAGTTACACACAAACACCACACACACACACACATGAGATTAAAGCAAGACGTTCACACCGATGATATCAGAGCGCATATTTGGTGTTAACGTCTTGGTTTATTCTCTTGTGTGTGTGTCTGTGTTGTGTAAATATGCAGCGCCAGAGGTCTACAGAGTCGCCTAACCAACTAGCCCGCACGCAAGTACTGCAGTACTACTGAGTCAGTGGACCAGGCCGTAACTTCAATAACACGGACCGACTGCGCTACAAATGACAGGGAGGACAAACGAAATGAGTCGACTCTACGAATAGTAATTGGCTGCCAATTTTGTGCAGAGATCTGGCCTCCCTCAAAGCTGACAGCCGTTGTGCAGGAAACAGCCATGATTTGTTAATGGATACCGCTCCCGCTCCTACTCCCTTGTAGTTACCAGAATTACTCGAGAATGTGAGCCGGGGTGGTTCAGTGGTAAGACGCCCGACTACTGTGCTGGAGTTCCTGGGTTCGAGCCCGACCACGGCGGCTTGGTTTCGATGGAGGCGAAACGAAGTGGTGTCCGTGTGCTCTGCGATGTCAGCGCACGTTAAATATCCCCCGGTGGTCAAAATTACTCCGCAGTCCTCCACTTCGGCTGCCCCTTCTCTATTTTCACATTCACTCCCACCTTCCTCCTTTCCCTTACGGCGCGGTTCCGGTGTCCACAGAGCAAGTGTGACAGATACTGCGCCTTTCCCTTCCTGTGAAGAAATTCTTATTATTGATATCAAAATGAGGGCAGGAAAGCTTTGTACGCGGCTTTTGGTGTGACAAACATCTATTGCTCTCCTGATACGCTGATATGTAAGTACCAGCCAAAAAGCACCAGCAGCTACAGGTGTAGAAATAATATTGTAACCTCGGTGATATCATCTAACTTTTACTAACTTGGAAACCAGTGGATGAGCTGTTATGCAAAGAGCCGACCATAGTTTACCGCAGTCGCCTTATACCGCGATTCTAGGCCTGTTGGGAAGCCTCTTAATGTAAGAGCCTCGCGAACTACTCATTGCTGACTCGGTAAATAATATACTGGTGGACACGAATGGCATTTTTCTCTGCGATACTTATCCCTTCTTTCCAGAGAGAACAGAAAATCAGAAGGAAGGTAGTTTGTACGCCAAGCCACTGCCTAGATCTGCAAGTGTGTGACCGCCGTAGGCTAACATGGAAACACATGAGAATTACAGCTGCAATATTTTCGTTATTGGGCATATGTGGTGTACTTAGCTATTTATTGTCAAAACAAAATAGTCGACTAAGTAAACAAAGCGTAAGGGCTTTTCGTGCGCGATTGTACAGCAAATATTATTCATGTGCAGCGTTCGATAAATCGGTTTGAAGACATGCGACATCTGTCCATGCGTGGCTATTGCAGCCATGTCTAGTGCTTTGAGTAGGATTGTGACCAGAATCCTTCGAAGTACTTTTCTGGACTCGGAAACAACAAGGATAAGCCTGCGAACATAGAGTTTCTTACTCTTACCTAGAGGGAAAGCTGTGCTGCCGTCTATGGGAGTTTACATGGAGTTTCCAGACGGCCAGTTCAGCCACCATGGGTGCTCAAAGCATCATGGGCCGGAGAGCTACCGAGTGCAGAACTACAACTTTTGGGCAAAACTAATGCAAAGATAAACGTTGTTCTACCGTAAATAATGTCCTAAGATTGAATATTGTGAATATAAATTACAAAAAGAGAGAGAAACAGCATGTCAGTGTGATATTTATCCAGTATAAGTGATGGCTCTTTCTCCTATTGGCTTAGTTTTGAGCAGAACAAATACCAATATTTCGTACTTAATAGGCAAACTTTGAAATAAAAATGTTATGAAAATATTTATAGTTGTGCAATTACTTAAGGAAGTTTTTAGTGGCATTTCGGGAAACAGAAACCATTTATTGGCGACGTCTGCTTTTGCGCCTTCGCTACTATGGCTTTCGTGGTCTATGTACGCACCTTCAGATGATGATGATGATGACGAAAAAGAAACATCGCAGTAACTCCACTCCGCGTACTCGAGAAAAACCGACTGTCCCGCAACAAGTAGCACACCGGCCCATGATTCTTAGAGCGCCCATGGTGGCTGAAGTGCAGCGCCCTCAGCTTTCCCTCTAGTTAGTGCAAGGAACTCTATGCTGCGAAATGAGGAGTGGATACATTATAACTATGCATAGAATTTTTATCACAGAAATCATTAGGCACATTTCTGCGGCAACATTTGGACAAAGGCTTGTGGATATACACGAAAAAAATTCCTCGCAAAACGATGCACACAAAAGGAACCAACAGCTAGTGATGCAAAAGAAAACATAGGGGGCTTTTGGTATTGATCACTGTGAAGTAGTAATGATTTGTGGAGGTAATTATCTGGAAAGAACTAGAAAAACTGCCACATGGTGCTGGTGAGATACGAACCGATAACCTTCGAATTTTGCGTCCTGGCCTCTACACTGCGCTACGCGGAAGGCTGTTTGTGCCTCCACTTAGGTATTTATGTAACCTGTTACTAGGCGGTGTTCTTTCCTGTGTTTATTCTCCGAAAATTCAGCGTATGTTTTTGACCAGGACGAAATTTCTTGAAAACAATTTTTTTTTACCTAGCTGCATTATGCAAACTTAAACACAGCGATTACCGGCGAAAGAAATTATTTCGAATTACACAAGATTATACAAGTAAACTGGCACAAGATTTTACTCACCTTGGAGCGAACGCTATTTACGTCTGTTGTAATAGATACAAGCATACTTAGAGAGACTGCCATCAGCCATGCCAGCGTGCGTCTTTATGTAGGCATTTGCTAGTTTGGGTTGTATAATGCCTTCGTGTATTTGCGTAGAGAGCACGAATATTTAGAATGCTCGCCCTGCGTTACCACATTACACAGATAAACCTAAAATGTACAAACACGTTTGGGCTAACACTGGCCAGTCACAGGCATAGATTTTCCAAACAAAAAAAAAAGAGTTGACTACAGCACTCGTTTTGTATATTGGCGGCAACTGTAGAACTCTAACTCGAGCTCCAGTATATTGCTCTCATCCCGCACTGCGAGTCTGTAGGTCTGTTGATATCCACTGAACTTATCAGGCAGCCCTCTAACAGGTCTCGTACAACTATGTCCATGACGAATGCACTACTGTCGTCTGAGAACGAGTTATTTTGCTTGGACAACAATTCCTAGGAAGATTTTGACTTCAGATTTCCGCAAATGGTTCATTTCTACAGTAACAGAGATGCTAGCGGGCGCTTTTCAGCTGCCGATGCCGCAGAGACTCGACCATGCCTATTGCACTGCTTTGCTCTCACTTTTGAGCGTGAATTTAGGCAGCATGAAGCATGTCTGTCAAAGTTTGGAAATGCCCTGCCGAATTGAATTTTTGCATTGCCAAATAGAGCTGGGTTTGTTTTTTGAGTTATTGTTTGGCATTTGTGTCAAAATCCGCGATCAAGAAATTTTGCTTGTGCGAGCATGCTTAGCATGAGGCCTCAGCGAAGAAGCGAAATATTTGGGCTGATGCATATGTTCCCCGTTGAATGGACGAGGCTTCACCGTTAACGGTTACATTTTGCGGCTGCCGTGAGGAGCCCCTTCCACTCCGTGCATTTGACTTATCGCTTTGTAAATAATTCTTTGATCTCTGTCTCTACCAGCTGACACATGCTCGTTGGGCCAAATTTTGAAACGCTTCTTACATGAATGAGGACGCCTTAAGAGCGGCTCACCTCCTTTCAGTAAATTTTCAAACATGCCTTACCGAGGAGTGAGCATGAAGGTTGCGCAGGCCTCACTATAGTGAGCCACCTTCATACTCACTTTCACCGGAACGCACACTTCCTTGCACAACTAGCTTTGCTTGCGCAGAAGGACGTCTCTGGCAGCTCGGGCGACGTCCACTATGAGGGGAAGAGCGCGCAGAGCGGACATTCGCTGCTGCTCTTGCAGAGCCCCTGTATGTTGTGCGTAGTCAGGCAAACAATGTTACCCTGTCAAGACAAGTACAGCTTTCAAACAAAACGCGTCTGATAAAATAACTAGCTATTACAGAAGCGCACCTCAAAAGAATCACAGCGTTATAAATGTGTACTTGCGTTTTTACATTCTGACCATTATACCTCCAACAGGTGCATATTCTCGACACCAGAGGGATAGAAGCGGCTCCTCGTCGATCTGAGTGCCCCCATAGCCAAGAAGCCGCTAAGGATGGTTTGAAAATTATACGCCTCCCTTAAACACCTCATTGAGTTGATCAAGCATGGAGGGCTTGCTCGTGGAAAGTAAGGAAATAGCGTAAACCAAGGAGCGTTCTGGAATTAAATCCTTTAGCACCGAGTCGCAAGATAAGTGCCGCATTATGTGAAAGATCACACGGTATGGACATAAACCCACAGTCTAGCCAGGCAGTACGAACATGCGTTCGTGGTAAAGGGGTAGAATATTTGACTCGGTATCAGATTCCAGAAGAAATCGATCCTAATTTTGCCCTTCCATCTAAGGGGAGCTTTCTACGTTAGCAGCCCCTGCCAATTAAGCTATGTCACGCGGTTTCGTAAAGTCACCCAACCCTCCAAGCGATCAGTGCTCCCCTAGGTCATATGCCCGTTGACACCTGCGACAAGAATATCTGGGAGTTGGTGGTCACAACGCAAACGTGGAAGCAAACGTGGAATCTGGGAAGGTGAATCTGGGTGGAGAACGGAGAAGTTGAATTCTATTGTGTTCACAAATGCATGCATGCATTATAGCATGTATTAAAGTGAAAGGCTTTCTTCGCTCATGGCCGGCGCAATTTTTCTTACACACGTAGGAAAAAAAGAGCTGCCTCAATCTGGAATCAAGCCATTATCCCTCTAGTCCCCAGCCGAGCACGCAAACTACTAGGCCATGGTGCGTTTTTCTTATTGAACCAAACACTTTTATTTAAATTTGCACAAGGCTACTACCGAAGACAACTAGCCCACGCCATGTGTTGTAACATTGAAAAAAAATACACTTTATTTATATATGCGCAAAGCTGCTACTAAGTCAAGGCCGACAGCACAGATCGCTTAGCAACATTTCCTTGAATAACCAGGAAGAGTAGTTTAATGAACAAACTTAAGAAATATCAACAAGCAGGTTTAAAATGCTTTCCCAAGATGCGCGCGACAAAAAAAAACAATAACGAACTACGGAGAGGAGGGGCCGAAACTGGGCGAGCTACCACCTGTGGCACGTGCCAACATTAGCGGCAATCAAACAGCTTGTACTGTCGACTCTTGAAATTAACCGTAGCCCCGCTGCGGTTCCTTCCGTCGGTTCTCGTCGGAGCCAGATGACTAGAGTCCGCTCGCTGTCCACTCCGTATTGTTCACAACATGCCACGCACGCACTCAACCACATCCACACGCACACGCCAGATGCCATGCACAGCACTACGAGCACTGCACACAGTCGCATAGCACTGAACATTCAGAAAGCGCGTCGAGACTCATGAAGCTTGGCAATGTGACGTCCAAATTCACATTTAAAAAACGGTGCACATCTTCCCGGAAGATGAGCGCCGTGTTATACTCAACGAAGACGTGTTGTGCGGTCTCCCACTAGCCACACAGGAGGCAGTTAGCGCCCCATGGTAGGAACAAATCCCGCTCTTGCTGACGGGATTTCACGGGCAAAATTCCTGTCTGGAAACGATAGAAATGCTTGGAGCCCGTCAAAACTCGCCGCCTCCTGACGTTCCTGAAAACATGTCTTGCCCACCTTTATGAGTGATGCCAATATACAGGTGGTTAAAGAATTTGCGCCACTAGTTCGCAGTAAAGCTTTCTAAGTTTTACTGAGAGCAGGTATTTCCAAGTGAGCAGCTCTTGCAGCACCACAGCCTGTGCAACTTCTGTAGAATGTCGTGGCTCTCATGCCATATAATATTGGCTATTTCTGGCCAATTACGGGGCCAAGTGCGTCGAGCCGAGATGATTAGTGGCCGCTGGAAGGAAGTTATCCTCTTTTTTCGAGAAAAAACGAACCTTTGGACGTAACCTTTAGCTGTCCATTCACTAGGCTTCGTTCGCCTCCCACACTCTACAAAAAGTTATTTCGGCGCATTGGTTTTGACGCCGAGCTCATGAGATAGTGATAGTAATTGTCCTTCTCTATAGCGTGGGGATAATAGTAGCGATGACAACGACCATATATATAGTCAGTGACACTAATAATTAGGAAATTAGTGATGACAATGACGTTACATTTAGATAATAATGGTGATAGAAGCGATAGAGATGTTGATAGGGATGAAAATAATGCAGTTAGCGAAAAGAGTCCGGTAAAGTGGTTCGCCATTTCCGCTCTTAAGCATGCTTAAGCGCAATTATGTAATGTTTTAGCACAAGCATCACAGCAGCACGCAGCTTCCGCAAAGACAATTTCTAAAATATTGATGACGCTTGCGAGACACAAATAAATAAAATCACGATTGCTGCAAACTGCATAGTGGTCGCATGCATCCCACAATATGCGTCAGATGATTTCTAGAACTATTTGTGAACATATGGTGCTTATATCATTCATATCGTAGCACTTCGTCACTTCGAGAACTTAAATGAGAATAAAAGGCACATTGAAGACATGTTCAGTCAAAGCAAGTGCTTTAAATCCAAAACATCAGGTAACACTTGAACTTCCCAATGTCCAGTTCGAAAGCCCCGGTTTTTAGTATTCCTTACCAATTCACCATAATACAAATAATTGCTTTGTTTTACCTTAGGCTGTACTTGAGCTCAGCGTGTTGTCTTACCAGGTCTGCGCCTACTCATTTCAAATGGAAATTGGAAAAAACAATTTGACGAGTAATAAAGATCCTCGTATTTTAAGTGGTAGATATAACTACAAACGTCAGCTAGAACGAAAAATCGAAGTTCAGCATTGCCGTGAGATATTTTATTTTCGCAGCGTTAATGTAGCTGCATTTCTCGTGTTTTGTAACCGAGCCTGATTAGTGAATAATAGTAAAAGACGGGGCTTTGTGCGCTTCATTTAGTGTGTTAAATTTAGGGGACGAAAACAAGGCTGCTGGGCAAGCTAGAGCATGGAAGTGCGTTCAACTGCCAAACACGCTTATGTATTATGAAAGATGAAAGCAAATATAAATACTCGCGCAGTTTTAGCTTGAGACCTATGGTAAATTATCATACGGTGGAATGGTTAACTTTTTGTCTTGCATAAATTATTGTCTATGCTTTGGTTTGATTTTAAACACACTTAACTTGGTTAACATATTATATACTTAAGTGGCCAAATATGAGGCCAGATACATATATATAGAGCTTCGCTTTTAGCAAGCTCTACGAATTCCCGAGACTAGATGGCTTAGGAATAGTACGTGTGAATCGGTGACCAAGGTTTTTGGAGTATTAAATGCCCTTCTCAAATGGGCTGTTTATTGTTGGCCCCATTGAAACATTCCGCCATGCCACGTGGTCTTGTGATGTCACATAAGTCTCTGGCCAATCAGCGCTCGAAGATGCCAACTTGTTGCCAGGATCATAATCGCTGTGAAGACAGGAGCGGTACACAGACATAATATGGCTCTTCGCCGGACTGGGTACCCAGCCAATGATTTACCGGCTGCAGAGCACTCCTTGGCTTCAGTTTTTTGTCGGTGAAGGGAAAAATCTAATTTTTGTATTTCGGCATTTTCTTTCCTGGCCACGGTATTCCAGGTGGTCAGTGATATATACAAAAATGAAATATTTTAGCACCTTTTTAGTGTCATTTTATTTATTGCTGCGTGTTCAGCCTGTATCCTCTCATGTTTAATGGTTTTCGAGGCCGCGGAGGTTGGTAACTGGGATGAACGTAACCATCAGGAATCCATCTTTTTGGATCCAAACACTTCCCATACATCGGAATGTGCCGCAGAGGATAGCAGAGACAGACTGGGTGGCACTGAGGTTTCTTGTCAAGCGGGTTACAGTGCTAGGGGCGGAAAAAATCAAAATGAGACTCGTTGAGGAAAAGAGTTGCACATGTGTATAAGACAGCTTTATATTCCATGCAAAGATCATTTATATAGCAAAATGCACAACATTTATGTGCGGTGCTCTATGTACGGCGCCAAAATAGGAATGTTGGACTTGCCTATGAATTTTCTGAAATCAAGGATTTTTAAAAAACATTGGTGGTGGCATAGCTTGGTTAAAGCCTGGATATCAGAAGCGAAAAGCTTCGGCGATGCCATGGCTTAGCTTGTGGATCCTTGGCGTAGTGGTGGCTTACCTTGTTTTTCACGGTTGCACCTCATGGCTTATCATCACGGTGAAACATTTATTACAGCCGTACATCTCATAAGATTAAACTTTATTCTGATTCTACATCATTATCATCGTTACATTTGTGTATAGACATAAACACAACCAGGTGAAAGTGCGCGGCACCGGCTAAAGGTCAACCGGCGGAGTCGCGGCAGTGGTTGTGGCGGCTGCGACCACCTGCGCCTCTCCTGTAACATCACGTGGTTTGCGCATGGGCAGCGGTGGCTTTTATTGCGAAAGCAATACTACGCCAGGTCTAACCGCTCGTCGTTGTGTGCCGTGTCCGTGTCCGCGTCCATGCAAGTGGTCCCCTGACAGGAGCTGCCAACTTGGGTCTCTCATTTCACATGGGATGGTTATGTAAGAAACAGCCTGCTAGGACCCCGACATTAACTTTACACATATAGGCCACTAAGGCACGTTCATAAGGGCTTGGTTAAAATGAGGCTTTATATGTGTTTCTAACGACGGAGCACACGCGAGACTAGGAGTTGACTAGCCTAGTGAAGCTTTTCATTTCATCCCCCCCCCCCCCCACATCTTATACCAATTGAAATATTCGCTTACAAAACATATTTTGCTTAAGAACGCCGGAAGTTTGCAGCCTTAGGCCATTGAAATTTTTAATTGTCTTATATACACAACAGATTCTGTCATTTAAAAAGCAAAACTCCTTATTACGGCATGAATATTTCATTTGTGATCGCCTTGCCGGCACACTTATCACATTTGCTGACAGTTCATGCCTTTAATTTTGCCATTATCAGGACCAGTATACTGATGTTCCTAATTACTTCAACGTTAACAATAACTAATGCGAATGCTTAACGTTACGACGCGCAGTATTTCTTCAATCTCAGGGGTTTATTTATTCATATAAATGGTCGAAATTTCTGTTTTTTAGACAAGAAAGCACTCAATGGCAAGTACACGCTTTAAGTTTTGTTGGCACACTAACAAGCTTTGCCGACTCACCGTGTTACGCAACAAAGGCAGCAGTATTATTTTGTCATCCGGAGACGAGGAAATAACGTATTTATTTGATGCAGCTACAGTTTCTCTTTCTTACATGACAAACTGCATTGCGCTAGCACATAAAATAATAAAATTCTTCTTTCTAGGAGTTTACGGCCTACAAACCTGCAGGGTATTACTTTATCGATGAGTTCTTTTAAAGAAACAAGCTATCACGATCTTGGTACGATATCATATGCACATTTTTTTTCACACCTTTTTCTCACTTTTTGACTATGACTAAGCTTTCTTGACCCAGCGAGCTGTATATATTACCGCGTGGTAACCTTTCCCACACTCTGACTGAAAAGGAAGAAGAGCCAGGCAGTGGACAGGATTACTGCTCGCATTTCTTCAGTATTCAGTCTAACAATCTGTAATCCTCGTCTGGTCATGGCTAATTTCTCTTGTGGGTATGCGCCATTATTATAAAGGTTAAATAATAGCAATATAGTGCTCGTTGTGGGCTGGCAGCGAATAAATCACGTCATCACATTCCGCACTGGCTCTCCGCAGTAACCGGCTTGCCTTGGCCTAAACTTCTTCAACGTAACGCATTGTCAAGACCCTACAGCCTCTTCGCCTGCTCTCCGCCCCAGTCTGTGATGAAGAGTCTATGATGCACAACCCTTGGCCCTGCCCCAAACTGCCAGCCCCGACCCGACCACACTGCTGTTTCAGGCGAGAAAAAATTAGAGCCTTTTCCTTAGTTCACAAAATATGGTCATACGAGTCATGTTTATTTTTGCTTTCGGTATGAGGCGAAACCAATCACTGGAGGCATTGATGGTAGCACAAATTAAATTTATGGGGTCGCTCTTAACGCATTATAAGAGGACATACAATACCAGTGTGCCTAAATTACCTTGGCACGGATGAAGAGAACGACATACTATGTACAGCTCGCAAGAGGAACAGTTAAGCAAGCGGGTGGGTTTAACGAATGTTATTGCCAATAAGAGGCTTCAAAAAAAATTGAAATCGAAAGCTCGGGGCTCCAAAGCTGCGCGTTTTATTGCGAAATCAATACTCCGACAGCCAAACTGAGACCTCGGGTCGCCGCAGCTATTCCGTGAAAAGGCGTAGCTATGGTCTCCTTATAAAAAAAAAAAATTATCTTGCCATGACATTTGAATTCACGTTACCCCTATGCCATGGCCTGGAGCTACCAACTCGTGTCATTCCTTTCATATGGGAGGCTAATGTCAGAATAAGCCTGCGAGAACCATTTGGATTCTCGTTACCCTTGCGACACGCAGGTACGTCCATACGGCTTGGTTGAAGCGTGACTTTATATGCGGGCTGGTAGCTTATGCTCTCGCGTCATACCCTATGAGCTTAAATGTTCCCAATAATATAGCAACTTACACTAACACGGCGTGATAGGGGAATAATGTAGCAGGCAAAAGAATCTTCCGCCGTTGCTTGCGCAATTCAACAAGGTTTAACCAGCAGAGCTAAACCACAACTCATTTTTTTATTGTTGTTTTGCTGTAGCGAGTAGCTCTGCTTAATTATCTTTAAGAACAACTATTTTACTGAATTCGGAAGGCACAAAAATAAATTTTCATGTATTGTAATACATTATGTTGTTCATGTGCTGTCTATAATTATGAAAGCATGTTACGAAAGTAAGAAATAAGTAAATTTTCTGCGAAGCAAATGCGAATGTTATCAATATTTCTCGGTTGCGGATGTCCTTGTCAAAATATCGTGGACGAAATTTTCACAGAATTAGCCCGTTCAAACTACAAGCGGCATTGTGCCCAGTCAAGTACGCTCTTTTGACTCGCAGCTTGGTGCATGGGAAAAGTAGGTGGGAAAGGCGGACAACCGATCTTTTCTAATCTTTAACATAACGAAAGTGCACTAAATACTATACGAAAGGGCGGTACTGTAAGTAACAGGTATATGCCCGTCTAATTTGATAGATTAGGTTCTTCGTGTGCATAATAATTAACGCTCCAAACACTGATTTTGATAGCCTTAGATACCGTTTTCAGTAGAATTACTCCAATAGTAAGCCATAATCACTTTGTCCGTTAAGCCAATGCTCACTTCACAGGAACGGCTACCAGCAGTAAAGCCAGCAGAAATAAAGCGATGGCGTTCATGATAAAACACTCTCCATGTAGCTTGTGGAAATGTCAGGCGGTACGCACTCCAGACTCTGGCCGTTTCAGACACATTACAGGGCCGTTAAAAGCTGCGCAAAGGCAAAATGCTAATTACCACCGCCACCTATGATACTTCTCAAATGAACAAACTCACTTGCAGCATGCTAATGACGTGCATTTGGACAGCAAGTCGTAATGTCGTAACGAACTGCGGTGGAGCAATGCAACTATAGAAAGTAATCTGGATACATTTAGTAAATGTTTTTCAGGCATCTGTTGTAAATCAAATAACACAAAGCGATAAGGGTGCGATAAGACAGCCTTTTCGATCTTCTTTTCAGGTTTCCTCTTTACTGCGAAAGTTCGTTATTTATTATTGGGCTACGCCGGTCGGCAAAAAAATATAGAAGGTACTACACCGTGCACATATTCCACCTAAGCAACAAACAAGAAAAACCAAATTTTGATGAATCTAGATAGAGAACTTGTTTAGCGATTTTATCAGCCAGTGCAGATCTGATAATATAACAAAGCATCGCATACAGCTTATCTCTATTTTGAACTTGAAGTCTTGAGCTGCGCAGCATTTGATTTTCGATTGGGTTGCAAATATACGTAATAGAAACGAATATGTCCTCATCACTTATATAATTTGTTGCATTCGATTGCACTGCTGCGGTGGCTAAGGGAATACTATTAATAGTTCCCCAAATTCCTTTTAGCAGAGATATGTTTAAACCTAAGATAATTTAAGCGTAGTTTTTTTTTAGCGCAAATAAATTTAATAATGCATAATATAAGCCCTAATTATCTGATAATTACAAAACTTGGTTTCATGTGCACATGCATTTTAAACGGCGCGGAGAGCTTTTGTTTTTTCAAAACGCTGATTTCTGCGTATTCATGTGTGGAATATTGCCTCAGAGTAGCATCGAATACCGTATCTGGGGATACGCAAGAAAAAATATTTCGCAAGTCTTATTAGAGTTGGAAGGAAATGGCGGCAACAGATTCTTGCCTCTACATGCCTAAAAATTGCGGGAAGCACTCGATGGTTAAACCAACAGTAACGCCCAGAAGATTTGGACTAAGAATGTAAAAGTTGTTTGAACGTCATTGTTTTTATTTAACCTACTTAATACCTGCATTTTACTAATCAAAAGGTCCGCAGATGTCTGTCTGCAGGATAGTAGTTTTTTGCTACTTTTCGTATTGAAAAAACCTACATGCGATTTTGGGGATACTGCATGAGAAAATATGGTAGTACGCAGCAGCCGATTTGGGGCATGCAGGACACATTAAGAAGCATGCAAGACTAGTAGAAGGACGCGCAGGACATGCATATAGGTCATGTGTTCTCCTTAACAGGTTCCTATAACTCCTATATATCGCATTTGGGCTATGCTGTAGGAAATTCCTGAGGTGTGAATAGGTTGTGTGCGTCATGATACAGGATGTGGGACGTGCTCTTATAAATCAGAATTTGTTTATGCAAGGTTGCAAAGGTAAATTTTGATATGCACGTGTGGTGTCCCAGCAAAATTGGATGAAGATTTAAAAACAACAAAGCGTTTTAGAAATTTGAAGAAGTGAACATTATTGAAAGCATATTTTTATTGTCGAACTCTGCATGGGGGCTCCCATTACAGTATGCGTTAATTACAAGCAACAATCGCGACACGTGGTCTGAACACATGTTGCACGTTCATATCTGCAACCGATGAGGAGACTACTAAGCAGTAGCGATGGTAATAAATTTGCATTTTTCCAGGAACATAGCAATCAATGTCGAGGATAACTAAACACGTCGTTTCCCACCGAACTTATCATAGACAGCAGCAGCGATGTTCATTAGAGGGTTCGCATATGAAAAAGGCGTAGTGGCAAGTGAAATATGCACTGACGACGCTCCTCCGCTGACAGCACGTGAAGTTCAGCAATGCACTATGACATGTAGAATTGCACGCGCAATATCTGTAGTAGTAAGAAAACATAAGCACTAACACTACAAATAAAAACAGCCAGTGCATAGCATATTGGTATATTCTGATATATATGTGCAAAAACTCAACCCGTTAAAACTGTATATGACATCAGCTACCCCTAGTGATACAAAGAAACGATTAAATATTTTGTATCTTCTGTGTGATGTGCTCTAACACGACGAAAAAATAGCCATCACTCAACATAATCGGATATCCTGAGATGTACGTGCAAAAAACAGATACGTTTGAATGATGGATGATATTGGCTCTCCCTGGTGATAGAAAAAAAATGTTTTCTGAAGGAAAAGGAAAGGAAAAAGAAGGAAAATATTTTCGTATCTTATGAAAACAGCTGTCTGTGTAGTGGGCCTGAAACAATTCAGCATTGTATCGTTAATTGCAAAGAGGCAATTTTCTTTTGGGACGTGCTGCAAAGAACATTAAATAAAGACTGTTCTAAATTTGTAGTGTGTGGTATTTTGCTGTTACACAATCTAATTACGAACCATGTGTCATGTTGTTCCTTGTCGGACTTCATAGCTTGGGAAGACACGCCTATTGGACCGCGGCACCCAACCTGTTGTTACACCTAGAATCAATATTAGCAAAATTATGCTGCAACTGAAAGACATTTATAAAGAAAATGACTTTGAACCTGACTGGTTTTCACTGGTGCAACGGTGTGTATCTTTGCCTGCCTTTTAGTTGTGTTCTTTGTTAGCAGCTCTGCAACGGCTGAGTGCTTTGTATATAGTCTATGTACATAGCCCTTTCTGTACATAACCGCGTGTAATAAATACAATGTCTGATGTAAAGTCTCCGTAAGGTAGTGGTTCGAGTACTGGGCAATGTGCGTTGGGGTACGTAAGATCATGGTGCGATTGTTGGAGGGGTAAGTTTTTTATTTATTATTTTTTTATTTACCTACCCTGTTTTATATATCTGAACGTTTTTTATCTTGGATCCGCATTTTCTCCAGAAAGAGGGCCGCTGACCTCATTCTACAACCCCGATAACCTCCAACTCCTGCCACTTCCACAACTCTCATGCCCAATAAGATAATATGAATAGGTCCCATATATATATATATATATATATATATATATATATATATATATATATATATATATATATATTCAAGGAACCGAAGCGCGTACTTCGGTTTCTTGAAATATATGTTCGACACTAACAAGACTTATCAACAGGTCCACTGTTTGCGAAGAATTCTTTACTAAGAGCTGATGAAGTTTATTATTCCAGGGTATTTATTATTTTCAAAAACATAGACTGTACGTAAATGGTAATACTGCCCATACACACACGCTCACCCTTCGCATACAATCCTCACAGAAAGCCTGGAATCCGGACAAGAACTGGTAAACATCATTTAGATTGCCAAATTCCACTTCTTTTAAATAAACTGCTACTCATGATGTCGATTTGAGCTAAAAAATGAAGAACAAAATTCTCCAAGCACTGGTAATGGAGAAAGAACTTCGACACCAGTGACCTTTACATGCAATTCTGTCATAGCGTCCATAAAACTGATTTTTTTCTGAGTTTCGATGTTATCCTTTGGCATTTTTTTATCCGCACACATGTCTGTCAAGATGACTGAGCTTTGCATCTGTATTCATCCTTTTGTTTGGTTTTTTACACCTCTATGGCGCTATGTCTTGTATGTATTTGTATATATATTTGTATAAACAGATCCGCGCTACCCCAGCTCCCACCCACATCTCCCCCTTTGGGAGCACTTATCCATCACGGATGCTGAACCACTCCCCAGAAACATGCGGCCAGAGCAGAAGGCCAGAAGACATGTTCATGATAAATGTCATAAAAACACGTTATTCAGCTAACTGCGTGCATTGACCCTTAATGTAGGACGTATTTAGTGTACGTCGACTCTGCCATTGGCACACAAGAACACCGACCAATGCTCAACAAGACATAGAGAAAACGGCGAAGCGAATGAACGAGGTGGAACCCTCCATGTGACGCAGGACATCGTTCACGGCGTCTCGGCAGAATTGTATGCAGTGTTAGATTTCGCCATATTTACCAGTACCGCTCCCCGGGAAGGAGAGAAAGACGGCAAACACGAATACTGGGTGTTCATTTATCGCTAGTTTTCCTATCGAGCTTGCTAACACACTCGCACAAGAACACTTGTTATACAACTGCGATTGTGTGTACAGACCCTTCAGGCTCAAGGACACAACTTTCACCTAGTCTGGATCCCGGGCCCCACGGATATGCTAGGAAATGTACGGGCTCTTCTACTCGCCCTCGCACTGCTCTTATCCGCGCTGTCGAAACCGCCCGAGACATCGAACGAGCTGCCGCACCCAACCCAGATGCACAATGAGTGAACAGCTCCCAGGGAAGCGGCGGCTCTCGCTACCTCGCCGTGCCTATCTTCGGAGCATCTCAAACTCTCTGAGCATACCTTCTCTCTCTACCTAGGCTCCGGCCCGCCAGCAGCAAATTACGCTAAGGCTGATCCAGACTGGGAAACTCCTTACCCCTTACCTCCTGCAGCGATTTCGCAGGAAAATGACAAACCGTCAACGGTGACGTGCAGTTGCTGAGACACCCGAGCTGGCCTCTGGCACCTGCTCTCGACTGACCATTGTATTCGAACACTGTAAAACGTGATCATCCTTTACTTTCGGCAGAGCTGAGACCTACACCCCTTCAGACATGGTCCACACCGGAACCTCGTTATACTGCAGCGGCTGCTAACAGGCTCTGGCTGTGGCCTAAAGAATTCCTGCAGGATTCCAGAGCTCCCGCCACTGGTATCTGGCTTTGGCGTCTCGGGACAGACACCCTGCACCTGAACTCTAGCCATAAAGACCGGTGCCCAACCCACCAGTGCACATGCAGTCACGAACTTTCGCTTCCAGGACTCTCCTACGAATGAAACTGTGATTCTTCTTTCCTTCTTTTCACTGCAGCCTTGTAAAGACAAAAGGTGAACAAATACATGTGAACAACAACTTACATCTGGATCATGTATACAAGGCTAAATGGATCTGTTCTCTTTTTCCACAGACTAGCCCTTTCATTTCAGGAGACATTTTCAACAGGATCAGGAGCCGTTGGCGTAAAAAAGAAAGCGTAATAAAAACTATGGTGGATAACTAGTTACCGCTGTGAAGAGGAAGAAAAATAATACAGTATATATACCTCAATGGTCATACACATAAGAAGAAAAAGAGAGAAATGGTTAGAAATTGAAATGCAGTAGAAAACGAAATCGGTGCTTAAAACGGTGTGTGAAAGGAACCTCAGGAATCCAAGAGAACAGCCGTTTATCAGTGACTATATTTGGCAAGGTTGCAAAAGAACGGCAAAAAAGTACGGCAGATGCATTAAGGCACCTGGCATGTATTAATAACCTTTTAAATAACCTGTCCTTTCTCAGCTAGCAGCTGGGACAGCTGGTTCCATAAAGTTTACGTAGAACGTAGGGTTATTGAGGACAGAATGGAAATGCCATTCTTCAAAGTTACCCGCGTTTTAAAAATATTAGGTATACCTATTTCTTTGTATTGCGTACACTGTTTCTTGTGACAATTATTGCAGGAGGGCATTAAAGCCATTATAGATGATAAACAGAAAACCAACCCCTAACCCAAATTTTAAGGCAAATAATATATTATGCCTTTGACTCCGTCAATAAGGCACACAAAAGAACTGGTTTCATTACTATTAGTTATCAGTTGACTGCACCGGGAATCGGTAGATCACTACTTTTAGTTAAAGTCGTGGATTTCTTAAGAACTTGAAAAATCCATGATTAAATCAAATGTTGTGCAGCTGCCCTGCATCCTTTAATATCATGTGTTTATTCTTATCATTACCTTGGAAAAATGGCCGTATTCATGAATTTTTCGTCATTTTTCTTCAACAAATAAATGGCTTGAATGTTAATACCAAACTGTAGCAGAAAGAAGCACGTCAGACAATAAACATTGTAACATTACTATTAGCAGTACCCTAAAATAAGTCGAAAAAGTCAGTAACAGAATTCAGCAGTAAAAATTGACACGTGTACCAATGTATGTTTTAAGATATAGCTCAAATTGTGGAACGCTTTAAGTTGTGCTTAAATCTTACGCTGCTTTTCAGATAATCCGTATTTGCAAGCTTTTTAGGTTATAAAAATATTTACACTTCCAATTCTTCTTATAAATACTTATGACTGATTTGTGCTCTTGATGAAATATTGTTAAATTTAATTTGTAGCGTTCTGACAGGAATCTATCATTCCCTAAAACAGTGACGACATTTTTGGTAACCCCTTAGTAACAGAGAACTGGCCATTTCAACTCGTTCAAAGGAAGATTTGAAAATTATAGGTGTTGGTGCCAGTGGTGCGCTACGTAAACTTGGGCTCGATAATCTGCAGAAAGTCACACCATTACAGCTCTCATTGCGTCCAGGAAGAGGCACGGGAATGTAGTCAAGAGGCCATTTGCGCTCGTCAAAGCTCATAAATACCTGCACTTGAAATGCATATAACCTTATTTTCAAAATCTTCTTGATTTCTACGAGATGATTTCAGATGGAATGCATAGGCGTACATTCATTAGCTATAATATTTAGGTAAGTGAAGATGAAAGAAGAAATAGGGCTAAAATTTCCAGGGGCACTTTGCTGAAAAAAAAAAAAAAAGGCGTTTATGGGATTTTTATTTGAGAGCCTGGGACAGGGGGGTGGGGGGGGGGGGGGGTCGGTCTTTTCGTTGTTGCATCGCTTCTTACTTCAAGAGCCCTTTCCTGATGATTTATTCCAGCCACCAGCTCTTTGTCGGCTTCGGCAAAACGTCGGACAGATGGGTCATAATTGTTCAGAGCGTTGCTTTTTATTGCGCCAGCATTATAGGCAAAGCCCCCTTCGAAGACAACGTAGGCAAGGATGTTGCATACCTGCGAATAAAAACGGAATCCACCGAAAATATTTAAACATCCTTGTTGTGCAAAGAAACATGGAAAAGAAAGGAACAATAATGCAGAAATATAAGAAGTGATGCATGTGCACATACTATGAGAACATGAGTTGCAGGAGCTCAATGATTGCAAGAATTTGGCAGTTGTCAGATTCTGTTTTCATGTAATAAAATACTCTGGTACAATCTCAAAGAATACACAAGTATGACAACAAAGCGGTCATGCGCTCTAATTTTAAACTTCAGCTTAAACGTCTTCATCAGACTTGTCATACATAGATGTACATGACGGAGGAACCTAATTTTCGTGCTTTTATAGTATGAGTGCACCGAGATTTAAAAATTTATCATTTAGATTTAGGGCACACTTGAGTAAGCGATTTCCTCTAAAGGGATCAGAAATAACCGATAACGACATTATGAATACTGATACTTATAGATACCTTACAGAAACCAGTACTTTTAATTTAATGCATTTACGCGGCTGAGTCATGATTGCTGAAACAAAAAGAGCAATTGAATTGATACGCAGGAAAAGCGATAAAATTTTTATCACTTGCTAATATATTCCATTTATAACTTAGTATTCCTTCACCAAACAACCTGCATCAATGCTGATTTTGTTAAAAGCTCTGTATAGCCTGATTATTCATGTATTCATATTGTCACGTCTCGGTAGAACACCAAGGAGGACCTAGCGATAGATGGTTTGAATGGTAGACCAGAACAAGTCTTGCGTTCAAGCTTCTTTCACTTCCAGGCTCGCGCTTGTCGTCCCAGATGCCATCTTTTGCGTCGTCTTCTATATGCGTCATTTGCCCCCCTCCTCAGGAAGCATCGTCTCGATGAGGTCAGTCCGAGTTGTACGGCTTCATACGCACAACGTGGACGACGTCTGCTTGTTGCTGGCGTCGCTTTGATGTCGACACCTTGTCTGGCACCACCTCATAAGTGACGTCGGTTAAACGTCGCTGGACAACATAGGGCCCGAAGTATCGCCGCAATAATTTTTCGGAGAGTCCACGGCGGCGAATAGGAGTCCAGACCCACACTTTGTCGCCAGGTTCGTACATGACATGTCGGTGTCTCTGATTGTAGCGTCGTGCATCATGCTCTTGCTGATTTTTGATTCGCACACGCGCTAGTTGTCGAGCTTCCTCTGCACGTTGAGCGAATTCCTCGGCGTCCTGATCGAGATCATCGGTGTCAGCATTTGGGAGCAACATTGCATCCAGCATAGTTGTTACTGGTCGCCCGTGAAGGAGGCTGAATGGTGTCATACGAGTGGTGTCTTGGCGTGCCGTATTGTAGGCGAACGTGACGTAGGGAAGAATTTCGTCCCAATTTTTGTGGTTCACGTCGACGTACATGCAAAGCATGTCTGCGATGGTCTTATTGAGACGTTCCGTCAACCCATTGGTTTGGGGGTGATAGGCTGTAGTTTTACGATGACTGGTGCCACTGAGGCGGAGAACGGTCTCCAAAAGTTCGGCCGTAAATGCAGTTCCTCGGTCTGTTATAATGAGTGCCGGGGCGCCATGCCTCAGGACAATGTTCTCAACGAAGAACCGAGCTGCTTCAGCGGCGGTACCCTTTGGCAGAGCCTTGGTCTCCGCGTAGCGGGTTAGATAATCGGTGGCGACAATTATCCATTTATTCCCGGCTGTGGACGTCGGAAATGGTCCCAGGAGGTCCATGCCGATTTGTTTAAAAGGTGTCGTTGGCACTTGAAGAGGGTGGAGTAGGCCAGCTGGTTTTACAGGAGGTGATTTACGGCGCTGGCAGTCTATGCACGTACGTACATAGTGTTTCACTGTCGCCGGCAGTTTTGGCCAGTAGTATCCATGCTGTACTCTAGCCAAAGTGCGGGTGTAGCCTAGGTGACCGGCGGTTGGCTCGTCGTGACACGCTTGCAAAACTTCACTGCGGAGAGCTGATGGGACGACGAGTAAATGACTGTTTCCCCCTGGGCGGAAGTTCTTCTTGTAAAGTACGTTGTTGCGAATAAAGAACGAAGGCATTACTCGGGCGAAAGTCTTAGGCACAACCGTAGTTCGCTTTTCCAAGAAATCAATAAGAGGGAGCAATTGCTGGTCCTCCCGCTGCTGTTGGGAAAGCGTTGCGTCATCTATGACACCTAAAAACGCAGTGCCTTCATCGGTCATAGTGGAAGGCTCGACCGGCGCTCGTGAAAGGCAATCAGCATCCGTGTGCTTCCTTCCAGATTTGTAAATAATGGCCATGTCAAATTCTTGTAATCGAAGGCTCCAACGCGCGAGTCTCCCTGAAGGGTCCTTTAGGTTCGTCAGCCAACAGAGAGAGTGATGGTCGCTAACGACTTCAAAGGGGCGAGCGTACAAATAAGGGCGGAACTTCATAACCGCCCATACCACAGCAAGACATTCTTTTTCGGTTGTCGAGTAGTTCGCTTCCGCTTTAGATAGGGTCCTGCTGGCGTAAGCAATTACTTTTTCCACACCATCCTGGCGCTGCACCAGCACAGCACCTAAGCCCACGTTGCTGGCATCCGTATGAAGCAGTGTAGGGGCGTCGTCATCAAAGTGTGCCAGAACAGGTGGTGTCTGTAAACGCCTCCGCAGCTCATTAAAAGCTTGTTGCTGTTCTTCACCCCAGCTAAAGACAGCGTTGTCACGCGTCAACGAAGTTAATGGCCAGGCAATTCGTGAGAAGCCAGCAATAAACCGACGATAATAGGCGCAAAGGCCCAGGAAGCGCCGTAATGTCTTTTTGTCCGTAGGTGTTGGGAACTTGGCGACTGCGTATAGCTTTTCAGGATCAGGCCGCACACCTTCTTGGCTAACGACGTGGCCTAAGAACTGCAGCTCCTCGTAACCGAAGTGGCACTTCTCGGGCTTTAGGGTGAGGCCTGCAGATCGTATGGCCTGAAACACAGCTAGCAAACGGCGTAGATGCTCTTCAAATGTGGCCGAAAACACAATCACGTCGTCAAGATACACCAGGCATGTTTGCCACTTAAGTCCCGAGAGCACAGTGTCCATCAGCCTCTGAAATGTTGCTGGTGCAGAGCACAAACCGAACGGAAGCACCTTGAACTCATACAATCCGTCGGGAGTGACGAATGCTGTCTTCTCCCGATCCCTCTCATCTACTTCTATCTGCCAATATCCACTTTTCAAGTCCATTGATGAGAAGTAACGTGCATTTCGTAGGCGATCAAGGGAATCGTCGATGCGAGGAAGAGGGTACACGTCTTTTTTAGTCACTTGGTTGAGCTTGCGGTAGTCTATGCAAAATCGTAAGCTGCCGTCCTTCTTTTTAACAAGCACCACGGGGGAAGCCCAGGGGCTCTGTGACGGCTGGATAACGTCATCTCTAAGCATTTCGGCCACCTGGCGCTGAATGGCTTCGCGTTCTTTCGGAGCCACACGGTAAGGATTTTGTCGAATTGGGCGAATCGAGTCATCCGTAATGATTCGATGTTTTGTCAAGGGCGTTTGGCCGACCCGTGATTCGGAAGCAAAGCAGTCTCGAAATTGATCTATGAGATCCAAAAGGCGGTCCCGTTCTGAAGAAGACAAATTTGGACTCACATCGACGATGGTTACGGGCGTCTTGCACATTGGCTCTTCCTGTTGCAGTGAGAAGCAGTGCTGCGCATTTAGGATGCTGTCGAAAAAGGCCACAGTTGTGCCTTTCGGAATTTGCTGACGCTCGTCGCTGAAGTTTGTCAGCAGCACTTCGGTCTGTCCATCGGTCAAGTTGACTAGCCCCCGAGCTATAGAAACACCTCGGCTTAGTACCAGGGTGACTGCCCTTTCGGCGATTCCATCGCCGGTGTGCGCCACGTCGCACTTCACTTGAACAAGAGAGCATGATCGCGGAGGTAATGTCACCGTCTCCTTGGCGACGCGTAAGGGCATCAGTGGTACTTCCGCATAACCAAGGTCTCCATGATTCTTGGTGAAGGCAACGACGCTATCTCGAATGCTGATTACAGCCCCATGAAGGCGCAGAAAGTCCATGCCCAAGATGAGGTCTTTGCAACAGTCAGGGAGAATAACGAAACTGCCGACAAACACCGCGTTTCCTATTGCTATCCGGGCAGTGCACTTCCCTGTCGGTGCCAGTAGCTGACCCCCAGCACTTCTAATTACTGGCCCAGTCCATTCAGTTCTTACTTTACGCAGCGTATCAGCCAGTTTCTGGCTAATAATTGAAAAATCCGCTCCGGTATCCACTAGAGCATGTACCTCCAGCCCGTCAATAGAAACGGCGAGGTCAGCACTAACAATTTCATCCAGGTTGTTCGTCTTTTTCGGCATTTGCGGCGGAAGTGCAGCAAGGTCGGCGCTGTCAGCTTCGTCGTCGGGGCTGCTCATCTGGTGCGGCATTTTCGGCGGTAATGTAGGCGGCATTTTCGGCGGTAGTGCGGCGATGTCAATGTTAATGTTAACAGCGGCGTCAGAAGTACAGGTTGTCGGCGGTTGCGGCGGTGGTGAGGGGTTTGGCATTTTTCGACTGGTTGCAACCTCCCCTCGCGAGGTTGCGGCTGTTAGTTTCCCCGGTGAGGGCTCGGGGACCGCTGTCCGCTAGCGTCAGCAATGCTACGGCGCATTGGCGAAGGATAACGCTGTGGTGATGGGGAGGAGCGGCGGCGGAAGCCCCGGGACTTGTTTTCCCTGCTGACCGGAGGGTCGTCCTCGATTTGGGCAGTGTCGGCATTGAAGTGTTGGCGAGCAGAAGCAGGCGGAAAGGCTTGCCCCTCTTCGCGGTAGCGGCAGTACCGATACACGTGGCCAGGTTGTCCGCAGTAGAAACAGAGTGGCCGGTTATCATAACTGCGCCACCTGTCAGTTCGGCGTGGTTGAAAGCGCCTGGAAGGCGCCCACTGAGGTCCATGGAAGAGTCGCGTCTCCTGACGGCTCGATGAGCTCGATGGGGCGTAGTCTGGAGGCGGGCGACGAAGGACTGCGGCATAGCTCTCATGTTGCTGCTCCTGGTAAGGTGCAGGAACGTCGGCCGTGAAGCTGACCGGTTGTGGAGCGTGGTATGGCTCCGAAATAGCTGCCGCGTTGTCGACGGGGTGAGACTGGTTACATGGTGCAGACGGTGATAAGGCATACCGAATTTCATTCCTGACGGTTTCCACGAGGGCCTGTGATGACTGAGCCTTCGTAGCCGTAATTCGCTGGATTTCCTCAAGGACAATTTCTCTAATGAGGTCTCGAAGAGCGGTCCTATCGGTTGCATTCAGCGCCGCCGCAGTCGTCGAAGCACAGTTAACGGGTCGGTTGTACTGGCGGCACCGGTCTTGTAGGGCTCGCTCTATAGCAGTAGCGTCCTTAACGAACTCTCTCACCGTTTTAGGTGGGTTGCGTACCAAGCCGGCAAACACCTGTTCTTTTACACCATGCATGAGATGCCGTAGCTTCCTTGGCTCACTCATATCAGGGTCGGCACGGCGAAAAAGGCGAGCCATGTCTTCCGCAAACATAGCCACGCTCTCATTTGGCTTCTGGATGCGCACTTCAAGCAGGCGCAGCG
Organism: Amblyomma maculatum; assembly: GCF_055883805.1. Lineage (NCBI taxonomy): Eukaryota > Metazoa > Arthropoda > Arachnida > Ixodida > Ixodidae > Amblyomma > Amblyomma maculatum. The sequence continues at coordinate 41,079,320 of NC_139352.1, forward strand.
CATTGTCCCGTCGGTCAGTTCTCGCGAAAGTGTCGACCAGCTGGCAGCGGAAGTCATCCCATGTGGATAAGCTGGCCTCGTGGTTTTCAAACCACGTTCTAGCATTATCCTGAAGGGCAAAATAAACATTACAAAGCTTCTGGTCTGCGCTCCACTGGTTTATCTTGGCCACTCGCTCAAACTGGTCGAGCCAGTCCTCCACATCTTCAAACGCTTCCCCGCGAAAGCACTCTGGCACCTTGGTGTTCTGTAGAGTCACCGGCGTAGGGTTGGTATGTGCCATGGCTTGGGAGGTCTGAGGAACTTGGGCGTTTGAGGAGTCGTTCGGTAGATGACTGTACTCCGGCGCTAGGCCTAGAAGGCGGCGGCTAGCACGATGGACAGGCGTGTCGACGTTTGGGATCCGCTGTGGACTGCCGGAAGGAGTCCTATGCATACCCCAGCGCGCTCCACCAGTGTCACGTCTCGGTAGAACACCAAGGAGGACCTAGCGATAGATGGTTTGAATGGTAGACCAGAACAAGTCTTGCGTTCAAGCTTCTTTCACTTCCAGGCTCGCGCTTGTCGTCCCAGATGCCATCTTTTGCGTCGTCTTCTATATGCGTCAATATTGTTACGCCCTTAGCGTCGTGACCGAGACGTTCTAGCCGGTTCAGTACGCTAGGTACACATGGCCAGCGGGCACGACACAGGTGCCACAAGATCGAACGGGCGCGCACACTTCTTCTTCCTCTTCCTTCTTTCTTCCTCCGTGCTCTGTTTGAGAACAAGTTCGTAACACTTCCCCCGTCGCCGGCGAAGCCCTTCGGGCAAGTCAATCGTCAGCACGAGGATGACAGGGTTTCAGACGCGTGACGTGAGCAAGCTCAGTTCGTGAAGAACGTCGGCCACTTTTGGTAAGGCGCGCAATCCGATAGGTGAGGTCACTAATTGCCTCGAAGATAGCATAGGGACCGATATAGTGCGCGAGCAGTTTCTGACTTAAGCCACGCTTCCTTAGTGAACGCCAAAGCCAGACCATCTCGCCAGGGAGGTAGGTGACGTGGCGATGGTGGTCGTCGTAGCGGGATTTCGAGCGCTTTTGTGGGGCGAGAGTTCTCAGGCGGGCTATCCGGCGGGCTTCTTCAGCCCGGCAGAGGATCTCAGCAATCCCAGGATCGTCGTCTGTGGAGAACAGGAGGATGGTGTCGAGGGTGTGTCGAGGAGACCGGGCATAGAGGAGAAAGAATGGACTGTAACTTGTTTCCTATTGGGCGGTATTTTATGCGTATGTTATAAATGGTAGCACAGAGTCCCAGTCCTTGTGATCGGCGGCGACGTACATTGAAAGCATGTTGGTTAGTGTCCGGTTGGTTCGCTCGGTCAACCCATTTGTTTGCGGGTGATAAGGGGTAGAATGTCGGAAATGCGTTGGACACAAACGAAGGAGTTCTTCGACAACATCAGCGGTGAACTGACGCCCTCGGTCGCTGATCAACAGTTGGGGAGGCCCATGGCGCAGTATAACAAAGTGAAGCAGGAAGAGGGAGACTTGGTGTGCAGTAGCCGATGGAAGGGCTGCCGTCTCACAGTAACGAGTGTGGTAATCAGTGCAGGTCACGATCCAGCGGTTGCAAGAATGAGACTTGGGAAAGAGTTCCAAGAGGTCTAGCCCGACCTTCTCAAAAGGGGATCTTGGAGGCGTCACAGGATGAAGGAGACCAGAAAGAGTGCCGGCGGGGCTTTTGTGACTCGCACACTGAGCACAGTTAGCGACATACTTCTCAGTGGTTTCACGCACCCGGGGCCAGTAGAAAGGTTCTTGGATGCGATAGAGCTTCCGCGCAGATCCCAGGTGTCCCAAAGTGGGGTCGTCGTGCATAACGTGCAAAACAGAGGAGCATACGCTGACGGCACCACGAGAAGGTAACGGAGACCAGTGGAAGATTAATCCTTTTTGTACAAAAGACCACCCCATATACAATAGGAACTGGAAGCTGTAGGGTCCCCTGCAGCGGTAAAGAATGGTTGGAGATTCTCATCTTTCCTCTGCTCAGTGCGGAACGTACGGGTATCGGGGAATGGAGGTAAAACCGCAGCGATGTAATGATCAAAATGATCGGCGTCACATTCCGTTGTGGGAAGCGGTAAACGTGAGAGACAGTCCGCTTCAGCGTGCCGGTGTCCACTCTTGTATGAAACTGTATAATCAAACTCTTGTAAACGGATTGCCCACCGTGCAAGACGGCCAGATGGGTCACGGAGGTTTATCAGCCAGCACAGGGAATGATGATCAGTGACCACTGTGAAGGGCCGCCCGTATAGATAACAGCGAAACCTCTGAACGAAGAAAACTACCGCGAGGCATTCCTGCTCAGTGATTGTGTAATTGCGTTCAGGTTTGCTTAAGGAATGACTGGCGTAAGCAATAACATGTTCCTTGTCGCCGTAACGCTGAATCAGCACAGCACCAATGCCAACACCACTGCCGTCCGGGTGCAGTTCTGTTGGAGCAGAAAAGTTGAAATGCCGGAGAATCGAATGTGATGTTAATAAAAACTTGAGCTGACAAAAAGAAGAGTCACCCTCTGATGTCCACTCGAAGGGAGCTTCTTAGTGGAGAAGGCACGTGAGCGGGTTAGCGATGTCAGCAAAACGGGGAATGAAGCGGCGGAAATATGAGCACAGCCCTAGGAACTTCGAAGTTCCTTCACGTTCTGAGGTGTTGGAAACGATGCAACGGCCGCGGTCTTTTGAGGGTCAGGTCTGACGCCTTCACGATCGACGAGGTGTCCTAGTACCAAAATCTGACGCTCACCGAATCGACACTTCTTCGTATTAAGTACTAGACCGGCATTTTTGAAGCAGTCCAGCACGAGAGCGAGGCGTTCTTGTGCTCATTGATAGAATTCACAACGGGCATCGAGGGGAGCAAGGAGGGAGGCCCTCGAGAGCCGACAACGTCAGAGGGCAAAGATGATGGAGACCGTGCAGGGGGCTCAAACCGCTGCAGTTCCTCGCGAACTATCTGCCGGATCGCCGACGACAAGTTCATGAAGCTGTCTTCAATGCTCGCCACAGATGGAACGTTGGCGAGCCGCCCAAATTTTGGCGTTATGCGACGAGTCTTCAATGTCTCGAATGTGCGAACATGCCGAATTACATCACAGACGGCTTTCAGGTCACCTTTGGCAATTAGAAAATTATAAACGTCATCTGCGATGCCCTTCAGAAGATGTCCTACTTTATCTTCTTCGGTCATATCAGCGCTTGCTGTTTTGCATAGCTTCAGGACCTCCTCTATGTAAGTTGTGCATGTTTCCCCATGTAGCTGAGCTCTGTGCGCAAGCGTGTGTTCAGCCCGCTTCCTTCGTGCAAGGCAGTCACCAAAGCACTGGCGCAATTCAGTAACGAAACGGTCCCAGCTGGTAAGAGAGTCTTCGTGGTTTTCGAACCAAACATGAGCGGTATGTGTTAGGAAGAAAACCACGTTTGCGAGCTGAGCGGCGGCGTCCCATCGATTGTAGCGACTCACCCGTTGTTAGTGGGTCAACCACTCGTCAACGTCCTCGCCTGCCGCTCCCGCGAAAGTCCGAGGCTCCCGATAGTGATGCGAGGAACTGTCCGCTGCGCCCGCTGGCCGGTCTTCAGCCTGGATCACCGCGTCACCACAAGCTGCTTGCGGGTCATTGACCGATTGCATGGCGCTAGTTTGCGGTTCGAGGCCCGCAAGGCGACGCCTCCGGCGAGGCTCCAGTTGTATCGGTGTTGTGTGTAGGGCCAGTGATCGTTACCCGGCTTCTCCACCACAATGTTACGCTCTTAGCGTCGCGAACGAGACGTTCTAGCCGGTTCAGTAGCTAGGTACACACGGCCAGCGGAAACGACACAGGTGCCACAAGACAAAGGTCGAATGGGCGCGCATACTTCTTCCTCTTCCTTCTTTGTTCCTTCGTGCTCTGAGAACAAGTCCGTAACACTATCTCATTATTAACAAAATTGGCTGTTCTATTCATCGTTGATGCATCATTCTATTATTTGCTCTTCATCCCCCTGTACAAGCAAAGCCAATTTACTTTTGCCACTTGTCACCTGTCACATCGACGAAAACAACATCTTTCCTTCCTGCATGCTGGGCTTCCGCAAGGGGCTCTGCACGCAAGATGCTTTCCTCCGGATTAGGGAAGAAGTCATCAACACCATACCCCGAAAAGGCGAAAATTTCATTCTGGCACTAGATCTCAAAGGAGCATTCGACAACATTGGCCACCAAACCACATTGCACGAATTAAACAATATCAACTGCCGGGAGAAAATTTTCAAATACGTGAAGGCTTTCCCCTGAGATCGCACAGCCACCATAGGAATTGGAGAGATCCGATCACCAAAAGTACCCATGCCGAACAAAGGTACACCGCAGGGTTCTATAATATCTCCAATGCTATTTAACATAGCAATGATAAATTTAGCAAAAAAACTGTTGACCCGCACTGATATTGGCTTCACTTTATACGCGGACGACATCACCATCTGGGCTACTCAGGGATCCTTGGCGCAAAAAGAAGAAGCTCTGCAAGCCGCTATAGACCTAGTCGAGGAATTTGCCGGGGAGAGCGGTCTTCAATGCTCCCCAGAAAAATCCGAACTTATCAGGCTACACAGAAGAAATTACAAGTCCCCAGGAGAAATTCAGCTCTCTCTAGGAGACCAGATAATTCAAGAGAAGGACAAGATCAGAGTTTTGGGGCTGTGGTTGCAAAGCAATTTGAGAGTGGATTATACAATCAAAACACTCAAAACCACGGTCAACCAAATTTTCAGAATGATTAGAAGGGTGACCTGGCACCGGAAAGGGATGAGGGAGGAGGACACCCTCCGCCTTGTACAAGCCTAGTCGTTAGCAGGATTACCTACGGGCTCCCATATCACGAAAATAGATTCACTGATAAAAGGGCCATTGACAGTATCATAAGAGGAGCCTATAAAACGGCCCTAAACCTCCCGCCAACAACATCAACGGAACGTCTTTGGGCACTCGGAGTGCACAACAACTTCGAGGAGCTCAAGGAGGCAGTTCTAGAGAGTCAGAAACAACGCCTAACAACAACGCAGGCGGGTAGGGAAATCCTGTCAAAACTAGGGCTATGGCAGGCACTAAGAACTTCTGAGATCAAATCACAAATTCCGACATCCACAAGAAACAACATCTATGTGAACCCGATACCCAAGCACATGCACCATGAGTTACAAAAGGGTCGAAGGAAAGCCAGAGTCAAATCATTGGAAAAACAATTGTCTAAAGACGCGGAAGTTGTCTACGTGGACATAGGGGCTTACGGCGAACCTGGCAAGTTCACAATAGCTGCAGTTGACCACAAGAAGAGGCCAATTATTCAGGCTCCGATCTATGCCAAGGATCCTGCGGAAGCGGAATCACTGGCAATAGCCATCACCACAAAAACACAAGACAACCAAAAGAAGTCATCACACGTAGTGACGGACTCCCAACCAGCCTGCAGGGACTACCTGGCCGGAAAACCTCACAAAAGAGCGTGTGCAATATTACGTTCCATCTCCCAGACGCACACAATTACATGGACACCTGGACACGAAGGCCTAGAAGGAAATGAGGTAGCGAATGATCTAGCTGAGCTCTCACAAACCGGGCGGATCCCCATCCCTACCTCACCCCTCTCCTAGGACCCTACGGCGACAGGCTGGAACACCTACGGTTAGAAAGAAGAATTTTCTCACCACCACACAAACAACTTCCTTCCTCGGACGCTATAGACTGGAGAAAAATACAAACAAACACATTCCCTAATCTTCAAATTTTAAATAAGATAAGCCCAACAAAATACACGACTTACTGTCCTTGGTGCGGTGCAAGCCCCACACTCTATCACATCTCTTGGGAATGCCAGGACAAGCCTGACCCAACGTTAATAGCGCCATGCCCGACACACGAGCAGTGGGAGGCGGCCCTGACCAGCGACAACCTGGACCAGCAAGCCTGGATTATCCAGCTAGTCCGCAAGTCAGCTGCTGCCAGCGGAGCCCTGGACTAGGGGCACCGACCACCCAGCTCCTGCGAATTTTTACTGATTATATGCTCATTAAAAGTTTTCTCTCTCTCTCTCTCTCTCTCTCTCTCTCTCTCACCTGTGACACCACCTGCTGACGGCCATGGTTGATCTGGGGCCTCCACACAGAATTAACCTCACACGTTGATGTCGGATAGGGCTCGCCTACATAAAGCTGTTCGGTATATAGCTGTGAAAATACACTCTAGAGTAGTTAAATTTAAATGCAGATGTGAAATGTTTTGCAGCGCTGGTGTGGTATACTGTACACTGAACCACACTACATGGTCTCGTCTCGACCAAGCATGGCCATACGTATACAGCGTCGCTTTGTTGCCAGAGCGCGATGTTTAGGACCGCTGCCTTCCTCCTTATATAAAACCGGTTTGACGATGAGCCGACGTTTGGTCATGGCTCTACTCGAGCCGAGTTGCGGCCTGGAATTGTCTTTCTTAATAGCTGAGACTCTCTCATTTCGCTCATATATACTAAGTATTTCGCATGCTGCGTTCAGTCTGGAGAGCATGCTCACGCTTAGAACACCTCGATTCGGAAGACGCATGGGGGCTCCGGACAAATACGATCAAGCTGATCTTGGTAGCTCGGATTTCTGGAAAATCTGGCAAAATCTAGACATCCCTCACATTTCCAGGAGCACACAATATGTAGGGTGTTTACAGGTATCTATGCCCTTGTCACTTTCTCTCCCTCCTACATTCGTCGGCTCCCACCTTAACGTTCGGCTTATGATCTACGTGCCTCAGGCAGGACACAAAGGGCAGATTCTTAGCCTTGCTGAGTCCTAAGGAAAATCCGCTTGAATATTTATTAGGATTTCTTATACCGATTTATAATTTATCATGGACCTGCATGTCATAAGCTGGACTTGTCATACATGATCGACCTGTTTTAGTCGGCAGCCTTGATTACTGAGAAAAAGGAGACTAGAGCTAGGAAAAATTGACAGCTGCAAAGAAGCACGGCTACATATAGCAACAAGGAAAAATCGAAATAAGACCTCGTCCCAGTTAGGATGGAACCAACATGCTTTCTAGACCCCACCGAGTTCGGTAACTATTACTTTAGGTCGACAACCGGAGGACCAGGGAATATATGTCCTGACGTTGCGCAACTGCACTATTCTGCAATTTATTCATATATTTTCAAAAGTCCAAATTGCTGCCCTAGCTAGCCAAATTTCCTCTGAGGATGCCAAATTTTCTTTCTAAGCATTCAAAGCTATGATCATTCTCCCACGTCTTTATTACAGAACGTATTTTATTTGCAGAAACATCCCTGTATGTCTTAATTTATTCGTGGTGGCAGCATTCACATATATGCTATTAAGACGCATATCATTTTGGCTACACACAGAGAAGTCTGATAACAAAATTGATGTCATGTTGCTTCATTTGACTAACTAATCATCGACGTCAGTATTTTCATTCCGACTATTCATTTTGCAAGTAAAATCCCTCAAAATAGAGTTGATAAAAGGAGTGAAACCTCGCTTGGTTCATATACAGACGGAAAGAGCGATGTATCGTCTTTGCCAAAAGTAACCAGGCTGCATGTTTTGCTTCTCGCTTGCATTCTAAAACCAAGATGCATTCCCAGAGGATCACAAATTCGTTAGAAGTGAGGAGAGGAACTCGTCTTTACTTTGCGCTGATTTACAGCTTCATAAGTGGTACGAATTCTCTGCTACCAGACAGAGCAGCATAACACGCAGCCTGGTTAATTTTGGCAAAGACGGTACATAAAAGAAATTGCAAAAACTGGATCCGTTCTTTTATTTGATACTGCATGGCTCTTGCCTTGCTATTGCTCTGCCGTTTTTATTTTTCTCTTAAAAAGATAGTGAACTCGACATTGCTACATCGTGATCTACATTCCCTGATAGCAAGCTATGGGTGCACATTTCGATGATCACTGATGTATTTCAATCTTTCACGAACCGATTTTCTGTGCTGTTGCCCAAACGCTGTCTTTCCTAACACTTTCGTGTTGCAAATTCTTCTTCTGTGTCTGATAAGAAGGTGCACCACACGTTCGGAGGAGCAGAGGCGATTGTGGCTTGTGGCGACTGGGGCGATTGGCTTAAGAAATGGGTGTTCTATGGTCTGATGACCTCTAGCTTCTGGGCATTTGTTGCGTAAAGCCGTCACCCAACATATACAAAAGAGGTTTGTTTCATACTTTTCATATTTTCATGCATACGCAGGTGCTGTACAACACAACTATCTTCAGGTACATGTCTTGCCGATTGAGGGCCGCACCCAATGCCTCTCTCTAAACAGGACTGGTCTGTCAGGTTTGAGTTTCGAGCCGAACTGGTTTACCTGGCGAGAGGTCCACTCCAAAAATGGCAAGTCCGTTTGAGCTCCGTACCAGAGCAGTCCTTCCAGTTTGAGCTTCAAACAGGATATGGTATGTCCGGTTCACAAGCTGTATCGCAGTGTCCAATTTGAGCTGAGAACTTGACATTGTATATCCGGTTACGTGATGGTGCATACGAGACTGGGCTTTTCAGTTTGAGACTGTACTGGCCTGGTAAATCAAAATATATACACTACAGGTCGAATCGATATGAAATCGATATTGGACCCGCATATTCTGGTAAAAAAACCCGTTTAGTGCTATGCAGGATGTTTTTGCAGGATATTTAGCTTGGTAAGGTTATTTGACTCTCTCTGTTAAATGTTACCTCGTTTTCTTGCTGTCTACCTTCATAGATGATTGTAAATTAGCATACATATCTAAAGAACTATAGGTTCTTTTTCTGAGCACCGCACAGGAAAAGAATGACACGCACAACCTTATCAGCGAAAAACCAAGCGCCAATGAGACGCAAGGGTTTCTAGCCTGTACTCAGCGAAACAGCATTAACAAGCCTGATACTCTTGGCTCTACTTACCTGATTTTTCGATTTGTCTATTTGATAAAAAGGCCTTATCACCGAGTTTATTATTTCTTGATTTCTTCAAGGCCGCTGAGAACCTACCGCAGCGCGTTCACCTTGCCTATTAAGTGGAGATATGTACATAGCTCAACACCAAGAGCCCCATTTCACGCTGTTAAATTGGATTAATTGCGATTTCCTGTAGGAATAATAATCTCGGCAATACGCGAGAATTCGTGAAAGTTTAGCTCACCTAAAAGGTATTACGCGGCGGCGAAGCAAATATTGTTAGTCGAAATGCAAAGAGAATCAGAAAAAGATCAATCATGCTCCTGTTCCAAACATCATTGCTTGCATCGACGATGTCCAACAGGAAGGTTTCAAACATTTAAGGGTTCTCATGCTGAGCACAGGATGACGCTTTTGGTACCAATCGCCACTGGAGAACCTCGATGGCGAATAAATAGAAATATCTAAGCGTTTTGCGTGCTGTCAGCAATCGTTAAAGATCGCTAGACGCTCTAAGTTATTCTAGAGCTTCCTGCTACGGGGTTTCCCGAATCTCATTAGCTTCATCGAAATGTAAAACCTCGAAACTTACGTTCACATTATGCCGACACTGGTAATTTTTGAGCAAGGTAGTCGCATGTGTGCACCCACGCTTCGTTTGTTTATAGAAACCTATTGAAGCTATGCACATAAGTGCTATGCTGCAATATCGAGAATGTAGAGAAGCCATCGAAGGTCTGAGAACATAAATAACGGCTTGAAATGAGGACGCGTCATGTCATTAGATTTGACAGGGAGAGGAATAGCGTTCGTTTAACTGTTTTTATGGAGTTGTGTTCAATATTAATACAGATGCTGGTGTCGGCAACCACACACGTGCATATCTCTAAATAGAGGCTAAATAAACCAGTACCCGAGTTTTCAGTTATAATAGTGACGTAGTGAATAAGGTATACGTGGATGGTAGTTGTAAAAAGCAGGTCTTACAAGCAGGAAAAGAAAGCTTCTTGCGATGTTCCGCGGCATTCTGATTTTGGAGGAATCTGCGCAATGAAAAAACATAAAATAATGCTTCACTGTAAATATTTTTCAATTTGGTTTTATACCAAAATGGCTTCTAATTAATGATGACCCTTAAAGTGTTCTCCTTAAGCAGTCGGGTCTCCTCCAAACATGATACAGGCAGGCAGTACACTCGCCACCCACTCCTATTGTTAACCAAAGGCAATGCATTCTTTTTTACCTTTTTAAATTACTTTGATCAGTAAGAGTTTTACTTTTCGATAACACATATTGTATTTTAAAGCTAAGAACTTCGTCTTTCTAAGAAAAAAAAACTTTTAGCTGGCTCTTCACAGGTTCACGTGTAGTCAGTTCACACCAGGACAAGTAAATTATCGTAATTTTTTGCTATCCCTTATTAATTCCGCACATTAATTCACTTTTTGTTTACCCTTTTATTCTTTAATACTTTCAAACTGCGCGCCGATCCCTTCCTAGGCCCTTTTTTCGGCTCTGCTTCCGGTTTCGTGACATCAATTCCTTGATGTCATATTCGCTACAGCATCCTTTTCTCTCTTTTCGCTTTCACTCCCACCTTCCTCCCTTCCTTTACGGCGTGGTTCAGGTGTTCACAGAACGTGTGTGGAGGATACAGCGGCTTTCCTTTCCTGAGAACCAGTTATTCTAATTAATTATACCAAGCCGAGATGGTGCAGTGGGAACACGCCCGACTACTGTGCCGAAGTTATTATAATAATATAATAATTGGTTCTCTGGAAGGGAAAGGCTCAGCATCTGTCACACTTGCTCTGTGGACACCTGAACCGTGTCGTCAGAGAAAGGAGAAAGGTGGGAATGAAAGTGGAAAGAGAGAAAGGGGAGCCATAGCCCTCCACTACGGCTTCTCTTTCTTTCTACTTTCACTCCCACCCTCCCTACCCGTGCGGCGCGGTTCAGGTGTCCGCAAAAACAAGTGTGACAGATACTACACCTTTCCCTTCCCGTAAACCAATTATAACTATATTAATTAGCTGGTAAAGGGTGGCTGTTCCTGACCCTAAGGGGGCTGAGACTGGTTGGTCAGCGCCACTTGCGGCGGAGGCTAGCCTGCCACCGAATATTTATTTATTGTAGGCCATCATTGCACCCACCACGACTTAAGTGGTGGACGATGGCTGTAGCGGTGCGCGTCTCACTCTCCCTTCTCTACTTTCTCTCTTTTATCTGCATGAGGTAGCGGAGGTGCTGAACTCGCGCACAGAAGAAATAGACGGCAGCCAAATAAGCCGTGAGCACACCATCGGACACGAAAGGCGACTGACCGCTCCTGCCGGAGCCACATGCAGTGGCTTCCCGGATTCCCCTCTAGGAATTCAAGGAAGGCATGCTTGGAGCAGACCGGGTTTCTCGCGCCCCGTCGCGACTTCCACGGCAGAGGAGCAGAGCAACACCACCTAGAGTCTAGGTGGTGTTGGCTCAGCTACAGAGCCAGTAGCAGGCCTGTTCATTTTCTTTTCGTTCTTCCTACAGCCACAGCAACAACGAAATACTCCAGAGCCCTCCACTACGGCTCCTCTTTCTCTCTTTCCACTTTCACTGCCACCTTCCTCCCTTTCCTTGCGGTGCAGGTGTCCACAGAAACAGGTGTGACAGATTCTGCGCCTTTCCCTACCTTGCTGCGCGTGCCATGGTTGCCAGGAAAGATGCGATCGTGACCACATGTGACGTCGTTATGACGACTCTTCCAGTTATTCATTTATTTATGAAGCCGGTTATGAGCGACAACGCCGGCGGTCACGCCGCAAAACGCAGGAACGGCGTCAAGGAGCTGCGCTCTAAAATAAAGGACTAAGAAATAAACGGCCAACGAATAGCAGTGGTTCTAGGTTTGGTAGGGGGCGCAGCGATCGAAAATTCAAAAAGGCAGAGAGCGAGAGTCGTTTCCTCTTCATAATTTTCTCGGTTTGCTTCGGTGCAGAAGGAGCTCACACTTACTGCTTTTTTTTTTCTGCTGTTCGTACTGGCCGCACCTCGTCCTTTGTCGCCGCACGGACCTGAAGCCGTGAACGTCCCCTGGATTTCTGGAAGCATAAATTTGCACACTGCAGGCGATGAGCGGCGAGGCTTCAGGTGAGGCTTTATTTCGTACATAAAGGCGAACTCTAATGGGACTAAACACTGCCGCTTGGATATCGAGTAGCTGCATACGCATAGCTAAAGGAGGATCATGAAATGTGCTGCCTTGCGTCCGTAGATACTGCGCCGTGCTTTGTAGCCAAGGTTTTCTTTTATTACACTGTTTTGCGGGATTAGTGACATACAACGGCTAAGGCTAAGAGGAGCGCCGTAGTGGATGGCTCCGGAATTTTCTATTTTTAGTTTTTATAAATGCACGGTAAAGAACCCCAGGTGGTCGAATTTCCGGAGCTCTCCACCACTCGAGCTCTCATAGCCTGAGTCGCTTTAGGACGGTTATCCCCCCAAACCAAATCATTGTTAACGTGCACTGATGGTACATATTTCGTTAGCCTTGATGAGAACGCGGCAGCCACGGTGGCGAGGATCGGCTCCTTAAAGTCGAGCTCCCAAAAGACTCGACTGCGGCGGAGCTTGCGATTTACATTCCGAACGCTGATCATGCATTTGTTTTGGCGCGTTTGTCGGTATCACTGTTGCAAGGTTACACACCCGCGCGGTGCGCCTCACTGCCAGTTTGACTAGCCGCGCGTGCGATACTGGGACTAGTGCTTCAAATTCACTTGGCCCTTCCTGGAACGCCGGTCCGCAATTAAACTGTTTCGAAGTGTTTGACGGCTTATAACAGCGCGTCCTATAGCCAACAACTAACCCCCACACAGATGCACACTACCGAGCGAGCGTCCGTGTAATTTTTATGGCGTCGGTTATGTCTCCGACTATTCTCAAATCCAACAACAGTTCCTTTTATTACGGCCGATGTAGAGCAGGCACGTCCATTCTAAATGGGCATGTGTGCTCCAGAACGGAACTGGTTGTACGTAATACATTGCCCGAAACTGCCTATGTACACGTTGTCACGGATGCGTTTCTGGCTGTGGGAAAGCTGCAGCTTTGACAGCGTTACCTGTGCCAGTCTGGCTCTGCGCATTACAAATGTTGAGAACTGATTCCGTCACTTGGAACGACCTTGTTCTCGAATGGGTTGATAAAAACTTACGAGGGACTTTAGCGACTAAAGTAGTGAAAGGCGAAATCCTGAGGTCTCTTCTTGGCTAGCGTTCCTGCCATCTGAAATCCCACACTTGAACGCGCGCCAAGGAACGCCACGCGACAGAAGCGCTGGCGCACCATCCAAACGCACACTTGTCGGAGACAGTGTGACAGATACTGCGCCTTTCCTCCAGACATCTCATCTTCCCTAGCGTTCCTGCAATCTGCAATCCCACATTTGAACGCGCGCCAAGGAACGCCACGCGACAGCCGCCGCAAATTTCGGTGGCAGGCTAGCCCCCGCCGCAAGCGGCGTTGACCTACCAGTCCCAGCCCCGTAGGGCCGGGAGCAGCCACCTTTCACAGAGCACGCGTTCAAATGTGGCATTGCAGATGGCAAGGACGCATCCCGCCTCGGCCAATCAGAACGCCTCAAAAGTGGGACATACTTTGTCCACGACAGCATGAGCCATTAAAGGCTATCGCCTTTATCGCCTTTAATGAGCCATTGGCTCATGCTAAAAAAGCTCTGGATGCGGGTGACCGAGCATTGTATCGAACGCAACCAGTAGTTAAACATATCAAAGTTAAGCGACGCTGTAGGCAGAATCCATGTTCATGCATTGCGCATGACATGTCGGCATACGCTTTCCTGCTCAACTCTGGCAGCTCTCCGAGTGCGGAACCTACCCTTCTCCTCCTGTATGCGCCGCGCACGCACAATATCAATCAGAAAAAAAAAACTATTAAGGTGGAAGCCTTTATGACTCATACTGTAGTCGACAAAAAGCTGTCCGCGCGAGCAGCGCACTTGATTAGTCGACAGAGAAGTGACGTCACCAGTCGCCAAATTTGAAGCGACCAACCAGAAGTGTCTTGTCTAGCGTTCCTGCCATCTGCAATCCAACAATTAATAGTGCGCCAAGGAACGCCACGCGACAGGAGCGATGGTGTACCGTCGAAATGCACACTTGTCGGAGAAAGTGTGACAGACGCTGCTCATTTCCTTGCCTGTAAACCAATCATAGGTAGCACTGCAACAAACGCCGATAAAAGGCAAACAATGAGAGACAAATGATAGGAAAGGGTAGGCTTTCATCATTCTCCTCTTAAGACACATCTAAAGTGACTAATGTTTTGGAGCATGTTGCGCGTTCACCTGCAAGGAAGCCACTATTCTGTTCTCCATAGCGAGAGCAACGGGGAACACCTGTGGAACGGGCAGCTAGTTGCTATGGTAACGGCACATGCACAGTAGCAATTCCTGCTCGGCAAGGCGACCTTGACGCAGTAAAGCGTTCGCTTTAAATAAGCGAACAAAGGCTGCATAGACGGAAATGAGGAACCGGAAGGAAAGCTGCAGACGGTCCTTAAATCTAGCGCGTCATACATTTAAAGCCAGACCTTAATTATCCCCCATAATGGCTTAGTGCACTATTGCAGTACTCACATAAGTCCGGATCGAAAGCGGCACATCGTGTTTCTTAGATGAACGCGCAGTGTTATGACGCCGATCTCGGCGCTTTCCGTGTGACATGTCCAAAACTTTTTTTTTTTTCCAGACCCTCAGAAGCACCTTAAGGCCGTGCTCCGCCTCGACGCCAGCGAGATGGTGCTACGTAGTCCCCATCGCTGTTTACTGTGCGGGAGGGGCTACGCGCGCCAGAGCCAGCTACTCTCTCACCTGAGGAGGGTGCACAAGCCGACCGGGCCACTGCGCTGCAGCCGCTGTGGCCGCGAGTTCGCGTCCTCCGGTGCCCTATCAGGCCACCGCAGAAAGATGCACAGCGAGGACACCTCACAGAGAATTCGCTGGAAGAAAGAGGCGACCGGCCTTCTCCCTCGCTAGGGCATGGTGGGGTCGTAGTGACGGCGCTGAAGTTGTAAAGTGTGCCGGTATATTGCTACCTCTTGAATCGAGCCCTTCCAAGTTTTTAAACCAATAATAAAAAAGTGTTCTGTCTGCGTACATTGTTGCGGTTATTACGTGCAATGAGCGGGATACGGCAGGTAGACCTTACTTTCCTTCTCTTCTGACGCGAATACCGAGTAGCATGTCGAACAGAATTTGCAAGATGAAACTTAATCTGAAGAGGTGAAGCAAAAACACTTCTGGCGTTTAATTTTTTTGTTAATTAGCAGACACAGTTTAAATATTTCCGTCAGATGCAAAACCAAAGCGATCATTACTGAAATTGGCGTCGCTTGCATCGACTGCCTGGTTTAAAATTGCTCCAAGCAAGCAAGTATATTTAACTTCCATGGAGGCATTTAATGATGTCAGAAAATGGTTGAAGTTTACGTCATTGCCTTAGTGGGTATTTGCCTCATAGCCGCATACATTTCGTGAGAAACACCAAATAGGCAATGAAGCACGAGTGAGCTTAAATTTTCGTGTTTTCATGCTGGAATAAGAACCGCAGTGGGGATGCAGTAGAGTACCTGCAATTCGCAATATCGGTACTAGATTCCCAGTTTTAATTCACTCGGTCTAACCCCCATGTGCTTCTGATCGCAAAGATGACGCGTCGGCTGGCTACGTAAGGCTATAAAAACGAGACTAGCCGAGTTCATGAAATTTCCGACACTCCATCGTTGTCTGAAGTACCGATCGCTCGAAAACGGTATTAGACGCCCCTCAGGTTGGCTTTCTTAGGCTATACGGTGATAAAATAGCCCCATTTTCAGTGATCTAAAGGACCAGATTTTGTTCTTTATCAAGTATGTGAGGTTTAGTTGTTCCCACGATAGCACCAAGCGCAGTGGTGTCATTTTAGTTTTCTTCACAGCGGGAGGGAACAGAAAAAGATGCTGGTCAATCTAAGCACGAAGTGCTTGTGAGAAGATCAGGCAGCCAGTGTTGCATGTTTTAGAGTAAATAATTCAGAACCGATTTATCATCTAGAAAAGGAAGAACACACACACAAGCACGCACAAACACAAGACAGTTTCCCACTAGGCAAGAACAAAGTCATACGAAAGGTCGCTTATTAGAAGCCAAAGTTAAACACATCAAACATTTTAGGGTTTTTTTTTTTTTTAGTTCGCGGTTTTGATACATGTTTCACTTGGTTCATTAATCATCTCCGGTGCATAATAAATTCTGGCTTTCTTTCCATCGCTTGTGAGTACCCTCGGTTTAGCGTATCTCACAAATTCCACAATGATACATCTTTTTTTACTAATACCTTAAATACGTTTAAATAGTATTAGCGAGTCACCACAGTACATTAAGTAGCTCGTGTAAAAGTATTCCTAGAATTCGCTATTTTTCTTTGTCTGCTTGTTTCCATTCTGTTCCATAGGTTATGCTCTTGACAACTTTTTAAACTACGCGGTTAATAGTTTGCTTATACTCAGAACGTACACCATATAACGAGGTACCGTAGGCAATTACTGATTCGGCTAAAGCCTTATACACTGATTGATTGATTTATAGGAAGGGAAAGGCGCGGTAACTGTCTCACTTGTTTTTTGTGGACACCTGAACCGTGCCGTAAGGCAACACCACCTGGTGGTGTGGCGTAAATGAAGGGAGGAGAGTGGGAGTGAAAGTGGAAAGAGAGAAAGAGGAGCCGTAGTGGAGGGCTACGGAGTAATTTCGACCACCTGGGGATCTTTAACGTGTGCTGACATAGCACAGCACACGGACGCCTCTTCGCTTCGTCTTACACACTGTAAAGCCTACGTTTCGATGGAGGCGAAACGAAGAGGCGTCCGTGTGCTGTACGATGTCAGCGCGCGTTAAAGATCCCCAGGTGGTCGAAATTACTATGTAGCCCTCCCCTACGGCTCCTCTTTCTCTCTTTTCACTTTAACTCCCCCCTTCATCCCTTCCCTTAGGCGCGGTTGAGGTGTCCGCAGAGATCAAGTGAGACAGTTACCGCGCCTTTCCCGTCCTATAAAGCAATCAATCAATTTCGCTGTATTATGATGTGCGCTGATTTGAAAATATTTCAAGTTGACTAGATTTTTTTGCACTGTATCAGTTGGTAATGCCCGGCCGCCACGCTGCATGCACGCTCCACATAAGAAAAAACCACAGTGGCACCGCTTTAAAAAAATTGGATAATTCAAGTACCTCACAAAAAGGCATGACATTTAATATTTGCAACTTTATTGTGAATTTTAAATGCAATACGAAAGAGGATTACAGGCCGGCCACTTGTCATTGTACACATCTCAAGAAACCGGTTATCGAGACAGCAACTGCTAACTGCTTAACACTCGTTTTTCCAGTGCCTGTCATAAACTGATTGTCTTGGGTGTTTTCTTTTATTGCAGCTAATTTTAATTGATCATCATCATCATCAGCCTGAATATACCCACTGCAGGGCGAATGCCTCTCCCATATTTCTCCAATTAATCCGGCTCTGTGCTAGCTGCATCCACTTGACCCCTGCGAACTTCTTAACCTCGTCCGCCCACCTAACTTTCTGCCGTCCCCTGCTACGCTTTCCTTCCCTTGGGATCCAGTTTGTTACCCTAAGCGACCACCGGTTCTCCTCTTCGCACTACATGTCCTGCCCATGCACATTTCTTCTTAATTTCCACTATAATGTCGCTAACTTGAGTTATTTCTCTGACCCACTCTGCACGCTTCCTATCTCTTAATGTTACCCCTACCATTTTTTGCTCCATAGCCCTCTGGGTTGTCCTCAACTTAAGTAGAACTCTCTTGGTTAGCCTCCACGTTTCAGCCCCATAGGTGAGTACAGTTCCTCATTCATAAGAAAGGGAACTCTAAGGGCTTTAAAAATTACAGACCAATCAGCTTATGGTCTGTTACGTATAAGGTATTTACTAAGGCAATCACTAATAGAATCAGGACAACCTTAGACTTCAATCAAGCAAAGGATCAAGCAGGTTTTCGGAAACGGTTATATTGATCGTGAAAGCGCAAATAAAGACAAGGGCTAAGCTAAAGTACAGATATGCGAGCGCTTATTTGTAATTGGTTTAATTTCATTAGAGAAGCGGAATTTTATAGTGTTGAATTTGCCTGCGGAAGACAACAGGCGATTAGCACCAAATGCTGAATGAAACATTTTATCGAGCTGCACACGTGAGAGATGTAAAATGTGTCGTCTGTTTTTCAGACAACAGAATCGACTGAGCACTTATGCGATCATCGCCAGTTTAGTTCTCTTTATTTTGCGCTTTCACAATCAACATCTTAAACCAACTCACCTGAAGGCGGCCATTATTAAGCAAATTTCAATCCCGTACAAATGTGGAAATGTTGGATAATAAATACGTATATTGCGGAGTCGAGAATTGAGGTATTTATTCATTTTTTATTTGAACATACTTTTGGTCTCCTCTTGGGACGGTTACAGAAGTAGATTTATAGACAATAAAGATGCAAGTTAACAGCCAGTAATGCAAAAGCCAGCAATCAGGTTCAAAAGAGAAGAAATCAGCATTCATTTGCGGACACATCAAGTGGGAAACAGAGGACGGGAGGTAGCCAACTCTAGCCTTCAAAGCATGCGTTCAGACATGTTTCAAAGTATTCCTTAATACAATCATACACTAAGTACATGATCAAGTGAGCAAAAACAAAAGACCGATACAGACTGTGGATGATCATTAAGTTTCCACTAGGACTCATCTCTTATACTGCCTAAGCAGTAATTCAAAAATTACTAGCTCCATTGGTTTCATGTCTTGGACGTAAAACGCCCGGTCTAAGTTTACGTAAAAACGGACATAGCTTATTCAAGGAGGTGGTTAAACCTACTGTATTATAGTCTACCCTGATTACCTCGATTTAACTGATATGTATGAGACACGGGCCTGTAAGTTTAAGGCCATCGTAAAAGTGCAAGAATGCATCAGTAAAAAATACCAAGACCATCATTTGAATGGAGAAATGAAGCGACTAGCAATATTTCTGCACCACATTCCCTTAATTCGAAGTAGCCCGAGATGAGCAGTCTTTCAGCAAATGCAAAGTACCACGAAATCTGGCCCGAAAAATTCACAAATAACATATGCCCTGCATGCGGTGAAGTCTCGGACATCCTTAACATGATATGGAACTGCAAAGAGCATTACAGAAATGTAAAGCTCGAGCATCAGCCAAGCGGAGTGAGAGGCAGAGCTGACCCACACTGGTCTTTCTGAGCAGCGAAACCTGCTCACCAGGGCCCGGCAGACAGCCCAGGCCAATGGTATCCTGGACTAAGGAAACCACCCACGCTATTCCGTTAAACAATTAAAGTTTACTCTCTCTCTCTCTCTCTCTCTCTCTCAGCAAATACATACAACGTACACGTCGGCGTGTCTCAAGACACCCAGTCAATGCTTATTTATCTTTTGGCACTCAAACATTTTCAATTAAACTCGGATTAAGTGGTCTTGCTTATGCTGTAAACGGATAATGTGTTAGAAAAGTATGATCATCAAACATTTAGAATTGCATCAAACAGTAGGTGAAAACACTAACAAGTGATGGAACCTCCTGTCACAGATCGAGACCGACTACGGTTTGGGCGATGGTCCAATGCACACAGGTCACAAGTTGGAGCAGGTAGCATTGAGTTTTTTCCTTTGAGGCTTCTTGCAGCCGAATGCGTCCCTGAATTCGCTAGTACTGAGAACCGGAAGGAGGCAGCGAAGTTTTTTGTTGAAGCTCGACTCAAGGCCGTCGCCACCGCAAGAAAGAAGACAGAAACGTTTGAAGAACGTACGCTGAGCGAGAACCCAACGTGCGTCGGGGTAGACGACCCGGCCACTTTTTGGCAAGTAGTATTCCTTCAACGCAGACAACGCAACTCGAAGCGAGTGCCTCCATACGCGCATTTCAAAGGCGCTCTCGCTAGTTATCTTGTCTCGGTAAAAGTGGGTCGAAACTATGGTTGCGTCATCGGAGCAGTCCTGGAGGACTTGGACACTTTTGTGATACCATTTGGCCCATGAGGGGTCATCTAGGGTAACAGACTGCATGGCCGCCCTGAACAGTTCTTTCGCCATTAAGACGCCCGTTGTTCCCAAATTATATTCCACGGGAACACTGTGGGGATATGTAACTGGAAGTCGGCGCATAGCAGGCGGAAGAATTACATTGTTGTGCATTGCTTGGTATGTAACGCGTCCCTTTAGGAGAGCGTTGGTCTCCACGACGTGGTTTATTGGCACAGGGTCTCGAAGTCTTCTCGATGCCTCCAACACCTTTGCTGTGAGATACAGCGAAGGAAAATTTTTCCATACAATTTCATGAATCCCTTCGAAAACGTTTCCAGTTCTCGATGTGGCAAGACTTAATGTTGCATTATACAAGAAGAGCTCCGCTCTAGACACAGTTACAAATGACTGCATGCTTGAAACAAAATCTTTCGTGCCGACCGTCATGTTCTCTGTGGCAATGGCGTGCGACGTCAGGTTAGCGATTCGCTGAAACATATCCTGCGCACGCGAATCATTTGCCACTGCGCTGTGGCTGAAGTTGCTGAAGAGGTTAGACCAAAGCGGCAGTGGCATCACTTCGCAGCTGGCTCTTAGACACGTCGATGGGGTGTGTGATGCTCTTGTTACTCCAGGCTTATCCTTCCAGTAGAAGAACTGACCGGCCTCGGTTAACACATGTGCGAAAACATAAGCTGGAGCGTACAGTTGTTTAGTTGCCAGTAAGCGAATTACATTTTTCACACATACCAAACAGTCGGAGAGCAGGGGACTGCCTTTTGTGAGCGGTACGTTTCCATCATAGGCGGCGTTCACAGTCTGAAGCCACCCGGAGCTTCGGAGGACGTCATCGATAGAATCAAGGAGAGAAACGGTGCTTTCTTCTAACGTGTCTTGTCGCCCTCTAAGCGGTTTCATTTCGTTCTCAAAACTGTCAAAGGCGGCAATCATCTCCTCCTCGTCAAGAGGCGTCTCATTTTCCAATAACGTCCTTGTCTGATTAAACAGTGGTCCCAAGTAACTGACTAGCAACCTTGTTTTGTTTGCCTCGCCGAGTTTTTCGGCAAGCGTGTCTCCCCTAGAAATGTACATGCTGACAACGCCACGATGCAGCACGAGTGTTACCCTAAATACGGTGGAGATGGCTCTCGTCAACGATAGTTTAATAGCATGAGCCAAGAGGTTTCGCGTCTTCCCCAGATGCAGAATGGACAAGTCTTTGACGACAAGGTCAAGTGGTACAGGCATCGCCTCTTCAACGTCATGATCTGAAGCTTGGGCAACAAACCCGTGACAAGATGCGTAAAAGCGTGCAAGATCAGCGGCCCCGTAGCTCTGTTCTCTGCCAGTTCCTACGCTAAGCAGTGTCCAGTTGAGCGAAGTCTCCAACTCTCGCACCGCCATGTCCAAGAAGTTGAGAGAGCCTTGAGAGCCAGAGTCCCAGCTGTGGCAGACATGGTTGTAGAAGTCTTTGCAGGGTTCTATACTGGTGTCTATAAGCGAATGCATGTAGCGTACCGCCATTTGGCAATCGAATCCAGGGCACGATTCATTGAGATCTTCGTTTCGCGACCGAAACATAGCGAGCGTCACAACCACCGCTGTGGCCAGCGCGGAAGCAGCAAGGCACGAAATGCAAGCAACTCCTACACGTTGTTCCTTGTCAAGGTGGCGAACGGGGCGCTGAGACACGGGCGATAAGGCGCTGCCATCTGTATAAAAAGAAAATATTCTGGTAAAATTTGATGGTGCGAAAAAGCAACTACGATACGGGCATATATTTTTATCTTAATATGCTTGTAGAAATTGCTGTTGCGTTCAAGACGACACTGAAAATGAAGGCTTTGAGAACATGTTAACATATTATTGCGTGAAATATATATTATTGAGCGCTGCTTCGTTTACAGGAATCTATTATGAAAAGAACAACGTGACCGTTATTATTTGCGGCGCTCAAAACGGGAACGTAGCATGAACAGTAGATGTAATGACTTCCACAACATCACACTAAGTGGAAAAAAGAAAGTATGTCGATCGCCACTTGAATTACATAAAGTGCTACGCAGTGCCAACTTTAGGGGTAAACGAACAGTTCGATTGTACGGGGTGCTACATAGAAGGGTGTGCCGATCAGGCCTCCGGATGTCGGCCTGCTTCCAGAGTTTTACATCTCCCAATCCTACACTTCTCCATCTTCGATTCTGGATGCCAAAAAGGGTGAATCGGTGTTCCCAGAGGCGCCCACGACATGGCAAGCTGCCACTGTATATCACCAAAAGCCGTTAATACGCGACACTTTGCATTTTGTAGGCTTTTTATTAAGAGGCGAAAAGATGTATGTAAATGGTAGGTGGTCGTAAACTTCTCAGACTGATGATTTCTAACAGGAATTGATGCACCTTGTATATTACAAGTTTCTACTTCGGTATTGCCTTTCGGGAACTTATTTTCTTCAATGTAACATTTATAGTTGTCATCTATAACATACAGT
Organism: Amblyomma maculatum; assembly: GCF_055883805.1. Classification (NCBI taxonomy): domain Eukaryota; kingdom Metazoa; phylum Arthropoda; class Arachnida; order Ixodida; family Ixodidae; genus Amblyomma; species Amblyomma maculatum. Next base: position 41,101,884 of record NC_139352.1, read on the forward strand.
CATTGTATTTCTAGCTGATTTCACTCGGATTGGCTTGTCAAAGGTAAAAAGCGTTCGGCAACTTGGATCGGTAACGCCGTCGATCGACTGGCCGCTTCGGTGGCTCACTGCTACGCCAATCAGTGAGGGATAAGATTTTATTGCCGCTTGCTGTGGATGTTTACTACCAACACCTCGCATGAACAAAGGTTTTCGTTTTAATATAATCAGTACCTTACAATTTAGCCTTGCCTACCTCTCTAAACACAGAATTTTTCTTGCATAACGTAAAAGGCAATATGGTGCGGTCATCATAATTGCCACGTAAGTGCTGTCCCCCCATGAAAACAACCAAAGAGAACAATAATGCGACTACCGTCGCGGAGCAGAGTGAAACACGCATAGCACGTGGACGTCTGGTGCAGTCGCTAACATTGGAAAAAGCGGGAGAAGTATGTAACATGCAACAAATACTCCTTTTCTAGCGCCTTGTCGCTGTGTAACCTTGACGCGCTTATTGCTTGGACGGCATCACTAACAATCCTCCATGTCGTACCAGATTTCTTCCCATTCATATAAAACTTACGAGACACTAGCGACTAAAGTGGTGAAAGGCGAAAGCCTGAATGCCGCATTCTGCTACGGAACGGCTCTTGATGTTTCGAAACGTCTAACCATTACTATTGGTTAGAGACTGTTGACCATAACATGCACTTTCTGAGTGGTTGGTTTGGTGTTAGTTACTTAACTAACACCTTAACTAGTAAGGTATTGTTAGTGATAGTTACGATGACCTCCAAATTCATGGGTTGCTAAACTATTACGGTTGGTTTGTGACAGTTAACCATCACTTGCACTTTCTGAGTAGTAGGTAAAGTCTGTTTAGTGTTAGTTAAACATCCTTTAACTAGTAAGTGATAGTTAGTGGTAGTTACGATGACCTCCAAATGTATGGATTCCTATGAACCTCTGCTTAACTATTTTATTATTAGCAGTAAATTATGAAATTATCTTGAAAATGCCTTAAATTACGTTCCGATAACATTCGATTGCTATCGATTAAGTATCGATTCAATGGTGATTGACATATACCCATACCCGAAACTGCACCCGAAACTCGGACACATTTGCTAGTGATAGTATGAGGCATTTAAGCCTTTTAAGGCTTTTGCCTTAAAAGCGTCGTGCAACTGCCCTTCACTTCAGATTCCGAATGGTGTACCATTTTGATTCGTATTTGGCATGCATCTGGTAGCCTAGATTTTTATAGGTGTTCGAACCGAGGACGTATGCATGTCCATTGTAAGTCCTAGCAACATCGCCATGGGATCTTGTAGTGTGTAGTTTCATGGAGATCAGACAAATTTGGATAGCGATGACTTACACTGCGGAATGACCGAGCCTCGTTTTTCGTTTTGAATGCTGCCAGGACTCTGAGGAACCGATACGCTTGGTAGTGGTGTTTCTTGAGGGACCTGCAGAATGACGAAGGCAAACACAACCTTATTCTTAACAGCTTACTGTGGCTACGCAACCAATACAACGGGGGCGCAGCTTTCCTTAGTCTTAGTACGTAAAGTAGTTCACGCAGAACAGATCTCATGGTTATGGTTTCGCTTTCACTTCTGCCTTGATGTTGAACTGAAACACGTAAAAGTATGTTCCATAGCATAACTTAGCGGGGAGACGCAGCGGACGCAGCATGCTTACGCTTCGCCTAATTGCCGACTTGCTGCGCAGTTGTGACTATGCGCATGGCGTGTTACTTTCTTACAGTGTAAAAATACTCTACTCTAGTGCAGTGTTCATCAAATGGGAGCCCGCGAACTCGAGGGGTTTATGGTGTGCGCGAAACTCGCACCCACAGAAAACAAATGAAAGCCCTGGTCTGGCTAGACAAATTTTTAGGGTTAAAAGAACGGAGGTTAAAAATCGACTTTAGCTTCTCAAAGTGAAAGAAACGCGAATGGTGTGCAGAACTGAGGAGCTGGTGCACGAGAAAGGGGGAGAGCTAGCATTACAGATGTTTTTTTTTAAGTACAAGAAGAATAAATAGAAGTTGGTTATAGGGAACCCAAGATCGAGCTTCGGAGCGCGACGCCAGCACCGCGCCTCCCCTGGCGGCGAGCCGTCGAGGCTACTGGGGAGAAGTGCAGCGGGCGCTGACGGCTAGAGAGCGTCGATAGTACCAACTAGAACGCGCACGTAAACGCCCTTAAAGGGAGCGACGCCGGACGTGCGCGCTCTCAGTGTATGCATGCCTTCGTACGAAACTATAAAAAGATTTGATTCAGTAGGTCTCCGTTCAAGAATGCTGGCCTCCTCGCCTGTTATGAAGGATGAGATGAGAGACGAACAGGCTAACAGATTGCGAAAAAAAATGTAGGCTGCCCAGTAAAATAAAAATGTACTGTCGCTTACCGGAAAGCATTCCTCGTGGGTTCAGAACTGACCCATTGATTTTACTGAAGCGCTGTATTATCGCGCATTAACGCTGTTCAACTCCAGCGTGAAGAGGTTGAAACATTGATATTGCCCCACTGTCGCTCGAGCTTACTTAGCAAATAATTTACACGATGGCCACCGCAGCTTCGTCTTCAAATCAGCGTTAAGTTTCAGATTTGCAAGGGCATCTTCTGTATCGTAAGAAAAGCTCTCACTTTTTGGTATGATCACGCCTGCTAAAAATAAACAACTGCGACCTGGCGTTGACTTCTACCACTGTCTGAAAAGTGTCATTAGCTTCCCATTTCTCCTCAGGTAATGCTAATCTTGTTATCATCCCATACCTATTCGCCGCCCGCGGGCACCAAAAAAAATTTAAACTCTAAAACGTATTTTAATGTTTCTTAATGTTTAATGTTTCTATTTCTACTACTATTACGTGGCGGCCTTTCGGCCGAACTATCGCTTGAAATGACTAACACAGAAAACACGGTACACGCAGTGTGATTTCCGCAGCGCGTCACCGCGTCCAGTCGTGTACCGTAGTTGTCGACCTTTCCTCCATAGAGTGGATGATGTCAACGAACGTTTAAATCTTATTCAAGTTCAATTTGCAGAAAATAAAAGATATCCAAGCAGATGTTTTTGAAGCCGCACTGCCGACTGTAAACTGCGACGTGCCGCAGAGCCAGCGTAAGAGCCCTGAACTCGCTCGAAGAGGAGCGGGAATGCGGCAGTGCAACAAAAACGCGCGCCAGCGCGACCCCATATTTTCAGCTTTTATTTTTCTCCCATAGATGGCGATCCCCGTCAGGAGCGGCTGGGACAAACCTGGTGTCCCCCCGATACAAAGGGACTAGCCAACATTATCATCATCAGCAGCAGCGGCAGCAGCAGCGCCGCCGCGCGACCCTTTCGTAGCTATTCTCTAGAATAGCATTGGTTGGTGCCGCACAGCGGCTCCGGCTACTCCTTTTCACCAATTCATAGCATTGATTGATTAAAACTTTACTTTCCACAGATTTAGGAGGCCCCCTACTTCCCGCTCCTGGCACGCAGGCCTGAGGAACGGGGGCTGGAACCTCCGCGGCTAATGACTGGCGAATATACATTGGTTATTAGCGGCCTCAGCCGCCAGGCGGACGGCTTTTCGTTGGTCAGCGGGGACATCGCTTCGCAGCAGGTATAGTGCCTAGAAATATACCAGTATATTTCTAGGCACTATTTCTAAGCCGCTTACAGCGTCTACGTAGGCAACATTTTTTACTCTGAATTTGTTTGCTCTTTTAACCAGTGCTTCTGCTCTCTTCTCCCGTCGCTCCTTGTGGTATTTTGGGTGCATGTTGCGGGGGAGAGGACGGACAGTGATGTTCTCGCGATGCTGTGGCGGTATAGGGCAACCTTGTCGGCTGTGCCCCGATCTATTTTTCGACCCACCAATTCTAAGATGGTTCGACCAGTGCTCGACCTATCTCTCATGTTGGGCGATTCTCACAGCTTCAGCAAGTGCCGTCCAGCTATTATGCACTCCCATTTCTATCAGGCGTTCAGTAGAAGAGGAGATGGGTAGACCCAGCGCCCTCTTGACGCAACGCCTGATGAGTGCGTCATCTTAGCTTTTTCAATTGTGCTGATGTTGAGAAACGGTGTGGCATAGCATATTCGACTTATTATGTATGTCTGCATCAGTCTGAAGAGGCTTCTCTATCTGAGGCCTCTGCCTTTGAATGCAATCCTCCAAATTATCCCGGTTACTTGCGTCGCGTAGGTAGTGAGGTTTTTTATCGTTCCGTCGTTATACCCGTCCTCTTGAATAAAAAGTCCGAGGATTCTGATTTGCTGGACTTTTGGTACGGTTTTGCGGTGGACCTTCATTTCTACGTTAAGTCGGCCTTACATCTCATTGATTTTGGGCTATATATGAAAAGTTCGGATTTTTGCTGAGAGCACGCAAGACCCCTTTCGGCCGCGTAGGACACAACAGTGTCCGCCGCCACCTGCAGGCGTTCCTCTATGCTGCCGTCGCTGCCATTGTTAATCCAGAGATTAACGTCGTGCACGTAAATGCTGAACTTTAGATCATTTATGACTTTAAGAGCGGCGGGATGGCCTCTCATCACCACGTTAAACAGGAAGGGGGAGAGCACCGAGCCTTGCGGCGTTTCTTTACTTCCAAGGTGGAAAGTGGGGGATTCTAGGTCCTGAAACTTTAGTTTGAACGTCCTGTTTGTCAGGAAATTCATAATGTAATTATATGTCCTCTCGCCGACTCTTAATTCCTGAAGTCCCGCGAGAAAATGCCTGGTGTTTTACGTTGTCAATTGCCTTTGTTAGATCTAGTGCTAGAATTACCTTCGCGTCTCTGGATTTCGAGTCAATTATGTCATGTTGTAATCAGAGCATTACGCCCTGCGTGCACAGGCCCGGTCGGACCCCGACCATCTCGTGCGGTCACAGGTCGTTTTTCTCCATGAAATTAGCCACCACCTGGTCTGACGATTGTTGATTCTGGCATCGGCAAAGCTCGAGCTCTGGTCGAACTCGTGAGCGGGGCCGTAATTTAAAGCTTCTCGGATGTCCGACAAGCGAGCGGTGCTGTGTTGGGATTGTCGATTGCCTTCTAGTGGTATATGTACCGCGCCTAGCGGCCCCAAACCCCCCCCCCCCCCCCCCCCCCCGCGTACTTTACAGGCAGTGGCGCGCCGCGTTTTTAGAGGTCAATTAAATTTGAGCAATCCCAATTCCACAACATCGGCAACAATACGCACAAGAGGCTGCTGAGAACCGCTTGTCTACGTACATTCAATGATCCTAAAGGGGTAATTTAGGCGTCTTTGTGCGCGCTAACCATAGATCAGACACAAGCGACTACATGACACCACTGCCGCGGGTGTTTAACCCTATTCACAGTGGAGAGCCGCGGAGCTCGCACGACTCGATTTGTCATGCAGGAGGGGGGAGGGGGGGGGAGACCCGAACAGTTCCTGGGGAAACGGGTGTTGTTAGGTACTATGGGGAAACTCAGTGGCAGCATAGAAACAAAACAGACGTCCTCGTGGCGACTGGCACACGCGACAGGACTGCTTGACCACTATTTATTCCGCGCTCCCGCTAAGAAAAGTTTGGACGTTCTAGGAAAAGAGGGCGGAGCGAGACGGCGGCTGTCTGCTGTGGGAAAAGACGCTACCCATTAACATTGATGGTTTAAACGTAAGAATCTCAAGGTATACTCTTTAACGTAGGCAGCATGTGATATATTCTGTGGTTTGCGTCTCTTTTTAGTTTGTGCTGTGAAAGTGTTCCAGTCACATTGTCTTAGTTATACGGGCGGGACTCCCTATTTGGCGGTCCAGTCGCGTTGGCTGGAACATCGCCACATTTATTATGTTTTGCAATCACTGATAATTTACTGAGTGTGTGTGCGTTAAGGAGAGGGGGTTTCTTACATTTAAAGTGGAAGAGAAGCTGAATGTAGCTTCAGCTTTGGGTTGTGCGAATATTCGAAATTTTCGAATATTTGGAATTCGAGTATGGTCCAGCAGATTCACGCATATACGAAGCTGACCCCGCCATGCTTTCTAACCCGCCATCCGTGTGGCGCCTTTCAATTGGCGCTTCCTCGAACCAAAGAGCATATATAGAATTAGACGCAGTACAGCAGGCACCAGTGGCGTTTAAAATTGGTTGACAGCCAAAAAAAAGACGCAGTAGCTGTAACGATTCTAGCCAATACCGAATGATCGCGCAGTCAATGCCTAAGCAGCGCCAAGGGGAAGGCTTCCGCCCTGAAGCACTTTAGTGAGCCAAAATGCCTATGAAATATTTGTGGTTGTCCCTACTTATCTCCGGCCTCCTATTTTGGCCTAGCTTCATGACGACCCTACAGCAGGGCACCTGGGAGCGTCACGCACATATGATAGCGTGCAGCGCCAGGTTTACTGGCTTGGCCTGTATTGCTATGTTCGCAGCTACGTTGCAGCATGGGACCTGTGCCAGCGTCGGAAAAAGCCGCAGCCTCTGCCGTGTGGTCAGCTTAGAAGTTCCTCCTGGCCCATTTTCTTGCGTCGTTCTTTACCTCCTTGGGCCTTTCCCGACATCGACTTCCGGGAACAGATGGATTGCGGTCGCCATTGATTCACAATGCGGTACGCTATCACGCGAGCTATCCCGACCAGCTGTACCTCCTAAGTCGCTGATTTCCTTCTTCCCGACGTAATCCCGCTTCATGGTGCTCCCCGTTAACTGTTTACGAATCGAGGCCCCCGATTTCTTTCTAAAGTTGTTCCGGTCATTCTCTACCCGCCACCAATTCACGACAGCCTATCATCCCCAAACGAATGACCTTACTGAGAACCTTAACTGGACTCTAATGGACATGATGGTGTCCATGTACGTTTCTGGCCGCCATCGTGACTGAAACGTCGATTTGCCATTCGTCACATTTGTATACAATTCGTCTCGTCAAGACACAACCGGCTACTTACCCACCCATTTATCTCTTCTGCGGCTGCGACCCTCTGCTCCCTTTCGCCAGTTTGCAGCCTGCTGAAGAACATCCCAGCAGTTATGCTTCGGATGACATAGCACGCGCCGACGCCGCCCGAAACATTGCTCTGCACCAACAAGGGGCTCCCCAGACGGCCCAAAAAATCGTTACGATAATCACCCTCGACTTGTGCACTATAGGCCTGGCTCCCTCGTTCTCCTTTGGCTCCCAGCCCGCCGTGTGGGCCTGCGCGAGAAACGGATGTCTCGTTAGGTGGGTCCCCACCGCGTCTTCGAGCAACTTAGTGACTTCACCTAGGATACCACGCCCCTGACTCTCACGCCCGACTCCGCTGCATCACTTCACAAACTGTTCATGCCGGTCGTCTTAAGCCCTATTATTCCCGCTGCTCGGTTTAGCAAGCACCGGTACCGTGCTTGCCCCGCGGGTGGTAGTGCTTCGGTGTGTATCTGAGATGTCGGAAGACGAGAGGATGCTCTTGGCGCTGGGCCTAACGACGATGCCACTGAAGCTGAAGCTGTTATACTGGTGTGCTCTGGTCTTCTTGAGCTGCTGCTAACGTTGAACTAAGACTCTAACCATTCGGGAATGTCTCGTAACATTATTTGGTAAAAATCAACAACAGATACAAGACCACATGAAGCACGCCGACAAAGCTACGGAAGAGCGTAGCAAAGCTTTCGATTTAAGTCTTCCGTACACCTCGGTTAGCTGCTTCATAAGAGAGCTATCGGAATGAAAAGTACGCGCGATGCGGTAATATTCATTCGCAACTAAACTGAGCTACCGAAGAGGCCAAGTGCATCTATAAAACACACAGCTTCCCGCTAGTGTCGGTGCTATCAGCTTACGTGGTCTAGAGTGTCAGCCGACGCATCTTGCCCCGCCAACAAATCGTTCGACCCGCTCGGTCTGCTTGCTGCCGAAGCCGTAGTGCTGAATTTGCGGCAGTAGGTGGAGTCAAGGTTCTTCGAAGGGGATGATGCAGGTGCCTGGTCAGCACACAATACCTCTTTGCTTGATTCGGTCACTGCAGAGATGCGCGATGCGTGTACAAAGTATATTAATCTTTCTTACCCGTCATTGTTTGGCATAACAATCCCAACGAATGTCACAAGAGAACCTTACGACCAGCCCCGCCGGGGTGGTGCAGTGGTAAGACGCCCGACTACTGTGCCGGAGTTCCCGGGTTCGAACCCGACCACGGCGGCTGCGTTTCGATGGAGGCGAAACGGAGAGGCGTCGTGTGCTGTGCGATGTCAGCGCACGTTAAAGATCCCCAGGAGGTCGAAATTACTCCGTAGCCCTCCACTACGGCTCCTCTTTCTCTCTTTCCACTTTCATTCCCACCTTCCTCCCTTCCCTTACGGCGCGGTTCGGGTGTCCACAGTGCAAGTGTGACAGTTACTGCGCCTTTCCCTTCCTGTGAACCAATTTAACTTTTAACCTTACGACCATGAGCTGAAACTTGACGTAAAAGAAGCATGAAGACAAAATTTTTTTCGATCAGCTTTAATCGGTGTACATTTAATGAAGTCCGAAGATTTTCCTCAATGCTCAAAGTGTAGAAAAAGCGAGACGAGCGTAAGGTATGTAAATATACGTGGTCGGACCGTATTAAACCCGCTTACTCGTGTTTCTTAACTACGTCCTGTCTTGCTGCTTTTTAACTGAAATGAAAGCTAAGGCACTCGGTTCCACTTTCTTTTAGCCTTAACGCGGTACGTGCTATATTATTATCTTTGTTTCCACGTTCAGACTAGCGTGATCTACTCCCTTGACCGCAACTAATCGAAATTTAGAGGACATACAAGAAATGAAAAACGTACCAAAAGGAGAACACTTGCAGGGAATAGTTGGCCTCACCGCGAATTTTAGCGGGTTATTGGGCGGAATGTATTAAAAAACAATTTAGCCTTGAGAAGGCGTAGTCAGGTCGATGATGATGTGCTTCGGACTGGCAAGGAACAGTGTTATTAAGATACAGTAGTGAACTAGCACAGTGCACATTCCTTGTAAGTCGGCCACCTGTAATGGCTGCGATTACACTTCCTTGGACTTATTGCGGGATTTTGAATGCACTCATGGCTCCTTAAAGTTTCCTCATTATAAACAATCACCTCACGCTCACCAATACCACGTTTAACAGACTTTGGTCTCTTAGCGCGCTAATGATAATTTGAAACACACTTTATAATGTCCGCCGCGGCAACGGTCATAACCGCGCATAATAAACAACATTTTAACTATAACAAACATTTCTAAATATATACGAATATCCCATCTTTCGCAAAATATCAGTTAGAAACGGCAGGAGCAAATGTCATTAATTCTGAGTCGAAAAGCGCTACAGTTTGGTTACTCAGAGTTTTGTTTTATGGCGTTGAGATTGAAGCTAGTTGCACTCTTAGGGGATAAAATTAATGTGTACTCAAGTGCAGAAAGCATAAGAGCAAATAAATAACACTAAGAAGGTTCATAAAAGACAACTACTGCGTGGTCAGTAAAACACCCCTGGTAAATGATCAGAAGGGGTATTTAAAAACAGCACGTATTTGCCTCACAGTTAGTTCATGGATTCCATATAAATGAAAATTTGCAATCCTGAAAAACACACTGGGGACACGAAGTTTACAAAACGAGAGCTCCTACCATCCAGAAGGTCTCCTTAGTGTGTATTCCTGTTTCTGGCAGGTTTTGTTTATGTTAGACGAAACTGTAGAATAACCGGCAGAGCAAGTGAAAACTTCCAGACACACGCGAAGTGGTGGGCACAACGAAGACATTGTTCTTTCTTTGCAGGTGGATCTAAAATATTTCGTTTACTAACCTGCTTTTTCATTGAGCTGGAGAGCAAGTATACTGGAACACTCCTGGTCCCCAGGACAGGGCACTGTGGAATTTGAGGTAGAATCCTTGCTCGAGGCAGACGTCTTGCGGTCCTCGAGTAGCGATTCCTGCGGGCTGCGGCTTCTCTCCGGGTTGTTGCGTTCGATAGAGACGGCTAGCGCCGCCGCCTCCGATGAACCTTGTTCTTGTTCGGATAAAGGTGCGCTGGCTGTCATTTTTGGTCGCTTTGTCTTCCAGCGCTTACCCTTACCGTGAGAAGCTGAACTGGAAGAAGTAGGAGTTGTCAAATTTGTATCGGAAGACGATCGCTTGGCAGCTTCACTTAAATCCTTCGTATCGGCCATGCTTACTTTCTTCTTCACATTTCAGTTGTCACGTGCTCTGAATATGGGTCCCTCGAAAAATGAGCTGAAACGTTCCTGTTTCAATACCCTTGACCAAAGTTATATTATAGTAAACATAACGGATATGTACAGGGTATTGCGTTCTCATTTTGCGAAAGTTATACATATTTTTAGTTGGAATAGAGGCCCGACTTATGTGCCGGAGTACCCGGGTTCAATCACTACCGCGGCGGTTGCGTTTCCATGGAGGCGAAATGATGAGGCGTCCGTGTGTTGTGCGATGTCAGCATACGTTAAAGATCCCTAGGTGGTCGAAATTATTCCGTAGCCCTCCACTCTGGCTCCCCTTTCTCTCTTTCCACTTTCACTCCCACCTCCCTACCTACCCTTACGGCGCTGTTCAGGTGTCCACAAAAACAAATGTGACAGATACTGCGCCTTTCCCTTCCTGTGAACGAATTAGTATTATTATTGATTTGCTTTGAAAGGAAGCCACATTATCCAGCGCACTCCTCAGATACTACATTGTACTATCAGTTGCCATTAACATTAGCACGTACGCATGTCGATCGTCGGTTCGAATAATAATAATAATAATAATTGGTTCACGGGAAGAGAAAGGCGCAGTATCTGTCACACTTGTTTCTGCGGACACCTCAACCACACCGTAAGGGAAGGAAGGTGTTAATGAAAGTGGTTGGCTGGTTGGTTTGTGGGGTTTAATGTCCCAAAGGGACTCGGGCTATGAGAGGCGCTGTAGTGGAGGACTCCGGAAATTTCGACTACCTGGGGTTCTTTAACGTGCACTGACATCGCACAGCACACGGATGCCTTGCGTGAAGCCGATAAGTAAGAGGACCTGCAGTGGAGGGCTTCGGAGCAATTTCAACCGCTAATTGGAAACTGGCCTCTAACTAGGCGAGCAAAATGCAAAATGGAAAACGATATATGGCATAATACCACCCTGAATGCTCCACATTAAGGCTGTTCATTTATTTTGCTCTTACTTTATGCAAAGTTCTGCAAAGTGTTGCACAATACTCTGAAATAAAATCAAATTCTGCTGTGAATTTTTATTCAAAGAATACGAAATCAGTCAATTTCCATACCTTAATTTTTAGGATGGAGTATGTTGTGTAGGCAATCGGCAATGTTTGCGTTTAATTACGCACTAGGATTTACACCTGGGAAGCCTATGGTCACAAGGGTGGGACAAAATTGAAAACTCCCTAGGAATTCATAAAAGCAGATAATGGTGTTCCTAACCACAGCCTTCATGAAGCGTGTCAATCATACTGGGGCATTTAAAAAAGAGTTTTACGTCAATTAGTGCTTGTGATAAATTGCACGTCTGTGTAATTTTGCAATCAGTTGATTACTTGTTCAAAGAGTAGCTTTGCAGGTAATTGAAATATTTCGGATGTAATAATTACTTCTTTACAAAAAAGTCTAGAGGAGCGAAGCATCCGAAACAGTGTGATTATTTCAGTTTTCGTCCGCACGATTATACTGAATCGTTGCGCACTTCTCGGTCTGCGTTCGTTGTGTACGTGGTGAATTTTATAAAAACGTTAGAAGGGACTTTAGCGACTAAAGTAGTGAAGGGCGAAAGTAGCGAAAGCCTGAGAGAAACAAGCCCATGCATACACACGCACTCACACTGACATACAAACAGCGACACAGACACAAAGGCAGATTCGCAATAACATATAAAGACACGCACACGCACTCACACTCTCTTACACGCAAAGACACAGACTTATACTCACACTTACATCTACAGATAGACACACATGCGAACTCACAGGCACACGCAGATACACAAACGCACGCACGGACACACACGAAGACACAGACTTAAACTAACACTGACACATATAGACAAACAGATGCACACACACACTCAAACTCAGAGACACAGATACAAAAATCGACAAACATACAAACAGAGAATCACTCTAACACTCACACGCTCAGAGAGACACACATATGCGAATACAGACACATACACTAACACAGACAGACACACAGACAGAGACACTTAAATACGCGCACACAAACACACAGACACCAACAGACACATAGACACACGCATACACTGCTATATAAATTAAAACCAGTCGCTACTGATTTTTATTATGCACATCGATTAGCAAGCGGTGACAAATTACAGAAGAGCCTTTGAATCGTTTTAAAACTACAAGATGCAGATGAGGGCAGGAGAGAGAAAGCTGCTTGCTCGCAGTGCGTTATGGACGAAGTCAAGCCTGCGCCATCTGGCCAGAGAAAATTCCAACCCGCCATATAACGAAACACTGCGAGGAGGTGTAAAAGAAAAGACAAGCACAAAATAAAGTTACCCCTGTTCGACATGGCATTCAGAGACCACTGAATTATAGTTCTCTGTTTGACAGTTGCATCCGTGTATGAATAATGAAAAGGCCCACTTTGTTTTACACTGCACCCAACACTAATAATACTACTGCTACTACTACTACCCCAAAAACGCGACACAGAGGGGATTGAGCGTTTAAAAACTGTGGCGACTGTAGCTACTACTACGTTGACGCGGATGCCGGGAACCGGGGGATAAAGAGCTTTCGCTGTAGAAGTTATAATGAGGTGACATGTTGCAGTGAGTAAATGAAGCGCGGGCAGTTCTGCCTTGACCTGTTGGGATTCCAAATAAGTTCTCATTGCGCCAGGAGAAGTATGAAAGCCCTAGGCTACCGCTGATAAGGAAACACGTATTTGGTACAAATATGGGAAACAATAAAAAGAAAGTCTTACTTCGGTTGCAATTTGTTCATTCTGGATAGTGGTGCTTCACGGAGTATACGTGAACATTGTAGTTCCTGAAAATAAAATTGAACCCAAGCGAATTATGTGCAGCTACAGTATGTAAAAAAACAAGCAGGTTCATTTAAATCGCTTTCACCATATGAAGCCTTCGAAAGCGTCTGTAAGTGCAGCACTAAACTGTCATATTTTTGCGCCTAAAGTAGTGCTCAAATATAGGAATGTAGTCCCCACGACTTCGGGATGCACACCCAGGCAGAAACCTAAAACAATATTCTATATGTAGGATATTAAGGTTATAAAACTACATCTAAGATGTTGACAAGGGTCGTCGAAAAAATGTGCATACCTAAAACTTCGAAATTTAAGTATTCTAAAGCTTTTAGACTCGAATAAATGTCGGGTATGGGTATAATACTAATAATTCACTAAGTGCCATCAATTTCGTTATTTACAGTACATAACACACTTATCGGTTTCACGTTCGTCGTGTTCGTCTAACAGACCTACAAATACACCATATGTATTTCGCAGTGTAAATGATAGTTTGTGTTTACTGTATTCAGTGTAGGCTCTACTGACTGGAGAAGAGAAATCGCGTCATGGAAATGAGTTGAACATAATGCGACAACACCCATCATTCAATTTTTGTGATGCTTATTACCTATACGCATAAAGGATATGGTATGATGGATGAAGGGTTCCTTTGAGGTAAACGCCTGGAAATTTATGTGCGGTCTCTAGAACAGAAATCTTTCCTGGCAGTAATTAAAAATACAAGTGCAAGTTTATTAAGTGCGCTAAATTGCGTATTACAAGGAAAACATGTTTTACATGTAAGAATTGAATTTGTCGTGTACGTCGGCCTCGTCTTAAGCAAGAGCGTTGTTGTGGCTGTAGGATGAAGGCAAAGAAAATGCACGGGCATGCTAGTGGCGCTGTAGTTGAGCCACCTCCGCTGCCTCGTGCAGACAGAAGAGAAAATAGAGAAGAAAAAAAGGAAGAGGTAAAGAAAAACGCGCGCCGCAAGAACAGCCATCGTCAACCACCAAAGCGATGGCGGGTGCAATGACGGCCTACAACAGATAAAAATTCGGTGGCAGGCTAGCCTCCGTCGCAAGCGGCGGTGCCTACCTGCCCCAGCCCATCCGGGGAGTGCTGGACTACACCCCTTCGTGGAAAATGGGGTGAATTTACGAAGGGCGTCCCACTTCTTCCAAGCTGACTCGAACGATAATGCCGATGGCAGTTTCTGCCAGTTCGTTTGAGCAGTGCCGTATTTCACAGACTGTACAGGGTCGTACACTTCTAGCTATAGCAGGGTTACTACTTCCAAAGTGCCATTGCGTCCCACCTGGCCACGCAACAAGGCTTAGTGGGAGGGCATGCGAAGCGCTACCTCGAGGTCCCTCTGTGCTTGCATCACTTTGATATGCGCCCGCGTCTGACTCAAAATTGTTTTGAAAGCTGCGACCGTGTTATACCGTGAACTAGATGTCATCTTCAGTACGGTTCACTGTAAAAGGGAACGTGCGATCGCATGGCCCACAGACTTCGCAAGCGTTGCCACCAAAAACTGGCGAGAATGAACAGCACCATGTGCGTGCCTACTAAAAAAATTGTATGAGGCAATAACCTCACGTTTTCTCACACATTCACCTCAATTCGCATAAGAAATCGCATACACGTCGCATATAATTGCATATGGTCTCATAGATTGTCGCACATTATCATAAATTATGTAGAATATTTTATGATAATGATATGCACCGTACGAGGGTCTATGCGATTAGATGAGATTTTATGAGGTTAATGCGCGGTAGAACTTTTGGTTTTTCAGCAGAGTACGTGCCAGCCAGAGGAAGGAGACCAGCCAGAGATGGTCACTGCACATGCACCTAGTGCCACTGTTTCTCACCGGCTGTCACGGTAGAACTACTGCAAAGCGCTGCAGCCACGCGGTCTCATGTTCATTTTAACAGTGAACCGTGCTGTATATGTTTAAAAGATGATGTCGCATGTGGTGCCGACTATATCTGGGAGAAAATATGCATGCTTAATTTTCTGACATAATTGTTCATAGACGACAAACTTATCAAAGCTGTCAAAGTATACGGAGTCGACTACACGCGGCACATTTCGCCTCGAGAGCACAGAGCGACGTCATGTACTATATTCAACAGCTACAATATTGCAATGAATTCTGGAAGCGGTAGCTGATTTTCAGTACTTTTATTTGTGAGCGAATGTGAAAAACCCCGAGAAAAAATGCACAGCGGACTCAGTCCTTCTTGAACAACTAAAAAAGGCGAAATGCTTCAATAAAAGAATTTATTCAGAGCGCTTTCCAACGAGTACAAACGCTAATGTCAATATATGTATCGGTGAAATAATTCAAATATTTTAGGCATGTGCACGAATTGGGGCCGTTTTCTTGAATAATGTGCAGGGGATCAACGCGTAGAAAAGAGCAATGATGTTAAGGACGCCCGCATGGTCAAACATTGATACGTTGGTATGCTAGCGCTTGCGGTGTCGGTATCACAGTCGTATAGGAGTGTTGAATGACGAGTTGACGTACTACATATAATGCGGCAGCGCTAATGCTAATGTGTATGTGTAAAATAATGCACGTGTACATTAAGGAAATAGTAAGCTAGAAAAAGAGCGAATGTGCATGAATTAGAATTTGCAACAGGAAAAGACGCCATTATCTGTCTCGTTGGCTGTAGACAAAAAACGCTAATCTGTCCCTCAATTGTGAGGAATGTATGTATACATTCCTCGCGGCTAATTTACTTAGAAACATCATTCAGTATGGCGGAAAGAGGTTCCTTACATCCGTAAGAGCTTTAAGGAAACAGTAAGTTCCCAGGACTGTTAATGGCGCCTGCGTATAAAATAACAAACGTATGAGATGGTGCGTTACCACAAGTGCCAACCCAGTCTCAAAGCGGTTCGCTAAGCTGAAAGGTTTCTCAGTGTTAGGAATTTGCCACTTCGGTTTCGTTCCACTGGGTTATCCAATAGACGTAATAGAACCGAAGCAGCAGTAGACAATTTCAGCACTTCAAAGAGCATTTGTTCGTTATTCCTATTAATCTGAAATCTGCTCATCGCATGTTCCCAGTACAGCTAACAACAACCTTAAAAGTCACATCCCGTTCTGTTTCCCGCTTTTGATACGCACTTCTATCTTGTCACTGGGATCAATAAAGAGGCTGGGCACTATGATACCTACAACACAAATTTTGTCTTTGCCAAAGTAAATACGCCACGGAATTAGTTTCTCCTTCGTATTTCAGAAAGAGAAAAATAATGACCCCGAAAACTTATAAGGGTCGTCAATGTCTTACCAAGATACTTTGTTGGGCGAGTTGGTACTTACTCATTATTAATATAAACAGCGCGAACACCAAGACAAAGGACAAGATAAAAGAAAGTCACAGTACAAGCGCTGACTCACAACTATGCCTAAGCCCTTTACTCCAAGGCCCAGAAAAAAACAATCATGAAGAAAACGAAAAAGTCACGGGAGACAACCCCTGGGTTCACCTGCTGCACAAGAAATCACTTAAGAAAGACACCTCTTTGCTTGAAAGAGCAAGGGAAGTCTTGCTGACACACTTATTGTCCGTTGAAATAAAATATGATTCCACTATCTCTCTCGCCATCTTCACTTTGTGGCGATACAAAATCCTAACCTTGTCAAACTTAGGAGTGCACTTCTTTTTCTCCTTCTTCATTATTTCACATGAATGGCAATGTGATACCAGAAACGGTTTGTCCTTTCCACGTTCCAAGTTGTTCCGGTGTTCCTGTAGTCTCTTAATAATACATCATCCTGTTTGTCCTATATAACTGGCTCCACAAGAGAGTGGAAGCCTGTACACAACAGCTGTCTTGCATCCAACATATGGGTTTCTATGTTTCACCCCACATTCTTGATTCTTCGCTTCTCTTTCCCTTTGAATAGCCGGGCTGATCCTCTTCATCTTGAGCGGGGCGGTCAATGCGACGTCAACACTATACCTCTTGCCTACATTTTTGAGGCCATGCGAAATTCTGTGCACATACGGTACCACTGCAACCTTTCTCTTCCTCTCACGCATGCTGGGCAGGGATTTCATTCTGTGCGTTCTTTTAAGGCTCTTCAGTACCCGGCAACTGGCCTCAATAATAACCGACTCCCGATAACCAGCCTTTGCAATTCTTGTCATTTGTCTTTCAAAACTCTTGCCCATGTCGTGGTAACAAGATTTCTTCAACGCATTTAATAACCATGTGTTGATCATCCCATTCTTCACTAATTTGGAATGCCCCGAATTGGAGCTTAGCAACGGCTTCATCTATCTCGGGTTGTATTCCCAACAAACATGATAATCACCGAATTGAATCAATAGATCTAAATACTGTAACCGATCGTCCACTGGTTCTTCAACAGTACATTCCAGTCGGGATCCACACTCAGTAAAAACATCCATAATATCCTTCATTCATTGACTGAATCCTTCACGGTCTGTGAATACTAAAAAGTCGTCCCCATACCTGAAGGTTGAATAATGTAAGCCCTCCAAGTTATCCTTCAGGTGTCTATCCACGTACTACTGAGTATTTTATAGATCGAGTGCTCTCGTATAGGTTCTGGTACACTGCAAAGAAACAATACCCATTGCTTGGCTACATTTAGCAAGCGCTCTACTAATAATGTGCAAGCAAACCAGCCGCGTGATCTGATTATTCAATTCTTTAATCAAGTGCGCAAGGACTGGGTCCTGTCCTCAGGCTAGAATAGAACGCAAGCCTATGTCTAACAACTGCTTAAGTTCATGCCAGCTGAAAGCTTAACACTAGCAGCATAATTTATATCTTAGAGAGATCACACGACTGCTAGCCACCGGCTAAATTACATTCCGCCAAAAATTATCACCGCACCAATGTCCCACGGTTGACTCCATAACTGTTCTCTGGTAGGGCTACAACGTCCATGAACTGCAAAAAAAAAAAACAACAGAAGGGTGGCATCATTATTGGTCACTACCATATTTTTCACTGGTCACAACACTCCTCAAGCTTCCGTACGGAGCGCAGCTATGTCTTATCCTGCCTATGTCTTACCTTGTACCTATCTCATTTGCAACAAGGACGAGAGTGGAGGTCTGCCAGGTTGGTTGTTAGATTAAAGTTGTAACTATATATATTTTCACGTGGCACTGATAATGCTCTCGGCAATCAACAAATATTGGCGTGGTGCTGAAAACAACTCTTTATTGGGCTTACTTTACTAAATAACTAGGCAACTTCGCGGCTGCAATTGTAGAAAAAGTGCTCGCTGGTTGTCAATCTACAAGCAGCCACAGCACTCAGCAGCTTGCACAATTTAAAATTGAAGAATAAAACTCTCAGCTGATCAAAGGAAGCTTCTAACAGCCTAAAGTCATGTAGAAACCGTCGGGCTTGACTGCAATAATTCTCTCAGCGCATATTAAGCTAAAAAAAAAAAATTCCGAGAACACTGCAGAATCTGCACTGGAGAAGCGCGTACGCCTTAGCATCGCTACTGCATATGGTATACCGCTTGCCCTTTGCAGAGATTTTACACTGCGGAAATTATAACAGTTACGTCGTTGACGACAGTGTGTAGCAAGCTGCGCATGTTCTTTAATATTTAGGTGAACGAGGTAAAAGATAGGAGAAGCCCTAGTTCTCCATACAGCATTACAAAAAGTGTACTTGAAGTCACTTTTGAGATTCTTTGGCACAACAAGGCATATTTAAATTAACGGCGACTGATTCGTGATCAGGCGTGGCCGAGGTAACCATTTGCACTGACAAATTTGCTGTCTTGTATAACTGTTATGCTTCGCAAGTCGCCATAAGACATGGCAGGCCTTCGCTAATTTTTCGGTTTGAAAGCAGTGTGTTTAGATCGCTTAGCATGCAGTCTGGAGTGAGCGGTCGTAACCAGGAGCACGGCCGGGTTCTTAATACAAACACAATTGTGAAAACATCTACAGCCCTCAAACAGAGATAGGCGAAGGAGAGCCTCAGAACGCGGTCATGATAGAGAGATGCCGACATTTTCAAATGAACTCTCGGTTCCTTTCCGGGATTTAGCTGTTAGCTCCCAGGGATGCAACAGCTGTTCACCGCCATGCCTTCACTCCAGCTGAAATAGTGCGACTGTGTACTGCAAATCGGTGCGGCACAAGTAATAGCGTTTGCGCTATCTCTAGCCTTGTGGCGCTGCCCAGCAAGATAATCCACCTTTAGAAAGATGGGCTGGTCCCATTTCATTATCACAGCGTACGCTATGATGTGCGGCCGACGCTGCCTACGCTGCTGACTTGCTTTTACCGAAGCCCCCACTTGCCGCTTCAAACATGAACTCCATGGTCCTCCCCTGCGCTTTTCTATCACCGGAGCTCAAGCAGATAGCAGCGGCTTGACATATTCATTGCAGAAAGAGCTCTTTACTAGCAAACGTTTTGAGACCATGAACTCATAATCCGATTTAACCTGATGCCGGTTCTGTGTGAATGTATGGGCACCAACTGTGAGATGCGCAGTAAGCCCCTCGTCGCGTTCTGTTACTCTTCACTCCAGATCCTACTATATAGCAAACTGGAGCTGCCATACACTATTTCCATAGCCTTTGAGCAATCATACACGCAACGTTAGGTTTTACAGAGCTGGCATGTTAATGTAGTTGTGCTATCTACCAATACTGTCATGAAAGAAAGGTGCCGCAAATGGGGAAAAAGGGACGTCATATCGATTGGAATTTTTTTGTTCTAACATTGCAAGGCATGTGCAATGCAAAATATATACTTGCTTGACGTGCGCAAATTATGTCCGGAAAAGCGGGAAATGAAGACGCATGCTTGAAAGAGATAAACACAAGTGTTACGGGCACATTTACGCACGTCGGTGATAACGAAACTCGCTACAGTAAGCCACTCAACACTCCTCGAAGCTCTCGACATGGTTCACTAATATTTCCTGCCTTTCGAGAGGAATAAGCAGTTCGTGGAACTTCACGCGCTTTTGCCCGCCACAATATTATTTTCCACATTTACAGGATGAACTATGATACAGCTATGTTTTTGTGCAGTATATACGCATGTAGCACTCCGCGTAATTTTTTCATGCCTATACTCCTCTTAATATATGCTAGACTCCTTCCAGCACTCATGCAGATGGTATAACAAATACAAAATAAGAAAGAGGAATGCACGAACGGCCTGCAGAATACCCACAGACCTGTAGATCAACGATAATTTTTGTAGCTTCAAATTTATATATATTCGACCTTTCACGGCCTTCAGGCCAAGAGAAGCAAGTTCTCTACCGCGCACACCATCTGCTAAGATGCAATTGGAGGGTTTCCTGTGAAACTTCAGGCGTAAATATAATATGTTTACAGTCTGTAACACTGGCAATGCCTTTTTTATCCTGGGCTGTTCTCAATTTTAAAAAGTATAAAGTAAAAAAAAATTCTGTAGGACACTGCAGGAACCTTTTTACCCACTCATCAACGGGCTTTTGTGCATCGTGCACTCATATTTACGCGCTTTGCCCAGAATCAGCTTGCACGTTGGCTGAGACAACTTTATTCAGCACTGTTGGTAGCAGCATCGTGCTCTGCCATCTAAAAAAACGACTCCCAGCCAGCTGCGTTGTCAACCCCCTAACATAATGGCCCAATCCTGGAATCAAAGCCAACCTTCCCGCATTTATGCGTTTCCGGTAGAGAGCCCAACACCGTTCTCAATGTCAGTCCTCGTGACCGTACTTCAGCTAAAGCCTCATTTTAGAGCAGACCACCTGTGTGAGTCAGTTGTTGCACTGCTACCTGTCGGTAATAACAAGAGAAGACGGCATACAATCTTATGCAATTACAAGCAAAGTCCCACACTATTTTCTTTTTTGCAGCGTCTTCACCTGGCTGCAAAAAAAAAACATCCTTGATTTAAAGAAGCACCCTGCAGCCGTTCGTTTGTGAAGCGCTCGGCGCAGCTTTGTATTTAGCCGTTGGTTTATTTGCGTGCCGAAACTTATCTGGATTTCTGAACACGAATCAAGGCGTGCTTCCCTCATCGCGCAGAATGCTGCAGCCAGTTCACAAGCTTACCAAGTGAAAAATATGTTTGGTCCCCCTAAATAAGCAGATGAAGCCAGTAGAAAAAACTTCATTGAAATACCTAATTAACGTCTAAATGGCTTTTTAAAAAGAAGTATACAAATAGTGGTCACAGCAGACAAAGAAAAAAAAACATTTAAAAGTACCTGCCGAAGACGAAGCGCTTTTGTAAGCACAAGCATTTCGTGGTGATCAAAGAATAGTTGCTCTAAGCTAGTATCGTAGATGGTAATGAAAGTATATAGAGAAGAAAGTATCCAGAAAAGGCAGAGAGTGTACTAGCGTTAAGGACCGGCATCACAAGTGCAAATATGTTCCACAGAAGATGTTATGCTTACTTTAGTAAAGCTGATCTTCAAATATTGGCATAGACCAATGCCTCAGAGAACGCCACTTTGATAAAAAGGTGCCTTCGTATTGGAAGGCCATCCCGTGACCGTCCACGTCCCGTGATTATGAAGCTTATGGACTTTCTGGAGAAGGTTTTAGTGTTCAAAAATGGCCACAAACTTAAGAATTCCAATTACTGTAATTAGGAGGATTTTTCAATACGGGTTCGCAATATCCACAAAAGCTTTGGGAAGCGTCTGAATGTTTAAGGAAATACGGCTGCAGGGTGAAAAAGTTGCTTGATCATATATTTATTGATGAAGTTCGGTATATATGGAACAGCGATTCTAATACAATGGAGAATGCATCACTGAAGTGTCACAAAAATGCTACTGAAGATCCAGCCACTCCGTCTTGACTGCCTCGTCACAGCAACAATAACCTCCGTGTATTAAATTTAAACGCGAAAAGCCTTGTTAATAAACTCGCCGACCTTAACGCATCGGTAACTGCTCATTCACCTCGTATTATCGGTGTAACTGAAACTGGGTTACACGATAACCTATACAACTCCAAATTTACGTTAACCGGATTCACGTTAGTGAGACCTGACAGACCAAATGGCCGAGGTAGTGATCTTGCCCTCTATATACAGTCCCACTGGAATTTTTCAGTTCTGAGATCGCCATGTGAAATTGAACTGCTTTTGTGTAAGGCTGATATGGAAAGTTCATTCACATTAATTAGAGTGGTTTACCGGCCTCCTGGTTCATTCTCCCATCAGTTATTTCTTATCAGCAAGCATTTACATGACGTGAGCACATCAAATATACTTATGGGAGATTGTAATGCGCTAGGCATTCACTGGCCTTCTCTTAGAATTACCGACCATGATGCCTCTTTGTGTAGGGTTGCACTTGCATGCCCACACGATGTGGAAGATATCCGAAGACTTCTCCGCACAGTCGGGCATCTTCCTGTACAGGCACGATCAAAGTGTTTTAAAACTGCCTGGCACAGCAGCGTTTTGGTGTAAAGGCGGAGGGGTGTGCGTTCCTCCATCTTTGTAAGGCCCTTACAAGGCTTGGGATATATTGCATGGCCGAATTGGTATAATTGGTAGTAATTTCTCGAAACGTGGGGGTCGGAATGAGGTCGGAATCCGTATCGAAAGGGTCTGAAGGCGTTGCCCGGAGAGTGAGCGCGCGGGCGGCGGTGTCTGCCGTTTCATTCCCTTCGAGGCCCATGTGGGCGAAACGACAGCGGCACCTTTATGTACACCTATCTTCTACCAACCAAAACTGTGCCAAGGAAGCGCTCTGACGCGTTAAAATAGGTTTAGCCTCGTTAAACCTCTGGAATGCTTTTCTGAATCACTCCAAACTACTACTATGATTCAACACCTTTTACCGAACTAACCCTGACTACGATGTAACGTGTCTTTCCTCCGAGAGATCCTCAGTGACATTAATTTCTCTCAAACTCGCAAAAGTGTTTTTGCTGTTGTTGTTCTTATTTAGGCACGACAAAGTAAGCGAAACTTAGCTGTTATGCTCCGTTTGGGTATTCCTTAGCTTGTACTCGGTTGAGGCCAGTAGTGAGGGCTAAACATGCTAAATTCCAAGACTAGGGAGGATGTTCCTGTGTTTCATGTCTTCACGTCTGTGACAACGCCGAGTCCGTTCGCTTCGTCTCATATATAGTGAGAACTTTTGAGACGTATGACAGGTCACTCTGGCGCAAACTGCGGCAGTGATGAAATCCTGCTGCGGGCATCCGCAGCTGTCCTCTTCCCAGCAAAAAAAAAAAAGAAAGATAAAGCTGCACCCCAGTTCACAGAAAACGGCCGCGCCCTTGACCGGAGCAGGAACATAGCTTGTTATTTACTGTTCTTTTTTCTTGCCCACAGCTGTGCCATGCACTGACCTTTTTGTCTTATTTCTTCTTTTATTCTGTTTCCGAAACCACTAAAATCGTTTCGCGTCACTAGTGCAACTACGTATACCTAGATTTTGTAGGCGCGATTTATTTGTTTTTTACACTTCTTGCTGTTCTTTTAGCTTTACCGTTCAGCTGGTTTATCTTCTATCGCCGTCATAGCCCATCAAAAAAGAAAACAAAACCAAAAAGAAAGAGTGACATGTCATTGAGGTTGGGCAAGCTGTACAAGTATGCATTTTTAATGAACTGTACTGTCTAGCCTATTTGCTTTTCTTTAAATAAATAGAGTTTTCTCTATAGCCTCATCGTACACAAGGTTCCTTTTATAGGACTGCTGTTGTGCGCAGAGGTGCGCGTTGTCGCATGAAGTGCTCTTCGCCACTGTTCAGGGGAAATTTCAGACAGCTGAATATCGTTCTAAACGCCAGTAAAAGTTGTTTTCAGGGCATGCTGCATACGGCGTACGTAGGCATGCGCAGGTGTTCGTTTCGCAGCTTAATAAGTGTGTAGTCGTTCGTTTCTTTTTTTTTCACTTCTCGATTATTTTTTTTTTCGCGCCAGGTTTGTTCCGTTCTAGATCAAAGAATGGGGGCATAGAAGCCGAGTTCACGTACCATACACACGCGAATGCAACACGTTCTCCACCACGCTAGATTTGTACTTCGTGAGTTTCAGCGCCTTGGACTTGAAAAACGGCACCGTCATCACACATAAGGTAGCCTTCCTTCCCAACCTCGAAGGTAACGTTTAGCAGGTGAGTTTCTGACTCTAACGTATTTTGTACCTTCGTGAGGACCAACTTAGTACAACAGTGCCAGGCGCATGAGCGAGCTTCTTACCTGTTACCACACACATGTCATACAATGCGTACTGGTTCGGACTTGAATCGCTACTCCATGTAATATTTACTTATTTATTTAATGCGCTGAGTTTACCACACGGCATAAAATGTGGGGGTATAGCGTCACAGGAATGTGTGGAGTGCAGCCATGTGCAAGAAGTCACACAAACTGCGTGCATAAATGTTGTTTGTTGTCCATAAGTGGAAATGAGAGTCATTACTCGGTGAAAGTCCAGCTTTTTGTAGAATGGTGTTGCGCATTTGCGAAGTTCCTGGGCATGTCCATATTAGATGCCGGACAGTGGTGTCGCAAGCGGGTTCTTCGCAGTGTGGGCGAATGTAATATCATGTAATATGTAATATCATGTAACTCCATGTAATATCAATTGCGGAAAACAGGTCTCAGAGCCTCGCAGCTTTCAGCGTCGTCCGACATGCGCCAGTCGTTTAAATCTGGTGCTCAGGTTTTCTCTAGCGCTTGTTGCAGCAATCAATATGCTTGGCTTTGTCAAGTGTTGGAATGCGTCACTGTGGAATCTCTCACCATTCCAGCTCACTGATGGAATGTGTCGTGCTTTTTCCACCAATTTCTATTTCCTCTTAGCGGAATGTTTCGAAGAATTAACATCGACCATCTTTGCGCACTATTTCTCTCTAATTCAGTGCTTCGTCTTAAACAATTAGGGCTAATTAGTTTAGACCTATCAACCGGTTGTAAACTCGCGCTGCCGCCTATAATGAAAGAAAGAAGACTATCGCCAGCCATGGCTTTCAATAGACACAACGAAACTCACAACGTCTGTATCAGCGATAGAAGTCTGAGTTTTATTCAATTGGTAACGACACGTTGCAAAACGTAGTATCCAGAAGAAGGTACTATAGTCGGTGTCTTCATCAGCTCATCCTATACTTCCAATAAAACCCAGTGCAGTAAGTGTGAGACAAGAAAACATAAGCACATAAAGAGCATGAGCTGCGGCAATTATGCAACAGTCAACCAGAGAAGGTATAAACCACAGTGCGATTCCTATACAGAATGCGCAGTGAAAAAAAAACGAATAAAGAACTAATAACCAAAGAAAAATAAGACATGTGTCGGTTCGGGAAATATAGAAAGTCATCAGGAAGGCAATGAATAGAAAAAAAATAATCAACTAAAATGCATGAATTCACTCCTAAATGTAGAGAGTTCAGCAGCGTGTTAAATTAGACGCAACCAACTAACAGAATAAAAAAACCTGGGCCGGCTTGCACGATAAAGTCCGAGCTAAGTCCAGACTTAAATGGTGTCTTTAGAAAGACCAAGCTTATTTAAGACGGCTCGTGTTCCGAACGTCGAACGCTTCGGGTTCATGTTCACCAGAGTGGCTTCCCAGAACGGCCTCAGCAACCACTTGGGGCATTTTTCCTCGTAACACAATCTTAAGCCGCAAAACGCAATGGCACGCAAAATTGACGGAAAGTGTACATCTTACAGCAGGGACAGTGCCAGCGCATCCCTGTATTTCCCTAATTTCTCTACTTAGACACCTGGCGTCCTTGTGTCTTAACCAAGACAGCACTAGAGTCGTAATCATACAAGCGACTTATTCAAGTCAGGACTGAAGCCCAGCCTTGACTCCAGTCTTAAGCGTCCATGCTAGTGGCCTATTCTTTAGACTCCAGTTAAGTCTGGACTTAGCTAAGACAGTCTTAAGATTGTTTTGTGCAAGCGGGCCCTGGATATAAAGTACTGCTTAGCGTACCCGCTAAGCGCTTTAGACATAATGAACATACTGTTTACAGCAACCCTCATAATATTAATATAGACGAATTTTATCGGAATAATTAGAAATGTGAGCTGATTATTTATTCCTTACTTAAGCGTCTAATGCTACTATTCTACTATTTAAAAATGTCGATGTTGAAATCCTGATTCCTTGAATTTTATGGTTTCTTCGGGTGCCAGATGTGTGTCACGCTTATAACAACCAGCATAAGAAGTCAGAAATATATGTGCGAGTTAAAGGAATATTATAAAGTGATCAACACAGAAAGATTAAATTGTAGCAGTGAAATGTTGTAGTTCCGTACGCTATTGCCTTTTAATGTATGCAATATAGGCATCAAATTTATATGGCAGTCTAGTTGTAGTCCAAAACCGTTGAGTGACATTCGATGCATGTGAATAGATTGAAAGTTCGTTATTGTTGGCCGGAGCAGAATGGAGAAAACTCGCCTCTAAAAAAACGTTTACCTCATTTTTCAGGTACTCAAAAAGAACGTTAGCAACATCAACATTCATTTTAATTCGAGCAAATTATTGCATTCGTTCAAATTCATAACTTCTGCGTCGTGAGTGCATAATAAACGACTAGAAGAGCTCAGTGAGTTAGTGAGGTATTGGATGTAACCGAAAAATCGAAGTTGGATAGAGCTTTGTTGACACACCTTGCTAATAATTCTCTCCTCTGAGTGACCAAACACTGCAATATTGAACTGTTTGGTGCCTCTTATGCAAGTAACTTTTTAGAAGTAGTAATCTGTGACGAGTTGTTCCTAACGCATCAAAGGGGGTAAAAAGGATATCGTGATAATCTCCTAGAAAGTCTGCTGTATTAAAACAAAACGAAAACCGCGCAATTCCCAACATCTATAGCTTTTCTTACTGATCTCTTAAGAAACAGTGGTTAGTTCGGTTGAAAAATTTCGGACTTTCTCACGGGACCGATGATGTTATATTTAAGACGGTGCGTTTACACGGCTTCAAAGCAGTTTATTGACTAATTTGCTGAATATTGGCAGGGTGCATGTGAGAAGGCAGCTGTCAAATAATTAATTGCACCATTGCTCAAAGACGGCGGTAATCCTACCGTGTTTCATTTCGCAGGAGAACATACGTGTTTCTCAAGCAAGATTAGCAGCAACACGGAAACTTTCAGATAATAACTGGGGATATTGATTTCAGAAGAATGAATATCGTCAAATACTGCGTCTCTTATCATAATGTTATATGTGCCATCAAGCACGTTTGCTGTGGTAGGAAGAAAGAACTACTGTGGTTAGCACGTGAGCGTAGATGCAAAATTACGGACATGTGCGGTGTCATTATGGATGAAAAAACTACTGAAGCTGTTAAATATTTGATGGCTCTCTTATAAAAGACACCTTGCTTTACTTTAAGACACCATTCTTGTGTGACAAGAACTCTACGGCTAAATAAAAGGGAGCTGAATATGCCCCACCTTCTCTTCGCGTTGTTGCAGCATTTAAACATTTTCTTTTTGCATTTGCTAATTTTTTTCCGTTTTCAACTGTGCGTTGGCACAGTGGCGAAATTTTGAGACATCAATTGTGAGGTTTGTTGTTATAAGATTCAATTGCTAATTTGCCTTATTTATTTGTTTATTTACCCTCACTGCTAATTTCTTGTGACATCATTGCAGATGGGCATGTGTAGAGCTAAGAAAAGAAACGTTTATACATTGTGTTAGGAACGCATGACATAATGAAACATATGCACAAGTTTTTGCAGAATGTAAAACGTATAAAACGCGGAACTGCTGAGTAATATTACACAAGCAATAACAAAATATGAAGCGCAGTGCTTTCTAATATCCCAGACAGCAGAGAACTATACAGTCACCACCGGTCACACTGAAAACGTATCAAAGTATTATTAGTATGTCATGTATTTGGGTAAATTACAAACTTTATGATTAACTAAACGTAATTCAGTACATAACTGCAGAACGTTGAGCACAAAGGAAACTCATTATATAAACGAAAATCTTTCGTGTGCGATTGTAGTTCTTGTAAATGAAGCTACATTTGCAATGAATGAACGCAGGCTGTTCCAGTCTCTTGTGGTTGACGGGAAAGTACGTATTTGAGGCAGTCAATGTGAGAATAATATGAAGTAAGCGTATTTGGCTTATTACTTACTATACCAACTCTAGATTGATTGATTAATTGATCTATGAATTGAAGACAGGCTCTTTTAGCCAGCGTTGAAAATGATTTTATTTCCTTTCTTTTCAATACCAAAATGGGCGAGTCGGTTGTTCTGTATTTATTAACTATAAACCTAACCTCATTTCCTTGTGCTGCTGGAATTTTTGTTATATCTTGATCTTTATAAAGAAATCAAACATTAGCACATTCGAGGGCTGGGAAAACCAGTGTATAGTCAGCTATTTTAGTTTCATTTGGCGCTATTTTAAAAGGTCGCCTGGTACAAAATGCCGAATTCGTATGGATGAGATTATCTGATCGATGTGGCCATTCCATCTGAAGGTTTAAGTTATGACTAGGCCCATGTATTTATGCTCATTAACTGCAGCGTTAGTAATGTTCCTTATGGTTAACTGAAATCTGGATCTATTTATCTTCCTGGTTACTGTCATGAAAGTAGATTTAGTTACGCTAAGTGTCATTTGCCGGTCAATTCAACAGTTACTTGTAATTTCTAGTGCTCTGTTAAGAATATTATGTTCATCGATTGGGTTAATTTTCCGATAAATATAGTCATTTGCGAAAACCAGTATGCAAATGTTAAGAGTAGTGGCTATATCAGTGATGAAAATTATAAACAACGCAGGAGCCAAGACACAACCACACGCAACGTCAAGTGTTTTAAAGTCTCATCGTTACTTTCAACAAAGTATATTCTGTCGGTTATGTAGATGCTAGTACCGTTCACTATAGGGCCATGATCTAGCGTCTATTGTAGTTAACTGAAGATCTTGATGGGCGGAACCTGAAGAAATAGCATCGAAAAGGTCATGAATATTAGGTCTGTTTCTGGTTTCCGTAGGTTGCGATACGTTGTACTTGAATTCTGACAACATAGTTACAATTAGAAACTTTAAAGGAAGCCGTGCCAAAATGAAGATCATATGCTGTTGGTTTCAAGAAAAGCAATTATCTGTCGAAGGATGACGTGCCCGGGTATTTTAGATGCTGCGATAGTGACATAGAGAGGCTGGCACTTATCAACGATGTACCGCTCTCCTGACTTGTGCATATTTGTATACCGCTTGTCTGCCCACCGGGCGTATGTATGTAGTAAAAAAATTGAAATTTTATCTGTCCTTTGTTCGGTAGTAGCATGCTGACCGTCCTACCCTCAGTTATATTTATCGGTTTAATGTACTACATTGTTCGTCTCAAGGGAGCAACAAGAGCATTATATTTCGTGAATACAGGTGAAAGTTTTTCAGGAACATTAGCATTATCGTTGATGCATTAATGAGGCAAAATATTTATTCAGTTCATCACCTTTTGCAATTTCAACTTCTGGGACTAAAACGTCGTTGTTTTTTCGGGGGCTAAGCAATTTTGTTGGGGCAGTTCATATAAAGTTGTTTGGTTCGTAGGGAAAGTATTGTAATCTAACAGTCTCAAATTGCTGTTTTACTTCTTGTATTGCAAGGAACAGTTTGTATTTATTTTTGAGCGAAATTTTACATCCAGAAGGTTTTTAATTTGGTTAAGTTTGCTCTTTTCATAGATTACATCAAAGGTGTACTAGTGTTTACTTTACTTTCTTTCCTTTCTTCCTTTCGTTTTGCCCGGATGCCCTTGTGAATGTTGTTAGGTAAAATATTTGTAAATAGCAGGGTGTGCTGCTGTGCCACTTGGTACTTGTGGAACATCATGGAATCGCAGCGCTGACAGACGAGGACAAAGGTTGGATACACACACACAACTGTGTTGCACTTTACTCTTTAATTTGAACATATTTTGATCCGCGCTTTATATTTATCAGAAGGGCATCAACGCGCATTACCACCTACAAGACAGAGATGACTATCTCAGTTGCCACAAAAACCAGCACGAAACAAACACGATTCAGTGGCAAAGGCTGGGCTCACAATACCAACGCCACGCAAAACACTAACCAAGCAAACATTAGGCATAAAAACAAGTAAAAATACAAGTCATGATAACAAGTGAAAAATGGCAAAGATGAGCCAACAATTAAAAAGCCAAAATTCATGAAGAGGTGAAGACGCATAAAAGGAATGTAGGCCAACAAACAACACGCCAAAAAAAGTTTACATGAGGCTACAGATTAAAGCAGGCCAAAAACTTCAATCAGGTCATAAATAAAAGCAGGTAAAAGAAATTCATAAACGAGGCAGCGAATAATAGCCTGAAATTCAACGAGTAGCTAAAATCAGGTTAATGGATGATGTAAGTGAGGCGACAATTAACTGGCCAAAAAAATGAGAGAGATAGAGAAATTGTCTTATAACATGGCTTGAAATGCAGAGCAATCATATTGACCCAGACAAGAAGGTGATCTCTTTTTTTAGGGGAGCTACTGAATAAACGCTGACGTATTCTGCTTTCAGGTCACCAATGACGCAACTTCAATGAATTCTCACGTCAACTGGTTCTTTTTTTTTTTTGCCAAACTCTGGTATCTAGTGCAGCGCTTGCATAGTGAGCAGTCACAGAAGTGGATGGCCAAGTTTCTTGATTTGTGTCTTTTACGTTCAAATCACGCGCCTATGGACATTTGTTTACACAACGACGTGTGTACAAAACGTAATCTTTGCTGCAGGAAAGAAGAAAGAATAGACTTCAATAAGACAGCAAGTTGAGCGAGTTGGTACATAATTAAGGAAAAAACAGCGCAACAACGGAGAAAAGAGAGTATAATGAAGACTGGACCAGCGCTGACTAGCAATTACTGCGGTATTTTGATTGTTAAGTTTCACGTTTCCGGGTATCAGTGCTGTTAGTTCTGCCATGCATGCGTGCTCTTGGTTGCGCAACAACGGAGAAAAGAGAGTATAATGAAGACTGGACCAGCGCTGACTAGCAATTACTGCGGTATTTTGATTGTTAAGTTTCACGTTTCCGGGTATCAGTGCTGTTAGTTCTGCCATGCATGCGTGCTCTTGGTTGTGAAACGAGTGTATATATGCGTTCCTTTCAATAGAATCTTCAGTTGCCAGTCAGCACTGGTCCCGTCTTCTTTATAATCTCTTGTCTCTGTTGTTGCGCTGTTTTTTTTGCTTAATTGAAAGAGTAGACGACTCCCATGTTTCATTGTTCCAAGAAAAACATTGTGCAATCGACTTTCAGTAACGCGTTAACCAAGTGCTGTGAGCACTCTTTAGAGGCAAGGTTTCAGATTTAAGTCCAGAGAATGCTTCATTCCGGATACTCGGCATACTGAGCTCTTCAATAGGCGAGAAAATGCTTATGCAATGCCATGCAAAACAAAAAGCCCACTCCATCAAATGAAAGGGATCGGGACAAAGAAAAGTTACCATCATTCCGTACATTCCTCAGGTATCCCACAATTTAGAAGGAATTCGGAAAAAAAGAAAGGAGTTGAAGCGGTCTTTTCAACTCGTCGCCGCCATTCCAGACTGTGTAAACGCGTCAATGAGCCAGCCGAACGAAGGAAAGAATGCACAATAAGGCATAAATAACCGTTTGACCCACGCGCCACAGGAGTCGTCTATCTTATTCCTCTTTCCTGAGGCAAAGATTTCGTTGGGCAGACAAGTTGCTCTGTAAACAAACAAAAAACTGCAGGAGCATAGCTACAGCGCAAAAGACAAAAATATCAAGCAACTTGGCTATCAACTGTCGTGACTGCTCGCCCGGCAAGAGCCACCCTCCAAACTTTGCGAATACGAGAAACTTGGCAAAAGAGTAGATACGAGCCGGCGAAGAAAGTAATTAAAGCTGCCATCACTGATAACCTGACCGCAGACTGCGTCAGGGCGCCTTCAGCAGCCCTCCTAGAAAACAAAATCACATTCTTGTTCGGGTCATGATTGTCCTGCATTCTAAGCCATTTTAACAGACCATTACTTTCCCTGTGTCATTCTTTTTGGCCTGCAAATTGTCGCCTCATTTACGTCATCCTTTTAACCTAATTTTAAATACTCATTGAATTTTGGCTTTAATAGTTGCCTCCTCTATGAATTGGCTTTACCTCCTTTTATATACAACCTCACGGAAACTTTCTTGACGTATGGTTTGTTGGCCTGCATTTTTTTATGCGTGTTCACCTCTTTGTGGAATTTGGCTTGTTAATTATTGCCTAATCCTTGCCCCTTTTTCACTTGTTATCGTGCCTTCTCTTTTCACTTGCTTTTATGCCGTGTTTTTAGCCTCGTTGGTGTTTGCGCGGGGTTGGAATTGTCAGCCCAGTCTTTGCCATTTTTTTCCTGCTGGTTTCGTGCTGGTTTTTGTGGCTACTGAGATAGTCATATCTCTCTTGTAGGTGCACTTCCGCGTTTATGTCCTTCGGTTAAATATATAGCGCGGATGAAAACATGCCTAAAATAAAGTTAAATGTTCAGTGCAGTTGTGTGTGCATCCTCCCTTTGTCCTCGTCTGCCAGCACTGCGATTCCATGACGCATGTAGCGCAACCTCTGGAAAACACCTGAACTGTATGTAGAATGTGACTGCTGGGTTGACGATCCGCTAGTAAATGGTACACTGCACAGGATTAGTCTTTGATTAGATTCCTTTAAGTATTTCTGTTTTAGGGTTATCAATATGAAAGAAATCGCTAATAAAAGTGATGTCAAAAGTGTTTTGCGCGGATTCTTGTTCTTGCATTGGTTGTTTAATCATCTTTGTTACCCTGAACTACTTCATAACAGCAAAGAGATCATGTGAAGAAGCGCAGAGAGGTTGCACTGTGAACCAGTGGATATCAGGGAGAGTGAAACCACCGAGCATGATTGCCATATCTTCTAAATATGTTATTCTTTATAATGATGCAATGTTAGCATAAGCAAAGTCTGCCAGAATGGAGCAGAAACCAAATAACATCTTTGTAAAGTATGCTTCTACGCCTTCAGTATATAGAAGCACAATGAATTGAACTTTTTTTCTTGAAGACGGCTACTCCTCCACCACGAGTTGTACTGTTTTTTCGAGAGATAGCATATTGCGGGGGGGGGGGGGGGGGGGAGGAATCCTATCTCTCTGTAATCTCTAATGTAATGTCATCTGTAATGTCAGATGTTAGCCAGGCTTTTTTTGCCGCATAGTGTTTTGTTTTATGCCAATGGGCTTGCTGTCTAAAAACTCAGTTATGTTGAAAATGCTACGGGCATCATCTTGACAAAAGTTAGTTCGCTTTATTGAAGGGACAGTGTGTTTTCCTATGTAACTGATTTGCTCTGGATGTTTATTTTTTTTAGGTGTCAAGAAATTAGGACATGGTTTTCGCAGGCATAATAGAGTTTTGTTAACTTTGTATTTTTTGGAGCCTTTATCAATTTCTAAGTTACTCGCATATTTTGAGGAGAAGCAGATACGTTTAGACATTTTTGCTTGTGAGAGCAGCTTAATAGGAGAAATAAACATTGAAGAACAGCTTATTGAGCCCCGTCTGTGAGAGAAACTGTAGATCACTCCACATTAGTAACGTCTTAAAGAAATTTCTCTTTTGTTAAACACTAGTTCTTGAGCATAAACGTTTTTCTACGTGTCACTGTCATTGAACAAAAATACTAGTAACAAGAGTAAGCAGGATGCGCGTTTCAGGTAATAGAGTTGCATTAAGGCCGCACTCAATGGACATCCCCAGTCACACGTGCGCGCTCCTCAGCGTGCAGCGCCATCTCCCGTCAGGCGTCTGAAAAAACCATGTACCTCCATGTCCATCGTTCTGGCTCACTCACCCTCTCGCCTCGAACGGAAAACTTTAAAGACGGGAAAAAATGGGCAGGGGATAGTTGCAAAGACCTCAAGCCGTGAACAAGGACGCAAGGGGGAGCTCGGAGAAAAAAGTAGTAGGGGAAAGTGGTGAAGTCCTACTGTTGCAAATCCGGCCCAGCTTCCGATACGCGCGTACGCGGGCGCCAACATCTGCCATGTACAGATATCTGCGCCGCTCTCCCGCCTGGGTCGCGTCTCGTATGGTGAACACGTAGACCTTAATTTCTAGCGTCCGTTTGGGCGCGCAAGCGCGTAGCGAGCACGCCTAGGAAGTGTCCATAGAGCGGGGCCTTTAGATAGGACACTACCACTGAGTATACCTTCTGCTTCATCTTCGGATCTTTCTGGGACACTGACAAGGCGGTCGCAGGCAAATGTAACCGGACAATAGTTAGGGCACCCGACTGCTTATCCCAAGATCTGGGCTCGGTCCCAGCAACGGGGAACAGATTAATATCTCTGCGGAACAGATTAACACGACGCCATGTGCTTCAGATCGCATCAGTGGATCACTATAAAATAGATAGGAACACAGTCCCGGCCTTCAGGTTAGCAGTGGTGCACATAGAATGCAAATTTGACTTTTCCTGTGTTTCCGGCAGGTGAGAAACAGTTTTACTGTATATAAAAAGATGTATTCATTTATTAGAAAAAAAACGAGCGGTCGGCCAGAAAGATCAGCATCTGGTATGCTACTGTGCAGCCGCACTGCTACCAAACACTGGTTGAGTTGCTGACGTTCATGACCTTTGAGTCTGGGTTTTGCCGACAGTAAGCTTCGACGGCTGTTGTGTAGGTTATATTTTCCTCTTTTTTTACTGTTAACAATAAGCAAAGAAGTGAACGGTTTAACGAAAGTTGTCCCAGCCGAAAAAAACTACAGAAAATTTTCTGATGTCACGACAGAATTTCTGTGCGGTTTTTGACGGGAAACCTGCTGTGACAACAGAAAATTCTGTCGTAACATCAGAAATTTCTGTAGTTACAACAGAAAAGTGCTACAGAACTACAGACAACAGAAATATACTACAGAAAAACTACCGAACTACAGAAAAGTACTACACAACTACAGAAAAATCTGATGGTTACGACAGAACTACAGGACATTTTGTCGTATTTTTGACACAGTTCTGTAGTTGTTTTCGACTGGGTGGCTTTACGAAACGTGACATAATGGCTGATCTTCAAAATCTGAGAGGCACATTACATATGTGATGGCGTCAATGAAATCAAAACCGAGCTAAAGGAACTGCGGAAGGAAGTTCAGAGGTTGAAAAAAACGAAAATGTGGAGCTAACTTCTAAAACTCGAAAGCTTGCTGACAGGATTGAAGTGCTGGAGCAGTATCAGAGAGCAAATAACCTAGAAATAAAAGGTGTGCCTGATGAGGGTGATGCAGTGGACATAGTAATAAGGATCGTGCATTTGATGAGCCAATTCGGCAACTCTGACATTTCTATGCACCACCACATCAGCACCTTCAAGTCCAACGAGAAGAACATTGTTGTCCGTTTTGTGCAGCGCTTCGAGATGAGCTCCTGCAGAACTTTAAGAAGCAGAGAATTGAGCACGAAGATCTGCATTGTGGAGGCGAAATCACATTTTTATTTGTAAACGAGTTCCTGACTTGCGACGACAAAAAGCTTCTTGGTGAGGCCGTTTCTCGAAATCTAAGAGCAGGATGGAAGTTGTGTAATTTACTCGCAGCCGAATTCTTGCCAGAAAGGACGAAGAAGCAGGAGATATCAGAATCACAAACGTGGCAGATATTGGTAACATTGGAAGCTGAGTAGCATGACCCTCATTCGTGCGCATTTCTCATGCTCTCCAACAATAGAAATGCAGGAAAAATGTTCCTGTAATTATTGCCATGCGTTAAACAAAACGTACAGGAATAAAGATGGACTGATATTAGCCATAATCTGAATATGAGAAGTGTTAAGAACAAGACAGATAATTTAGAAACGTACTTCGATGCATTAGTCCGTACTGTGACCTGGTTGTTGAAGAATAGTATGACTTCATACCAGGATTACAAGAATAACCATTAGAAGAGAAAACAGAGATGCGGTAGCACAGCCATATATATTAGACATTGTTATCCCTATGTAATTATTGATAACCGAACAAATTTGAATGAAAATAATGAACGTCTGTATTCGTCTGACCAACTCGCCAACCAGTTCATGTTGTACAATGAAAGCATGTTTGTTAAGGTCCCTTAACAAACATATAGCTCCCTATAACAATCAATCTGCGGGTGATTAGAGCAAAAAGTGGAAGAATACGAAAAACAGTAAACAAACTATTAATAAAACAGAATTAGAGAAAGGCATAAGATGTACCAAAATTCCACACAGAACCGTGATCTCGCTTTGTTTGCCGAGTGGGAGAGAAGAAGAAGAAGTGGAGGTTTCCGAACGTCTGAAGCTAGCGCTCTTCCACTTTTCTGGATTTTATATCGCTGTGAGCTATTTGTGATCTCGACATCCTTCGGGATGGCGGGCGCACGACCCCTGCGCCCACCCGCCACCATCGAACAGGCTACAGCGTACTCGACGGGTCACCTTGACGTCGCGGACGTGGAGCTTCCAGACTCGGCAGATGACTCCACCGTGACAGAGATGGATTCCGACAACAGCTACACGCCTGTCCAGTCGCGCCGCCTGAAAAGAAAGCTGCGCCGAACATCAGTAATGAGTGAGACACCAAAGAAGAACGCTGAAAAGCAAGGGATCTTCTCCGTGGCCTTCGTACCAACAACGGCAACGGCGAATCTGAATGTGATAAACAGACAGCACCTGACGCAGTTTTTCGACCAGCTGGTTCCCGGTGAAGTTGACGAAGTCAGAATTAATCCCTGGAAGAATGTCCTGACCGTGGATGTCAAATCCCAGGCAACAGTGGACAAGCTGAAAGGAATTGGTGCGCTAGGCAACATGCCGGTCCGTTCCTTCCTTGCACATGGGAAAAAGACTACTGCAGGTGTAATCAGCGACGTTGACCCCGAGATAAGTGAAAGCGATCTCTGCACGCTGATCAAATCTACGGCGCGCATTGTGGATGTTCATCGATTCGGCCGCTCAAAGTGC
Organism: Amblyomma maculatum; assembly: GCF_055883805.1. NCBI lineage: Eukaryota > Metazoa > Arthropoda > Arachnida > Ixodida > Ixodidae > Amblyomma > Amblyomma maculatum. The sequence continues at coordinate 41,138,841 of NC_139352.1, forward strand.
GTTAAATTAGTCTTTGAAACTGAATCCCTCCCATCCCACGTTAAAGTGGGCTATGTGAGGCACCCAGTTCGGATGTATGTTCCAAGACCTGTTCAGTGCCACAAATGCCACAAGATCGGACATGTGAGCGCCGTTTGTCGAAACGAGGTATCCTGCCGTCGATGCGGCGGTACGCATCCTCATGACGCATGCGAGACGGAGACTGTCAGGTGTTCTAACTGCTCGGGTGCCCATGAATCGACGGCTAAGGACTGTCCTAAAATTCGGGATGAAAAACGTATACTAAAAAAGATGGTAAGAGATAACTCGACTCATCAAGAAGCGGCCGCGTCTATTCGTCGTCGCAAGCACCGTTCCCGACGCCGGCACAAGGAATCGGAAGGCAAGCCTAGCCTGGATAAGTCAACTTCAGAGTTAACGTCAGCTCAGGTGCCACAACAGATTGAGTCTAATCCCGCTAAGAGTACTCTTGCTGTAATGTCGCAGACAGTGTCACATGCCAAGGATCAGACAGAGGCTGTTGTATTACCTACCGCCTCTGATGCTGAGTGGCCAGCTCTACCATCAAAGGCCAACGCCAGGCCTAATCCCAGTTTGGTTGCCACACGTACTGAAAATTCCGACAACCCCGACAGCCAGCAGGTAAAAGAAATGCTGAAACAGCTGGTTCGTTCAATGCGGGTGCTGCTCTCCAGCATCAACACGCAAACAGCAAAGTTTGCTGTTCAGTTTTTGGACGCATTTGAGCCGCTCTTGGCGGCATTGCAATAATTCACAATGGCGCAACAAACTAACCCCACCTCTGTGACGATGCACTTGCGCCGCAGTGTTGTGATGCAATGGAATGCCCGAGGCCTGCGTGGTCGGCTGAGTGACTTCCGACAGCGGGTACAGAAGTACCGCTTTCCTGTGATTGTGATCTGTGAGCCCAACATGCCGGCTGCTTTCCGCCTTTCTGGATATGTTCTGCTATGGTCTAGAGAAGCAAACGAAACAAGCAAAGTGCTGGTATGTGTACGCCAAGACATTGCGCACGTCCGCCATGCTCTGCAGCCCCACAACACGAACCACTACATTTGTTTGACGTTAACCCTGAAAGGACGAGTATGTTCTGTAATTGGCGCTTATATTCCACCGAGGGATGGCTTGGACAAATCATATCTATTTTCAACAATCCAGTGTTGTGCAGCTCCTCGTATTATTGTGGGGGACTTTAATGCTCACCACCCTCAGTGGGGTAGTGCAATAATGAGCAATAGAGGAAGAGACCTGGCAGACTTTATGCATACGCAAGATCTCGTCAATATAAACGACGGCTCACCGACGTTTCTACGCGGAACAACCTACAGCAGCTGCTTGGATGTGGCGTTTGTTTCCAGAAACCTCCATCCCTCCGTTTCTTGGTGTAGTGATGTGGAAACACATGGGAGTGATCATATACCAACGTACATATGCATCAAGTGGTTTGCACCTGCCACTTCACCTCGTGTGCAATACACAGACTGGCCCGCCTTTAGGGCAGCGGTGGAGACTTCCAGCGTGGACCTCCAGTCACCATCTCAAATAGAGGGACTCATTACTTCCTCTCTCAGTGAGAACACTCGCTATGTTAGTGTGCCGGTGTCAGTGTCCAGCGTCGACGTGGAATTCGAGCGGCTTCGCGCGATCCGTCGGCGGGCTGAAAGGAAGTACAGAAGAACGAAATCCGCGCAAGATCTCGCACTTTCTCGCCGAGCTAAACGTCAAGTTTTGCGTCACCTGGAGAGGTTAGGACGACAACGTTGGAGACAGTTCTGCTCATCACTTGATCCCCGTAAGCCCCTGTCGCGTATCTGGCATGTTGCGAGAAGCTTGCGCACACCTCCGCGAGAAAGGCACCCTTTTCGTGCCCTGGCCCTTTACCAACGCCGCAATGAAGTTGACGTAGCTGAAGATTTTTGTAAAATGGTTGTGGGCACAAACCAGGCACAGTTACCAATTTCAGAGGTTTTTGCACCACCTTCGCCGAATGATCAATACGACGTGCCCTTTACAATAGCTGAATTAGACGCCGCTCTTGCTTCTTGTCGGCATTCATCTGCACCTGGTCCTGACGGGATTACTTATTCAACCTTATCGAACCTAGGCAAGGATGGTAGAACTGCACTACTTAATTATTTCAATGATATATGGGTTTCTAGTACTGTTCCTGAACACTGGAAAATTAGCCGCCTGGTTGCTCTTTTGAAGCCTGGAAAGCCTCCTCTCGAACTTACCTCATACCGGCCAGTTGCCCTAGCAAGCTGTGTTGGAAAAGTTATGGAGCGCATGGTGCTGGCAAGACTTGAGTGGTATCTAGAGAGTAATGATCTTTATCCTAATATGATGACTGGATTTCGCCGCGGACGTTCTTCCATTGACAGCGTCATCGACCTTGTGGCGACAGTAGAACACGAAAAGCGTCACCGTCGACTAGTAGCTGCTGCATTTTTAGATATAAAGGGAGCTTACGACAACGTCCTCCATGAAGCTATTCTTGATGGACTTGACGACGTGGGAGTTGGTGGCCGGCTGTACTTGTGGATTGTAAGCTATCTCAGCGGCCGTTCTGTTTACATGACTACGCCTGAAGGAGATACTACCCACTTTCAGGTCGGTCGTGGAGTTCCACAGGGAGGAGTTCTCAGCCCAACTTTATTTAACGTTGCGCTAATTGGCCTGGTGAGTGAACTGCCAACTAACATCCACATAAGTGCATATGCTGACGACATCTGCATCTGGGCCTCTGGTTCGACGCGCCCACAACTACGTGCGAGACTGCAACGAGCTGTGTCATTAACATCGATGTACTTACGGCGTCAAGGTTTATTTTTAGCGGCAGAAAAGTGTGCAGTGATCGCGTTTACGGGAAAATGTGTCAGCCGCTACCCGATTACCCTTCATGGAGTCGTAATACCATACGTCTCCAGGCACAGATTCTTGGGAGTAATTATTGACCACCGACTATCCTGGTCGAAACATATTGCTATGGTGAAGAAGAGGCTAATTAATTTTTGCCATGTACTTCGTTACATAGCTGGCATCAAATGGGGTCCAACTGAGCGCTCCTTAATACGCCTTTACGAGGCTCTGTTTGTTGGCTACATCCGGTACAGTCTCCCAGTACTCTCTAGTATGAGCATTTCCTGCTTGCGGACTTTAGAGAGCGTGCAAGCGCAGGCACTGAAAATATGCCTTGGACTGCCCAGATGCACCTCTAACAAAGGCACAATTGAAGAGGCACACGCTCGCCCAATGTCCATATACTTGTCACACGAACCACTTCGTGTATATTTACGAGCACTTACAAGACACCGTTTTCACCCACTCAGCAAGATTCTGGATGAGAGGCCGGACTGCAGTTTTACAACTGCACTCCGCTGCCATCAGTCGCAAGTACCGACAGGATATGCCCTCCCATATCATCCCACCCAACCACCATGGACGATGGATAAACCTTTTGTGCACCTTCGTGTTCCCGGAATACTAAAGAAATCAATGGTACCAATTAGTGGACTCAAACAACTTACTCTGGCACACATCTGGTCAGAATATCCCAGTTATATTCACATATACACTGATGGATCTGTGTCAGCACAGGCATCCGCTGCAGCTGTGGTCATACCAGCTCGGAAAACGACTCTGCATTTCCTTTTGGGACATACCTCTACATCAACCGCTGCCGAACTTGTAGCCATTCGAGAATCTATTCGCTATATATGTGGGGAACCACCTCAAAAATGGTGTATATTCACGGACTCGAAGACTGCATTACAAATTTTGGAAAACGTCTTACGCCACACTGCCTATCAGTCCCTGGCACTAAACATTATGGATCTCATCACATCTGCCCAGCTGCAAGGCCACACGATAATGTTTCAATGGATTCCTGCCCACTGCGGCCTCCATGGGAATGAGCAGGCCGATGTTGAAGCGAAAAGCGCACTCATCAATGGCTTCCAAACAGCTGTGCCTTTTTCAAGAGCGGATACGACGTGTCTTCTAAAGAGTTATATGAATATTGCTACAGCAGCTTACTGGGCTCAACCAGACGCCCGACACATCCGTCTAAGAAGGCTTGATCGAACATTTAAATTTTATGTTCCGCGTGATATTCCGCGTCATCAGACATGCTTGATACATCGACTTCGTTTAAACGTGGCTTTCACGCGCAAATACTTACATTTAATTGGACAGATGGACTCACCGGAATGTTTAACTTGTGGCATCCCAGAGACTGTGGACCATGTATTATTGGTGTGCCCAGAGTATGCGAACGAAAGAAATGTGCTAGCTGCTTCCTTGAAGCGTTTAGACAAGAGGCCTCTGTCGGAGGAACTGCTGCTGGGCGCTTGGCAGGACAAGGGGAAGGGCGTCCAGGCAGTGCGCGCTCTTTGCCGTTATTTGAGCGCCAGCGGACTTGATTCACGTTTGTAAAGCAAGCTGCTGTGTCTGTATATATATTTCATATGCCTTCTCCCACATCGTCACCCATCATGACCTTCTTTCTTCTCTCCTTCCCCTTCCCCAGTGCAGAGTAGCAGGCCAGATTTGAATTATTCGGGCCAACCTCTCTGCCTTTTCCTTTCAATAAATCCATCTATCTATCTTGTTTGCCGAGTACCCAAAAAATGTGGAATAGGCTGAATGAGCTGGAAAAAATAATAATAATAATTGGTTCATAGGTAGGGAAAGGCGCAATACTTGCTCTGTGGACACCTGTACCGCGCCGTAAAGGAAGAGATGAAGGTGGAAGTGAGTGTGAATAGAGAGAAAGGGGAGCCGTATTGGAGGGCTACGGAGTAATTTCGACCACCTGGTGATCTTCAAAGTGCGCTGACATCGCACAGCCCACGGACGCCTCTTCGTTTAACCTCTATCGAAACGCAGCCGCCGCGGTCGGGATCGAACCCGGTACTCCGGCACAGTAGTCGGGCGTCAGCGAGAACTGGTTTTTGTCAGCACAATTTGATCCAAATTACAGGAGATCAGATAAAAAGCGCAATAAACGATCTTTTGAGTAGAACGCCGACAAGCGATGGTGTGAAAGAAATGTTGAGGGACAGCGAGCACGTGAATGGGAAGGAAATGGCAGAAGAAATGAATCGTACTTCGTCGCCATTGGTCAGTATCCGGAGCCAAGAACGTGCACAGATACCTGGCCGCGGGTAAATAGCCTGCAGGTATCTGGTATAATTTTTCTGTTAACTCCTGCTTAAATAAGAACTGTGGTGCAACTCAAAAATGGTGTTTTAGCTGGAGACGATGAAGTAAAAGCCCTGCCACTGAAACACTCAGCAAGCATATATAAGCCCAATACTAACACATATTGTTAATGCGATGTTTCTGTCTGGATATTATCCTGAGGAAACCAAAATTACTAAAGTCACACCCGTGGATAAAGGCGGTGGTGTGTTCGAAATTAATAACTGTCTCTCGATATCCGCCCTATTGATTTTTCGAAGATATTTCAAAGATTTATTGGTGACAAACTCGTTTTCTTTTTTGCGAAGCGTCATAATATAAACCCCTCCCTATATACGTTCCACTGTGACGCTTCGAACACTACGGCCCCATGAGGTGACACCGCTGACGACACCAACCAGCGCCGGCACCAATTGGACGGACGCGACAACCGGAGGCGGCTGAAGAAAACGGGCTGTTCCGACTAGCATCTACCGCCCCCAGGAGCCAAGCAGCCTAGCGATTAGCGGCGCATGCTTTTTCAGTGGGCGTCTCGTTGGACGCAGCACTAGCTTGAGAGAGCCTATAATACAATTACTACTACTACTACTACTACTACTACTACTACTACTACTACTACTACTACTACTACTACTACTACTACAACTACTACTACTACTAAATAATAATAATAATACACAGTAATATTTTCTGCTAATTACTATTATTAATATTATTATTATCATTAGTAGTAGTAGTAGTATAGAGGAAGACTCATTTCACGAAGTTGGCACTAAATTGTCTAGTTAACGGCCGAATGAAATGGCTGAATATTATCTTCACAGTTTTAATTAATAATAATAATAATGATTGGTTCACAGGAAGGGAAAGGCGCAGTATCGGTCACACTTGTGTCTGTGGACACCGAGGGATGAAGGTGTCCACAGACACGCGTGTGACAGATACTGCGCCTTTCCCTTCCTGTGAACCAATTAATATTATCATTAATAATTAAAACTGGGAAGATATTTAGCCAGTTAATTTGGCCGTTACCTACAGACAATTCAGGGCCAACTTAGTGAAACGAGTCTTCCTCTATACTACTACTACTACTAATAATAATAATAATAATAATAATAATCATAATAATAATAATAATAATAATATTAATAATAATAATAATAGTAGTAGTAGTAGTAGTAGTAGTAGTAGTAGTAGTAGTAGTAGTAGTAGTAGTAGTAACAGTAGTAGCAGTAGTATAGGCTTTCTCAAGCTAGTGCCGCGTCCAACATGACGCCCATTGAAAAAGCATGCGCCGCTAATCGCTAGGTTGCTCGGCTCCTGGGGGCAATAGATGCTAGTCGGAACAGCCCGCTTTCTTCGTCTCTTCTGTCGTTTTGTCCCTTGCGGAGCCACCGTACCGAGCAAACCCAAATACGCGGCCGGGACTATAAACACTAATGCTTGTGGTTTTGGTTTTGTGGGGTTTAACGTCCCAAAGCAACTTAGGCTATGAGAGACGCCGTAGTGGAGGACTCCGGAAATTAAATTAAATTAAATTGGTTCACAGGAAGGGAAAGGCGCAGTAACTGTCACACTTGCTCTGTGGACACCCGAACCGCGCCTTAAGGGAAGGGAGGAGGGTGGGAATGAAAGTGGAAAGAGAGAAAGAGGAGCCGTAGTGGAGGGCTACGGAGTAATTTCGACCACCTGGGGATCTTTAACGTGCGCTGACATCGCACAGCACACGACGCCTCTTCGTTTCGCCTCCATCGAAACGCAGCCGCCGCGGTCGGGTTCGAACCCGGGAACTCCGGCACAGTAGTCGGGCGTCTTACCACTGCACCACCCCGGCGGGGCCCGGAAATTTCGACCACCTGGGGTTCTTTAACGTGCACTGACATCGCACAGCACACGGACGCCTTGCTTTTCGCCTCCAAAAAACACTAATGCTGTACTGTGTTATTTATGTAGGTATTCATTACAGTTCTTTCCAAGCTTGCTTTGCTTGGTCCAGTGATGAATACTATGGTACCATCAGCATACAAATCTATGTCAGCAGAATCAGTTATTGAAATAATATAATTAGTATGCACTAGCGTTAAAAAAGCCCTAAGTTGGAGCGCTGTTGCAAAGCGTGAATAATCTTCATTGCAATAAACACTAATGCTGTATTGCCTATTGCAATGAAGATTATTCACGCTTTGCAACAGCGCTCCAACTTAGGGCTTTTTTAACGCTAGTGCATACTAATTATATTATTTCAATAACTGATTCTGCTGACATAGATTTGTATGGTGATGGTACCATAGTATTCATCACTGGACCAAGCAAAGCAAGCTTGGAAAGAACAGTAATGAATACCTACATAAATAACACAGTTGATTTTAGATAACCAACTGAGATAACTGAGTTTAAATACAGATTAAAAAGTACGTCATCTTCAATTTCAATGAAAGGAGAGGTAATGAAGCCATAAAGAGCACCTACAGTAGAACTCTCATCAAACAGGCAAGAGAACAAAATTATTGGGCGTGTAAAGATTTCTTAACTGGGAGCATCTAAAAAGAATCTGAAATCTCATTCTTATCCTCATAAAACATGCCACTTTTCATTAATAACAGCAACCAAAAATCAAACAAGGTCTTTTATTTCAATGTAATAAAGTTTATTTATAGAAATAAACAGCATGTTTCTCGGATATCACATAGCACATACCAAATCCGCAATCATAAGAGGACAGTACCGGTCATACGAAGAAATTGTGGTCGGTAGTCGCTAATATTTCATTGCACTAAATTATTGAATCAAACTGAAGTGCTTCTCAACTTCAACAAATCTTCATTGGTTTTAAAACAATATAGAAATTTATTGGTTAATTCATCTTTATCGCTCGTAACTAAATGACATGCAGAACTTCTGTAATCCCATCATCTGTTTCCGTGGTTTTACAAGGAAAGTGTATTTAACGCTTTGGAAAGTGTATTTACTGCTTGCCATTAGATACAAAATTGATTTTTTTTTTTTCAGTTTTATGATAAGAACTTCCATCTATTGTTTCTGGTTTTGATGTATGTTGTGCTGGTTTAGCACCTGCTGAATATTGTTCCCTTCGCCCTTTGTGCACCGACCTAGATTTGCCTGAAGTCTTGATTTGTTTTGTTAACATAGATCATTTGGTCTAATAAATATAGGGTCCAACTTTGTATTCTATGTTTTTGATATTTATTTTCTATACCGGTACTGTTGCTGTTGCCCATTGTTGTAAAACTTGTAAAAGGGGTCATGTCCTCGTCAAGTATTTAATCTTAACATTGGCTTCCTCTTAGGCAGTTTAAAGAACAAATACAAAATTAAGATTTGGTCATCAGGCGTTGAACACACTTTTTTATCACTCAGACCGAGGCTCACCTTACGAATCTCGCTGTCGGCTGAAGCTTCAGTGTTTCTATAAATTTGCAATATCGACATATCACTGCTTATACCTGTGAAAAAAGCGGTATGAGTCACAATAACCTCGTACAGATTTCTCATACTAAACACATACAAATGTCATACAATCCCACATATTTCTCATAGGTTTAATGAGATTTGTATGAGACGATATGAGATTTGTATGAGCCTAGTATAAGTTCAGTATGAGAATTTGTATGAGGTTGTTGAGACTCATAGGGCTTTTTTCACTAGGGTAAAACGCTTATGTTGGTCTGTGGTCCCTAATTTTCGCCCATTTCCGTAATTAGCAGAATTCGTAAATTTTACGCATATAAACAAATAGTACAGCAAGCGTAATCTGCAAAGCTGCTCTTAGATCTACCGTCATCGACATTTCTATGACGTTCAACTGTGCTCACTGGGAATGACGCTATGTTTGCGCATCATTTCGCAGCGAAAGTCGGCTGCGCAAAAATTCCGTGTTCATAACAAAAAAAAATATGTTTTACAATTCAATTCTAGAAAAGCATGAACCAGGTTCCATGGAAACGTGGCACTGTTTTTTCACCTTGTTGCCAGCCCTATTTCCGGCAGATGTTTAGACTGTTGCGTAGCAGAGTTCCTTTCTTTTCGAAGAATTTGCAACCTCAACAACAGCCCACTGCTAAAGTGTTGCTGGCCACGATGCTCGCTACTTTGAATGCCCAAGAGACGTAAACTGTAAGTGTTTCCTCGTTATGCTAAACGGCGAAGGAAAACCGTGGCATTTTTAAGAGAGCGCGATGCTGGCGGAAGCTCCGCTCTTGCTTTTTAATGAGCAGCAGGTGAGGATATGCACAGACTGCGTACCATGCTAAAAAGGCAGTTAGGATAATGTGTCCTTCGCTTAAGTATAGTTTACCCATTCCAACGACAGGGTAATTTATTTGTCTTAGGCAAATGACAGTGTTCGTTTCATTACAATGGAAAGCGTTTCCAAGAAAGAAACATTGATTTGCTTTGTGCATATGATCATGTCACTTTGTGTTCCTTATATGCTCTATATACACTTCTCTGTACTAACATATGCCCAACTGCAACAATCCCGAATGGGATTAGCAGTATCTGTAAATAAATAAATAAATAAATTTCATAAAAAGTTTCACCATGTAACTCGCCTTCAACCAGTTTTACAATAGTTCCTTTTACTTCCTTCACCTGCAGTCCACTTAGGAGGCACAAGTGGACCGTTTAAACAAGTGAAAACGATGGATAATTTGTAGAATTTTGTCTTTTGCAAGAGTCTGGGAGATATTAGTGAATAGCATCACGATGATTGGTTAGCAAGCAGTCGGCAAAAATATAAAACAAACCTTCTTCCCTCATGGAACTTAAAGTTCATCCTAAGTAGTGAAACGATGCTTTGAACTAGCACATTGCGCGTGCTCGGGTGAGCCCGAAAGCTTGGACCAGGCCTGGCTCGAAGGCCCGGCCAAGGGACCTAAGCCGGGCCTCAAGTTTCAGGCTTGGACCGGGCTCGAGCCTGTACATATTGGTTCGTTATCCGGCTTTTGATTCACCGTTTTATGTGATGTACCCTTGGAGCTTCACAGCAGCAACGCGAATAAAATAAAGCCATGCTGCGTACTGTGAAAAAGTTAAGGCTAAAAAATGCTATTATAAAAGAGAAAAAGAAAAAACATTGCCCATGTGAAACGTTATCGTGTCATACACGGCGAAGCTCAAGTGCCCCAACGTTTTAGACCAAAATAAATATTTTCTATTGCAAACAAAATTAGGCCAGATCATTTCTGATGTGTTTCCCAACGGCCCGCACAATATAAACAGCCATTTCATTTTGCCTAGTATATCGGGACGACTGCTAAGTCGGCGGTCTAAAATTCTGAATAGGAAAGTAAAGCTTTCGAAAAAAACTGAACTCCCTGAATTTCAGTGCATTGCCATAGCAAACAATACACCTATTCAATTTGTCTCTAGTTAAAAATGCCCCATCAGTCATAATATGAAACAAACTTGTCCGAAATCTTCATTCCAGTTATCACTGATTTAGATGTGAAATTAAATAGGCGATTATTTTCATATTTCCTCCGCGCAAATGCAGTTTGATCATCCATTTGTGACGGGACACCTGTCACCTCTAATATTAGTGCATTAGAATTAAGAAATCATTGCTCTTGCCAAATCTTTTTCAAATTACGAAAGGTGGTGGTGGTGGTAAAAATATTGTATTAAAAATGTTACGGAGGTTGTAGCGGCGGTTGGAGTCCTCAGTCCGGAACCCCATTGGCGTAGATTGCTGTCCTGGATCTTTCGATGAGTTCTTATTCACCTCTTGCGTCCGAGCTGGTCAGAGCTGCCTCTCATCCCTCCTGTGTTGGCTGGTTATTAATGGTGACAGTCTGATTTCGCTGTCATGTCCACACCATATGGTGCAGGTCCGCCTTCTCCCCGCCGAATTTTCATTGTGAGTCAAATGACTCTGGATCTATTGCGTGTAGTCTTCGTGGGTTGTTAAAAGTGCTGGTCTGTAGCTTGCGGAGGTGTACCTCCTCCCCTTTGTCTAGTGTCTTTGCCGGTACAGGGTAGACCTGTCTAGATAGTATTAAGTGCTGAGGTATTTCAGTGTAGTTTAGCAATGAGGTAGGAAGTTCGACGAGATCCGTATTGGGTGCCCGTGGTAGACATGCTCGGGCTGCGGCGTCTGCGCTCTCGTTCCCTGGGATGCCCTGGTGACCTGGTACCCATACTGAGTGTTTATGCGTGAGGTGGCAGCCACGGTTGTAACTATCTCGCAGGATTTTAGCCGCTAGCGGTGCAATACTGCCCCTGAGGTAATTGCGATATGCTCTCTGTGAATCTGTAAGTATGTATTCTGAGGTAGTGTGTGTTGCAGCTAGGGCAATCGCAACTTCTTTCGCAGTCAGTGTGTCTTAGCTGAGCAATATTAGTCCATCCACTGTGTGATTTTGATGCACTACCGTAACGGCCGCCATTCCTCGTTTAGGACCCGCAGCATCGACATAGAACACGCCCTCGCGCCCGCAGTAGTGCCTTTTTATAGCTTCCGCTCGTGCTTGTCGTCTTGGCTGATTAAAATCGGGGTGAATATTCCTCGGCAATGGAGTTCCTTTGAATGGTCTTCTCCACGAGGCTGGGATGTCGCTTATAGGGTCTAGCTGTCAGGGGCAATTGATGTTCAAGTCGTTCAAGACTTTTCGGCCAGTCAGAGTCGTGGAGAGTCGTACCACCTGCGCCGTGAAGTGTGCCTCTATCAGCTCGTCTACCGAGTTGTGGACGCTCAGTCTTAAAGGCGGTCCGTCGTTATCGTAAGAGGGAGGCCCAGGGCCTTCTTGAAGGCTGTTCTGATTATGACGTCGATGTTCTTGATGTCAAACTTCTTGAGACGGAGGTAGGGTGCAGCATAGACGATGCGGCTCACGACGAAAGCCTGCACCAGTCGGCGAGTATCTTCTTCCCGCATCCCTGATTTCCGTGTCGTTATTCTGGCGATCGTTCTGGCGACTTACTCGCTCACGAGGCGGAGTTTCTGGATGGCGAGGTGGTTGTTGCCCTTGTTATTGATGTACAGACCCAGTATCTTGAAGGTCTCCACTTCCTTGATGGGTGAGTTGTCAACGTGGATGTTGATCGTGGCCTGATGTTGTGCTGGCAGAGGACTAGCATTTTTCGGGAGAGCAGGTTAGTCCACACTCTCGTGCATAATTCTGAACTGTTGTTGCCACTGTTTGTAGTTTTTCTTCAGTCATTCCCATACTACCCATGGTTGTCCAGATGGTTATATCGTCAGCGTACAGGGCGTGTCGTATGCCCTGTATATGATTTAGAAGAGGTGGAAGATTTCAGACTGCAATATTGAACAGAAGTGGGGATAATACTTCCCCTTGCGGAGTGCCACTCGTGCCCATCTTCACTTGCGTTGTTTGTTTAGTGCCAATGGCGATGTTGACCGCTCTGTCTTTAAGGAAATCATAGATGTATGAATAGACTCACTGGCCACAGTTCATGATCTGGAAGCTGTGGAGGATTGTGGAGTGTTTGACATTGTCAAACGCTCCTTTGAGGTTGAGGGATAGAAGTGCTCGGTCACTGTTTCTGCGTGTGGGATCAATGACTTCGCGTTTGAGTTGCAGACGCACATCATGGGTGGACAGATGTGCTCGGAATCCAAATATCAGAAAAACATTCACAGGAGGCAAAGTGGGGGTGTACAGTACGGTGGATTGTTAAGCTCCATGACGCCAAATTTCGTGATAGCCGCTTGTCATTTTATAGACCTGTGAACTCGCGTGCTGTTGTGAAGCAGGAGAACCCGCCGATAACTTCCCACGGCGTTTATTTTTTATGCCTAACGGCATGCTGTCTTTATTGAAACGAGCGACACGAGTAGTGTTCTTGTATATTTTGAATTCCAATAAATGTTTTTCTCATGGTCTTTTCAACTGGCCACGAGGCCATACTTTCAAATCGTACTCTTTGACTGCCCGTACTACTATGATGCATGCATCCCATGTCAGTGGTACTGTGGCACGTCACTTGGAGCATCATGTCTAAATACTAGCTGCAGCGAACGCGACCTTTACCGCTCACAGCTAACATGTGTAAACAGAAGGCTGGTATAGTAATTGAATGGTGAACAGAATAGCGCGATAGCGTTAAATGCGCTGTTCTGCAGAAAATACACCTTTGTCAACGTTGTCTGTGCTGTTAGCGAAACTTCACGGCAAGGTTCTGACAAATGTCCGCAGCCAGCATTACCGAACACTGATTATTCGACGGGTAGTGCGACGCCACAAAACAATATGGCATCTCAACAGATGCCAGCTACGCCTTGTTTTAAGATTAGATTCGCAAGGCCCAAGACCCTTGAAAGAGGCTTTATTACACCTTGCACCGCTTATAAGGACTAGAGTGCCTCGATACGCGCGCCCTCGGAAGCGCCCTCCGGAGCGGAGGAGGGGGGCGCGCGCATCGAGGCACCCTAATAAGGACACCACTGAAAGCCGCCTAGGAGTCGTTTTCGAAAGTACTCTCAGGAGACGAGTCTCTGCGGTTGAAGTGTCGCTGAGAGGACACAAAAAACGTAAAGACGTTCACGATCCTCATTTTTTGTTCTAGCCCGTTCCAGTTCACGGGAAGGGTAAGGTGCAGTATCTGCCACACTTGTTTTTGTGAACACCTGAACCGCTCCGTAAGAGAAGAAAGAAAGGTGGAAGTGAAAATGGAAAGAGAGAAAGAGGAACTATAGTGGAGGTCTCCGGAGTAATTTCAACCACCTAGGGATCTTTAACGAACTCTGAAATCGCACAGCACGCGGACGCGTCTTTGTTTCGCCTCCAATTAAACGCAGCCGCCGCGGTCAGGATCGAACCCGGGTACTCCGGCACAGTAGTCGGGCACAGTACAACTGCACCACCGAGGCGGGGCCTTCTGCCGTGACCTGGAGCAGAACATTTTGTCTGGTGTAGGCGCGCAAACGTTGATGACCTTGTAGCCATCAGGGAGAAACTGACGCTTACACGCGCCACGTGCCTCCTGCAAACAAGATAGATTGGTGGTAAAAATATTTTAATGAAAATGCTTAGGAGGTTGTAGCGGCGGTTGGAGTCCTCAGGCCGGAACCCCATTGGCGTAGGCTGCCGTCCGCGCTCTTTCGATGAGCTCTTTATGACCCCTTGCGTCCGAGCTGGTCAAAGCTGCCTCCCACCCCTCCTGCGTTGGGTGGTTATTAATACTGACAATCTGAGTTCGCTGTCATGCCCACACCATATGGTACAGGTCCACCTTCTCCCCGCAGAATTTGCATTGTGAGTCAAATGACTCTGGATCTATTGCATATTAGTGCATTATTGCTTATCAGAGAGATAAAGAACCAGCTGCAATGTGGAGCCCAGATTCGAGTGTTTGCGTCACCCATTGACAAATTGCCTTAGCAGAGGAAACGACTGCGTTTCCCGTTTCCTTTCTTTAAATTTAATCATGTCGTTGCATTGCGAGCACCTTTCAACGGCACATTTTGTGGCGCCTCAACCGGATGCAACCTGTACGCAATAATATTCCACGGGAAGCGCTCGCTTATGCATCGCTTCATCGGCCTCACTCACGAGATTTTGCTTTCGTAGTATTGCGTAGCTTTTACAGATAAACGCCCCGGCATTAGGGGCTTAGCATACACTGCACTCGTTTACATGACGCAGTTCATGTATAAAGTCGCAGATAAAAGTGTGAATTCGCTCAAAAATAAATTACTAATGCGAAGCAATAAATATCCATTTAGAAGGAAAACACAGCGTCTCCGAAAGAGCAGCGCCGCTAAAAACGTCACGTCACCAAAATATGGGCGGTGCAAGGAAGCATCCGGGGTCAAGATAAGGTCAGCCATGATATTCTTTATAACAGTAAAACATGAGCAACCAATATCGTTATCAATACACATTACTCCTGCAGCATTGATTACAACAAATCACAACCAGTCCCACTAAAAGCAGTTCAGTTCAGTGCAGTCGTTCAATCGTGTCCGACTCTTCGTGGCCTTATGGACCATACCACGCCACGCTTTCCGGTCTCTCACCTCTGCTTAACATCACAACTTCATCTGCAGCGCCTCTAGGATGGCATCTAACAATCGCGTTCGCTGCCTACCCCTTCTCCGGTGACCCTCAACCTTTCCCAACATCAAAGCTTTCTCCGGCAACTCCTCTCTTGTCATCAGATGGCCAAAGTAGCTGTGCTTTAACTTTGTCAGGGTTTATGGTCGGCAATATCGTCTGATTTGATCTTCTGGCAGTCCAAGGAACTCTCAAGAGTCTCCGCCAGCACCACAATTCAAACGCGTCAATTCTTCGGTGGTCAACCTTCTTCACAGTCCAACTCTCGCATCCATACATCACAACTGGAAAGACCATAGTACGAGTTATACGGATCTTGGTTAGCAGTCTAATGTCTCTGCTCTTTACTATACGGTCAAGGCTAGCCATGGCTCCATTTCTCAGAAACAGGCGTCCCCTAATTTCATGGCTGCAGCCTCTTTCGGGGTAATCTTGGAGCCCAAAGAGAAAATCTGTCACAGCTTCCACTTATGCTCCCTTGATGCTCCAGGACTTAATAGAACAAGACGCCATGATCTTTGTCTTTTTAA